>NC_053496.1:186003758-186603758 GCF_905171775.1 Rana temporaria | reverse complement strand
GCGCCTCCGTAATAAATGCGCAAATCTCTTTGAATCCGGCCCAAAGTTTTTTTAAAAATGTAATTTAAAACGATTGTGTGTGGGCTTCAGAGCATTTTTCGGGTTCTGAAAAACGACAGTTTTTTTTCCGAACATGCTCTATTTTTTCACGACGTTTTAAACGATGTCGTCTTTCGGGTTGTAAAAAATAATCGTGTGTGGGCTTTAACGAAGTGAAAAACCCGCGCATGCTCACAAGCAAGTTATGAGACGGGAGCGCTCGTTCTGGTAAAACTAGCGTTCGTAATGCACATTCATCACGCTGTAACAGACAGAAAAGAGCGAATCGACTTTTACTAACACGGAATCAGCTAAAGCAGCCCCAAGGGTGGCGCCATCCACATGGAACTTCCCCTTTATAGTGCCGTCGTACGTGTTGTACGTCACCGCGCTTTGCTAGAGCATTTTTTTAAACGATTGTGTGTAGGCAAGGCCGTTTTAATGATGAAGTTGAAAAAAGTCGTTTTTTCGAGAGCCTGAAAAACTTTGAAATGATCCTGTGTACGCGGCATAAGAGATCTCACACAGGGGAGAGAGAAGCCGTATTCCTGTCCTGAGTGAGGGAAATGTTTTTCATGGAAGTCCCATCTTTGCAGACATCAGGCCTCGTACACACGACAGAGTTTCTCGGCAGAATTCGGCGAGAAACTCGGTCAGAGCCGGATTCTGCCGAGAAACTCTGTCGTGTGTACACTTTCAGCCCGATGGAGCCGCCGAGGAACTCGTCGAGAAAATAGAGAACATGTTCTCTATTTTCTCGTTGTTCTATGGGAGCTCTCGGCCCGCCGAGCTCCTCGGCGGCTTCAGGGCTGAACTCGCCGAGGAACTCGACGTGTTTGGCACGTCGAGTTCCTCGGCCGTGTGTACGAGGCCTCAGAGATCTCACACGGGGGAGAAGCCATATTCCTGTCCCTGTAAGGGAAATCAGGCTGTATGCGGAGCACACGGACAAATATCGGGCTAGATTCAGCAAAGAATTACGCCGGCGTATCCATAGATACACCGTGTAAATACGCCGGCGCAGCTTTGCATCTACTTTCTGTATTCAGAAAGCTAGATACGCCGACATTAGCCTAAGATCCGACTGGCGTAATTCTATTACGCCGTCGTGTCTTAGGGTGCATTCTCACGCTGGCCGCTAGGTGGCGCTTCCGTTGTTTTTGGCATAGAATATGCAAATTACCTAGTTACGTCGATTCACAAATGTACGTGCGCCCTGCATTCGTTTTTTACGTTGTTTGCGTAAGGCTTTTTCGGCGTAACGTTGTGCCTGCTTCTATGAGGCGCACCAAATGTTAAGTATGGACGTCGTTCCCGCTTCGATTTTTGAATTTTTTACGTTGTTTGCGTAAGTCGTTCGCGAATAGGGCTGGACGTAATTTACGTTCAAGTCTAAACCAATGACGTCCTTTCGACATCATTTGGAGCAATGCACACTGGGATATGTACACGGACACATTAACATAAAACACGCCCCCCCTTTACACATTTGAATTACGCGCGCTTACGCCGGCCCCATTTACGCTACTCCGCCGCAACTTAAGGAGCAAGTGCTTTGTGAATACTGCACTTGCTCCTGTAAGTTGCGGCGGCGTAGCGTAAATACGATACGCTGCGCCGCCGTTAGATTGCGCGCCCCTACCTGAATCTAGTCTCTAATAGTAACACATTTCGTCTCAGTGAAATAATCCATCTTTAAGCTAAAAGGTTCACTCGCCATTAATTCACTCTGCCATTCAATCAAATAACCAAACACCACCATCCTGTTCTCAGTTCAGCATCACAGCAATCACTGGGTTGCCCAGCTCCTCATGGCTCCTTTTATTCTCACAAACAGGAAGTGATCGCTGCAGCAGCTAATCACCTCCCCCATGGGAGTGGTCATCACAGGATGTCCCCTTCACACAGGAAACACCATATAAGGGCATCCCTCTAACAGGATGTCCAATACAATACATGAATAGAACACAATACAATACATGTATACAACACAATACAATGAATACAACACAATACAATGAATACAACACAATACAATACATGTATACAACACAATACAATGAATACAATACATGTATACAACACAATACAATGAATACAATACATGTATACAACACAATACAATGCTGGCTAAAGTCTTATGGGCGTGTCTGGACAGGAAACGCATGTATGCTAGTAGCAAACAAAACCGTATTGCTTTTAAAACATGGACGCCTTCCCTGACTCTGAATACGCTCACAAGCTCTCATATTACCGCTGATAGGAATCCTTATTTTGCGCCATTTCATAGAATAACGCATATTCTGATTATGCCATAATTGTAGGTGGAATGGAGGCTATCTACAGGCGTGTGCTACGAATCCCGACCATGCTGATCAGACACAGCAGAGACAAGAGTGCACATCCGCCTATAACCACTAATGTTCTTACGGAGTGAGCATATCCCCTCCTCAGCGATCGTCCGCGCTAATACACAGAGGGCCCCCTCGTTGGCGGACATATCCCCACGCCGCAAACATCACACTCCAACCTCAAGACATTTTCCACTACCAGACGGGATTCAACCAGCCTCAGACTGCCCCAGTCAGCTCTTTAGAGCGGGTTGCGGAAGTGCTAAACACTGGGTGACACGATGACAATACATATTAAATACATCTTGAAATTTCCACAACAGTCCTGAGTGAGGGAAATGTTTTTAATGGTCCTATTTTTGCTGACATCAGAGATCTAAAAAGACAAAAACAGAACATTCCTTAGCTCAACTCCCCAACCAGTCTGCTGGAAGTCGTATTCCTGTCCTGAGTGCGGGAAATGTTTTTAACGGCAGTCCCATCTTTGCAGACATCAGAGATCTCACACAAAGGAGAAGCCGTGTGTACAGAATACAGGGGACAGGAGTGTGTAATGTACAGAATACAGGGGACAGGAGTGTGTAATGCACAGAATACAGGGGACAGGAATGTGTAATGTACAGAATGCAGAGGACAGGAGTGTGTAATGTACAGAATACAGGGGACAGGAGTGTGTAATGCACAGAATACAGCGGACAGGAGTGTGTAATGTACAGAATGTAAGGAACAGGAGTGTGTAATGCACAGAATACAGGGGACAGGAGTGTGTAATGTACAGAATGTAGGGGACAGGAGTGTGTAATGTACAGAATGCAGGGGACAGGAGTGTGTAATGTACAGAATGTAGGGGACAGGAGTGTGTAATGTACAGAATGCAGGGGACAGGAGTGTGTAATGTACAGAATGCAGAGGACAGGAGTGTGTAATGTACAGAATGTAGGGGACAGGAGTGTGTAATGTACAGAATGCAGGGGACAGGAGTGTGTAATGTACAGAATGCAGGGGACGGGAGTGTCTAATGTAAAGAATGCAGGGGACGGGAGTGTGTAATGTACAGAATGCAGGGGACAGGAGTGTGTAATGTACAGAATGCAGGGGACAGGAGTGTATAATGTAAAGAATGCAGGGGAAGGGAGTGTGTAATGTACAGAATGCAGGGGACAGGAGTGTGTAATGTACAGAATGCAGGGGACAGGAGTGTATAATGTACAGAATGCAGGGGACGGGAGTGTGTAATGTACAGAATGCAGGGGACAGGAGTGTGTAATGTACAGAATGCAGGGGACAGGAGTGTATAATGTAAAGAATGCAGGGGACGGGAGTGTGTAATGTACAGAATGCAGGGGATGGGAGTGTGTAATGTACAAAATGCAGGGGAGGGGAAAGTGTAATGTACAGAATGCAGGGGACGGGAGTAGTGTAATACACAGAATGCAGGAGGGGAGCAGTATGACGGGGGGAGCTAGTGTGTTGTGGGAAGTGTGAAGGGGAGGAGTCAGTGTGACGGGGTGCCGGTGTGACAGGAAGGGACATGTAGTCCCACACTATACTCGCTCAGGTGCTGGGCACCGTCTGTTCCTCCAGACTCAGGAATACACTGTGGCATTTGTAGGCTGCCAGGCGGGAGCGGCCTCGGGGCGGGAAGCAATTCTCTTACTTAACCAGGAGCAGCCTACAGGTAAAAAAACGGAGCCAGAAGTTGGGGGGAGGGGTGGGACTTGAAGGCAGATTGATGACTGGAGGGAGATTGAGGCGATTGGCTCCTCTGTACGCCGCCCCCCTTGTATCTAAGTGTAGACAAATATGACAGGGGAGACGCATTGGCCCCTTGAAGCATGGGGCTAGGTCACAATTGCGGCCCTATATTTATGCCTCTGCCCCCAAGCACTCTCCTTTTACAGATTCTACAAGCAATACATTACAAAAAGACCCCTAGACTGTTTATTGGAGCCGGAGTGAATGGATTGTTACTTGGGTAACTGAGGGGCCTCTGTACTGTTTGGGAAAGAACCAGTTATCATCAGTGGCTCCTGTGGGGGGAGCGCTACACATCTATAAGGATATACAGTACATACACACACAGAGCACAAGGCCGTGTTCACACTACAAGACGTTTCTCGGGGCTGCAGTTCCTCTGAGCTCCACAAGATGGTGATCACACTTCTACCTAGACAGGAAGTCTCTATGGAAGACAGGAAGTGATGTCAGCTACAGACAGGAAGCTCCTTGTAATACGACGTAGAGGTGAAGGCTGAAAGTGGCAGCAGAGGAGGTAATAAGATCTTATTTTCTATTTACACCCAGTAACCCCGTCATGTCTGTCCTCTTCCTCCATAGTCACTGTGACGTCTTTTATCTCCAGCAGATAATAATACACACATATACACAGGATTTATATTGTGCCACAGCACAAGGGCAGACAGGACAGTTACAATGCAATATAATACAGGAGGAGTCAGAGGGCCCTGCTCTTTAGAGCTTACAATCTAAGAGGGAGGGCCAAAGGAAACAAAAGACTCTGGGCCAGATTCACAAAGAGATACGACGGTGTATCTCCTGATACGCCGTCGTATCTCTGAGATCCGACGGTCGGATCTATGCGACTGATTCATAAGAATCAGTTCCGCATAGATCTACCTTAGATCCGACAGGTGTAAGTGATTTACACCGTCGGATCTTAGGCTGCAATCTCCCGCCGGCCGCTAGGTGTCGCTTCGGTTTTTTACGCAACGAATATGCAAATGAGGAAAACCGCCGATTCAGAAACGAACGCCCACCCGTCGGGGTCGGCCGTCGTTCCTGCGCCGAGTTTTACATTTTAACGTCGTTTGCGTACGTCGATTCAGAATTCGGCCCGACGCTAGTTACGCTCACGCCGAAACCACTGACGTCCTAGCGACGTCATTGTGAGCAATGCACCGCCTGATTTAAATACTACACTCCCCCTAGCTGCGGAATTTGAATTCCGCCGGGGGAGTTACGATCCGCCGGTGCAAGTTTCGAGGTAAGTGCTTTGTGAATACTGCACTAGCCTTGCAAAATTGCACAGGCGGATCGTAAATCAGATAGATCTAAAGATCCGCTAATCTATCTGAATCTGGCCTAATATCCGTGGGGGATAGGCTGATGGAGAAAATAAAAGTCCATTTGTTAAGTAGGGGGCAGGATAGGCCTCTCTTACGAGAAGGGTTTTCAGGGATTTCCTAAAAGTGGACCGAGTAGGAGATAGTCGGACAGACTGGGATATGGAGTTCCAAAGGATGAGAGAGGCTCAGGAGAAGTCCTGGAGATGGGCATGGGAGCTAGATAACAGGAGGTCTTGGGAGGAGTAAACGGAATGATTTGGTTGGTATTGTGAGACTAGGTTAGTGATGTAGGTGGGGGCCGAATTGTGGATGACTTTATAAGTTGTTAGTATTTTGAATTTAATTTGTTGGGGGAGCGGAAGCCAGTGGAGGGATTGGTGGAGAGTAAGGATGAGCTCCGGCGTGTTCGCACACCCCACGTGCAGAGCCCGCCAGGAAGTCGGCGCTGTGCTGCGCTAATCACAGGCAGTGAGACATTGTCCCGATGCGTGGCTGCAGAGATCGGGAAATTTCTCACTGCCTGTGATTAGCACAGCGCCAACTTCCTGGCGGGCTCTGCACGTGGGGTGTGCGAACACGCCAGAGCTCATCCTTAGTGGAGAGGAGTAGCAGACACTGAACAGTTGGTAAGGTGGATGAGTCTGGCAGCAGCATTCATGATTTGGGGACAGCCTATATAAAGGCAATCCCGTGAGGAGGGGATTGTAGTAGTCCAGGGGGTAGATTCACATAGATTAGCGGATCTTTAGATCCGCGTAATCTATCTGATTTACGATCCGCCGCCGCAATTTTGAGAGGCTAGGGCAGTATTCACAAAGCACTTACCTCGAAACTTGCGCCGGCGGATCGTAAATCCCCCAGCGGAATTAAAATTCCGCGGCTAGGGGGAGTGTAGTATTTAAATCAGGTGCGTCCCTGCGCCGATTTAAATGCGCATGCGCCGCCGACTAAATTTCCCAGCGTGCATTGCTCCCAATGACGTCGCTAGGACGTCATTGGTTTTGTCGTGAACGTAAATTACGTCCATCCGTATTCGCGTCCGACTTATGCAAACGACGTAAAAATTCAAAACTCGGCGCGGGAACGACGGCCATACTTAACATTAGCTACCCCTCATATAGCAGGGGTAACTATCCGCCGGAAAAAGCCGAACGCAAACGACGTAAATAAAAAGCGACGGGCGGACGTTCGTTTCTGAATCGGCGTATCTCCTCATTTGCATATTCGCCGCGAGTAAAACACGAAACGCCACCTAGCGACCAGCGGAAGATTGCAGCCTAATATCCGACGGTGTAAGTCACTTACACCTGTCGGATCTAAGGGAGATCTATGCGGAACCTGATTCTTATGAATCAGTCGCATAGATCCGACCGTCGGATCTCAGAGATACGACGGCGTATCAGGAGATACGCCGTCGTATCTCTTTCTGAATCTACCCCCAGGTGTCCAGAGAGTGCGTTAAGGGCATATTTTGGAGATGTTATAGAGGTTGAGGTCGACAACTTTGGACCGTGAATGGATTTGGAGCTAAAAGGAAAGTTCAGAGTCCAGGATTATACCTAGGACCCTGGCACGGGTTGATGGTTGTATCATCGATCTTGACAGAGAAGTCAGGGGAAGGGGCACATGGGGAAGAAAATATTACGAGCTCGGTTTCGGATAGATTGATTTTGAGGAAGTGGTGTGACATCCAGGCTGATATGTCTGTTATTAAACTAGTGATGTGTGAGGAGATTGATGGAGTGAGTTGAGGGGTAGACAGGGATTTGGGTGGCATCAGCGTAGAAATGGTATTGGAAGCCATGAAGGCTATAAGCTGACCCAGGGATGAGGTGTAGATCAAGAATAGGAGAGGTCCAAGAACAGAACCTTGGGGGACCCCAACAGAGAAAGAAAGAAGAGAGGAGGAAGTAAAGGTGCAACGGGAGTACATTAGGGGCATATTTTGGAGATGTAAGGCCTCGTACACACGACGGGACATATCTGATGAAAACGGTCCGCGGACCGTTTTCATCGGACATGTCCGCTGGCGGATTTTGGTCTGATGGCTGTACACACCATCAGACCAAATTTCCCGCGGACAGCGAACGCGGTGACGTGGCCGCGCCGTCGCCGCGACGATGACGCGGCGACGTGCGTGACCCTGGAAGGTCAATGTTTCTACGCATGCGTCGAATCACTTCGACGCATGTGAGGGCTTTTGGCCGAGCGGGCATGTCCGGTGAGTCGTACAGCCGACCGAACATGTCCGACAGGACAGGCTTCCAGCGGACATGTTTCTTAGCATGCTAAGAAACATTTGTCCGCTGGAAACCTGTCCGATCCGCCGGAAAATTTTCCGGTCGGCCGTACAGACGACCGAACATGTCCGCGGAAACTGGTCCGACGGACCAGTTTCAGCAGACATGTTCGGTCGTGTGTACGAGGCCTTATGGAGGTTGAGGTCAACAACTTTGGACTGTGAATGGATTTGGAGCTAAAAGGAGAGTTCAGAGTCCAGGATTACACCTAGGACCATAGCATTCGGGGACGGGTTGATGGTTGTGTCATTGAATACCGGGAAGTCTGCGCTGTGCTGCGCTAATCACAGGCAGTGAGACATTGTCCCGTTGCTCGGCTGCAGAGATCGGGAAATGTCTCACTGCCTGTGATTAGCGCAGCGCCGACTTCCTGGCGGGCTCTGCACGTGGGGTGTGCGAACGCGCCAGAGCTCATCCTTAGTGGAGAGGAGCAGCAGACATGCTCTTAGGATGTGGGCCGGCCCCTGGCCTCCTCACTTCCAAAGTAGGGCTGTTGGACCTGCATTGTATGTAATATCAGAAACCTCAGCATGAAGTGGGGTTTAAATAAAGAGACCTGACCAGTGAGGTGAGGAGGATTCTGGGAATGTCATTTGATTTTACTATTTGTGTTCAGATCTAGAGTTTTCCTCCTGTGAAGTCTGGAGATCATATGACCATCACATTGCCTCCACCTCCCTCCCTGATAGAATAGAGAAATACAAAGAAGATTCTAGAAGTCACCAGAGAGATCATCGAGCTGCTGACAGGAGAGGTGAGCGGTGCCGGGAAGGAAGTCATGATGGACAATCAGCCGCCCCTCACATCACCGGGTAAGAGGAGACTTTATTGTAAAGGAGAGAGCAGTACGGAGGCTCCACCTAGATCCCCCATCATCTGATAAACACATAGAAACAATGTATTCAGTCAGTGTGTGTGTTTCCTACAGATGGATCCAATAATGGGAACCCACCAGAGAGATGTCCCCGTCCTCTGTATTCCCGGGATTCCACACAGGAAGGTCACACCATCCCCCACCATCATCAGGTAGATGAGGAACAATCACTGATAGTATCATTAGGATCTGTACATTATCTGCATTGTTACCATTGATGTCATTTTTATTCTATATTCAGAGTGGAGACCTGAGAGATCCTAAAGTTGAGGTTAAAGAAGAGATAAAGGAGGAGGATGATGAGGATGGGGTGATGGAGGAAGAACACAAAGATCTGTACCAGGACACCATGGTGGAGTCATCCAGCTACAGAAACCCACCAGAGAGATGTCCCCGTCCTCTGTATTCCCGGGATTCCCCACAGGAAGGTCACACCATCCCCCACCATCATCAGGTAGATGAGGGACAATTATTGGTGGTTATGATTTACACACAAACATGTTTGTCACAATGAATGTTTTATTATATATTCAGAGTGGAAACCTCAGGGATAATAAGTTTGTTGTTAAAGAAGAGTATAAAGAGGAGGATGAGGAGTATGGAGTGATGGAGGAGTTATCAGAAGGACACAAGGATATGATGGAGCCACCTAATACCAGGAACCCTCCAGAGAGATGTCCCCGTCCTCTGTATTCCCGGGATTCCACACAGGAAGGTCACACCACCCCTCCCTATTGCAAGGTTGGTGGGACGGAGAATATAAAACACAGACGCATGGAGACGATGTGTGGATTTCTTACGTGATGTCACAATAATAAAGTTTATATCTTACAGATGATATTCTCTCTCATTCTCTTGGTTTAGAGTGGAGATCCAATCGATATAGAATTTGAGGTGAAATCAGAAGAAGAAGAGACGTATGTGAGGGATGATCAGCAGTCTATGGAGGAGGATGGAATAACGGGGACATTTATAGAGGAGGACACTCCTACAGAGATCAGCACAGGTGGGTCATTAACACTAAATCCATTCCTCCACCCATACTGCTCACTGATTGGTCCAGAGTAGGGCGGGGACTGGGTGATATCAGCCTGTAATCCCCTGGTCACTTTCCCGAGCTGTGTTCCCCGTCCTGTATTCCTGTATTTTTCTCGGATAATCTTCCTTCTCTGTGCTGCAGACACAATTTATGTCTCTAGACTGGATTTATGGAGATTCTGGGGTTCAGCTGGCAGTAAAATGTTGATTTTCACCATAAGTTTTACTTGACCTAGACACCTGGGGTATGTACCTTGGGTCATCTGCCCCATGCCCCTGTCTTGACCATAACATTATACACAGCAATTATATATTGCATGTTACATACTCCTGACCCCTGCACTATATACTCTATGTTGTACATTACATACCCCTGACCCCTGCACTATATACTCTATGTTGTACATTACATACTCCTGACCCCTGCACTATATACTCTATATTGTACATTACATACTCCTGACTTCTGCTCTCTCCCCTCCACCCACTGCTATATATACACATAGGCCCGGATTCACGTAGAGCGGCGCATCTTTAGACCGGCGTAGCGCATCTCATATTCGCTACGCCAACGTAAATCAGTGAGGCTAGAACAGTATACACAAAGCACTCGCTCCCAAACTTGCGCCGGCGTAACGTAAATTGGCCAGCGTAAGCCTGGCTAATTCAAAGTAGGAAGGTAGTGGGCGTGATACATTTAAATTAACAGTGACCCCATGTAAATGAAAGGCCGAACGAATGGGGCATGCGCGCACATGCTCACAATCACGTCGCATATACTCCCTAAGATACGACGGCTCAATGCGTACGACGTGAACGTAACCTACGCCCAGCCCCATTCAGGTACCACTTACGTAAACAACGTAAAATACAACGGCTGTTCTCTGGTCCATGCCCTAACATGACTTACCCCTGCTTTATGTGGAATAACTTTACGCCGTATGTACGCCTTACGTAAACGGCGTAGACTACTGCAACAGGCGTAAGTACGTTCGTGAATCGGCGTATCTAGGTCTTTTACATATTCTATGCAAATGTGATGGTTTAGAAGGCACATCTTAATTGGCTGAAATTCAAGAAGTATGTAGAAAGTTTGGTTGTGCTCGTCCTCTTTTGTATTTCCTCATACCTCCAGTGCGAAGGCAGGGGGGGGTAGACGTCATCTTTCAGCTACATTCTTGTCTCGATGGGAGGGAGTGCTACTAGCGGCCATTTTGAGTAAGGAAGTTCATAAAAGCACTTTATCTATACAAAGTAAAATATAGACTTTATAGTATAGAAAAGATGCATAGAAACATGTATACACATGATTATCACATTCCTTCACAAATCATGGACTTATTAAGGAAGTGCAGGACTTCTTGTGTTGGGAAGATGGCAATGAGTGATAGAGGGGGAGGGGACACTCGTCCTATAATCCCCTCATCACTGTCACTCCTATAAAAGACAGTTCTCGTTGTCTCCTCACTCTCTGACTAAGGTCCATGAATAAAGAAATGATCTGGTAGAAGATCAGAGGAGCCATTTACTAGTTACCTTGAGGGGGGAATTGTAAGATCCTCAGAGACAAAGCTGCCTGATGTGGGCGGAGTCCTGGTTTAGGGGAACCAATCAGCTCATGTCTAGTAATAATCTTTGTATTTCTATTTTAGTAGATGGACGGGAGATGAGGAAAACCTCAGAGGATTGTCTCACTTTGTCTCCAGACTGTAAAGTAGAAGATGAGGACATCACACAGTATAGTCCAGGAGAAAACCCGACTACCTCAAATGTCCATTCGGCACCACACAGTGTAGATGGACCATCGTATTCCTCTTATCCTGAGGAACCTCAGACTGTGCGGGACGATGCCGGACCATCGTATTCCTCTTATCCTGAGGAACCTCAGACTGTGCGGGACGGTGCCAGACCATTGTATTCCTCTTATCCTGAGGAACCTCAGACTGTGCGGGACGGTGCCGGACCATCGTATTCCTCTTATCCTGAGGAACCTCAGACTGTACGGGACGGTGCCGAGCCATTGTATTCCTCTTATCCTGAGGAACCTCAGACTGTGAGGGATGGTGCCGTACCATCGTATTCCTCTTATCCTGAGGAACCTCAGACTGTGCGGGACGGTGCCGAACCATCGTATTCCTCTTATCCTGAGGAACCTCAGACTGTGAGGGACGGTGCCGGACCATC
Organism: Rana temporaria; assembly: GCF_905171775.1. Taxonomy (NCBI): domain Eukaryota; kingdom Metazoa; phylum Chordata; class Amphibia; order Anura; family Ranidae; genus Rana; species Rana temporaria. The sequence goes on along the minus strand of NC_053496.1, from coordinate 186,591,886 downwards.
GTATTCCTCTCATCCTGAGGAACCTCAGACTGTGCGGGACGGTGCTGTCCTTCTAGCACAGAAGAGGTTTCCGTGTCCTGAGTGTGGAAAAAGTTATTCAAAGAGGTCCACTCTTTACAAACATAAGAGATCACACACGGGGGAGAAGCCATTTTCCTGTCCTGAGTGTGAGAAATGTTTTTCAGATAAGTTCCATCTCAACAGACATCAGAGATCTCACACAGGTGAGAAGCCATATTCCTGTCCTGAGTGCTGGAAATGTTTTGGACACAAATCAACACTTGTCATACATCTGAGATCTCACACGGGGGAGAAGCCGTTTTTCTGTCCTGAGTGTGGAAAATGTTTTGAACGAAAATCAAAACTTGCCGCACATCAGAAATCCCACACGGGGGCGAAGCCGTTTTTTTGTCCTGAGTGCGCAAAATGTTTTGGAGAAAAATCAAAACTTGTCAGACATCAGATATCTCACACGGGGGAGAAACCGTTTTTCTGTCCTGAGTGCGGGAAATGTTTTGGACATAAATCAAATCTTGTCAAACATCAGAGATTTCACACGGAAGAGAAGCCGTATTCCTGTTCTGAGTGCGGGAAACGTTTTTCAGATAAGTCAAGATTTGATAAACATCAGAGATCTCACACAGTGGAGAAGCCGTATTCCTGTTCTGAGTGCGGGAAATGTTTTACAATGAAGTCCAGTCTTTACAGACATCAGAGATTACACACGGGGGAGAAGCCGTATTCCTGTGCTGAGTGTGGGAAATGTTTTACAGCGAAGTCCAGTCTTTACAGACATCAGAGATCTCACATGAGGGAGAAGTCACTTTCCTGTCCTGAGTGAGGGAATTGTTCCCTAGATGGATGCCATCTTCAAGCGTCAATCCTGAAGAAGCTAATAGAGCGAAACGCGTTGATTTTTACACACTTATATCATCGCATATCATCTGCCTTTAATATATCACCTGTCTCTTACTTTATTGTTTTAATGTGATATAATAAACTTTTTTTTTATATTCTTGTTCTTTTTTTGTAATTTCTTCATTTGATTGGCACATTCAACGTTTTTTTCCTGTGGCCTTTGGAGTTTCCTGTCCTTTTTTGGATGTGGTTCTCCTCTCCACTGGATTAATCTCATGTAATGTACAGAATGCAGGGGACAGGAGTGTGTAATGTACAGAATGCAGGGGACGGGAGTGTGTAATGTACAGAATGCAGGGTACGGGAGTGTGAAATGTACAGAATGCAGGGTACAGGAGTGTATAATGTACAGGAGACAGGAGTGTGTAATGTACAGAATGTAGGGGACAGGGGTGTGTAATGTATAGAATACAGGGGACAGGAGTGTGTAATGTACAGAATGCAGGGGACAGGAGTGTGTAATGTACAGAATGCAGGGGATGGGAGTGTGTAATGTACAGAATGCAGGGGACAGGAGTGTGTAATGCAGGGTCAGTGTGGTGGGGGCCAGCGTGATGGGGGCCAGCGTGATGAGGAGGAGCTAGCGTGACGAGGAGGAGCTAGTGTGATGGGTGCAGTGTGATGGGGAGGTGCTAGTGTGATAGTGAATCCAAACTCCACCTCACACTCTATAATCAGTTACAGTAACAGATGTTTCATTTTGGGATGAAGGTTTTACATAAATAAATAAAATCTGGTCATTGTAAGCACCCCTGTCAGAGGGAGATGGTTTGTCCTATCCCCTGCCTGCTTAATCTAATGCAGAGCTTTTTCTGTTGAAAAAATAACAGACTTACTGGCTGGATCACCAGATGAAAATAAAAGAAAGTCTAAATAAAATTAAAATGCAGCCTTCACATGTAAGAAGGGTACCTGGGCAGTGTGGCAGTATGATGGGGGTGCCAGTGTGTTGTGGGCAGTGTGACGGGGAGGAGTCAGTGTGACTGGAGGACACGTAGTCCCACACTATACTCGCTCAGGTGCTGGGCACTGTCTGTTTACCCAGACTCAGGAATACACTGTGGCATTTGTAGGCTGCCAGGCGGGAGCGGCCTCGGGGCAGGAAGCAATTCTCTTACCTTACCAGGAGCAGACTGCAGGCAACAAAACGGAGCCAGAAGTTGGGGGGAGGGCCCGGGGCTTGGAGGCAGATCGATGACTACTTGTCTTTTGTCACATCGTGGATCATGACGGTAAGAAACACCTTTCACCAGGCTGGATAGGAGAGGAGTGTAGAAGAAACGATCGCCTCCATCTCCCTCCTGCAGCCCTCGCTGGATGGTGGCGGGAGGGAGATGGAGGTGATTTGCTCCTAATGTATGCCGCCCCCCTCCTATCCAAGTGTAGACAAATATGACAGGGGAGCCGTAGGGGCCCCTTGAAGCATGGGGCTAGGTCGCAATTGTGGCACTATATTTTTGCCTCTGCCCCAATCCCTCTCCTACAGAATCTACAAGCAATACATTACGAAAAGACTCCTAGACTGTTTATTGGACCCGTAGTGAATGGACTGTTACTTGGGTGACTGGCGGCCTCTGTACTGTTTGGAAAATAAACAGTTATCAGTGGCTCCTGCGGGGGGAGCACTACACATCTATAAGGAAATACAGTACATACACACACAGAGCACAAGACCGTGTTCACACCACGAGACGTTTCATCATGGCTGCAGTTCCGCTGATCTTCTCACTTCTACCTGGACAGGAAGTCTCTATGGAAGACAGGAAGTGATGTCAGCTAAAGACAGGAAATGATGTCAGCTACAGACAGTAAGTTCCTTGTGATATGAGGAAGAGGTGACATTGCTGAAATTGGTAGCAGAGGAGGTAATAAGATCTTTTTTTATTTTTTTATTTACATCCAGTAACCCCCGTCATGTCCGTCCTCTTCCTCCATAGTCACTGTGATGTCTTTTATCTCCAGCAGATGATGATACACACATATATTATTATTATACAGGATTTATATAGAGCCACACGGGCTCCCTGAAGCATAGGGCCGGGTCGCAATTGTGACCCTATATTTATATCTCTGCCCAAATCCCTCTCCTTTTACAGATTCTGCAAGTAATACATTACAAAATGACAAACTCCTAGACTATTTATTGGACCCGGAGTGAATGAACTGTTATTTGGGTGACTGGCGGCCTCTGTACTGTTTGGAAAAGAACCAGATATCATCAGTGGCTCCTGCGGGGGGAGAACTAAAAAATAATATATAGAAATACAGTACATACACAGCACAAAGCCGTGTTCACACTATGAGACGTTTCTCTGAGCTGCAGTTCCTCAGAGCTCCACAAGGTGGTGATCTCACTCTTGCCCATACAGGAAGTCTCTATGGAAGACAGGAAGTGATGTCAGCTATAGACAGGAAGCTCCTTGTGATATGAGGAAGAGGTGACGTTGCTGAAATTGGCAGTACAGGAGGTAATAAGATCTTATTTTATATTTACACTAAGGATGAGCTCTGGCGTGTTCGCATGCTACACCATGCTTCCGCCAGGAAGTGTGCACGGCGCTGCGCTAATCACAGCCAGGGAGACATTTTCCCGATGCTCGGCTGCAGAGATCGGGAAATGTCTCCCTGGCTGTGATTAGCGCAGCGCCATGCACACTTCCTGGCGGTGCAGGGGTGTGCGGGAGGATGCACGCGTTCGAGACATGCATGTCTCTTCTTCAGGCTCTCTGAGAACGCGCGCATCCTCCCGCACACCCCTGACCCGGAAGTGACGTCATTCCAGCAGCACACTTGGGAAACAAGCTCCCCTTCTCCAGCGTTCCGAGAGCGTTTGGCTCCCACCGTCGCTGCCATCCGAGGCAAGGGATCTAGCTGCTTCCAGTCATTTGTATGTATTTATTTTAATAAAACTCACCTGCTACACTTAGAAGGTGCCGCCCTTCTCTTTTCTTAGAGTCCAGGATTACACCCTGGCATGCGGGGACGGGTCGATGGTTGTATCATCGATCCTGACAGAGAAGTCAGGGGAAGGGGCACATGGGGAAGAAAATATTATGAGCTTGGTTTTGGATAGATTGATTTTGAGGACGTGGTGTAACATCCAGGCTGATATGTCTGTTAGTCAATTAGTTATGTGTGAGGAGATTGATGGAGTGAGTTGAGGGGTAGAAAGAGAGATTTGGGTGTCATCAGTGCGGAAGCAAAGAGAAGGGGAGGCTGGTTTGGGGAAGAAGAGGAATAGAAACAGAATTGTGTGGATTGCAGCTGCTGCCAGAGGGCATGGGGTGATGGGAGATTTGGGCACAGTTAAGCGTTGGAGGCCCAGGATTTGGGATTTAATCTCCAGAGGTTAGGAGAAGCGCAAGGGTGAGGGAGATAATATGGGAGTGTGATTTATATGAGCTTGGAGCAAGTGTTACAAAAACAATATCACAAGCATGAGACTGCAGACCTGGCTGGCTTTAAATCAGTTTTGTTCTCCACCCAGAGTCTGACCACATCAATCACCTTGCAGGTGGACAGAAAGAAAGAATGCATCACAGCCAAAACCAGGATGCTGGAATGAGGAGCAGAAGCGCAACACACTCTTGACAAACGGATTATACTATTTTTATTAGTGGTGGGGTTTTTTTTTTTTATAAGGGGATTGGAATATGTATGTCTTTATTTTATAGGATTCAAATAAGAAGAAATAGTAAAAAATAAAAATAAAATTTGTAGTAAATGTCTGGATTTTTTTTTTTCCATGTGATTCCAGTCTCAGATATACATTTTAAAATGTGATCAGTAAAGTCTCCGGAGTACATGGAGATCACAGGAATATGATGTGTCCTGGCAAAGCCCAAAGACAAAGTTCATCTTTCACTTTAGGAGAGGAGGGACGCACCCGGGAGAAATGATTCTGTGTACGGAAACCTCACACAGCACCCACCCCCTCCACAGCTCCCTCCTCCAAATGTCCCTCCAATCAGAGTTAGAGAACCCAATGACATCACACTGACCTCACAGCTCCTCTTAATATCCCTCTATCCGACTCTCTTTTTTCTTATGTTCTTAGGATGTGGGCCGGCCCCTGGCCTCCTCACTTTCAAAGTAGGGCTGTTGGACCTGCATTGTATGTAATATCAGAAACCTCAGCATGAAGTGGGGTTTAAATAACGAGACCTGACCAGTGAGGTGAGGAGGATTCTGGGAATGTCATTTTGATTTTACTATTTGTGTTCAGATCTAGAGTTTTCCTCCTGTGAAGTCTGGAGATCACATGACCATCACATTGCCTCCACCTCCCTCCCTGATAGAATAGAGAAATACAAAGAAGATCCTAGAAGTCACCAGAGAGATCATCGAGCTGCTGACAGGAGTGGTGAGCGATGCTCGAAAGGACGTCATGATGGAGAATCAGCCGCCCCTCAGGACATACATAGAGGAGCACACTCCTACAGAGATCAGCACAGGTGACCCATAATATATTCAGAGAGCAGTACGGAGGCTCCACCTAGATCCCCCATCATCTGATAAACACATAGAAACAATGTATTCAGTCAGTGTGTGTGTTTCCTACAGATGGATCCAGTAATGGGAACCCACCAGAGAGATGTCCCCGTCCTCTGTATTCCCGGGATTCCACACAGGAAGGTCACACCATCCCCCACCATCTTCAGGTAGATGAGCAACAATCACTGATAGTATCATTAGGATCTGTACATTATCTGCATTGTTACCATTGATGTCATTTTTATTCTATATTCAGAGTGGAGACCTGAGAGATCCTAAAGTTGAGGTTAAAGAAGAGATAAAAGAGGAGGATGATGAGGATGGGGTGATGGAGGAAGAACACAAAGATCTGTACCAGGACACCATGGTGGAGTCATCCAGCTACAGAAACCCCCCAGAGAGATGTCCCCGTCCTCTGTATTCCCGGGATTCCACACAGGAAGGTCACACCATCCCCCACCATCATCAGGTAGATGAGGAACAATTATTGGTGGTTATGATTTATACACAAGCATGATTGTTACAATGAACGTTGTATTATACTTTTCAGAATGAAAAGCCGAAGGATAATTTTGTTGTTAAAGAAGAGTATAAAGAGGAGGATGAGGAGTATGGAGTGATGGAGGAGTTTTCAGAAGGACACAAGGATATGATGGAGCCACCTAATACCAGGAACCCACCAGAGAGATGTCCCCGTCCTCTGTATTCCCGGGATTCCACACAGGAAGGTCACACCATCCCCCACTGTTACAAGGTCGGTGGGACGGAGCATCTAGAACATGGACTGGTGGAGATGATGTGTGGATTTTGTATGTAAGTTTATATCTTACAGATGATATTCTCTCTCATTCTCTTGGTTTAGAGTGGAGATCCAATTGATATAGAATTTGAGGTGAAATCAGAAGAAGAAGAGACGTATGTGAGGGATGATCAGCAGTCTATGGAGGAGGATGGAATAACGGGGACATTTATAGAGGAGGACACTCCTACAGAGATCAGCACAGGTGGGTCATTAACACTAAATCCATTCCTCCACCCATACTGCTCACTGATTGGTCCAGAGTAGGGCGGGGACTGGGTGATATCAGCCTGTAATCCCCTGGTCACTTTCCTGAGCTGTGCTCCCCGTCCTGTATTTCTCTCGGAGATCAGAGGACCCATTTACTAGTTACCTTGAGGGGGAATTGTAAGATCCTCAGAGACAAAGCTGCCTGATGTGGGCGGAGTCCTGGTTTAGGATCAGCTCATGTTTAGTAATAATCTTTGTATTTCTATTTTAGTAGATGGACTGGAGATGAGGAAAACCTCAGAGAATTGTCTCACTTTGTCTCCAGACTGTAAAGTAGAAGATGAGGACATCACACAGTATAGTCCAGGAGAAAACCTGACTACCTCAAATGTCCATCCGGCACCACACAGTGTAGATGGACCATCGTATTCCTCTTATCCTGAGGAACCTCAGACTGTGTGGGACGGTGCCGGACCATCGTATTCCTCTTATCCCGAGGAACCTCAGACTGTGCGGGACGGTGCCGGACCATCGTATTCCTCTTATCCTGAGGAACCTCAGACTGTGCGGGACGGTGCCGGACCATCGTATTCCTCTTATCCTGAGGAACCTCAGACTGTGCGGGATGGTGCCGGACCATCGTATTCCTCTTATCCTGAGGAACCTCAGACTGTGCGGGACGGTGCCGGACTATCGTATTCCTCTTATCCCGAGGATCCTCAGACTGTGCGGGACGGTGCCGGACCCTCGTATTCCTCTTATCCTGAGGAACCTCAGACTGTGCGGGATGGTGCCGGACCATCATATTCCTCTTATTCTGAGGAACCTCAGACTGTGCGGGACGGTGCCGGACCATCGTATTCCTCTTATCCGGAGGAACCTCAGACTGTGCGGGATGGTGCCGGACCATCGTATTCCTCTTATCCTGAGGAACCTCAGACTGTGCGGGACGGTGCCGGACCATCGTATTCCTCTTATCCTGAGGAACCTCAGACTGTGCGGGACGGTGCCGGACCATCATATTCCTCTTATCCTGAGGAACCTCAGACTGTGCGGGACGGTGCCGGACCATCGTATTCCTCTTATCCTGAGGAAGCTCAGACTGTGCGGGACGGTGCCGGACCATCGTATTCCTCTTATCCTGAGGAACCTCAGACTGTGCGGGACGGTGCCGGACCATCGTATTCCTCTTATCCTGAGGAACCTCAGACTGTGCGGGATGGTGCCGGACCATCATATTCCTCTTATCCTGTCGCAACTCAGAGATCTCACACGGGGCAGAAGCCGTATTCCTGTACTGAGTGCGGGAAATGTTTTGGACAAAAATCAAAACTTGTCATACATCAGAGATCTCACACGGGGGAGAAGCCGTTTTTCTGTCCTGAGTGTGGGAAATGTTTTAGAGAAAAATCAAAACTTGTCATACATCAGAGATCTCACACGGGGGAGAAGCCGTTTTTCTGTCCTGAGTGCGGTAAATGTTTTGGAGAAAAAGCAAAACTTGTCATACATCAAAGATCTCACACGGGGGAGAAGCCGTTTTTATGTCCTGAGTGCGGGAAATGTTTTGGACATAAAGGAAATCTTGTCGTACATCAGAGACTTCACACGGGAGAAAAGCCATATTCCTGTATTGAGTGCGGGAAATGTTTTGGAAAAAATTCTGATCTTGTCACACATCGGAGATCTCACACGGGGGAAAGGCCATATTGTTGTCCTGAGTGCGGGAAATGTTTTTCAGATAAGTCCAGATTTGATAAACATCAGAGATCTCACACAGTGGAGAAGCCGTATTCCTGTGCTGAATGTGGAAATCGTTTTACAGTGAAGTCCAGTCTTTACAGACATCAGAGTTCTCACATGAGGGAAAAGTCACTTTCCTGTTCTGAGTGCGGGAAATGTTTTTCAGATAAGTCCAGATTTGATAAACATCAGGGATTGCACACGGGGGAGAAGCCGTATTCCTGTTCTGAGTGTGGAAATTGTTTTACAAGGAAGTCCAGTCTTTACAGACATCAGAGATCTCACATGAGGAAGAAGTCACTTTCCTGTCCTGAGTGAGGGAATTGTTCCCTAGATGGTTGCCATCTTCAAGCGTCAATCCTGAAGAAGCTAATAGAGCGAAACGCGTTGATTTTTACACACTTATATCATCGCATATCGTCTGCCTTTAATATCTCACCTGTCTCTTACTTTATGGTCTTAATGTGATACAATAAACTCCTGTTTTTTTTTTTATATTCTTGTTCTTTTTGTAATATCTTCATTTGATTGGCACATTCAAAGTTCCATTTTTCCTGTGGCCTTTGGAGTTTCCTGTCCTTTTTTGGATGTGGTTCTCCTCTCCACTGGATTAATCTCATGTAATGTACAGAATGCAGGGGACAGGAGTGTGTAATGTACAGAATGCAGGGGACAGGAGTGTGTAATGTACAGAATGCAGGGGACAGGAGTGTGTAATGTACAGAATGCAGGGGACAGGGGTGTGTAATGTGCAGAATACAGGGGACAGGAGTGTGTAATGTACAGAATACAGAGGACAGGGGTGTGTAATGTACAAAATACAGAGGACAGGGGTGTGTAATGTACAGAATGCAGGGGACAGGAGTGTGTAATGTAAGAATACAGGGGACAGGGGTGTGTAATGTACAGAATGCAGGGGACAGGAGTGTGTAATGTACAGAATGCAGGGGACAGGAGTGTGTAATGTACAGAATGCAGGGGACAGGGGTGTGTAATGTGCAGAATACAGGGGACAGGGGTGTGTAATGTACAGAATACAGAGGACAGGGGTGTGTAATGTACAAAATACAGAGGACAGGGGTGTGTAATGTACAGAATGCAGGGGACAGGAGTGTGTAATGTAAGAATACAGGGGACAGGGGTGTGTAATGTACAGAATGCAGGGGACAGGAGTGTGTAATGTAAGAATACAGGGGACAGGAGTGTGTAATGTACAGAATACAGAGGACAGGAGTGTGTAATGTACAGAATGTAGGGGACAGGAGTGTGTAATGTACAGAATTCAGGGGACAGGAGTGTGTAATGTACAGAATGCAGGGGACAGGAGTGTGTAATGTACAGAATGCAGGGGACAGGAGTGTGTAATGTACAGAATGCAGAGGACAGGGGTGTGTAATGTACAGAATACAGAGGACAGGGGTGTGTAATGTACAGAATACAGAGGACAGGGGTGTGTAATGTACAGAATACAGAGGACAGGGGTGTGTAATGTACAGAATGCTGGGGACAGGAGTGTGTAATGTACAGAATGCAGGGGACAGGAGTGTGTAATGTACAGAATGCAGGGGACAGGAGTGTGTAATGTACAGAATGCAGGGGACAGGAGTGTGTAATGTACAGAATGCAGGGGACAGGGGTGTGTAATGTGCAGAATACAGGGGACAGGGGTGTGTAATGTACAGAATACAGAGGACAGGGGTGTGTAATGTACAAAATACAGAGGACAGGGGTGTGTAATGTACAGAATGCAGGGGACAGGAGTGTGTAATGTAAGAATACAGGGGACAGGGGTGTGTAATGTACAGAATGCAGGGGACAGGAGTGTGTAATGTAAGAATACAGGGGACAGGAGTGTGTAATGTACAGAATACAGAGGACAGGAGTGTGTAATGTACAGAATGTAGGGGACAGGAGTGTGTAATGTACAGAATTCAGGGGACAGGAGTGTGTAATGTACAGAATGCAGGGGACAGGAGTGTGTAATGTACAGAATGCAGGGGACAGGAGTGTGTAATGTACAGAATGCAGAGGACAGGGGTGTGTAATGTACAGAATACAGAGGACAGGGGTGTGTAATGTACAGAATACAGAGGACAGGGGTGTGTAATGTACAGAATACAGAGGACAGGGGTGTGTAATGTACAGAATGCTGGGGACAGGAGTGTGTAATGTACAGAATGCAGGGGACAGGAGTGTGTAATGTACAGAATGCAGGGGACAGGAGTGTGTAATGTACAGAATGCAGAGGACAGGGGTGTGTAATGTACAGAATACAGAGGACAGGGGTGTGTAATGTACAGAATACAGAGGACAGGGGTGTGTAATGTACAGAATGCTGGGGACAGGAGTGTGTAATGTACAGAATGCTGGGGACAGGAGTGTATAATGTACAGAATTCAGGGAATAGGAGTGTGTAATGTACAGAACACAGGGGACAGGAGTGTGTAATATATAGAATACAGTGGACAGGAGTGTGTAATGTAAAAAATACAGGGGACAGGAGTGTGTAATATACAGGGGACAGGAGTGTGTAATGTACAGAATGCAGGGGATAGGAGTGTGTAATGTACAGAATGCAGGGGACAGGAGTGTGTAATGCACAGAATGCAGGGGACGGGAGTGTGTTATGTACAGAATGCAGGGGACAGGAGTGTGTAATGTACAGAATACAGAGGACGGGAGTGTGTTATGTACAGAATGCAGGGGACAGGAGTGTGTAATATACAGGGGACAGGAGTGTGTAATGTACAGAATGCAGGGGATAGGAGTGTGTAATGTACAGAATGCAGGGGACAGGAGTGTGTAATGCAGTGTCAGTGTGGTGGGGGCCAGCGTGACGGGGAGGAGCTAGTGTGATGTGTGCAGCGTGGATGGGGAGGAGCTAGTGTGATGGGGAGGAGCTAGTGTGATGGGTGCAGTGTGATGGCGAGGAGCTAGTGTGATGGGTGCAGTGTGATGGGGAGGAGCTAGTGTGATTGGGAGGAGCTAGTGTGATGGGTGCAGTGTGATGGCGAGGAGCTAGTGTGATGGGTTCAGTGTGATGGGGAGGAGCTAGTGTGATTGGGAGGAGCTAGTGTGATGGGTGCAGTGTGATGGCGAGGAGCTAGTGTGATGGGTGCAGTGTGTGGGGGAGGAGCTAGTGTGATGGGTGCAGTGTGATGGGGAGGAGCTAGTGTGATTGGGAGGAGCTAGTGTGATGGGTGCAGTGTGATGGGGAGGAGCTAGTGTGATGGGTGCAGTGTGTGGGGGAGGAGCTAGTGTGATGGGTGCAGTGTGATGGGGAGGACACGTAGTCCCACACTATACTCGCTCAGGTGCTGGTCTGTTCTTCCAAAATCAGGAATGCGCTGTGGCATTTGTAAGCAATTCTCTTAACTTACCAGGAGCAGCCTGCAGGCAAGAAATGGGAGCCAGAGTTGAGGGGGGAGGGGGCGGGGCTGGAAGGCAGATTGATGACTGCTTGCCTTTTGTCACATCGTGGATCATGACTGCAAGAAATACCTAGCACCAGACTGGATAGGGGGGGGGGGGGTTGTGGCATTTAGAGGAATAGATCGCCTATATCACCCTCCTGCAGCCCTCGTTGAATGGCAGTGGGGGAGAAGCCGGCTTCCAGCGGCTGCAGGAACGAGATGGGGACGATCGGCTCCTTCTATCCAAGTGTAGACAAATATGACAGGGGAGCCATACAGCTCCTAGAAGCATAGGGCTGGGTCGCAATTGTGACCCAATATTTATGTCTCTGCCCAAATCCCTCTACATTTACAGATTCTACAAGTAATACATTACAAAAAGTCTCCTAGACTGTTTTTTTGACCCGGAGTGAATGGACTGTTACTTGGGTGACTGGCGGCCTCTGTGCTGTTTGGGAAAGAACCAGTTATCACCAGTGGCTCCTGCGGGGGGAGCACTACACATCTATAAGGATATACAATACATACACACACAGCACAAGGACGTGTTCACACTACGAGACGTTTCTCGGGGGCTGCAGTTCCTCTGAGCTCCACAGGACGGTGATCTCACATTTACCATAGAGAAAGGAAGTCTCTATGGAAGACAGGAAGTGATGTCAGATACAAACAGGAAGTTTTGGGTGAGAGGTGAGTCGGGAGGAAGTAGAGACTGAGGAGACATTGCTGGAAGAAGCAGCAGAGGAGGTAATAAGATCTTGGGCCAGATTCACAAAGAGATACGACGGTGTATCTACAGATACACCATCGTATCTCTGACGTAAACTGGTCCTATCTATGCGCCTGATTCATAGAATCAGATACGCATAGATAGGGCTAGATCCGACAGTGTTACACTGTCGGATCTTTTTTTAAATTTAAAAATGGCGCCGGGGGCGTTCCCGCTGATTTACGATAAATAATATGTAAATCAGCGAGATACGCAAATTCACGAACGTACGCGGACCCGTCGCAGTGTTTTTACGTAGTTTCCGTAGCGGTTTTCCGTCGTATACTTACCCTTTCTTTTATCAAGCGCAGCCAATGTTAAGTATAGCCGGCGTTCCCGCGTCGAATTTGAAATTTCCTACGTCGTTTGCGTACGCCGATTCACGAACACGCGCGTCGCAAGTCCCGCTCACGTCGCAACCACTGACGTCCTATTGACGTCAGTGGGAGCAATGCACGCCGGGAAATTCCCCCGGACGACGCATGCGTATTTAAATCGGCGCGGGAACGCGCCTGATTTAAATATGACACTCCCCTAGCCGCGGAATTTGAATTCCGCCGGGGGATTTAGGATCCGCCGTCGCAAGTTTGCAGGTAAGTGGTTTGTGAATTAGCCACTTGTCTCCTAAACTTGCGAGAGCAGATCTTAATTCACGTAGATCGAGCGGATCTATAGATCCGCTGAGCTACGTGAATCTGGCCCCTTATCTTCTATTTACACCCAGTAACCCCCGTCATGTCCGTCCTCTTCCTCCATAGTCACTGTGATGTCCTTTATCGCCAGCAGATGATAATACACACATATATTATTATTATACAGGATTTATATAGAGCCAACAGTTTGCACAACATGAGGGCAGACAGTACAGTTACAATATAATACAACATATATACAATATAAAAGAGAAGGTTAGACTGAGAAGTTTAAAAGTAGCAGGAGTGTTAGTATTAACAGGGATGTTGAAGTCATCGAGAATAATTACAGGAATTTCCGAAGAGAGAAAGTAGGGTAGCCAGGCAAAGAAGTCACCAAGAAAACGTTGATAACGGTCCAGGAGGCCGATGGCACAGTACTTCCTAAATAAAGTGGAGAAAATAGATGAATACAATGTGCCTCAAATTAGTACAGTGACAGAGAGGGAGGTGGGTGAAGTATCTAAAAGATGCGATGTGGGGCTAGAAGGATTCCCACTCCACCTCCCTTCCATCCAATGGGTCTGAGGAAGTGAGTCCATAGAAGGCCATCATGGGAGAGGGAAGCAGAAGAAGCAGTATCCGATTCATGAAGTCAGGTTTCAGTAACAGCAAGTAGTTTGTGATGAAGAGGTGATGGGCAGAAGTGAGTTTGTTAGGCCGCGTACACACGATCGGTTAAACCGATGAGACCGGTCTGACGCACCGTTTTCATCGGTCAAAACCGATCGTGTGTGGGCCCCATAGGTTATTTAACCATCGGTTAAAAAAAAGCAAACTTGCTTTAAAATTTAACCGATGGATTGCTAAGCGATAGGTCAAAACCGATTGTTAGTATGCAAAACCATCGGTTAAAAACCTGCGCATGCTCAGAATCAAGTCGACGCATGCTTGGAAGCATTGAACTTCGTTTTTTTCAGCACGTCGTTGTGTTTTACGTCACCGCGTTCTGACACCATCGGTTATTTAACCTATGGTGTGTAGGCGTGACGGACCATCAGTCAGCTTCATCGGTTAACCTAAGACAACTGTCCTTCAGACCATTTTCATCGGATGGACTGATCGTGTGTACAGGGCTTTACAGACAGAGCAGGCGTTCCAAAGGGTGCAAGAGAAGGGGAGGCTGGTTTGGGGAGAAGAGGGATAGAAACTAAATTGTGTGGATTGCAGCTGTTGCCAGAGGGCATGGGGTGATGGGAGATTCGGGCACAGTTTAATGATGGAGGCCCAGGGTTTGGGGTTTAATCTCCAGAGGTTAGGAGAAGCAGAAGGGGGAGGGAGGTAATATGGGAGTGTGATTTATATAAGCTTGGAGCAAGTGTTACAAACATAATATCACAAGCATGAGACTGCAGGCTTGGCTGGCTTTAACCCCTTCCATACAAGGCATTTTCACCCCCTTCCAGCCCAGACCAATTTTCAGTTTTCAGCGCTGTTGCACTTTGAATGACAATTGCGCGGTCATGCAACACTGTACCCAAATGAAATCTGTGGGGTAGATTCAGGTAGGGGCGCGCACTGCTACGGCGGCGCAGCGTACCGTTTTTACGCTACGCCTCCGTAAATTACTTGAGCTACGCTTCATTCACGAAGCATTTGCTCCGTAATTTGCGGCGGCGTTTCGTAAAAGGGGCCGGCGTAAGCGCGCATAATTTAAATGATCCCGTAGGGGGCGTGGATCATTTAAATTAGGCGCGTGCTCCGTCGGGAAAATTTCCCGACGTGCATTGCGGTAAATGATGTCGCAAGGACGTCATTTGCTTCGACGTGAACGTAAATGGCGTCCAGCGCCATTCACGATCCACTTACGCAAACAACGTAAATTTCGAAAATCGCGACGCGGGAACGACGTCTATACTTGCCATTGGCTGCGCCTCCTAATAGCAGGAGCAGCCTTACGACGAAAGCGCCGAACGCAAACAACGTAAAACACGACCGCCGGGCGCGCACACGTTTGTGAATCGGCGTGAGTATGCAATTTGCATACTCTACGCTGACAACTACGGGAACGCCACCTAGCGGCCAGCCTCAGAATGCAGCCTAAGATACGACGGCATAAGAGCCTTATGCCAGTCGTATCTTAGGCTACAGTCGGCGTATCGAGCTTTCTGAATACAGAAAGTTGATACGCCGGCGCTACTTAGCAATTACGCTGCGTATCTATGGATACGCAGGCGTAATTGCTACCTGAATCTATCCCTTTTTCCCCCCCCACAAATAGAGCTTTCATTTGGTGGTCGTTTGAACATCTCGGCGGTTTTTGTTTTTTGCGCTATAAACAAAGCGACAATTTAAAAAAAAAAAAACACAATATTTTTTTACTTTTTGATTTAATAAATATCACAATTTAAGAAAAAAATTTAAAAAATCCTCAGTTTAGACCGATACGTATTCTTCTACATATTTTTGGTAAAGAAAATTGCAATAAGCGTATATTGATTGGTTTGCGCAAAAGTTATAGCGTTTACAAAATAGGGGATAGATGTATGACATTTTTTTTTTTTTTTTACTAGTA
The DNA here is from genome assembly GCF_905171775.1 of Rana temporaria. NCBI lineage: Eukaryota > Metazoa > Chordata > Amphibia > Anura > Ranidae > Rana > Rana temporaria. Next base: position 186,576,333 of record NC_053496.1, on the reverse strand, counting down.
ATGGTGGTGATCTGCGATTTTTATTTTGACCGTGACATTGCGGCGGACACATCGGAAACTTTTGCCAAGTTTTTGGGACCATTCACAGCGATTAGTGCTATAAAACTGCACTGATTACAGTGTAAATGTGACTGGCAGGGAAGGGGTTAACACTAGGGGCCGCTGTTCCCTAAAGTGTGTTCTAACTGTAGGGGGAGGGGGACTCACAAGGGGAGGAGACCGATGTGTGTTCCTCTGTACTTGGAACACACATCGGTCTCCTCACCTCTGACAGGAGGTGGATCTGTGTGTTTACATCGCGACTGCCAGGCACGCGCGCCGGGTCACGAGCGGTGCGGCGGGCGTGCGCCCTAGATTGCCGGGAAGAATGGCCCAGAATGGCGTCATTTTATAATGGCCCAGTAAGGAAGGGGTTAAATCAGGTTTGGTCTCCACCCAGAGTCTGACCACATCAATCACCTTGCAGGTGGACAGACAGAGTCAAATAAGAAGAAATAGGGAAAAAAATTGTAGTAAATGTCTGGATTTTTTTTCCCATAATGACCCCAGTCTCAGAAATTCATCCGAAAATGTGATCAGTAAAGTCTCCGGAGTACACGGAGATCACAGGAATATGATGTGTCCTGGCAAAGCCCAAACACAAAGTTCCTCTTTCAGTTTAGGAGAGGAGGGAGGCACCCGGGAGAAATGATTCTGTGTACAGAAACCTCACAGAGCACCCCCCACAGCTCCTCCTCCCAATGTTTCTCCAATCAGAGTCAGGGAATCCTATGACATCACACTGACCTCACCTCCTAATTTCCCTCCCACTTCAGAGAAACTGGAGACCTGACTAGTGAGGTGAGGAGGATTCTGGGAGTTTTCCTCCTGTGAAGTCTGGAGATCATATGACCATCACATTGCCTCCACCTCCCTCCCTGATAGAATAGAGAAATACAAAGAAGATTCTAGAAGTCACCAGAGAGATCATCGAGCTGCTGACAGGAGAGGTGAGCGGTGCCGGGAAGGACGTCATGATGGAGAATCAGCCGCCCCTCACATCACCGGGTAAGAGGAGACTTTATTGTAAAGGAGAGAGCAGTACGGAGGCTCCACCTAGATCCCCCATCATCTGATAAACACATAGAAACAATGTATTCAGTCAGTGTGTGTGTTTCCTACAGATGGATCCAGTAATGGGAACCCACCAGAGAGATGTCCCCGTACTCAGGATTCCCGGGATTCCACACAGGAAGGTCACACCATCCCCCACCATCATCAGGTAGATGAGGAACAATTATTGGTGGTTATGATTTATACACAAGCATGTTTGTTACAATGAATGTTTTATTATTTATTCAGAGTGGAAATCTCGGGGATGATAATATTGATATTAAAGAAGAGTATAAAGAGGAGGATGAGGAGTATGGAGTGATGGAGGAGTTTTCAGAAGGACACAAGGATATGATGGAGCCACCTAATACCAGGAACCCCCCAGAGAGATGTCCCCATCCTCTGTATTCCCGGGATTCCACACAGGAAGGTCACACCATCCCTCCTTATTGCAAGGTTGGTTGGACGGAGATTATAAAACACAGACTAATGCCGCGTACACATGATCGGAGTATCCGATGGTCTAAAATCCGATGGATTTTTTCATCGGAATTGCGTTCAAGCTGTCTTGCATACTCACTATCAGACTGAATTCCGACTGTCCAAAACGCGGTGACGTAAAACACTACGACGAGCCGAGAAAAATTAAATTCAATGCTTCCGAGCATACATCGACTTGATTCTGAGCATGCGTCAATTTTTCTCTGACGAAATTCCACACAGACAATCGGAATTTCCCATTGGATTTTTTTCCATCGGAAGATTTTAAAACATGTTCTATATTTTTACTCCGATGGGGCCCACACACAATCGGAATTTCCGATGAAACAAGTCCTTCTGATTTTTTATGTGATGTCACAATAATAAAGCTTATATCTTACAGATGATATTCTCTCTCATTCTCTTGGTTTAGAGTGGAGATCCAATCGATATAGAATTTGAGGTGAAATCAGAAGAAGAAGAGACGTATGTGAGGGATGATCAGCAGTCTATGGAGGAGGATGGAATAACGGGGACATTTATAGAGGAGGACACTCCTACAGAGATCAGCACAGGTGGGTCATTAACACTAAATCCATTCCTCCACCCATACTGCTCACTGATTGGTCCAGAGTAGGGCGGGGACTGGGTGATATCAGCCTGTAATCCCCTGGTCACTTTCCTGAGCTGTGTTCCCCGTCCTGTATTCCTGTATTTCTCTCGGATAATCTTCCTTCTCTGTGCTGCAGACACAATTTATGTCTCTAGACTGGATTTATGGAGATTCTGGGGTTCAGTTGGCAGCAAAATGTTGATTTTTCACCATAGGGTTTGCTTGACCTAGACACCTGGGGTATGTACCTTGTGTCTTCTGCCCCATGCCCGGGTCTAGTGAGATCTCTGACAGAACAATTCTCCCGGGTTACTTGCTCTGTTATTTGCTGGCTGTGCCGGGTGGAGGGATATGTCTGTATAGTCTCAGACCCAAGTCACTGAGTGCAATCTCAGGAGATGGGAGGCAGCGGTGTGGGATCTCTGCAACTTGTCTCATGTAATCATTTCATCCGCCACTGATTACTGAATACCGATATTATGAGCCCTGACCCCTGCATTTATACTATGTTGTACATTATACTCCTGACCCCTGCACTATATACTCTATGTTGTACATTACATACTCCTGACCCCTGCACTATATACTCTATGTTGTACATTACATACTCCTGACTTCTCCTCTCTCCCCTCCACCCACTGCTATATATACACTTAGGCCCGGATTCACGTACATCGGCGCATATTTATGCCGGTGTAGCGTATCTAATATACGCTACGCCGAACTAGCGCAGAGAGACAAGCACCAAATTCACTAAGTACTTGCCTCCCAAACTGCGCTGGGCTCCCTCGGCATAAGACGTCGTAAGTGGAAGTGGGCGTGAACCATGCTAATGAGGCGAGACCCCATGTAAATGAAGGGCCGAGCGCCATAAAGATACGAATAACGAATGGCGCATGCGCCATCCCGTGGACGTATCCCAGTGCGCATGCTCAGAATCACATCGGATCGAATGCCTAAGATATGTCGAATCACTGCCTACGACGTGAACGTAACCTACGCCTAGCCATATTCACGTACTACGTAAACAACGTAAAATACGGCTGTGTTCCCTGGTTCACCTTTTTGCATGGGTTGCGCCTCATAGATGGGGAATAACTTTACGCCGGACGTACGACTTACGCAAACCGCGTATATTATGCGCCGGGCGCAAGTACGTTTGTTACTCGACATATCTTCCTCATTTACATATTCAAATCGGAAATCAATGGGAGCGCCACTTGCGGCCAGCGTAAATTTGCGCCCTCGATACGCCGGCGTAGGAAAGTTATGTCGGTTGGATGAAGCCTATTTTCAGGCGTATCGAGTTCTGGGCACGGCGCATAGATACGACGGCGCATATTTACACTTACGCGGCGTATCTCGAGATACGTCGATGTAAATGCTTTGTGAATCTGGGCCATAATATGTATTCTCTTTGGTTACACCCATTTCCTACCAGCTGGAGATTTTATATCTGATGATGTGATTGGAGCACAGACTTTTACATGTTGATAATAATGTGATAACATCCTCCAACTTTGGAACCTTAAACAGAAAGTGATAATGAGGGGGAGGAGTCAGTATGATGGGGGTCTTCAGGATCAGTCCAGTCTTCATCTTGGTTGTTCTCCCCCCCATCCTCACTCTCTGACCTCTGGTGGGGCTCAGCCCCGCTGTTATTCATGACTAAATCATGGACTAAATAAGGAAGTGCAGGACTTCTTGTGTTGGGAAGATAGCAATGAGTGATAGAGGGGGAGGGGACACTCGTCCTATAATCCCCTCATCACTGTCACTCCTATAAAAGACAGTTCTCGTTGTTTCCTCACTCTCTGACTAAGGTCCATGAATAAAGAAATGATCTGGTAGGAGATCAGAGGACCCATTGACTAGTTACCTTGAGGGGGGAATTGTAAGATCCTCAGAGACAAAGCTGCCTGATGTGGGCGGAGTCCTGGTTTAGGGGAACCAATCAGCTCATGTCTAGTAATAATCTTTGTATTTCTATTTTAGTAGATGGACGGGAGATGAGGAAAACCTCAGAGGATTGTCTCACTTTGTCTCCAGACTGTAAAGTAGAAGATGAGGACATCACACAGTATAGTCCAGGAGAAAACCCGACTACCTCAAATGTCCATCCGGCACCACACAGTGTAGATGGACTATCGTATTCCTCTTATCCTGAGGAACCTCAGACTGTGCGGGATGGTGCCGGACCATCGTATTCCTCTTATCCTGAGGAACCTCAGACTGTGCGGGATGGTGCCGGACCATCTTATTCCTCTTATCCTGAGGAACCTCAGACTGTGCGGGACGGTGCCGGACCATCGTATTCCTCTTATCCCGAGGAACCTCAGACTGTGCGGGACGGTGCCGGACCATCGTATTCCTCTTATCCTGAGGAACCTCAGACTGTGCGGGACGGTGCCGGACCATCGTATTCCTCTTATCCTGAGGAACCTCAGACTGTGCGGGACGGTGCCGGACCATCGTATTCCTCTTATCCCGAGGAACCTCAGACTGTGCGGGACGGTGCCGGACCATCGTATTCCTCTTATCCTGAGGAACCTCAGACTGTGCGGGACGGTGCCGGACCATCGTATTCCTCTTATCCTGAGGAACCTCAGACTGTGCGGGACGGTGCCGGACCATCGTATTCCTCTTATCCTGAGGAACCTCAGACTGTGCGGGACGGTGCCGGACCATCGTATTCCTCTTATCCTGAGGAACCTCAGACTGTGCGGGAAGGTGCCATCCTTCCAACAGATAAGAGGTTTCCCTGTACTGAGTGCGGGAAACTTTTCTATTATGAATCAAAACTTAATATACATAAAATAACTCACACGGGGGAAAAGCCGTATTCCTGTCCTGAGTGTGGGAAATGTTTTTCTCAGAAGTTCCAACTTAACAGACATCTGAGATCTCACACTGGAGAAAAACTGTATTCCTGTCCTAAGTGCGGGAAATGCTTTTTACAGAAGTCCGATCTTTCCAAACATCAAAGATCTCACATGACTGTGCGGGACAGTGCCATCCTTCCAACAGATAAGAGTTTTCCCTGTCTTGAGTGCGGGAAGTGTTTCCGCTTAAAATCCAATCTTTCTAGGCATAATAGAACTCACACAGGAGAGAAGCCATATTCCTGTCCTAAGTGTGGGAAATGTTTTTCAGATAGCTCCCATCTTAACACGCATATAAGCTTGCACACAGGTGAGAAGCCATATTCCTGTCCTGTGTGCGGGAAATGTTTTTCAAAGAAGTCACATCTTAACGCACATCAGAGATTGCACACAGATAAGAAGACGTATTCATGTACTGAGTGCCGGAAATGTTTTAGACAAAAAACAGAACTTGTCGCACATCAGAGATCTCACACGGGGGAGAAGCCGTTTTCCTGTCCTGAGTGCGGGAAATGTTTTTCCCAAAAGGGCAACCTTTATAGACATCAGAGGTTACATACGGGAGAAAAGCCGTATTCCTGTACTGAGTGCGGAAAATGTTTTTCAAGTAAGTCCAATTTTTACAGACATCAAAGATCACACACAGGGGAGAAGTCATTTTCCTGTTCTGAGTGCAGGAAATGTTTTGTAAAAAAATCAGAACTTGTCACACATCAGAGGTGTCACACGGGGGAGAAGCCATTTTCCTGTTCTGAGTGCGGGAAATGTTTTTCACAAAAGGGAAGCCTTTCCACACATCAGAGATTGCATACAGGAGAAAAGCTGTATTACTGTGCTGAGTGCGAGAAATGTTTTTCACACAGGTCCGGTCTTTACAGACATCAGAGAGTTCACACGGGCAAGAAGCCGTATTCCTGTCCTGAGTGTGGGAAATGTTTTTCAGAGAAGTCCGGTCTTTCCAGACATCAGAGATCTCACACGGGTGAGAAGCCGTATTCCTGTCCTGAGTGCGGGAAATGTTATTCAGAGCGGTCCAGTTTTAGGACACATCTGAGATCTCACACGGGGGAGAAGCCGTATTCCTGTCCTGAGTGTGGGAAATGTTTTATGCATAAGTCCGCTCTTTCCAAACATCAGAGATCTCACACAAAGAAGAAGCCACTTCCCTGTCCTGAGTGAGGGAATTGTTCCTCACTGAAGTCCTGTCTTCCTGTACATCAGGGGTCCCACCCAACCCTTGAGGTGTATTAGTGAGTGCGGGAAATGTCTTGTATATGAATGTTGCTGGACATGTGGGGAAGAAGCACACCCTGATATACACCTCAGATATACTCCATGGCTGATCTTCATCATGTAAGAAACACTTCATAAGGAGATCAGAAATCACCAAAGACATGGATGAAGTGTTGCACCGTGTTGGCTATTGATAGCAGGAGAAAAATAAAAATGGAGTCATCACCTCTCATTGGCTGAGTACATTTTGTGGTGTGGAGACTTAGGCCCCGTACTCACGACCAAACATGTCTGCTGAAACTGGTCCGCAGACCAGTTTCAGCAGACATGTTTGGCCGTGTGTTGGCCCGAGCGGACCATTTTGGGACGGATCGGACAGGTTTCCAGCGGACAACTGTTTCCCGGACTTGTTTTAAAACAGTCCGCTGGAAACCTGTCCGCCCGGACATGTACGGTCGTCTGTACAGACCTACCGTACATGTCCTGCCGCCCGCATCCCTCGCATGCGTCGAATGACTTCGACGCATGCGTGGAAGCATATTTAAGGCGGCCCGCCCACGTCGCCGCGTCATTGTCGCGGCGACACCGCGTCATCGACGCGGCGACACCGCGGACACGCCCCGCGTAATGTTTACGCGCGGGCTTCTGTTCGATGGTGTGTATAGCCATCGAACAGAAGTCCCCGGGCAGTCCCCGGCCAGACATGTCCGATGGAAACGGTCTGCAGACCGTTTTCATCGGACATGTCCTGCCGTGAGTACAAGGCCTTAGAGGTCTATTATTCTCTTGCAAGAGGTCTGTTTTCTCAAGTCGTCTTCCAGGACGAAACGCGTCAACCCCACCACTTAAAGGCGGTCCTCTAGGGCTTTTAAAACAAAAAAGGAATCATTCCCTCTCATTGGCTGAGTACATTTTGTGGGGGAAGATTTCACAAACACTTACAGGTCCTGTTTCTAAAAACTTGAATGAATGTGTAATGTTTATAATGTGGGGCACAGGCGTGTGTAATGTATAGAATGCAGGGGACAGGAGTGTGTAATGTACAGAATGCAGAGGAAAGGAGTGTGTAATGTACAGAATGCAGGGGATGGGAGTGTGTAATGTACAGAATGCAGGGGACGGGAGTGTGTAATGTACAGAATGCAGGGGACAGGAGTGTGTAATGTACAGAATGTAGGGGACGGGAGTGTGTAATGTACAGAATGCAGGGGACGGGAGTGTGTAATGTACAGAATGCAGGGGATGGGAGTGTGTAATGTACAGAATGCAGGGGACAGGAGTGTGTAATGTACAGAATGCAAGAGACAGGAGTGTGTAATGTACAGAATGCAGGGGACAGGAGTGTGTAATATACAGGGGACAGGAGTGTGTAATGTACAGAATGCAGGGGACGGGAGTGTGTAATGTACAGAATGTAGGAGACATGCATTTGAAATGTACAGAATGCCGGGGACAGTAGTGTGTAATGTACAGAATGCCGGGGACAGGAGTGTATAATGTACAGCCAGGAGGCCGAACGAGCGCAGCGAGGACGTGAGGCCGACTGGCCACTAAGAGCAAATTCCACTTCAATCTGGACCTCTTGCTACAGCTGCTCAGGTTCGGCGATTTCCGTCGGCTCGGATTGCGCCTGCACAGTCAAGGACATGGGATGGTCGAGATTGGACCGGAGGAAGACGTGAGAAGGAGGAGGACATGGGATGGTGGAGATGGGACTGGAGGAAGACGTGGGATGGAGAAGGAGGAGATGGGACCGGAGGAAGATGTGGGATGGAGAAGGAGGAGGACATGGGATGGAGGAGATGGGACCGGAGGAAGACGTGGGATGGAGAAGGAGGAGATGGGACCAGAGGAAGACGTGGGATGGAGAAGGAGGAGATGGGACCAGAGGAAGACGTGGGATGGTGGAGATGGAACTGGAGGAAGACGTGGGGTAGAGATGGGACTGGAGGAAGACGTGGGGTGGAGAAGGAGGAGGACATGGGATAAGGGAGATGGGACCAGAGGAAGATGTGGGATGGAGGAGGAGATGGGACCGGAGGAAGACATGGGACTGGAGAAAGACGTGGGATGGAGAAGGAGGAGGACATGGGATGGAGGAGATGGGACTGGAGAAAGACGTGGGATGGAGGAGGACATGGGATGGTGGAGATGGGACTGGAGGAAGACGTGGGGTGGAGGAGGAGATGGGACCGGAGAAAGACGTGGGATGGAGGAGGAGATGGGACCGGAAGGAAGACGTGGGATGGAGGAGGAAGACATGGGATGGAGGAGATGGGACTGGAGAAAGACGTGGGATGGAGAAGGAGGAGGACATGGGATGGAGGAGATGGGACTGGAGAAAGACGTGGGATGGAGAAGGAGGAGGACATGGGATGGAGGAGATGGGACCGGAGGAAGACGTGGGATGGAGAAAGAGGAGGACATGAGATGGGACCGGAGAAAGACGTGGGATGGAGAAGAAGGAGGACATGGGATGGAGGAGATGGGACCGGAGGAAGATGTGGGATGGAGAAAGAGGAGGACATGGGATGGAGAAGATGGGACTGGAGAAAGATGTGGGATGGAGAAGGAGGAGGACATGGGATGGAGGAGATGGGACCGGAGGAAGATGTGGGATGGAGAAGGAGGAGGACATGGGATGGAGGAGATGGGACCAGAGGAAGATGTGGGATGGAGAAGGAGGAGGACATGGGATGGAGGAGATGGGACCAGAGAAAGACGTGGGATGGAGAAAGAGGAGTACATGGGATGGAGCAGATGGGACTGGAGAAAGACGTGGGATGGAGAAGGTGGAGGACATGGGATGGAGGAGATGGGAACGGAGGAAGACGTGGGATGGAGAAGGAGTAGGACATGGGATGGAGGAGATGGGACCGGAGGAAGACGTAGGATGGAGAAGGAGTAGGACATGGGATGGAGGAGATGGGACCGGAGGAAGACGTAGGATGGAGAAGGAGGAGGACAAGGGATGGAGGAGATGGGACCGGAGGAAGACGTGGGATGGAGAAGGATGAGGACATAGGATGGAGGAGATGCTACTGGAGGAGGATGTGGGATGGAGGAGATGGAAATTGAGGAAGAGGTGATGAGACTAGAGGAGTAGGAGGACAAAAGATGGAGGATATATTAAGTTGAGAGTGTTAAAATAAAAGTCGGTGCACTCAAGGATCCAAAGTAATGGCCAGTGGGTGGATTTGGTGAGAGGGCCTTGGAACATGCTAGTGGTCAGGCCCGGGGGGGGGGGGGGGGGGGGGTTGGTGCCAAGGCCTAAAGCTCTGTAAGGGGCCCCTGGATTTCTGATGACATCCCTTGGTCAGATAGAGGTCGATTACATTGGTGACCAAAAAGAGAAGGACCCCCTTATATCAGTGGTCAGTGTAGTGGTCCCTTACACTGGTGACCAATAAGAGAAGAACTCCTTTATATCAGTGGTCAGTGTAACAGCCCCTTACATTGGTTGCCAATGGGAGAGGGACCCCCTTGTATCAGTGGTCAGTGAAAGACAGACATTCTCACATTGGCATTAGTGGTATAACTAATCACCCTTACAGATCATTGATGTCAGCTGTTACTGAGAGACAGAAATTGTCCATTGCTCAAGGAACCCCTAGAACCCTTTGGAGGAACCCTGGCTGAGAAAGGCTGGACTAGACAGTAATATATTTCTCTCCCCCTTGGTGGGAGTGGAGATGACCCATCTATAAGGATATACAATACAGCACAAGGCCGTTGATCTGCCCATATGGTTCCTCCTATCGATATGGTTCCCGTCTTGACTGTGCAGGCGCAATCCGAGCCGACGGAAATCGCCGAACCTGAGCAGCTGTAGCAAGAGGTCCAGATTGACGTGGAATTTGCTGTAAGTGGCCAGTCGGCCTCACGTCCTCTCTTCGCTCGTTCGGCCTCCTGGCTCTTTTTTTAACATCCTCCAATCCACGGGGATCTTAAGGTATGAGCCTGAATGCCGCCCAAGGTTCGGAGATTTCCGTGGGCTATGTATGCACCTGCGCAGTCAAGCAGGGAACCATCTCGATAGGGGAACTAGATCGACAGAAACTGTGTTCACACTACGAGACGTTTCTTGGGACTGCAATACCTGTGAGCTCCACAAGGTGGTGATCTCACTTCTACCATAGAGAAAGGAAGTCTCTATGGAAGAAAATAAGTGACGTCAGGTATAATTGAGAGGTTCCAGGTGAGAGGTGAGTCGAAAGGAAGTAGAGAGGAGACATTGCTGAAATTGGCAGCTGAGGAGGTAATAAGATCTTATTTTTTATTTACACCCAGTAACCCCGTCATGTCCGTCCTCTTCCTCCATAGTCACTGTGACGTCTTTTATCTCCAGCAGATGATGATACACACATACGTTATTATAATTATTCAGGATTTATATCATGCCCACAGTTTTTATATGATGGCAGACAGTACCATAACGTTTGGACTTCAGAATGAGGGACACTCGGTGGAGGAAGTGATCTGCGGCTGCAAAATGTGGGCGTGGCTATACACTTAATAGTGGGGGGGGGGGGGGGTAAGGGGTGTGGTTAACCAAAACCTGGGCTTCCTTGTACCTATACTGGGGTCGGCAGGGCCCAGGGGTTCTGTATACAGGGGTCAGTAGAGCAGGGTACAGGGGCAGCAGGACAGAGGACAGGAATCAGTAGAGCAGGGTACAGGGGCAGCAAGACGGAGGACAATAGACAGTAGGGCAAGGTACAGGGGCAGCAGGACAGAGGACAGGAATCAGTAGGGCAAGGTACAGGGGCAGCAGGACAGAGGACAGTAATCAGTAGAGCAAGGTACAGGGGCAGCAAGACGGAGGACAGAAATCAGTAGAGCAGGGTACAGGGGCAGCAAGACGTAGGACAAGAGTCAGTAGAGCAGGGTACAGGGGCAGCAAGACGTAGGACAAGAGTCAGTAGGGCAAGGTACAGGGGCAGCAGGACAGAGGACAGGAATCAGTAGGGCAGGGTACGGGGCAGCAGGACAGAGGACAGGAATCAATAGAGCAGGGTACAGGGGCAGCAGGACAGAGGACAGGAATCAGTAGAGCAGGATACTGGGGCAGCAAGACGGAGGACAAGAGTCAGTAGGGCAAGGTACAGGGGCAGCAGGACAGTAATCAGTAGAGCAGGATACTGGGGCAGCAAGACGGAGGACAAGAGTCAGTAGGGCAAGGTACAGGGACAGAGGACAGGATTCAGTAGAGCAAGGTACAGGGGCAGCAGGACAGAGGACAGTAATCAGTAGAGCAGGGTACAGCGGCAGCAAGACGGAGGACAAGAGTCAGTAGGGCAAGGTACAGGGGCAGCAGGACAGAGAACAGGAATCAGTAGAGCAGGGTACAGGGGGAGCAAGACGGAGGACAAGAGTCAGTAGGGCAAGGTACAGGGGCAGCAGGGCAGGAATCAGTAGAGCAGGGGCAGCAAGACGGAGGACAAGAGTCAGTAGGGCAAGGTACAGGGGCAGCAGGACAGAGGACAGGAATCAGTAGAGCAGGGTACAGGGGGAGCAAGACAGAGGACAGGAATCAGTAGAGCAGGGTACAGGGGCAGCAAGACGGAGGACAAGAGTCAGTAGAGCAGGGTACAGGGGCAGCAAGACGGAGGACAAGAGTCAGTAGGGCAGGGTACAGGGGCAGCAGGACAGAGGACAGGAATCAGTAGAGCAGGGTACAGGGGCAGCAAGACGGAGGACAATAGACAGTAGGGCAAGGTACAGGGGCAGCAGGACAGAGGACAGGAATCAGTAGGGCAAGGTACAGGGGCAGCAGGACAGAGGACAGTAATCAGTAGAGCAAGGTACAGGGGCAGCAAGACGGAGGACAGAAATCAGTAGAGCAGGGTACAGGGGCAGCAAGACGTAGGACAAGAGTCAGTAGAGCAGGGTACAGGGGCAGCAAGACGTAGGACAAGAGTCAGTAGGGCAAGGTACAGGGGCAGCAGGACAGAGGACAGGAATCAGTAGGGCAAGGTACAGGGGCAGCAGGACAGAGGACAGGAATCAGTAGAGCAGGGTACGGGGCAGCAGGACAGAGGACAGGAATCAATAGAGCAGGGTACAGGGGCAGCAGGACAGAGGACAGGAATCAGTAGAGCAGGATACTGGGGCAGCAAGACGGAGGACAAGAGTCAGTAGGGCAAGGTACAGGGGCAGCAGGACAGTAATCAGTAGAGCAGGATACTGGGGCAGCAAGACAGAGGACAAGAGTCAGTAGGGCAAGGTACGGGGGCAGCAAGACGGAGGACAAGAGTCAGTAGGGCAAGGTACAGGGACAGAGGACAGGATTCAGTAGAGCAAGGTACAGGGGCAGCAGGACAGAGGACAGTAATCAGTAGAGCAGGGTACAGCGGCAGCAAGACGGAGGACAAGAGTCAGTAGGGCAAGGTACAGGGGCAGCAGGACAGAGAACAGGAATCAGTAGAGCAGGGTACAGGGGGAGCAAGACGGAGGACAAGAGTCAGTAGGGCAAGGTACAGGGGCAGCAGGGCAGGAATCAGTAGAGCAGGGGCAGCAAGACGGAGGACAAGAGTCAGTAGGGCAAGGTACAGGGGCAGCAGGACAGAGGACAGGAATCAGTAGAGCAGGGTACAGGGGCAGCAAGACGGAGCACAAGAGTCAGTAGGGCAAGGTATAGGGGCAGCAGGGTAGGAATCGTTAGAGCAGGGTACATGGGCAGCAAGACGGAGGACAGGAATCAGTAGAGCAGGGTACAGGGGCAGCAAGACGTAGGACAAGAGTCAGTAGGGCAAGGTACAGGGGCAGCAGGAAAGGAATCAGTAGAGCAGGGTACAGGGGCAGCAGGACAGAGGACAGGAATCAGTAGAGCAGGGTACAGGGGCAGCAAGACGGAGGACAAGAGTCAGTAGAGCAGGGTACAGGGGCAGCAAGACGGAGGACAAGAGTCAGTAGGGCAAGGTACAGGGGCAGCAGGACAGAGGACAGGAATCAGTAGAGCAGGGTACAGGGGCAGCAAGACGGAGGACAAGAGTCAGTAGGGCAAGGTATAGGGGCAGCAGGGTAGGAATCGGTAGAGCAGGGTACAGGGGCAGCAAGACGGAGGACAGGAATCAGTAGAGCAGGGTACAGGGGCAGCAAGACGTAGGACAAGAGTCAGTAGGGCAAGGTAGAGGGGCAGCAGGACAGAGGACAGGAGTCAGTAGGGCAAGGTACAGGGGCAGCAGGGCAGGAATCAGTAGAGCAGGGGCAGCAAGACGGAGGACAAGAGTCGGTAGGGCAAGGTACAGGGGCAGCAGGACAGAGGACAGGAATCAGTAGAGCAGGGTACAGGGGCAGCAAGATGGAGGACAAGAGTCAGTAGGGCAAGGTACAGGGGCAGCAGGGCAGGAATCGGTAGAGCAGGGTACAGGGGCAGCAAGACGGAGGACAAGAGTCAGTAGGGCAAGGTACAGGGGCAGCAGCAGGGCAAGTTACAGGAGTCAGTAGGAAAGGCTACAGGGTTCAGCAAGACAGAGGACAGTCTTCCTTATAACCAAAATCCCCCACCCTCTCCTAGCAAAAAAATGACCCCCCCCCCCCATTCCTCCTCTTAGCAAGAATACCCCCCCCCCCCCTTCCATATTAACCTTCCCTGTGCAAATAGCCCCCCCTCATGTCATACCAAAGCTCCTCCATACAGCACATGACATCGGTCAGATCCATAGATAAAATTGTACACTGTATGCCAGAATCTCTCACCACCGGCTGCCTGTCACACATACACAGCAGAGCGGGACCCGAAACGACCCACACAAGGCAGATGTTACCGGTGCTCGTGCATGCTTGTGGGCAAACCAGGGGAGCCGAGTGCTGGAACCTATTCCAACACTTCACTCCATTCCGGGACAAAGCCTTGTGAGTTCGGTTTTTCGATAGACCGAGTTGGAGGAAGTGGTGTGACATCCAGGCTGATATGTCTGTTGGAAAATTAGTGATGTGTGAGGAGACTGATGGAGTGAGCTGAGGGGTAGAGACAGGGATTTGGGTGTCATCAGCGTAGAGATGGTATTGGAAGCCATGGAGGCTATAAGTTGACCCAGGGGGGAAGTGTGGATCGAGAATAGGAGAGGCTCAAGAACAGAACCTTGGGGGACCCCAACGGAGAAAGGAAGAGGAGAGGAGAAAGTAAAGTTGGGATGCTAAAGGGGTGGTGGGCGTCAGAAAAAAGTTTAGCAACATTGGGCCAGATTCTGGTAGATCCGGCGTATCTCTGCGGCGGCGTAACGTATGTCATTTACGTTACACCGCCGCAAGTTTTACAGGCAAGTGCTTTATTCACAAAGCACTTGCCTGTAAAGTTGCGGCGGCGTAGCGTAAATCACCCGGCGCAAGCCCGCCTAATCTGAGAGGCGGGTAGGGGGCGTATAGCATTTAAATTAAGCGCGTTCCCGCGCCAAACGTAATGCGCATGCGCCGTCCCTAAAATTTCCCGACGTGCATTGAGCTAAATGACGTCCCAAGGACGTCATTGGTTTCGACGTGAACGTAAATGGCGTCCAGCCCCATTCACGGACGACTTACGCAAACGACGTAAATTTTCAAATTTCGACGCGGGGACGACGGCCATACTTAACATTGTCTGCGCCTCATATACCCAGGGGCAACTTTACGCCGGGACAAGCCTAACGTAAACGTCGTAACTTCACTGCGTCGGCCGCGCGTACGTTCGGGAATTCGCGTATCTAGCTAATTTGCATACTGGACGGGGAAAACGACGTCGGCGACACCTAGCGGCCAAGAAAAAAATGCATTTAAGATCCGACGGCGTAAGAGCCTTACGCCTGTCGGATCTAATGCTTATCTATGCGTAACTGATTCTAAGAATCAGGCGCATAGATACGATGGCTCGGATTAGGACTTACGACGGCGTACATGGCGCGGTGCCGTCGTAAGTCCTCTGAGAATCCGGGCCATTGTGTATAGTAGCAGGGTTGAATAAGGGAAGTGTTGATTGTACCTGTGGACATCGAGAGATAAGTGTGGGGGATATTTGTACAGTGGAGATCTCCTCACAAATTGCCAATCACTTCAAACATAAAATTGATACAATTTCCTGGGCGGTGAGTTAGTGGATGGAGGCAATGAGAGGACGAATTAGTGTTAAAGGTAGAGAGGAATTGACGGGGACGGTTTGATAAGGTGTTATTGAGAGCGATAATATAGGTCTGCTTGGTAGTGAAGAGACAGGAATTGTATTTTTGGAGGGCAGATTTATATTGGTTGAAGTCTTTCTAAGACTTATGCCGCGTACACATGCTCGGAATTTCCAACAACAAATGTTTGATGGGAGCTTTTGGTCCAAAATTCAGACCGTGTGTAGGCCCCATCGGACATTTTCTGTCGGAATTTCCAACAACAAAAATTTAAGAGCTGGTTCTCAAATTTTCCGACAACACAATCCGTTCTTGTAAATTCCGAGCTTGTGCAGACAATTCCGACGCGTCAAATTACAAAAAGTACAAGACGAGATGAGATGGCACATTTAGGGTTAGGGTTAGGTGCAAAGAGCAGTAACGGACTGAAAAGCACGAAGCTGAAAAACGCGGATCGTCTCTCACCAAACTTCTACTAACACGAGATTAGCAGAAGGAGCCCAAATGGTGGCGCACTTGGTATGGAACTTCCGTTTTATGGTGCCGTCGTACGTGCTGTACGTGACCGCGTTCTTGACGTTCGCAATTTCCGACAACATTTGTGCGACCGTGTGTATGCAAGACGAGTTTGAACCAACATCAGTTGGAAATTTATACGCGGTTTTGTTGTCGGAATGTCCGATCGTGTGTACGCGGCATATGTTCTACACCACAGGCACTCAAGAGCGCGGCTGTGTTTTTTGAGACTTCTTGTGTCATCTGTTTACCAAGGTTGTAGGGGTCGGGTCGTGAGACAGGAGTAGCTAGGTTGGGGCACGAGAGGGGTGGAATTTTGTCAAAGATGCGGTCAGTAGCAGAGAAGAGAAGGGTTGAGGTGGTGAAGGTTTCTACAGGTATTTGTTAGGCGGTTGGAGGGAGAGGAGGTGGAAGACTGGGAGAAAGTGAAACTAAGGCCGGGTACTCGCGAACAAACATGTACGGTGAAAGCGGTCCGTCGGACCGTTTTCACCGTACATGCCTGCCAGAGGGCTTCTGTACGATGGTTGTACACACCATCGTACAGAAGTCCGCGCGTAAACAATACGCGGGGCGTGTCCGCATCGTCGCCGCGACGATGACGCGGAGACGTGGGCGGGCCTGCCATTTAAAGGCTTCCACGCATGCGTCGAAGTCATTCGACGCATGCGAGGGACGGCGGGCGCCTGGACATGTACGGTAGGTCTGTACTGACGACCGTACATGTCCGAGCGGGCAGGATTCCAGCGGACGGTTTTAAAACACGTCCACGAATATTTGCCTGCTGGGAAAAGGCCCGGCGGGCAAATGTTTGCTGGAATTCGGCCCGCTCGCGCCTACACACGACCAAACATGTATGCTGAAACTGGCCCGCGGACCAGTTTCAGCATACATGTTTGGTCATGTGTACGGGGCCTAATAAGGTGGTGATCAGAGAGAGGGAGAGGATTGTTGGAGAGGTTGCATGGAGTGCATAGGTAGGAGAATACAAGGTCCAGGGTGTTGCCATCAGAGTGAGTAGAAGCGTGTATCCATTGCTTCAGGTCAAATGAGGAGCTTAGACTGAGAAGTTTAGAAGTATCAGGAGTGTTAATATTAACAGGGATGTTGAAGTCACCAAGAACGATTGTGAGAAAGTAGGGTAGGCAGGCAGAGAAATCATCATGAAATGTTGATACCAGTCAAGGAGGCCGATAGCACAGCACTTCTTAAAGAAAGTGGAGAAAATAGATGAATTCAATGTGCCTCAAACTAGTACAGTGACAGAGAGGGAGGTGGGTGAAGCACCTGAAAGATGCGATGTGGGGCTAGGATTCCCACTCCACCTTTCTTATGTCCACTGGGTCTGGGGAAGTGAGTCCATAGAAGGCCATCATGGGGGAAGGAAGCAGGAGAAGCAGTGTCGGATTCATGAAGCCAGGTTTCAGTAACAGGAAGTAGTGATAAAGAGGTCATGGGCAGAAATGAGTTTGTTACAGACACAGCAGGATTTCCAAAGGGTGCAAGAGAAGGGGGGCTGGTTTTGGGAAGAAGAAACTAAATTGTGTGGATTGCAGCTGCTGCCAATGGGAGCATTGGGCACAGTGCAATGATGGAGGCCCAGGGTTTGGGGTTTAATCTCCAGAGGTTAGGAAAAGCAGAAGGGTGATGAAGGTCATATGGGAGTGTGATTTATATGAGCTTAGAGCATGTGTTACAAACATAATATCAGAAGCATGAGACTGCAGGCTTGGCTGGCTTAAATCGGGTTTGGTCTCCACCCAGAGTCTGACCACATCAATCACCTTGCAGGTGGACAGACAGACAGGGAGAATGCATCACAGTGAAAAAACAGGATCCTGGAATGAGGAGCAGGAGTGCAACACACTCCTGACAAACAGATTTTAGTACTTTTATTAGTGGCGGGGGTGTAAATAAGATTCAAATAAGAAGATATAGGGATAATTTGTAGCAGATGTCCAGAATTTTTTTTGTGACCAGTAAAGTCTCCGGAGTACAAGGAGATCACAGGAATATGTTGTGTCCTGGCAAAGCCCAAGGACATGGTTTATATTTAATTTAGGAGAGAAGGGACAGAAACCTCACAGAGCCCCCCCCCCCCCCCAACAGCTTTTCCTACCAATGTCCCTCCAACCAGAATCAGAGAATCTATGACATCACACTGACCTCACAGCTCCTCCTCCTAAAATTCCTCTATCCGACCTTTTTTCTGATGCTCCGACCCCTGGCCTTCTCACTTGCAAAGTAGGGCTCCATTGTATGGAATATCAGAAACCTCAGCATGAAGTGGGGTTTAAATAAAGAGACCCGACCAGTGAGGTGAGGAGGATTCTGGGAATGTCATTTGATTTTATTATTTGTGTTCAGATCTAGAGTTTTCCTCCTGTGAAGTCTGGAGATCACATGACCATCACATTGCCTCCACCTCCCTCCCCGATAGAATAGAGAAATACAAAGAAGATTCTAGAAGTCACCAGAGAGATCATCAAGCTGCTGACAGGAGAGGTGAGCGGTGCCGGGAAGGACGTCATGATGGAGAATCAGCCGCCCCTCACATCACCGGGTAAGAGGAGACTTTATTGTAAAGGAGAGAGCAGTACGGAGGCTCCACCTAGATCCCCCATCATCTGATAAACACATAGAAACAATGGATTCAGTCAGTGTGTGTGTTTCCTACAGATGGATCCAGTAATGGGAACCCACCAGAGAGATGTCCCCGTCCTCTGTATTCCCGGGATTCCACACAGGAGGGTCACACCATCCCCCACCATCATCAGGTAGATGAGGAACAATCACTGATAGTATCATTAGGATCTGTACATTATCTGCATTGTTACCATTGATGTCATTTTTATTCTATATTCAGAGTGGAAACCTGAGAGATCCTACAGTTGAGGGTAAAGAAGAGATAAAAGAGGAGGATGATGAGGATGGGGTGATGGAGGAGTTTACAAAAGTTTACGAAGATCTGTACCAGGACACCATGGAGGAGTCATCTATCTTCAGAAACCCACCAGAGAGATGTCCCCATCCTATGTATTCCCGGGATTCCACACAGGAAGGTCACACCATCCCCCACCATCATCAGGTAGACGAGGGACTATTATTGGTAGTTATAATTTATACAGAAGTGTATTTGTTACAATGAATGTTTTATTATATATTCAGAGTGAAGTCCTCTGGGATTATAATTTTGATGAGTATAAAGAGGAGTATGGAGTGATGGAGGACTTTTCAGATGAATACAAGAACATGATGGAGCCACCAAATACCAAGAACCCACCAGAGAGATGTCCCTATCTTCTCTATTCCCCGGATACCACACAGGAAGGTCACACCATCCCCCACTGTTACAAGGTCGGTGGGGCGGAGCATCTAGAACATGGACTGGTGGAGATGATGTGTGGATTTTGTATGTAAGTTTATATCTTACAGATGACATTCTCTCATTCTCTTGGTTTAGAGTGGAGATCCAATCGATATAGAATTTGAGGTGAAATCAGAAGAAGAAGAGACGTATGTGAGGGATGATCAGCAGTCTATGGAGGAGGATGGAATAACGGGGACATTTATAGAGGAGGACACTCCTACAGAGATCAGCACAGGTGGGTCATTAACACTAAATCCATTCCTCCACCCATACTGCTCACTGATTGGTCCAGAGTAGGGCGGGGACTGGGTGATATCAGCCTGTAATCCCCTGGTCACTTTCCTGACCTGTGTTCCCCGTCCTGTATTCCTGTATTTCTCTCGGATAATCTTCCTTCTCTGTGCTGCAGACACAATTTATGTCTCTAGACTGGATTTATGGAGACTCTGGGGTTCAGCTGGCAGCAAAATGTTGATTTTCACCATAGGGTTTGCTTGACCTAGACACCTGGGGTATGTACCTTGGGTCTTCTGCCCCATGCCCGGGTCTAGTGAGATCTCTGACAGAACAATTCTCCCGGGTTACTTGCTCTGTTATTTGCTGGCTGTGCCGGGTGGAGGGATATGTCTGTATAGTCTCAGTCCCAAGTCACTGAGTGCAGTCTCAGGAGATGGGAGGCAGCGGTGTGGGATCTCTGCAACTTCTCTCCAGTAAACATTTCATCCGCCACTGATTACTGAATACCAATATTATGAGTCCTGACCCCTGCACTATATACTCTATATTGTACATTACATACTCCTGACCCCTGCACTATATATTCTATGTTGTACATTACATACTCCTGACCCCTGCACTATATACTCTATGTTGTACATTACATACTCCTGACCCCTGCACTATATACTCTATATTGTACATTACATACTCCTGACCCCTGCACTATATACTCTGTTGTACATTACATACTCCTGACCCCTGCACTATATACTCTATGTTGTACATTACATACTCCTGACCCCTGCACTATATACTCTATGTTGTACATTACCTAATTCTGATACTAAATAGTCCTATCTGTTGTATCTTATACAATATGTTGTACATTACTGTGACGGATCTCGGTCCCCCCTTCTGGGCACCTCCGCCAGACCTGTCTCTCCTGTTCTCCAAACGCACCCACAGCCAGCAGACTCGCCATAACCAGCCCCTAACCCCTCAATTACGAGTCAAACCACACAGGTGTTGAGGGTTAAACATGCAGAGCATAAAACAGTTTATTGAGTACCAAACATACACCTTTAAACACAGTTAGGGACACTCCCCTTAGCCTTGTCATAGAGGGGGTAGGGGACAAGGAAGAACCAATGGGAACTCAACACTTGTACATTCAAACAGAAACTACAGTTGAAACACACACATGGATTATGATAAGCAGGCAGCTCCTCCTGGGATGTGTCTCCACACCTTTGTCTACGTGCCACCATGACCCAAAATAATTAAACACAATAACGAGGGGGGGTGGGGGAGAAGGGATGCAACGTATATGGAGATATTACATTATCCCAATGCTATTTTGTCCCCAAGTCTCTCGTTCTCTGCCGGGCCGTAGTCTGTGGGTAGAAGGCCACAGCCCCCTTCAAAACACATCATAGGACAGTGGGTTCTGTCACAATTACATAGTCCTGACTTCTGCTCTGCCCACTGCTTTATATACACATAATAATCTCCTCATCACTGTCACTCCTATAAAAGACAGTTCTCGTTGTTTCCTCACTCTCTGACTAAGGTCCATGAATAAAGAAATGATCTGGTAGGAGATCAGAGGACCCATTTACTAGTTACCTTGAGGGGGGAATTGTAAGATCCTCAGAGACAAAGCTGCCTGATGTGGGCGGAGTCCTGGTTTAGGGGAACCAATCAGCTCATGTCTATTAATAATCTTTGTATTTCTATTTTAGTAGATGGACGGGAGATGAGGAAAACCTCAGAGGATTGTCTCACTTTGTCTCCAGACTGTAAAGTAGAAGATGAGGACATCACACAGTATAGTCCAGGAGAAACCCCGACTACCTCAATTGTCCATCCGACACCACACAGTGTAGATGGACCATCGTATTCCTCTTATCCTGAGGAACCTCAGACTGTGCGGGACGGTGCCGGACCATCATATTCCTCTTATCCTGAGGAACCTCAGACTGTGCGGGACGGTGCCGGACCATTGTATTCCTCTTATCCTGAGAAACCTGAGACTGTGCGGGACGGTGCCGGACCATTGTATTCCTCTTATCCTGAGGAACCTCAGACTGTGCGGGACGGTGCCGGACCATCATATTCCTCTTATCCTGAGGAACCTCAGACTGTGCGGGACGGTGCCGGACCATTGTATTCCTCTTATCCTGAGGAACCTGAGACTGTGCGGGACGGTGCCGGACCATCGTATTCCTCTTATCCTGAGGAACCTCAGACTGTGCGGGACGGTGCCGGACCATCATATTCCTCTTATCCTGAGGAACCTCAGACTGTGCGGGACGGTGCCGGACCATCGTATTCCTCTTATCCTGAGGAACCTCAGACTGTGGGGGACGGTGCCGGATCATCGTATTCCTCTTATCCTGAGGAACCTCAGACTGTGCGGGATGGTGCCGGACCATCGTATTCCTCTTACCCTGAGGAACCTCAGACTGTGCAGGACGGTGCCGGACTATCGTATTCCTCTTATCCCGAGGAACCTCAGACTGTGCGGGACGGTGCCGGACCATCGTATTCCTCTTATCCCGAGGAACCTCAGACTGTGCGGGACGGTGCCGGACCATCGTATTCCTCTTATCCTGAGGAACCTCAGACTGTGAGGGATGGTGCTGTCCTTCCAACATATAAGAGGTTTCCCTGTCCTGAGTGTGGGAAATGTTTTGCAGAAAAATCAGAGGTTGTCATACATCAGAGGTCTCACATGGGGGAGAAGCCGTATTGTTGTCTTGAATGTGGGAAATGTTTCACAGTGAAGAATAGTTTTAATAAACACCAGAGATCTCACACCGAAGTGAAGCCGTATTCCTGTTCTGAGTGCGGGAAATGTTTTTCAGATAAGTCCAGTTTTTATGACCATCTGAGTTCTCACACGGGGGAGAAGCCGTATTCCTGTCCTCAGTGCGAGAAATGTTTTTCACAGAGGTCCGGTCTTTACAGACATCAGAAATTTCACACTGGAGAGAAGCCTTATTCCTGTCCTGAGTGCGGGAAATGTTTTTCAGAAAAGTCAACTCTTTCCACACATCAGATATTGCACACGGGGGAAAAGCCGTATTCCTGTCCAGAGTGCAGGAAATGTTTTTCACAGAAGTCCGGTCTTAGCAAACATCAAAGAGTGCACGGGGCGGTAGATCCACTTTCCTCTTCTGATTGGAGGAAGTGTAACCCCCAGAAGTCCTCTGTTTACAGTCATCTGAGATTGGACACAAAGGAGAATGAACTTTCCTGGTCTGACTGAGGGAAATGTTCCTCACTGAAGTCCTGTCTTCCTGTACATCAGGGGTCCCACACAACCCTCGAGGTGTATTAGTGAGTGCGGGAAATGTCTTGTATATGAATGTTGCTGGACATGTGGGGAAGAAGCACACCCTGATATACACCTCAGATATACTCCATGGCTGATCTTCATCATGTAAGAAACACTTCATAAGGAGATCAGAGATCACCAAAGACATGGATGAAGTGTTGTACCGTGTTGGCCATTGATAGCAGGAGAAAAATAAAAATTGAGTCATCCCCTTTCATTGGCTGAGTACATTTTGTGGTGTAAACTTTTGCAAGAGGTCTGTTTTCTCAAGTCGTCTTCCAGGACGAAACGCGTTAACCCCACCACTTAAAAGGCGGTCCTCTAGGCCTTTTAAAATAAAAATAGAGTCATTCCCTCATACTAGCGTCGTATTTCTTCAAGGAGTTTTAAAAAGCAGGGCTGTAAGAGTTTGTAAAATCTTCCACCACAAAATGTGCTCAGCCAATGAGAGGTAATGACTAGCTCATTATGTGACACTTACCTGCAAAAGAATCCAGCGATGTCCCCTGTGTAGGCAGTATCTATCTTCTGGCCCCTCTTCCTTCCGGGCCGCAGACTCTGTGATTCGCCTGAGCCGCGTGACGTCACGGGAGCCGCTATTAATGGCACAGGCTAGGGAAGAAACGGCACAGAGTTTTGTTTCTTCCTTGCGCTTGTACCATTAACATTTTCGGCGGACTACAAGTGAAATCTCTCCTAAACGGCACACGTTTAAGAGATATTTCCACTACCTATAGGTAAGCCTTATTCTAGTCCAAAAAAAGGGTTTACAACCACTTTAATTCCCTCAGTAATGACAGACCTCAGATCAGCGTTCAGTAGAGCAGTGTGCCTCCTCCTTCTGACATGTGTACATGAAACATCAGAGCTGAAGAGGAGGAGGTGCCACTGCTTTACAGTGAGTAATTGAATTGGCAGCCGAGGCGGAGAGAGGCCGGCTTTAATAGAAAGATGCAATCCTGGCCAGAACCCGGGCCAAGAGATGTGGGGCCGGGGATGCTGTTTCCCATGCTACCGCACCCCTGTTAGGCCAACTACTGGAGTCAAGTGACGGGTCAGGGACTCGGCCTTGATTCGCCGGGGATTTAAATCAAATCCCGGGGTGGTCCCGGCTGTAACTGTCCACTTTAAACCTTTGTTCAGCACTGACTGACATGTGGAACCTTTATGCCTTATGCCCTGTACACACGACCGGGTTTCCCAACAGGAAAACTGCGAAGAGAGCTTTTGGCGGGGTATCCCGGCCGTGTGTATGCTCCTCGTAGTTTTTCTGACCGGAAAACTGCCCAAAAACCGCCGGAAAAAAAAAGAGAACCTGCTCTTCTTTTTTCCCGCCGGGATTCCTGATGGACTTTTTCCTGGTGGAAAATTGCCATTTTTGGCAGTTTTCCTGTGGGGAAAGCACGATGGAGCATACACACGGTCGGGATTCCCGAGGAAAAGCTCTCGTCTTAATTTTTCCAGATGGGAAAACCAAACGTGTGTACGGGAAAAGTAGAGAGCAGGTTCTTGGTTTTCCCCTCGGGATTTCCAACGGACCTTTTGCCGTTGGAAATCCCGGTCGAGTGTACAGGGCATATCTCTTGTTTCCCTGGGGAATGTTTTAATCATCAGACATGTCCTCCTTCCTCTAGTTTTGGGTTTCTCATTTGATTCCGAGGCAAGCAAACCTCGTAGGAAAGCCAATGTTTATTTGAAGTTTTATAAAGTTTAAAGTATGCAGTAAAGGTGCATCGTCTATAAAAGTATATATGTTTTTAAAATTGTGTCCACGCTGTTAGTGAAAAGATATGCTGTAGACAATCCAATCTTTGAACATATGGTCATGTTTCCTTAGATGTGGGAATAGGTATGAAGCGCTAAGAAATATGCAACTGTGAAATATATCAAAATCGCTAACCACCTGAAACCCAACAGGGAATAATAAACATTGGAAAACAAAAAAAAGTCCACACAGGTAGTATGTTGACTGTGTCCGTCACAAATGGGTGGTGGTTCTCACGATGAGGATAAGTGGATCTAAAGACCGTCATAGGGGACATGCCTTTAAATGAATGATATGAGTAAACACTCTTACCAGAACCGTTGGACCCGACTGTCAGCGACAACGGATCAATCAGACATGGATATCCCAATCGGCAGGGGGACCAGACGATCCGGGAGAGCTCCTCAAGCCTCTCGGTGGGATCTTGATGGGGTAGTCACAAACGAAACTGTTAGGTGGTGGTTCTCACGATGAGGATAGTGAAGTGGATCTAAAGACCATCATAGGGGACATGCCTTCAAATGAATGATATGAGTAAACACTCTTACCAGAACCGTTGGACCCGACTGTCAGCGACAACGGATCAATCAGACATGGATATCCCAATTGGCCAGTGGACCAGATGATCCGTGGGATCCGGGAGAGCTCCTGAAGCCTCTCGGTGGGATCTTGATGGGGGTAGTCACAAACTAAACCGTTGGATCCAACTCGCCGTAATCGGGCATCCCAATCTGTGAGTAGACCAAACGACCCAGAGGAAGATCCGGAGACACTCAGTGGAATCTTGATGGTGACATGACTAAGCACTAGTTAAGTGCGAAACGCGTCGGCTGTCCTGTTTTGTGATTGCGGTGACTGTACATGTTCCAGTTTGAAAATAAAGACAACTTTATTTTAAAGTTTTCCCGGAGTGCGGCTGTCCATCTTCCTCTTCTAATTGCTGTTGGATCCAACTCGCCGCGATCGAGGATCAATCGGGCATCCCAATCTGTGAGTAGACCAAATGACCCAGAGGAAGATCCGGAGACACTCAGTGGAATCTTGATGGTGACAACCACAAACTGGGATGGCGATGACCAGATAGAAGGACCAAAAAAACTTGCGTCCAAAGGAGCATGAAAAGAAAAAGGGAGCTTCCAATGGTGCAGGTAAAAAAAAAGCGGGTTTTATTGATAAAAACCGACATACATAGGTTAAAAAGTGATCACAGGTGCCCATCACACTGATGTCCCTGTAGAAGTCCTAATAAGACGAAACACGTTGGGACAGGTTCACTGCTCCCCATATTGCATTTATTCACCTGTGATCACTTTTTAGCCTATGTATGTTTTTTGACCTGCACCATTGGAAGCTCCCTTTTTCTTTTCATGCACTTTTGGACGTGAGTTTTTTTGGCCCTTCTATCTGGTCATCGCCATCCCAGTTTGTGGTTGTCACCATCAAGATTCCACTGTGTGTCTCTGGACTTCCTCTGGATCTCCTGGATCGTTTGGTCTACTCACAGATTGGGATATCCACGTCTGATTGATCCGTTGTCGCTGACAGTCGGGTCCAACGGTTCTGGTAAGAGTGTTTACTCGTATCATTCATTTGAAGGCATGTCCCCTATGATGGTCTTTAGATCCACTTTGTGAGAACCACCACCCATTTGTGACGGACACAGTCACTATACTACCTTCACTGTGTGGACTTATTTTTGTTTTTCGATGTTTATTATTCCCTGTTGGGTTTCAGATTGTTGGTGATTTTTGATCTATTTCACAGTTGCGCATTTCTTAGCGCTACATACCTACTTATTCCCACTTGTTTCTGAGTTTTTGTCACGTTCTTGTGTAGCCCTTTCCTTTTTTAGGGATATCGCAATAATCACCTTTATTCACGTTTCCTTAGATGTTTAATGTTAATTTAGATAATGTGTGTAGACAATGGAACACCACTTTGTAACTCCACATTTGTAATTCTGTTGTAACCCCCTTTTTGGTGATCTCTGTAAACCAATGTATGTCATTTTACAGTTTCCACAGTGCTGATGGTGCTTAAGGTGTTTAACGAGTTAAAAAGATTAACCTTTGTGGTGTTTAACCCTACTGCACAGCTTTTGAGGCAAAAGAATAAAAGTACTGCACCCGTCAGAAGCTCTCTTGTCGTTATTTACTCACAGCCTTCACTGAGATCCCTTCATTGGTTGCCGGTAAAAGACAGAGGGCCGGATTCAGATACCTGAGCGTATCTGTCTGGCCGGCGTAACGTATCTCCGATACTTTACGCCGCTCTAACTTTGGGCGCAAGTTCTTTATTCAGAAAGAACTTGCGCCCTTAGTTACGGCGGCGTAACGTATGTGTTGCGGCGTAAGGCCGCGTAATTCAAATGGGGATGTAGGGGGCGTGTTTTATTTAAATGTGTCTTGACCCCGCGTTTTTTACGTTTTGTTTGAACGGCGCATGCGCCGTCTGTAAAATATCCCAGTGTGCATTGCTCTAAATGACGTCGCAAGGACGTCATTGGTTTCGACGTGAACGTAAATTACGTCAAGCCGCATTCGGGAACGACTTACGCAAACGACGTAAAATTTAAAAACTCGGCGCGGGAACCATGGCCATACTTAACATAGGATACGCCACACTTACCCCCCATATAGCAGGGGTAACTTTACGACGGAAAAAGCCGAACGCAAACGACGTAAAAAAAAAGCGCCGGGCGGTCGTTCGTTTCTGAATCGGCGTAAATCCTAATTTGCATATTCCTCGCGTAAAACAAATACAGAAGCACCACCTAGCGACCAGCCTGAAATTGCAGCCTAAGATCCGACGCTTACACCTGTCGGATCTTAGGGATATCTATGCGTAACTGATTCTCTGAATCAGTCGCATAGATACGACCGGCCGAACTCAGAGATACGACTGCATATCAGGAGATACGCCGTCGTATCTCTTTCTGAATCCGGCCCAGAATCTCCTTCAAGGCACTCTGCCTAATGCATAAGTGTATTCAAGGAAACGCCCCCCAATATTTATGCGAAAAAATAAAAGCTCATAACCCCAATCGTATTCTGCGATCCACCAATCAAAATCTACTCCAGATACCCAAGGCCAGATACAAGTCCAAAGGAGATCGAAGGTTTGCAGTCCAGGGACCCCGACTGTGGAACGCTCTACGAACCACCATCCGATTGGAGTTGGACCACTGGCCCTTCAGGAGAAAGATTAAAACCCATCTCTGCTGAGGTCAAAGGGTTCCACTCATGGAATGGATACAGCGCCCAGAGGCGATTCAGTTCGCATGTGTTGCGCTATATAAGTTTTTCACTCACTCACTCAAAGCCAATGGGGGGGGCTACACCGGTGAATCCAGGACGGTTGGAAAATATGTATAATCCTCCCCCGCTCAGTGAGGCTCCGACATAAAGTCTCCCAGGAAGATCCCCTCTGGGTGTTGCCTTTGAATGTTCCTGCAATTTTAGGGGTGATCCTATAGCGCCTCCCTGAGCAAGAGTCATCCAGGCCTTCTTAA
Organism: Rana temporaria; assembly: GCF_905171775.1. NCBI lineage: Eukaryota > Metazoa > Chordata > Amphibia > Anura > Ranidae > Rana > Rana temporaria. The sequence continues at coordinate 186,548,217 of NC_053496.1, read as the reverse complement.
GGCTCCTCACTGAGCGAGAATCATCTAGGACTAGTGGATGTAAACCCAAATATTTTTATTTATTTTTTTTAATTAAGGCTTGCACCTTGTACAGTATAGGATTTCATGTCATCTGTGCCCAGTCTTGCCACAAAAAGTTAATCCAGCTCTGAGCAATCCTCTTATCTGCTCCGGTGCTGTCAATCAAATCAATGACACGGCATGTCGAGGGGCAGGGCCAATTGATACAGTGATACAGACGGTGGCTATAGTCGCTGACTGTATCGCGGGAGCGCGCCTGCAAGAAGCTAACCCCCTTGGGAGAGAGCTTCCCAGAACGTGGACTACAAATGCCAGCAATACTTAGTGACGTTCATGTCCCGTCACCAAACACGAACTCCATCTGCTTACTGGAACATGAGACCCCCCCAAAACTGAAGAGGTCTTAAGCAGCTGTTCTCAACCCCGTCCTTGAGTACCCCCAACAGGCCATGTTTTGGGAATTTCTCTTGGATAAAATAGCTGTCCAAAATACCAAGCCGTTGACTCCTGTGCAAGATCAAGGAAAAACCTGCAAACATGGCCTGTTGGGGGTACTTGAGGACAGGCTTGAGAATGAGGCTGGGCAGGGCCGATCCCAGGGTCACAGAAGCCTGAGTGCAGAAATATTTCTGGCGCCCCCACATTGGCGTGGTCATCTTACCAACTCCTCCCCTTTACAAATGTCTCTATGGCTACGACTCAAACACAGAGAGGCTCCCCTAAGAAGTCTTCATTACCCTGGGATCTTCCCTTGATCTTTTAACGTTAAAGAAAATGAGTACACTAATGGGGCCTAGAGGTGGGTCTCTCTAATGCACACAGAGAGGGCTTCTGTTAGAGAGTCTGTTAGAAAGAGCCCCCAGACATTACTAGGAGGTTGGCACTCGGAGAGCATTTCTCGGAGTGCACGGGATGATTGGCAGCAGCTCCAGCCAACCCAGGAGCCTCTCATCACACCGCCTATGGGAGAAGAGCCAACACACGCAGAGGGGGTGGGGCAGATTGCTCCATGCGCACCGGACAGAATAATTAGTGGAGCCTAGTACCGAAACGTGTTCCGGAACTAGGCTCCGCTGCGGCCCAAATTCCGGGGACATCGGGAGGTATGCGCTCTTGTCAGTTGCCAGCGGAGAGAGAAAGCGGGATGGGGAACCGCAGCATCAGCTACATGCGCTCCGCCTCTGGACACAGACGAGGAGGAGGGAGGGGGAGCACTCTGGAGCTTCGGCGCCCTCAGCTCTGTGGCGCCTGGGTGCGGGGTTCACACTTGTCCGACAAACGCTCCGACATTGGGAGCTCATGTCGCATGACGTGCGAAAATCAATGTTTCCCTATGAGAGCCGTCTCAACTGGTCCGACGCAAGTCGGTCCGACTTTGAAAATGCTCCCTGTACTACTTTGGTCCGACTTTGATCCTACTTCAGCCCATAGAATATCATTGAAGTCGGACCAAAGTAGGATCCTTGTCCTTTCCATCTGACTTTTGACATCCGACATGTGATTACAGCAGCAGTAAAAGGAATTTATCTCACACTGGGATTGTTTTGATTGGCCAAAGAACAAGTCAGACTATCACAAAGTCGGATCAAAGTAGTATCCTGTTCATGAAAGTCGGATAAATGTCGGACCAATGTAGGACAAATGTCGCAGAGCAAAGTAGGATGAAAGTCGTACTACTGTCGTGTAGTATAGTGTGAACCCAGCCTCACTGGCAGGGATGGACTGGCCATTGGGACTACAGGGAGTTTCCCGGTGGGCCAATGGCTTAGTGGGCCGGCTTCAGTGACAGCGGACCGCCGCCCCCCCTCCGTTCCTCTGTCTCTCCCTCCCCACAGCGCTCACCTCCTCTCCCTCCCCTCAGTGCTCATCTGGGGGGGAACAGAGAAGCAGGGGTGGACCAGAGGAGCAGGGGGGATGACAGAGGAGCATGGGGGGGGGACCAGAAGGAGCACGGGGGAGGGGACAGACAGCTGACTCAACAGCTATTGCCTGGGAGTTTCTCACTTCTGTCTAATCTTGTCCCATGGGGGGGGGGGGGCACCGTTGTCTGGCCGCCATAGGAGAGACCTGTCAAAGTGGGCCAGTCTGGATGAAGTCCAGGGCCAAATTTGTGTCCCAGTCCAGCCCTGCTCACTGGTGTACTCTAAGGCACCTAAAATTAGGTTCAGCCCAGCAGTCACAAGATCAAGTCGACCGCATACACAACTCCACTTCCGGGAATGCAATGGTTGATTGCTGCCAATAGGAGGATCCAAAGCAAGGTCACATTCTCATAAGAAGCCCCTGTTTTACCACAAATAAGAAGAGGATGAATTTATTATATCTCCATGTACTCACAAAGTGCATGTATTCAATCACAAGTACAATACAGAATGCCGCCCATCCTGCGAGGACGTCGTCCCCGTAGACGTATTCAAAGGGAGGTAGAGATCTCCATATTTGTTATATATTTTATGTTGTTTACAAAGACCTTAATGCCCCGTACACACGACCGGTTTTCCCGTTTGATAAAAAAAAAAAAAGTTTTTTCCGATGGAATTCCTCTCAAGCCTGCCTTGCATACACACGGTCACACAAAAGTCCGGTGAACTTTTTTTGACTGCCAAGAACGCGGTGACGTAAAAGACTACGACAAGCCGACAAAATTAAGTTCTATGCTTCCGAGAATGCGTCAAATTGTTTTCTTTTCCCGTCGGAAAAGCATACAGACGAACGGTTTTCCCACTAGTGTTTTTTCCTGACGGGCACATAAAAGAAATCCTGCTCTCTTTTTTTTCGGAGCATACACACGGTCGGAATTCCTGGACAAAAGCTCTGATCGCAGTTTTTCCAACGGGAAAACGGGTGGTGTGTATGAGGCATTAGGTGTGCGGCATGCCCAGCTGACCTGGAAAGGGTGGTGAGCATGCCACGATAATAGGTTCCATTCAACTAAATACCCATTTAGTTTGGCCATTTTCCGTATCTTCAAACAAGCAAATTTCAGTCTGGACCTCGGTTAAGACAAAACCTGGAGCCCATTTCTAGTGGTTAGGGTAGTGGTACATTACAATGGTGACCAATGGAAGAAGGATCCGCTTATATCAATGGTCAATGTAATGGCCCCTTGCATTGGTGACCAATGGAAGAATTATCTTCTTATATCAGTGGTCAGTGTAGTGGCCCCTTGCATTGGTGAATAATGGGAGAAGGACCCCTTATATCAATGGTCAGTGTAGTGGTCCCTTACATTGGTGACCAATAGAAGGACCCCCTTATATCAATGATCAGTGTAGTGGTCCCTTTACATTGGTGACCAATGGGAGAAGGATCCCCTTATATCAGTGGTCACTGTAGTGGTCCCTTATATAGGTGACCAATGGGAGAAGGACCCCCTTATATCAGTGGTCACTGTAGTGGCCCCTTATATAGGTGACCAATGGGAGGAGGACCCCCTTATATCAATGGTCAGTGTAGTGGCCCCTTATATAGGTGACTAATGGGAGAAGGACCCCCTTATATCAGTGGTCACTGTAGTGGCCCCTTGCATTGGTGACCAATGGGAGAAGGATCCCCTTATATCAATGGTCAGTGTAGTGGTCCCTTTACATTGGTGACCAATGGGAGAAGGACCCCCTCATATCAGTGGTCAGTGTAGTGGCCCCTTGCATTGGTGACCAATGGGAGAAGGACCCCCTTATATCAGTGGTCAGTGTAGTGGTCCCTTATATAGGTGACCAATGGGAGGACCCCCTTATATCAGTGGTCAGTGTAGTGGACCCTTTACATTGGTGACCAATGGGAGGACCCCCTTATATCAGTGGTCAGTGTAGTGGTCCCTTTACATTGGTGACCAATGGGAGAAGGACCCCCTTATATTAGTGGTCAGTGTAGTGGACCCTTTACATTGGTGACCAATGGGAGAAGGACCCCCTTATATCAGTGGTCAGTGTAGTGGTCCCTTATATAGGTGACCAATGGGAGAAGGACCCCCTTATATCAGTGGTCAGTGTAGTGGTCCCTTATATAGGTGACCAATGGGAGAAGGACCCCCTTATATCAGTGGTCAGTGTAGTGGCCCCTTGCATTGGTGACCAATAGGAGAAGATCCCCCTTATATCAATGGTCAGTGTAGTGGCCCCTTACATTGGTAAAGTCACCTAGAAATAGAGACAACACAAATATTTGTCCTTTATTAAAAAATGATTTATTATTTATTTATCATTGTCAATAACAAGGCCTGAGTTAATGTCAGCTAGATGAAATCACTCTGCTGTGGTAGAGCTCCCCCTAGCTGGAGCCCGGTAATAACATTGCTAGGGGGTCTATTCATTTAGTTGCCATCTAATGGCCACATGCAGTATTTTTCATTTGAAATCAACATTTGGTTCTCCAATGTCTACTGTACTCATAAGCAGTAACGGGATGAGAACAGGGCTGAGCGGGCACCTGCCCTGGTCGCCATGCTGAGGGGAGCATGCTGGTGATGTGGCAGCTCATCCTGCTCCTCACTGACAGCAGTGACACCTCCTGTCAGAAGGAGCAGCAGCCGATAGCTGCAGCTGGAGAGAGGATTCAACTTTCTTCTCCCTCCAGCCCACAGGTGGTGATAGAGAGCCGGTGCTGAGAATGAGAACTCCGCTCACTCTCAGCACAATGCTTCTCAGGAGAGTCTGCCCTTCGTCCTCTCTCCCCTTGTCATGTGATATATCACATGACTGTAGAAAGCAAGAAGTTGCCTCTAAGTTCTAGATGATCTGTGAGTACAAGGGGGGCAATTCAGTCCCAGAGCTCCACTCTCCTCGTCAGACACCCCCCCCCCCACATCTGCCCTCTCTCCTCCTCAGACCCCTCCAGACCTCCCTCTCCTCTTCAGACCCCTCCAGACCTTCCCCTCCTCCTCAGACGCATCCAGACCTCCTCTCTCCTCCCCAGACCGACTCTCTCCTCCTCAGAACCCTCGAGGCCTCCTTTCTCCTCCTCAGAACCCTCCAGACCTCCTCTCTCCTCCTCAGGCCCCTCTAGACCTCCCTCTCTTCCTCAGACCCCTTCAGACCTCCTCTCTCTTCCTCTAGACCTCCCTCTCCTCCCCAGACCTCCCTCTCCTCCTCAGACCCCCTCTCTCATCCTCCAGACCTACCTCCCCCCCCCCAGACCTCCCTCTCCTACCCAGACCCCTCCATACCTCCTCAGAGCCCCCCAGACCTCCCTCTCCTCCTCAGATCCCCCCCTCTGCTCCCCAGACCCCCTCTCTCTTCCTCAGACCTTCCTCTCCTCCTCAGACCCCTCCAGGCCTCCCTCTCCTCCACAGACCCCTCCAGACCTCCCTCTCCTCCTCAGACCCCTCCAACACTTCATCCATGTCTTTGGTGATCTCCTTATGAACTGTTTCTTCCATGATGAAGATCAGCCATGGAGTATATCTGAGGTGTATATCGGGGTGTGCTTCTTCCCCACATGTCCAGCAACATTCATATACAAGACATTTCCCGCACTCACTAATACACCTCAAGGGTTGTGTGGGACCCCTGATGTACAGGAAGACAGGACTTCAGTGAGGAACATTTCCCTCACTCAGACCAGGAAAGTTCATTCTCCTCCGTGTCCAATCTCAGATGACTGTAAACAGAGGACTTCTGTGACTGACAATTCCCGGACTCAGGCTTTTTCCCCGTGTGAGATCTCCGATGTATGACAAGCTCTGATTTTTGTACAAAACATTTCTCGCACTCAGAACATGAATGTAGCTTCTTTCCCGTGTGACGTGTCCAATGTGAGTAAAGATTACTCATCCTTGAAAAACATTTCCCGCACTCATGACAGGAATACGGCTTTTCCCCCGAGTGAGTCCTCTGATGTATGACAAGGTCTGATTTTTGTACAAAACATTTCCCGCACTCAGAACAGCAATACGGCTTTTCTGTTGTGTGCAATTTTTCATGTCTGTAAAGGCTGCTCGTTCGTGAAAAACATTTCCCGCACTCAGGACAGGAAAACGGCTTCTCCCCCTTGTGAGTTTGTTTATGCAGATTAAGTTTGGATTTCAAACGGAAACACTTCCCGCACTCAGGACAGGGAAATCTCTTATGTGTTGGAAAGACGGCACCGTCCCACACAAAATAATAAGAGGAATTTGATGGTCCGGCACCGTCCCTCACAGTCTGAGGTTCCTCAGTGTTAGAGGAATACGATGGTCCGGCACCGTCCCGCACAGTCTGAGGTTCCTCAGGATAAGAGGAATACGATGGTCCGGCACCGTCCCGCACAGTCTGAGGTTCCTCAGGATAAGAGGAATACCATGGTCCGGCACCGTCCCGCACAGTCTGAGGCTCCTCAGGATAAGAGGAATACGATGGTCCGGCACCGTCCCGCACAGTCTGAGGTTCCTCATGATAAGAGGAATACGATTGTCCTGCACCGTCCCGCACAGTCGGAGGTTCCTCAGGATAAGAGGAATACGATGGTCCGGCACCGTCCCGCACAGTCTGAGGTTCCTCAGGATAAGAGGAATACGATGGTCCGGCACCGTTCCGCACAGTCCGAGGTTCCTCAGGATAAGAGGAATACGATGGTCCGGCACCGTCCCGCACAGTCTGAGGTTCCTCGGGATAAGAGGAATACGATGGTCCGGCACCGTCCCGCACAGTCTGAGGTTCCTCGGGATAAGAGGAATACGATGGTCCGGCACCGTCCCGCACAGTCTGAGGTTCCTCAGGATAAGAGGAATACGATGGTCCGGCACCGTCCCGCACAGTCTGAGGTTCCTCAGGATAAGAGGAATACGATGGTCCGGCACCGTCCCGCACAGTCTGAGGTTCCTCAGGATAAGAGGAATACGATGGTCTATCTACACTGTGTGGTGCCGGATGGACATTTGAGGTAGTCGGGTTTTCTCCTGGACTATACTGTGTGATGTCCTCATCTTCTACTTTACAGTCTGGAGACAAAGTGAGACAATCCTCTGAGGTTTTCCTCATCTCCCATCCATCTACTAAAATAGAAATACAAAGATTATTACTAGACATGAGCTGATTGGTTCCCCTAAACCAGGACTCCACCCACATCAGGCGGCTTTGTCTCTGAGGATCTTACAATTCCCCCTTCAAGGTAACTAGTAAATGGGTCCTCTGATCTCCTACCAGATCATTTCTTTATTCATGGACCTTAGTCAGAGAGTGAGGAAACAACGAGAACTGTCTTTTATAGGAGTGACAGTGATGAGGGAATTATAGGACGAGTGTCCCCTCCCCCTCTATCACTCATTGCCATCTTCCCAACAGAAGAAGTCCTGCACTTCCTTATTTAGTCCATGATTTAGTCATGAATACCAGCGGGGCTGAGCCCCACCAGAGGTCAGAGAGTGAGGTCGAATTTTTCAAAATCAGAAAATTCGTTTTTTCTTGTACATGCGCATTTTTAAAAAAAAATTCCAACAGGTCGGATTCCTCAAATTTGATTGCCGCACGAAAATCGGCTGTTGCTGCAGCCCCCGCTAACGGTGCGAAATTCGTACGATAATTCTTTGATACGATTTTCGAAAAAAAAAATCATTTTTCGAAATTCGACCGCTTTTAGAAATACTCCCTTCCCAAGCCTTACTGAGGTTTTCCCCAGTTCAGCCAAGCTGTCCTCGGGCCTTTTCCGATCGTTTCTGGGGCTCTCCAGCACCCCCCCTCCAACCTCTGGCCACATACGGTATTGCATGCCATTGAAGTCAATGCGGAACAAATTATTTTTGTTTTCCATTGACTTCTATGGGGAAACTCGCTTTGATATGAGCAGTATGGGTGGAGGAATGGATTTAGTGTTAATGACCCACCTGTGCTGATCTCTGTAGGAGTGTCCTCCTCTATAAATGTCCCCGTTATTCCATCCTCCTCCATAGACTGCTGATCATCCCTCACATACGTCTCTTCTTCTTCTGATTTCACCTCAAATTCTATATCGATTGGATCTCCACTCTAAACCAAGAGAATGAGAGAAAATATCATCTGTAAGATATAAGCTTTAAAATTATGGCATCACATATCATCACAAGTTCATGTTATAGATCAGGGGGTCTCCAAACTTTCTAAACAAAGGGCCAGTTTACTTCACGAGGGCCGGACTGTGGCCAGTGGGAGTAGAAAAGGTCCTGTCGTCAGTGGGGAAAAAAATAATGCCCCATTGTTTGTTTCAGTGGGAGTAATCCCCCCCCATGATTGGTGTCAGTGGGATGAATTGTGCCCCATAGTTGATGTTATTGACACCCCCTCATTGTGGTCATTAGGAGGAATTGTGCCCCATCAGTGGTGAGAAATGTTCCCCAGTCATTGAACAGATTTGGCCCCATAGTTGGTGTCATTGAGAGGAATTGTGCCCTATCATTGGTGCAACAGAATGGCCCGTGACACCCAGAGACCTTTGAAGGATGTGGGGTACTCCTGTGCCAGCGTCACTAATGACTCTTGGGCCATCCTATGCACCTTTTGGGCATAAGATGGCTGAGAAATGATAATTCATGTATTGCAGGAGATCTTGAAATATTACAAGTTGTTAAAAGTCTGACTCCAACGGGTCAATGGAGTGTTTTCATTCAATGTGGGGACACATGCTTTTGAGGTGTTAATTGAGTCTGTTTCTAGATATTTAATTGTGTATGCTAATGACACTGTTTGGTGTGAAGATATGAAGATACTATTGATGATAGAGGTGTTGTGAGTTAGCAGTCTAAAGGTCAGACGTCTCTTTTCAGGTGTAATGGATTAGCATGTCAATTAGGTCTACAAAGGAATGTGCATTATGTAGCAGGGAATATATTATTGCAGAGACGGGACGTCTGGGGGATGACTAACAATTAACTCAACTGAATGTCATTATCTAAAAGAAGGTGTATTGAAGCCCCGATGTGTGGGTGGAGAGTTTCTTTGTTCCTTTGATTACTGTAACATATTTGTACTGTATATAAGAAAGCTAAGGTACCATTAAAAGTATTCATTCATTCATTTTGGAACCAGTAACAGAGCTGTGTGCGAGTCTCGTTATTCTGGGAAATGGAGTGGGTCGTGTCTGATGTCTGTCGGACTGTCTGATAAGCTGTCGTGGGTTGATGGAATGGAATATCCTAAATGGTGGTGACCGTTACAATTGGTATCAGTGGGAGAAAATGTGCCCCATCGTTAGTGTCATGGAGAGGAATTGTGCCCCATCGTTGATGTCACTGTGCCCCATAGTTGATGTCATTGACGCCCCCTTGTTGTGGTCATTTGGAGGAATTGTGCCCCATCATTGGTATCAGTGGTGGGAAATGTGCCCCGTCATTGAACAGATTTGGCCCCATCGTTGTGTCATTGAGAGGAATTGTGCCCCACCGTTGATATCATTGTGCTCCATAGTTGGTGTCATTGAGAGGAATTGTGCCTCATCATTGATGTCATTTGGCCCCATCGTTAGTGTAACGGGAGGGCCCGTGGAACCCAGAAGCTCTTGAAAAGTATGAGATACGCTTGTTTCAGCTTCCCCGACGACTCATGTCTAAAATCATCCTATGCCCACTAGGGGCATTAGAATGACTGAGAAATGATGATATCTTGGACTACCTGAGATGGGGCAGTAATGATTATCCACAATATATTCCAGGATATTGTTAAAGAACTAATTACTGTTTGTTGATTCTGAACGCAACAGGTTAATTGAAAGATGTTAATGTCATCAACTCCAGCACACCTGTCTGTCTGTTGTGATGTAAATGAATCTAGGATGGCTTATGGTAATTGACCCTGCATTGTGTGAAGGTCTATTGATGATAATGTGTATTGTAGTTAACAGACAGCCTAAAGGTCAGGTGGCTGAGTCATCAGCTGTAGTTAATTAGCTCATGTAAATTAGGTCAGGAGCCGGAGACAGGATGTCTGTTAAAAGATGTGTATTGGGGCTCATTAGGTAAATATTGTATGATGTTGTGGGTGGAGTTGGGTCATTGTTCATTTGGTTACTGCAGTGTCCTAAACTGTACATAAGAGCCTGTATTTCCCAATAAAGGGTCTTTCCTATTGAACCTCAAACAGAGCTGTGTGTCTCATTAATTCGTATGGGTCGTGTTCGCCGGATTGTGGAGTGTCGATAGCTGTCTTGTGTTCGGGAATGGAATATCCTAAACGGCTTTAACCCCTGTCCCATTTGGGGTTCCGTTACAGTTAGTGTCATGGAGAGGAATTATGCCCCATAGTTGGTGTCATGGAGAGGAATTGTGCTCCGTCATTGGTATCAGTGGGAGGAAATGTGCCCTCTTCATTGGTGTCAGTGGGGAGAATTTTGCCACATGGTATTAGTGGATGAAATATTGCCAGGGGATCGGATAAAAGCAAGCAAAGGGGGCTGTATCTGCCCCCCGGGCCGCAATTTGGAGACCACTGTTCTAGATTCTCCATTCCACCAACCTTGTAACAGTGAGGGGTGGTGTGACCTTCCTGTGTGGAATCCCGGGAATACAGAGGACGGGGACATCTCTCTGGTGGGTTCCTGGTATTTGGTGGCTCCATCACTCCGTCCTCATCATCCTCCTCTTTTATCTCTTCTTTAATTTCAACTTTAGGATCTCTCAGGTCTCCACTCTGAATATAGAATAAAAATGACATCAATGGTAACAATGCAGATAATGTACAGATCCTAATGATACTATCAGTGATTGTTCCTCATCTACCTGATGGTGGTGGGGGATGGTGTGACCTTCCTGTGTGGAATCCCGGGAATACAGAGGACGGGGACATCTCTCTGGTGGGTTCCTGGTATTAGGTGGCTCCATCATATCCTTGTGTCCTTCTGAAAACTCCTCCATCACCCCATACTCCTCTTTATACTCTTTTTTAACAATAATATTATCATCCCCGAGGTTTCCACTCTGAAAAATTAAATAAAACGTTCCTTGTAACAAAAATATTTGAGTATAAATCATAACCACCAATAATTATCAATCACCTACCTGATGAGGATTTGAATAGTTGTGTTCTTTTAGTATGTTATCCTGGGAATACAGAGGGCGGGGACATGTCTCTGGTGGGTTCCCATTACTGGATCCATCTGTAGGAAACACACACACTGACTGAATACATTGTTTCTATGTGTTTATCAGATGATGGGGGATCTAGGTGGAGCCTCCGTACTGCTCTCTGGATATATTATGGGTCACCTGTGCTGATCTCTGTAGGATTGTCCTTCTCTATGAATTTCCTCGTCATTCCAGCCTCCTCCGTATATTGCTGATCATCCCTCACATACGTCTCTTCTACTTCACCCCCAACTTTCACGTTCATCAGATTTTCACCCTAAACCAAGAAAATATCCTGTAGGATCCATACACCACCTCCACAAGTCATTTTCAAGTTCTAAATGCTTCATCCCACCAACCTGATCTTCCTGTGTGGAATAATCCCGGGAATACAGAGGACGGGGACATCTCTCTGGTGGGTTCTTGGCATTAGGCGATTCCATCAAAATGTCCTTGTAGAGGTCTTTGTGTCCTTCAGAAAGTTCTTTCATCACACCATACTCCTCATCCTCCTCTTTATACTCTTCTTTACCAATACCATTAACACCCCCAAGGTTTGTCTGAATATATAATAAAACATTCATTGTAACAAACATGCTGTGTATAAACCATACCTACTAATGTTTTTTCATCACCTACCTGATCACGGTGTGCATAGTTGTGATCTTCCTGTGTGGAATCCCGGGAATACAGAGGACGGGGACATCTCTCTGGTGGGTTCCTGTAGCTGGATGACTCTCCCATGGTGTCCTGGTACAGATCTTTGTGTTCTTCCTCCATCACACCATCCTCATCATCCTCCTCTTTTATCTCTTCTTTAACCTCAACTTTAGGATCTCTCAGGTTTCCACTCTGAATATAGAATAAAAATGACATCAATGGTAACAATGCAGATAATGTACAGATCCTAATGATATGGAGAAAGAGTACGGACATGATGGGGGTTACTGGGTGTAAATAGAAAATAAGATCTTATTACCTCCTCTGCTACCGATTCCAGCGACGTCTGCTCACTAATTCCTCCCGACTCACCTCTCACCCGGAACTTCTTATTTATAACCTGACATCACTTCCTGTCTTCCATAGAGACTTCCTGCCTGGATAAAAGTGAGATCACCACCTTGTGGAGCTCAAAGGAACTGCAACCTCCGAGAAACGTCTCGTAGTGTCTGTCAACACGGCCTTGTGTATGTACTGTATATCCTTATAGATGGGATCATCTCCACTCCCATAGATTTATTCGGTATTAGTGAAGAGATTCCGGCACTTTTGATCTGCGGACTTGGTCATAATTTGTCTTTTTGTGGCACTGCTTAGAAGAAATTAGGTTGACACTTGTTGAAAACCTTGCTTGTGCAAGTTTGTGACATCTCTATTCATCCAAATGTAGCTTTGAAAGGAGCCACTATTTATCGGGTCTACTTCTTCCTGTGCCCTGCAGGTAGCATCACGCAATCTGACACATATGGGCTGAATGGAGGGAATATTTATTGCAAATGTTTATATACCCCATTAGCCTAAAGAATGGAACCAGCAGTAATTGCACTACGAATAGGTGAAGAATGGCAAGGTTAATACAGTGGAACCTCGGATTACGCATAATCTATTCCAGGAGAATGCTCGTAATCCAAAGTACTTGCATATCAAAGCAAGTTTCCCCATTGAAGTCAACAGAAATAATTTGTTCCGCATTGACTTCAATAGCATGCAATACTGCATGCGGCCAGAGGTGGGGGGGCGCCGGAGAGCCTCGGAAACAACCGGAAAGGCCCGAGGACAGCACAGCTGACCTTGGAAAACCTCGGAAAGGCTGAGGAACTGAGTATTTCCAGGTTTTTCAAAGCATTTATGAACTGCGCGGATCTGGACCAAAAAAATTACATGCCAAATGTGGCATGTAAGGGGCGAGGAGCGGATTAAGCGGAAGTTTCACTTTTGGGTGGAACTCCGCTTTAATAAAATAGATCTAAATGGGTGAGAGGTTAAAGCGGGAGTTCACCCATTTATTAAAAAAAAAAAAAAAAATATGAGCAGTACTTACCGTTTTCGAGATGCATCTTCTTCCGTCGCTTCCGGATATGGGTCTTCGGGAGCCGGCGTTCCTTCTTGATTGACAGTCTTCCAAGAGGCTTCCGACGGTCGCATCCATCGCGTCACTCGTAGCCGAAAGAAGCCGAACGTCGGTGCGGCTCTATACTGCTCCTGCGCACCTACGTTCGGCTTCTTTCGGAAAATCGTGACGCGATGGATGCGACCGTCGGAAGCCTCTCGAAAGACTGTCAATCAAGAAGGAACGCCCATTCCCGCAGCCCATACCCGGAAGCGACGGAGAGGATGCATCTCGTAAACGGGTAAGTACTGCTCATATTTTACAACAAATAGCCGATTCCCCTAGACCAAACGAGCAGGAATCTAAGGCTAAAAAGTGCTCTCTAAGGGTGAACCTCCGCTTTAAGTTGAATGAAATTAAATTAAATCGCCTATTTAATGGCAGCTGGGTAGGCTAGTTGGGTCAGAATGTGACAGCTGGGTGGAGTAGCTGGGTTTGAGCCTGACAGTTGAGTGGGCTATCTCAGTATAGGTTTGACAGCTGGGTGGCTAGCTGGCTTTGGGCTAGACAGCTGGGTGGGCTGAAGAGCTGAATGGGATAGCTCAGGTCTAGTTTTGACAGAGGAGTGGGGTGGCTGAGCCTAAGCATCATAGCTGGCTGGACAGCCTAGGCTGAGAGGCTCTGGTTTTGGGCTTTTATTAAGTGACAGTTGGCACTGGCTAAACACAGACAAGGAAGAGAGACAGAAGAGAAGTTAGTAGATAGGACTGTGATCCACCACGGACCACTTTTGTCTCACTTAGGCACTGGCTACTTCTGCCCTTCTCCTAACCCACCGCCGATGTGGAGCCACTCCCAGGAAAGGTCCAGGGTGCAGCCAATGTGAAGCGATGTTTTTTTCTGGGCACAAATCATGTAAATGATGGGACTATTTGGGGTCTCTAGTTGAATGGCAGCTTGTAACTGACATGCTGCCCAGCAAAATCATAATGGGCCAGATTCGCGTAGGAGATACGACGGCGTATCTCCAGATACGCTGTCGTATCTCTGAGTGTGAGGCGTCGTATCCTGGCGCCTGATTCAAAGAATCAGATACGCCAGAATTTCTCTAAGATACGACCAGCGTAAGTCTCTTATGCCGTTGTATCTTAACTGAATATTTACGCTGGCCACTAGGGGCGTGTACGCTGATTTACGCCTAGAATATGTAAATCAGCTAGATACGCCTATTCACGAACGTACGCCCGGCTGTCGCAGTACAGATACGCCGTTTACGTAAGGCTTTTTCCGGCGTAAAGTTACCCCTGCTATATGAGGCGCAGCCAATGTTAAGTATGGACGTCGGGACCGCGTCGAATTGTACGTCGATTACGTCGTTTGCGTAAGTCGTTGGCGAATAGGGCTGTGCGTAATTTACGTTCACGTCGAAAGCATTGAATTTTTGAGGGTAAATTTGGAGCATGCGCACTGGGATACTTTCACGGACGGCGCATGCGCCGTTCGTAAAAAGCGTCATTTACATGGGGTTACAATAAATTTACATAACACACGCCCACATCTTCCACATTTGAATTAGGCGGGCTTACGCCGGCCTATTTACGCTACGCCGCCGCAACTTTGCTTTGTGAATACAGCACTTGCCTGTCAAAGTTGCGGAGGCGTAACGTAAATAGGACAAGTTATGCCCGCACAAAGATGCGCCAATCTACCTGAATCTCCCCCCATATATTTTTGGGGCATTTAAATGAGTGCCATCAATTTACTCAGCACTTCACAAATTCTACATTCATATCAGTCCCTGTCCTCAGGGATCAAGGTAGCGTGGTATCGCTGGACATAAACTCCGCCCTACTAGTTTTGTCATACATGACGTCATCGGGGGCATTCCTTTCTTATGTAATGGAGTCTACGCCAAAAAACATGCTTTTATAGGGTCTATGACGGAAAAAAGCACAGCTCAAAACAAAATAATTTGCTCGGAATGGCCGCCACAGTTTAACTCTTGACGACCGAGGACGTCCCTGGGACGTCCTCGGCTTTGTGCGGTGATGTCTGAATGATGCCTGCAGCTACAGGCATCATTCAGATATCGCTGTCTTCAGCCGCCAATTCTCTGCACTATAATAACAATCAAAGCGGCGGTTCCACCGCTTGATCGTTCCTAGAGGCAGCGGGAGGTGACGTCCCCCCTCCCGCCGCCATCCGGTGCTTCTCCGGGCTCTCCCGCGCCATCGGGGGCCGGAGACCGAATCAGTCGGCGCTGCTGGAAAGCATAGAGATGACTGGTGACCAGATGGTCACCAGTCATCTCTATGACCGTCGGAGGCCCGGGCGCGACGTTATGATGTCACGCCCAGTACCCTGAAGTAAACAAAGCCGCAATTGCGGCTGTCGGCATGTGATCGGTGATTTTTTTTTACCGATTTCATGCTTGTAAGCCTGGAGGAGAGATGTGGGGCCTTAATGACCGCACATCGCTCCATAAAGAGGACCTGTCACACTAATTCCTATTACAAGGGATGTTTACATTCCTTGTAATAGGAATAAAAGTGATAAAAAAAAAATGTAAGAAAAGTGTAAAAATAAAAAAACTTAAGTAAAATAAACAAAATAATAAAAAAAACGCCCCTGTCTCCGTTATCTTGCGTGAAGAAGCGAACACGCATCCAGGTCGCGCCCACATATGTAACCGCTGTTCAAACCCCACATGTGAGGTGTCGTTGCGTGCGTTAGAGCGCGTGCAACAATTCTAGCACTAGACCTCCTCTGAAACTCGAAAATAGTAACCTGTAAAAAATGTTAAAGCGTCACCTATGGAGATTTTTAAGTACCAAAATTGGCGCCATTCCATGAATGTGCGCAATTTTAAAGCGTGACATGTTAGGAATCTATTTACTCGGCGTAACATCCTCCTTCACATTGTATAAAAAAATTGTGCTAACTTTACTGTTTTGTTATTTTTTAATTCATGAAACCGTTTTTTTTTCCCCAAAAAAAAGGCGTTTGAAAAATTATTGCGCAAATACCGTGCAAGAAAAAAAGTTGCAATGACTGCCATTTTATTCCCTAGGGTGTCCTAGTAAAAAAACATATATAATGTTTGGGGGTTCTGATTAATTTTCTAGCAAAAAAAATTAGATTTTTACATGAAGGAGAGAAGTGCCAAAATTGGCCTGGTGGTAAAGTGGTTAAAAGCAGATGGCCAAGCCTCATTCTGAAAAGAGAGGAAGTAAAATGGCCGCTACATAGGAAGCAAAACCCCGGCATCTAAGGCTGCATTCACACCTAGGCGTACAAAATCGCTGTGTTTTGTCCCGCGAATTGCGGCGACAAATTGCAGCGTCTTGTACCGCGATTTGCGGCGACAAAACGCCGCGATTGTGAATGCAGCCTCACCCCCTCTATGGAGATGGTTCACATCTCCTATGCCGAACGTCGAAAGCCGCCTGAAAAAAAGGTCCGGGACTTTTTTTCAGGCGGCAGGCGTACGGCGTGGAGATGTGAACCATCTCCATAGAGGGCAATGTGTTTTCATCCCTCCAGCGTCTCGGGGCTGCTGCGGCGTCACACTACAGGCGACAAAACGCCTAGGTGTGAATGGGGGCTAAGACCCCATTCACACCTGAGCGTTTTGAAGCTTGAAGCCTGAAGCTACAAAACGCTGGAGGGGAAAAAAATCCATTATTTTCTATGAAGATGGTTCACATCTCCACTCCAAAACGCCTGAAGCCAGAAGCTCTAAAACGCCTGAAGCTCAAACAAGTTCTGGGACTTTCTCTTTTAGGCCGATTTGGGTGTTTTTATATTGGTGACCTTTTGACCTGCACAAAATCGCGGTAAAAAATTGTGCGACTTTCTGCCTGAAAACGCCTATGTTCAGGTGTGAATGGGGCCTAAATGATTAGCCAAGCCTCCCTTTCAAATTAACATAAACTCCAATGGGAGAAGGACCACCTTATATCAGTGGTCAGGGTAGTGGTAACTTACATTTGTGACCAATAGGAGAAGGATCTCAATTATACCCAGACAGGAAGTCACTATGGAAGGCAGGAAGTGATGTCAGGTATAAATAGGAAGTTCCAGGTGAGAGGTGAGTCAGGAGGAAGTATAGAGGACAAGTTGCTGGATGTGGCAGTAGATGAGGTAATAAGATCTTATTTTCTATTTACACCCAGTAACCCCGTCATGTCCGTCCTCTTCCTCCATAGACCACTGTGATGTCTTTTATCTCCAGCAGATGACGATACACACATATATAGTGTGGAAAGATTAACCCCACTTACGGTGCCGGAACTTTCTCTTAATTTTGGAGATAAATTCTAGTAATATGTTCTTCTAAACCAGGGGTCTCCAAACTGCGGCCCTTTGCTTGCCTTAATGCGGCCCTTGGGACATTATTCTATCCAATTTAAATGGGGCATAATTCTTGTTGCTGACACCAATTCCTCCAACTGACACCATCAATTCTTTCCATTAGCACCAACAATGGGGCACTAGTCCTCCCACTGTCACCAAATATATGGTATTATTAACTCCCACTAGAGACCGTTTACTCCCAATGGCCCTAGTCTGGCCCCCTTAAAGTCTGAAGGACCATAAACCGGCCCTCTGTTTAGAAAGTTTGGAGACCCCTGCTCCAAACAAACCTCACTGGGGTGGATTCAGGTACGGCTTGCGCCCTCTTACGGAGGCGCAGCGTACCGTTTTAACGCCACGCCTCCGTAAATTACCTGCGCTACGCTTCATTCATGAAGCAGTAGCTACGTAATTTGCGCGGGCGCTCCTTAAAAATGGCCGGCGTAAGCGCGCGTAATTTAAATGATCCCGTAGGGGGCGTGGATCATTTAAATTAGGCGCGTTCCCGCGCCGAACGTAGTGCGCATGCTCCATCGGGAAACTTTCCCGACGTGCATTGCGGCAAATGACGTCGCAAGGACGTCATTTGCTTAAACGTGAACGGCGTCCAGCGCCATTCACGATTCACTTACGCAAACAACGTAAATTTCAAACATCGCGGGAACGACGGGTATACTTAGCATTGGCTGCTCCTGCTAATAGCATGAGCAGCCTTACGCGGAACCCGACGAACGCAAACGACGTAAAATGCGTACGCAGGGCGCGCGTACGGTTGTGAATCGGCGTTAGTATATACTCTACGCTGACCACTACGGGAACGCCACCTAGCGGCCATCGTAAGAATGCAGCCTACGATACGACGGCATAAGAGCCTTATGCCAGTCATATCTTAGGCTACAGTCGGCGTAACGAGCTTTCTGAATACAGAAAAGTCGTTACGCCGGCGCAACTAAGCAATTGCGCTGCGTAACTATGGTTACGCAGACGCAATTGCTTACTAAATCCACCCCACTGACAATAAATAGACAATGACCATACATGTTACAATTATTACACTACACAGGCAGCCAATGGGCAATCAGCCAACACAATGATGGAGTGCCGGGGTCGGGAGTATGGAGCATAGAGCCCCTTACATTGCTGGTCAGGAGGAAGAAAACATTCCCCAGCCTTCCATGAAGAATATGTTCCATCATTGGTGCCAGAGGGAGGAAAATACTGAGGGGTCTGAAGGAAGTAGAGGAGCCAATGAACATCTCAGGGGTACTGAGTCTAGAGGACTTTTGGGCCCCTGAGGGTGTAGAGGAGTTGAATGGCTCTGGGCAATTGATAGGGTAGATGGGCGGCAGGGCTCTGAGGGAAGAGGAGGCCGTATGGATCAGGGGGACGCTAAGGTAGGGAGGGGTCTCTTGGTCTATGATCGTCCTCCAACCTGCATTTACTTTTCAGACCTCCTTACAGAACTCCTGCCAGGAAATGGAGGCGACCTTCACCTTCTTATCTCATCTCACTGGTCAAATAAATATTTTCAAGATACCAAGTGGAATGAAGAAAGGCAGTCCTTCACCCCTTGGTGGCCACTCGTACTTAGAGGAGGTCTGTGTATCATCCGGGTTGTCATGGGTCTGCATTGGGGGTCCTTGTGGGGCATTCCAATAACTTCCCATGACACAGGGTCTGGCAGTTGAATTCAGGGCCCCCAGGAACCCACCACCACCCTGTACAATGTCCTGGATACCACAGTATACTTGGCAACCAACAGAAAACAAACCACTCACTGCCCACTTTCCTTCTCCTACCCATACTGGGCTGCCATTGGAGGGAAGACAACAGACTCCTCCCCCACAGCTCTCTACTCCGCCAGCAGCATCCTCCTGCTATCCAATCCAATCCCCTCTCTTACTGTAGAGAGTGACATCACTCCTGTCAGCAGGATGCCGGAGATTGGAGTCTTGCAGACGGAGTTCTGGCAATTATCCTGATTGGTTGGTAACCCCGGCCAAAAGTCAGCAGGTTACACTTCCTGGACATCATGATGACCCTCCATTGACCTCACAGCACTGCCTCAGATCAAACAAGTCATAGGAAGGATTGTATTTATTATTCCCTGTCTAAAACTAATTAAAGTCAGTTCAAAAACCAAACAAACCCAACAGAGAAAAGGGAATTTCTGACCGGCAGTCCAAGAGGGTTCTGGGTTCATGAAAATGTATCAAACACTAAACAGACTAAAGACGCTTTGAATTTTGACCAGTTCAGCAGCAACCAGCCAAGATTCGAAACCGTTTATGGGCAGGCTGAATGTACCCAATTTGATCGATCAATTGACTTGGGTACAACTAGCCTGCCGGATTTAACATTTGATTATTGAAAGCGGTTGTCATAGTCGCTAGCAATAATAATTGTGTTCTCCCAGCTTCCCCTGCTCCCCCCACCCCTTTCCAGGAGAACACAATAGCTCTAAGGGGCGATTTTTATTCCTCCAACACGTTGTTGAAGGAAAGACATTTTTTATTTTTTTTGTGAAAAGCCTATGTCGTGTGAACACACCCAAAAACTCCACCCGGTGCAGAAAAAATGTGCACACACATAAAGAGTGTTCACAAAAACGTGCAGATGGGTGCAACGTCAAGTGGTCCTCCTGTGAAGAGGGACCCAAACCCTGATCCCCCGGGGAGTTAGGCTCCAGACGGGGACTGTGGTCCTGTGGTCCGAGCAACCGAAGCCGACACGGACCCAACTTCCTCGGAGGGACTGCCGAAACAGAACCCTCCCAGTACTAGGTGTGGCTCCCCCGAAGGGAGACCCCATGAGAGCAAGTGAACTAAGCCAGAAGGCCATGTCCACCCACTCCCAAGACGTTCAGGGCTGGCCCGAGGACCCTCACCCTACTAATCACACAGTGTCACAAAACGTGCACAACAAATGAAGACAAAAAAGTGACAAACACAGGCTTAAATAAAATAAAGTGGGGGAAGGGATAGTGGAGAGGAGAGTGAAAGAAGTGGCCATTGTGGTGAAACAATGACCAGGCCCTCCGGCCAGGAATAAAAAATTCCTCCGGTCCTAGCCAAAAGGCCCGGCCCAGGAGGCAGGTGCTAAAAAAAGCGTGTATCTGGTGCAGTGACCATGGTATCTTAAATCAAAGTGTCCCTCACACACAGTGATCTTCAGATACCCCTGGACTGCCACTCCAGGGGCACATGCACCATAGGCTTTTCGTTCCATATCCGACCCCCCGACCGGCCAGTGCAGCCCTCCACCCCTGCCAGCCAACCCGGTGGATTTGCATGGTCCTACCCCGTCATATCCCAGGGCATTACCAGCTCCTCCTACCGGATCGCTGAAGGAAAGAAAATTGCTCCATCTATGGCTGACCTAAATGGGTTCCCGAGGGGGCAGTGGTTCCTAAATGTACAGCAACCCTCCTATTACCCCCCCCCCCCCTCAAATCCACATCCTGTTATTGTGTGACTAATAACATCCAAATAATTCTTACTTTCATTTCCCAAAGTTATCCGTCTACAAGGAGACCTGTATAGATCACATGACGCCACCAATGAGGATGGAGGAGGACCGGAGTCACATGACTGAGAAGATACTAAACCTCACCCTGGAGATCATCTACCTGCTGACCGGAGAGGTGAGGAGGATTCTGGGAGGTCACATGACATCACTCTTATCTCTATTAATAATACAGACCTGACTGGAGAGGTGAGGAGGATTCTGGGAGGTCACATGACATCACTCTTATCTCTATTAATAAAACACAGACCTGACCGGAGAGGTGAGGATTCTGGGAGGTCACATGACATCACTCTTATCTCTATTAATGAAACACAGACCTGACCGGAGAGGTGAGGAGGATTCTGGGAGGTCACATGACATCACTCTTATCTCTATTAATAATACACAGACCTGACCGGAGAGGTGAGGAGGATTCTGGGATTCTAACATGATATTCCTATTGGTTCTCCAATACAGAGATTTCCTCCGGTGAAGTCCGGTGATCATATGACCATCACAGTGCCTCCATGTGACTCCCTAAAACCTGAGAGACACAACATGGAGAAGATTCTAGAAGTCACCAAGAAGATGATGGAGCTGCTGACAGGAGAGGTGAGGAGGATTCTGGGAATTCTGGGACATTATCCAGTAACAGACAAGGGGTGTGTCTGGATGGTGACTGTATCATTGTGTGTGTCAGGTTCCTATAAGGTGTCAGGATGTCACTGTCTATTTCTCCATGGAGGAGTGGGAGTATTTAGAAGGACACAAGGATCTCTACAAGGACGTCATGATGGAGAATCAGCCGCCCCTCACATCTCCGGGTAAGAGGAGTCCTGACTTCTATCCTCTACCCACTGCTATTATTGCTATAAACATTATTGTCTCACTTTGTCTCCAGACTGTAAAGTAGAAGATGAGGACATCACACAGTATAGTCCAGGAGAAAACCCGACTACCTCAAATGTCCATCCGGCACCACACAGTGTAGATGGACCATCGTATTCCTCTTATCCTGAGGAACCTCAGACTGTGCGGGACGGTGCCGGACCATCGTATTCCTCTTATCCTGAGGAAACTCAGACTGTGTTGAACGGTGCCGGACCATCGTATTCCTCTTATCCTGAGGAACCTCAGACTGTGCGGGACGGTGCCGGACCATCGTATTCCTCTTATCCTGAGGAACCTCAGACTGTGAGGAACGGTGCCAGACCATCGTATTCCTCTTATCCTGAGGAACCTCAGACTGTGCGGGACGGTGCCGGACCATCGTATTCCTCTTATCCTGAGGAACCTCAGACTGTGCGGGACGGTGCCATCCTTCCAACAGATGAGAAGTTTTCCTGTACTGAGTGCGGGAAGTCTTTCCATTTTAAATCTCATCTTAATGTGCATAAAAGATCTCACACAGGTTCGAATGTGTGCGGAAAATGTTTCGTAAAAAAATCAGAACTTGTCACACATCAGAGATCGCATATGGGTGAGAAGCCATTTTCCTGTCCTGAGTGTGGGAAATGTTTTACACATAAGTCCAGTCTTAACAGACATTGGAGATCGCACACAGGGGAGAAGCTACATTTCTGTGCTGAGTGCGGGAAATGCTTTCTACAAAAAACAGAACTTATTATACATCAGAGATTTCACACGGGTGAGAAGCCATTTTCTTGTACTGAGTGTGGGAAATGTTTTACACAAAAGTCCCATCTTTCTTCACATCAGAGATCTCACATGAGGGAGAAGCCGTATTCCTGTCCTGAGTGCGGGAAATGTTTTACACAGAAGTCCCATCTTTCTTCACATCAGAGAACTCACACGAGGGAGAAGCCGTATTCCTGTCCTGAGTGCGGGAAATGTTTTTCACTGAAGTCCAGTCTTAATGAACATCAGAGATCCCACACGGGGGAAAAGCCGTATTTCTGTTCTGAGTGCGGGAAATGCTTTCCACGAAAAACAGAACTTGTCAGACATCAGAGATCTCACACGGGTGAGAAGCCATATTCTTGTCCTGTGTGCGGGAAATGTTTTACACAGAAGTCCCATCTTTTCACACATCAGAGATCTCACACGGGGGAGAAGCCGTATTCCTGTGCTGAGTGCGGGAAATGTTTTTCAGAGCAGTCCGGTTTTAGGTCACATCTGAGATCTCACACGGGGGAGAAGCCGTATTCCTGTCCTGAGTGCCGGAAATGTTTTTCACAGAAGTCCGCTGTTTCCAGACATCTGAGATTGCACACGGGTGAGAGGCCGTATTCCTGTCCTGAGTGCCGGAAATGTTTTTCAGAGAAATCCGATCTTTCCAGACATCAGAGATCTCACACAAAGAAGAAGCCACTTTCCTGAGTGAGGGAAATGTTCCTCACTGAAGTTCCATCTTCCTGTACATCAGGGGTCCCACACAACCCTCGAGGTGTATTAGTGAGTGCGGGAAATGTCTTGTATATGAATGTTGCTGGACATGTGGGGAAGAAGCACACCCTGATATACACCTCAGATATACTCCATGGCTGATCTTCATCATGTAAGAAACACTTCATAAGGAGATCAGAGATCACCAAAGACATGGATGAAGTGTTGTACCGTGTTGGCCATTGATAGCAGGAGAAAAATAAAAATGGAGTCATTAACTCTCAGTGGCTGAGTACATTTTGTGGTATGGAGACTTAGAGGTCTATTATTCTCTTGCAAGAGGTCTGTTTTCTCAAGTCGTCTTCCAGGACGAAACGCGTTAACCCCACCACTTAAAAGGCGGTCCTCTAGGCCTTTTAAAATAAAAATTGAGTCATTCCCTCTCATTGGCTGAGTACATTTTGTGGGGGAAGATTTCACAAACACTTACAGGTCTGTTTCTATAAACTTTGTAGAACGAATGTGACGAGCATTCCCCCAGCCATGACCAGTATTGGTCATATTTTATTTCCGTGAGTGGCTCCATCTAGTGGCCATAATGTGGCACTGCAGTATTAATACGGCATTATTGCCCCATAATTGAGATGACGGTGATAGGAAATTGCTGTGATAATGAAAATACGGCCAGAATTTGGTACAGCTGGGCGAATGTTTGTCACATTAAAGGACATAAACCAGAAATATTTTACCAACCAGTAATGTAATACGGAGAAAACTGCATTTGGCTGTTACATGGCACTAAGTATCATAGGCATTATCTCCATCTAGTGGCCAAATGCAACATTCTCCATTTTAAATCGGAGGAAAACATTCAAACAGAATAGTAAAGGGTCTAATAACATTCATTTGTTACCCCAATTCACAGAGACGAATAGTACGTGCGCTTTCATTGGGCCCTGCCATTTTTGTATGAATAGACCCCCTAAATGTCAGGAGACGTTTATATAAAGATGGGAAGTATGGAGCAGATACATGAGTAGACCTCCTAACAATGTTATTACCAGGCTGCAGCTAGGGGGAGCTCTAATGTTTAGAGCAGTGGTACTCAACCTCCCAGTGCCGTGACCCCTTGATAACATTTCCCAAGATGTAGGGACCCCTAACATTAAAATCATTTTTGGATGGTGGGTTCTCAGCACCCAAGGCAAGACAAGTAATTTGCGAAACGGCACCCACATTTTTCTAGATTCCAAAAATGTAAAAATGACTTTATTAGAACCCTCAAGGGATGAGATTGAGCGTATCCTGGTGTAATTATACGCAAAGGGTTGCGAGTTCGGGAATTGACTTTTGAAAGGAGAGTTGTAGATCTTTTGGTAGGTCAAGTGAGAGACTAGTCTAGTTTGGTCACAACAAGCCCTCTTGCCATCTGAGGCCATGGCATTGAGCATATCCCGGTGTTCTTATACACGAAGGGTTGAGAGTTCGAAACCGAGTGAAAGATATTGAAGCTAATGGCATCTTTTTGGAAAATGTCCTATGGTCCAAGGAATTGACCCTTAAAATGAGCATTTTAGCAGCTACAAAGATCTTTTAGTAGGTTATGTCAGAGACTAGCAAAGGTTGGTCGCAAAAAACTCACCTGTTGTTACCAGATGAGAAGATCCCTTAGTAAGCCAGGTCAGTGTTGGAGACTGTTCATGGAGTAGATATGGAGATCATGTGTAGTGAGAGATCTTGAAGACATAGGCCCGGATTCAGGTAACACTTACGCTGACGTATCCTGAGATACGCCGCGTAAGTGCACAGATGCGCAGTCGTATCTATGCGCCTGAATCTTAATACAAGATACGCCTGAAATGTGGCTCCATCCGACCGATGTAAGTTTCCTACGCCGTCGTATCTTGGGCGCATATTTACGCTGGCCGCAAGCGGCGCTTCCATTGATTTACGCGTCGAATATGTAAATGACTGAGATACGCCTATTCACGAACGTACTTGCGCCCGTCGCAGTAATATACGCTGTTTACGTAAGGCGTACGTCCAGTGTAAAGTTAAGCCTCATAAAGCAGGTGTAAGTCATGTTAAGGTATGGACCAGGGAACAGCCGTCGTATTTTACGTTGTTTACCTAGTAGTACGTGAATTGGGCTGGGCGTAGGTTACGTTCACGTCGTAGGCATTGAGCCGTCGTATCTTAGGGAGTATATTCAACGGGATTCTGAGCATGCGCGCGCATGCGCCATTCGTTCGGCCCATCATTTGCATGGGGTCACACTTCATTTAAATGGATCACGCCCACCTTCCACCTACTTTGAATTAGGCGGGCTTACGCCTACAATTTTACGTTATGCCGGCGCAACGTTGAGAGCGAGTGCTTTGTGAATATTGTTCTTGCCTCTCTGTGTTACGTTGGCGTAGCGCATATGAGATGCGCTACGCCGGCAGAAAGATGCGCCGCTCTACGAGAATTCGGGCCAATGTCATTAGTTGAGATGATGTCCTGTGGTTCAAGGGAATTGATTTTTGAAAGGAGAGTTTTAACAGATGAAAAGATCTTTTTGTAGGCCAAGTGAGAGACTAGTCTAGTTTGGTTTCAAGAAGAACACCTACTGTCTGGGGTTGTGGCATTGACGGTATGCAGGTGTTGTCCCTAGTGAAGGGCTGTGAGTTTGAACCATCAGATAAACACCTTTTCCGACTTCTTTATAAACATTTAGACAGCAGTTGAGATTGTGCCCTGTGGTTCAAAAGAATGGCGTGGTAAAACACATTTTTTGCCAGATGAGAAGATCCCTTGGTCAACCAAGTAAGAGACTAGTGGAAGTCTGGGGATAGCAATTACCGTATTTATCAGCGTAGAACACGCGCCGGCGTAGAACACGCACCCTAATTTTAAGAGTGAAGTTTCAGGAAAAAGCATATTTTTAAAATAAACAGCTTTGAAGTAAATTAAGGGTCAGTGCCCATCAATGTCCTCAGTGCAGCCAGACCATTGTCCCCAATGCAGCCAGACCATTGTCCCCAATGCAGCCAGACCATTGTCCCCAATGCAGCCAGACTACTGTCCCCAATGCAGCCAGACCACTGTCCCCAATGCAGCCAGACCACTGTCCCCAATGCAGCCAGACCACTGTCCCAAATGTAGCCAGACCATTGTCCCCAATGCAGCCAGACCATTGTCCCCGATGCAGCCAGACCATTTTCCCCAATGCAGCCAGACCACTGTCCCAAATGTAGCCAGACCATTGTCCCCAATGCAGCCAGACCACTGTCCCCAATGTAGCCAGACCACTGTCCCCAATGCAGCCAGAACACTGTCCCAAATGTAGCCAGACCATTGTCCCCAATGCAGCCAGACCATTGTCCCCAATGCAGCCAGACCATTGTCCCCGATGCAGCCAGACCATTGTCCCCGATGCAGCCAGACCATTGTCCCCAATGCAGCCAGACCACTGTCCCAAATGTAGCCAGACCATTGTCCCCAATGCAGCCAGACCACTGTCCCCGATGTAGCCAGACCACTGTCCCCGATGCAGCCAGAACACTGTCCCAAATGTAGCCAGACCATTGTCCCCAATGCAGCCAGACCATTGTCCCCAATGCAGCCAGACCATTGTCCCCGATGCAGCCAGACCACTGTCCCCGATGCAGCCAGACCACTGTCCCCGATGCAGCCAGACCACTGTCCCCGATGCAGCCAGACCACTGTCCCCGATGTAGCCAGACCACTGTCCCCGATGTAGCCAGACCACTGTCCCCAATGTAGCCAGACCATTGTCCCCAATGCAGCCAGACCACTGTCCCCAATGTAGCCAGACCACTGTCCCCAATGTAGCCAGACCACTGTCCCAAATGTAGCCAGACCATTGTCCCCAATGTAGCCAGACCACTGTCCCCAATGTAGCCAGACCACTGTCCCCAATGTAGCCAGACCACTGTCCCCAATGTAGCCAGACCACTGTCCCCAATGCAGCCAGACCACTGTCCCCAATGCAGCCAGACCACTGTCCCCAATGCAGCCAGATCATTGTCCCCAATGCAGCCAGACCATTGTCCCCAATGCAGCCAGACCACTGTCCCCAATGCAGCCAGACCACTGTCCCCAATGCAGCCAGACCACTGTCCCCAATGTAGCCAGACCACTGTCCCCAATGTAGCCAGACCACTGTCCCCAATGTAGCCAGACCACTGTCCCCAATGTAGCCAGACCACTGTCCCCAATGTAGCCAGACCACTGTCCCCAATGTAGCCAGACCACTGTCCCCAATGCAGCCAGACCACTGTCCCCAATGCAGCCAGATCATTGTCCCCAATGCAGCCAGATCATTGTCCCCAATGCAGCCAGACCATTTTCCCCAATGCAGCCAGACCATTTTCCCCAATGCAGCCAGACCATTGTCCCCAATGCAGCCAGACCATTGTCCCCAATGCAGCCAGACCACTGTCCCCAATGCAGCCAGACCACTGTCCCCAATGCAGCCAGACCACTGTCCCCAATGCAGCCAGACAACTGTCCCCAATGCAGCCAGACCATTGTTCCCAATGCAACCCGATTATCGTTCCAAATAGAGCCTGATTAATGCCTTCATTTGCAGCCTCACCTGCAGTCTCAATCAGGAAATCACTGAGCCGTCATCTCCTCTCCATTCATCTCTCACGTTACACACGCACAGTCCCGCCTCCGCCATCGGCATTGGACCAGCTACTGTGATAGGCAGAACACTGGTCCAATGCCAGTGGCGGAGGCAGGACTGTGTGTGACGTGGGAGCCAAGGAGGCAAGTGAAGAGGAGATGACAGCGCGATGAGGTATGCTGTCGGCATGGGAGCCGAGGAGGCAAGTGGAGAGGAGATGACGGCTCGATGAGGTACGCTATCGGCGTATAACACGCACCGCTGCTTTGCCCTCGATTTTCAGGGGGGAAAAGTGCGTGTTAACATGAAGCCACTAATAAAATATGTAATGACAATACAACTACTGGTTTAGGTACTTCCATCACCTTTGTTGGTGGCGTTGGGTATATGGCATTGTTTCCATAAATACAATGCTTGTGAGTCTAAATCCCGAGGTCGTCACCTGCTTGGTTTAATTTATTAAAGTTGCAGAAACTCATAGCAACCAATAGGCTTTCAGACTAGGTAATTGGTTGCTGGGGGTTACTGCACGTTGTTTGTAGACAGAGGTTGAGATGGTGTCCTGTGGTTAAAGACAATAGAGTCTTGAAAGTGCGGTTAGGAGGAGGCAAAGTGGGAGACTGGTCTAGGTCAGATGGTAGCAATTTAGTAAAATGTTTGAATATTTTTTTATTTTTTTTCAAATAACAGTTTTTTATTTTGAAAAGTTCAGTAAAAACAGAATAGCAGTACAAATATGTAAAAGGGTACAAAAATATAACAAGATATACTCGTGCCAGTCCAAAGTTCACCCAGCGCAAGAGAGGGGAGGAACAAACACCCTCACTCTCCATCGCTGGATCTTCCACCCATAGTGGAGTCATCTCACAAGAGGTTAAGTGGCACATGACAAGGGCTGTGGAGTCGGTATATAAATGTTTTGACTCCTAAATGTTCCGACAATCTAAATTCGGAGTTGGAGTCTGTGCATTGTTTGCTGACTCCGACTCTGACTCCAGGTACCCAAAATTTCCTCTGACTCTGACTCCAGGTACCCAAAATTTCCTCCGACTCCACAGCCCTGCACATGACTGTACAACAGTGGCATCACAGTAAACTGCACACTCAAAAAAACATCCAAAAGTAATTAAGAAACAGAGAGAAAGAAGAGAAGATGAGGGAAGAGAGAAGAAGGCAGACTAGAAAGGGTAGAACAGCACGGTACCTTGGTAGTCCAGCCGCCGGCTCATGGCAGGTCCTCCAGAGAATGCCACCTCTCCCAGACAACGTCGTGATCATCTAATTTGTCTCGGGTCCTGGCCATCAGTTTCTCCATGAGCTCTACCTCCTTGACCCTAGCATAGAGGGCCTCCTGGGATGGGGGCAATGGCTTCTTCCAGTGGAGGGCTATCAAGCACCTCGCTGCTGTAAGAATATGTCTTTGTAGTTTCTTATAGGGTTTGGCTAGTTGCGGTTGAGATAAACCCAGGAGGAAAAGTTTTGGGGAGAGAGGTATGGGTGCCTCAAAGAGGCGGGACAGGAGCTCCTGCGTTGAGGTCCAGAACGGGACAATCAGAGGGCAGGCCCAGTATATGTGAAATAAAGTGTCCCGAGCTTGTTGGCAGCGCCAGCAGCGGTCAGAGGTAGAGGGATAGACCCTGTGGAGGATGTCTGGAGTCAGGTACCAAAAGAAAAGAACTTTATAAGCAGGGCTCGACAAATCCTGGGCGCCAGGTTGCCATGGCAACTAGAAATAGGGTCCTGGCGACTTGGCTGGCACCATCTGGTGGTGAGCCGTTGGTATTACAAGTTATTACCACCAGATGTGTGAGCTGGCGCCATCTGGTGGTGGCCGTTGGTATTACAAGTTAAGCATTACAAGTTAAACAGCAATTCTAATGTAATTTTTCACTATTTTCACTGCCATCTTCTTCCCTCTAATTAGAACCCCCAAACATTATATATATTTTTTATCCTAACACCCTAGAGAATAATGCAATACTTTCTTTCACGCCGTATTTGCGCAGCGGTCTTGCAAGCGCACTTTTTTTGGGAAAAAATTACACTTTTTTTAATTAAAAAATAAGACAACGGTAAAGTTATCCCCATTTTTTTTATATTATGAAAGATAATGTTACGCCGAGTAAATTGATACCCAACATGTCACGCTTCAAAATTGCGTCCGCTCGTGGAATGGCGTCAAACTTTTTTTTTTTTTCTTAGATTTACTTCAGACTCCACCTCATAGAGTGTGCATTTACATGCTCATGTTCTGCGTACCAGCCCATTGCATCTCTATTTCGGTTTTGCATCATTAGTGTCTCTGTTTCTTATGTAAGTTGTTTTTGTTTTTCCTCTTTTGTGTTTTTTTTTTTTTTTTTATATATATATGTATTATTTTCTTGAATACATTTTTAACTTCTTTTGCTAGACGTATACAAAAGTTTTTCCCTTAATACTTCACCCCCCTTACCCATCCCTCCCCCCCCACTCCTATCTCACCAAAACAATCTCCTTATACCTCTACTTCTCTCTGGTTTTTCTATAGTGGCCTTGAATATCTTCTCTTAACTTTTCCGCGTAACTCCACGACTTCTTAAAAGTTCTCCAATTTTCCCATTTCATATTTTGTAACATGTTATTGCCCTCCATGTCCTCCTGCAGTTCCTCCATTTTATACGTTTCTTCAACCGCATCGATCCATTCCCAGATCGATGGGCATTCCACCTCTTGCCAGCCCCTTGGAATTAATCTTTTGGCAGCATTCAATAGGTGTGGTACTAGCGATTTTTTATAACTTTTAATGCCTTCTTCCCCCCCGTGGAACAGGACAACCCAAGGGTCCATCTTTATCTTTTTCTTTGTAATCTCTTCGACGCAGGCCAATATTTTTTCCCAGTACCTCCTTATCTTAGGGCATCCCCACCACAGGTGCGCCATATTTCCTGGTAAACCGCAGCCCCTCCAGCACTCTCCAGTCTGTCCCTCTTTAAACTTTTTTAATTTGTCTGGTGTCATATACCATCCGGCTATGCATTTAAAACACATCTCTGCTGTGCGGCTATCCACCGCGGAGGAGTGTGTCAGGGTCAGCATTTTCTCTATTGTGGTCCTATCCTGATGTGTCCCTAGTTCCCTTTCCCATTTTTTAATGAATGGGGGTATGTTCTGCTCTTCCATCTTCAGTAACATCTTATATAGTCCCGAGATAGATCCTCTGGCATTTTTTGTAGAGCATATTTTTTCCAATTCCAATAACTGATCTCTCGACCTCAGTGGGTGTGGGAGGTCTTGGAAAAAATGGTTTAGTTGCCGATATCTCATTAATTTCCAGGAAAAAGTTTTTTAATTTCAACTCCTGTAGTGTTAAAATGTGCCCTTCCTTCGTTATATCCCTTAATTGTATAGTGTCCATTTTAATCCAATTTCCCCCCACTTGTGTTTTACCTGGTGCAAAATAATCGTTATTCTTTAGTGATATAAGGGGTGAATTGTACTCTTTCACAGTTTTTTTATAGACCGTGTCCCAAACTTTAAGTGCATTTTTAGTTATCTCGTGTGCATTTTTATCTATTGTCCTAAATTGGGGAGGGTTCCAAATTATCTTATCTAACCTTGCCTGTGATAATTCATTTTCTACACTAACCCACCTTTTTTCTTTGCTGGCTCTGGCCCACTCCACCACTCTTGTTAATATCACCGCCTCATAGTATCTCTTGACATCGGGGACCGCTAATCCACCCTTTTTTTTTGGTTGTTTTAGGGTCTGAAGTGCTATCCTGTGTTTCTTATTTCTCCATATATAATTCATTATTAATTTTCTAAGGGCCGAGAGCAATGTCCCGGGGAGGGCGATGGGGATCATCTGGAATTTATATAAAATTTTTGGTAGAATAACCATTTTGCAGTAATTAATTCGTCCCATCCATGATATTGCCCTGTTTTCCACCCTTTTTGTTTCTGTCTTAATTTCATTTAATAAAGGGATAAAATTTATCGTATACATCTCCCTAGTAGATTTTGCTAGCAGTATTCCTAGGTATTTGAGTTCTTTAACCCAAGCAAATTTGTACTTCGTTTTCAGGAGTTGCTCTTCTATCTTGCTTATGTTTATACTCATAATCTCCGTTTTTGTGATGTTTAATTTAAAGTTTGAGATTTCTCCGTATTCGCTACATAGGTTTAGAAGGTTTGGGATTGATGTTTTGGGTTCCATTAAATAGAAGAGGACGTCGTCTGCAAAAGCTGCAAGTTTATGTTCTTCCTCTCCTATTTTAACCCCTTTTATTTTTTGAGAGTTTCTGATCCTAGCCAGCAGGGGTTCCAATGCGAGCACGAACAGTAATGGCGATAGAGGGCACCCTTGCCTTGTACCGTTTCTCATTAAGAAGGTTTGGGAGAGACTTCCATTTATTTTTATTTTGGCCGTGGGGAACCTGTAGAGGGTGCCAATCCACTCCATCATCCTCTGTCCAAACCCCATTTCCTTCAGGGTGAGCAACATGAGTCCCCAGTCTACCCTGTCAAACGCTTTTTCTGCGTCTATCGACAGGAGTAGACCTGGGGACCTCGCCGCCTTCATTTTTCGGAGGATTAACAGTGTTCTAACCCCATTGTCTCTCCCCTCTCTTCCCTGGACAAAACCCGTCTGATCCGGGTACACCAATTTCGCCATTTCCTGTTTAACTCTCCCGGCCAATACCTTTGCAAACAGTTTTAAGTCTGTATTGAGCAGAGATATCGGCCGGTATCCTGAACAATTTCCGATGTCCTTCCCTTCCTTAGGGATAACGGTGATAGTTGCCTCTGATGCCTCTTTACTTAGTTCGTACTCCTTTCCAAGCCCATTAAAATACTGGCATAGCCTTGGCAGCAGTATCTCCTTAAATTTTTTGTAATACATTACTGTAAAGCCGTCTGGCCCCGGACTTTTACCTGAGGCAGAGCTTGATAATGCTACTTTAATTTCGTTTTCCGTTATTTGCCTGTCCATCCCCTCTGCATCTATTTGACTGACTTTTGGTAACCTTGCTTCTTCTAAGAATGCTGAGATTTTATTGTCTTTCTCCCCTTTTTGCCAGTTTTTTTGTTCTACTGAGTATAATTTTTCGTAATATAATCTAAATGTTTCAGCAATATCTTTTGTTGTGTGCAAGACCTCTCCTTTTTCGTTTTTAATTTTATCTATATAATTCCTTGATTTCTTTTTTTGTACCATCCGAGCCAGATGTTTGCTTGTTTTATTTCCCCACCTATATCTCTCCCTTGCCACCAAGTTAAATTCCCTTCTTGTTTCCCGATCAATAAGTTCTTTAAGTTCGTTCCGCTTATTAACTAGGTCCAAATAAATATCTCGTTGTTTACCATTTTTCTTATGTGTTAGTTCTAAATTGAAGATCTCATCTACTAATTTTTCCTTCTTACTGTTCATTTCTTTTTTCCTCCTTGCCCCTTCGGAGATTAACACCCCTCTAATCACCGCCTTATGGGCATCCCATAATCTTGCTGCCGAAATTTCATCTGTCTTATTTATCTTAAAATATTCCTCTAATTCTTTTTTAACCCTCATTAAACTTTTCTCTTCTATTAGTAGTTTCTCATTTAGTCTCCAATTTAGATAGGTCCTTTGATTGCCTATGATATTTATGGATATGCTAATTGGAGCATGATCGGAAATCGTCATGGTCTCTATTTTTGTCTCGACTACCGCATCTAACATTCTATGCTCAATGAAAATGTGATCGATCCGGGAGTAGCTCTCATGTACATGAGAGTAAAATGTATAATCTCGTTTGCTTGGGTTAAAGATCCTCCATGTGTCTACTAATTGGCTTCTATGTAAACTACCCTTTACCTTTCTTAATTGCCTTTCTTGAGTCTCTAATGTCTGGTGTGTTTTATCGGCCTTTGTGTCCATACAGAAGTTTAAGTCTCCTCCCAATATTATCTTTCCCCTCCTGAAGTCTTTTAATTTCCCCAGGATTCCCTGGAGGTATTTCATCGGGGAGGTATTCGGTGCATATATGTTTACAAGAGTATATTCCTCCTCCTCCAGTTTTCCCCTTAAAAAGAGGAATCTCCCTTCTGGGTCTGTCAATCGGTCTGTTAACACAAACCTAATCCCCTTAGCTATCCCGATTGCTACCCCTCTGGCCCTTTTAGTAATGGTGTCACCATAGTACCATATGGGGAAGTCGGGGGAATATAGCTTTATGTTTGATCCTAATGTAAGATGGGTTTCTTGTAGGAGGACTACATCCGACCTATACCTCTTTAGTTCCTTTAGTACCTTATGTCTCTTTGATGGACTATTGAGGCCTTTTACGTTATAAGATAGGCATTTAATTACCGGCATCTTGGTTGTTGGTTACAGTTTCTTCCGATTGTTTTGGTGAGATAGGATATCTTCCCCCCTCCCTCCCCCCCTTCCTCCCTTCCACCCTCCCCCCACCCTCCTCCCCCCCTCCCTCCCCCCCTACCTCCTCCCTTCCCTCCCTCCTCCCCCCTACCCCCCCTATCTGGTCTATTAAAGACCTCTGAACCATCTTCCATGTCATGGTTCAGATCATTCCGGGTGGGGTCTGGGACCACCTCCCCCCTCCGGTTTTCCACCCGAGAGGGGGGGGGGAGGAGACCAAGCCCGACTTTAGAGGAGAGACACAAAAAGAGCCTCAAACGTAGCCCAGTAGAAAAAACGGAAAGAGAGAGAAAAAAAAAAAAAGGTGCAACTAGAGAGAGAGCTGAGGGAATGAGAACGGGGGGGGGGGGGGGAGTTTCCGATTTTCCTCCCCTCCTCCTCCTCCACCCCCACCTCCTCTCCTAACCCCAGCCTGGCAGGCTAGGGACCTGGATATCCAATTTCCTACAGAATTCATTTAAGTCCTCGGGAAATCTTAGTGTCGCAGATCTCCCCTCTTTTGTTCCAATTAGGCAAGCAGGAAAACCCCAGTTGTACTTAATATTCAGATCTATCATCTGTTTTAAGAGTGGCTTTAACAACCATCTCCTTGCCAGGGTTTCTGGGGCCACGTCGGTAAATATCTGCAGCTCCATCCCTTCAAACACTATCGGGGGTTGTCCCCTCAGCTTCTTCCAAATTGCTTCCTTTTCTTCATAGAATCCGAACCTTATTATGACATCTCTTGTTCGCTCGGTGGTCACTCTTTTCGGGTTTCCCACTCGATGTACCCTTTCGATCCTAATCGGATTGTCCATTGTTCTTCCCAGTAGTGGATTAAATATCGTCTGTATTATTGTCCTGAGGTCCTCGCCCCTCTTCTCCGGTATGGACCTTATCCTTAAATTTTGTCTCCGGCTTCTGTTTTCCTGATCTTCCAATTTATATAAAATATGTCTCTGTTGCAGTTGAATCTGGTCCATCTGGGCTTTTAGTGTCTTTGATACCTGTTCTTGTTTCTCTATTTGTTCCTCTACTGTTTCTAATCTGGAGAGCATATGGCCAAAGTCGGTCCTTAAGTTCTGTATTTCACTTTTTATCACGTTTTCCAATCTTAATAGCATCTCCGCCATTTCTCCCTTTGAGGGGGACTGAGTATCCGTGCTTCGTTCATCCATCCTGCTGCTTTCTAATACGTTTCCAGTGGGCCCCTCCTCTCTTAGATCTATAGATGTTTCTCTGGAATTATCACTCTGGGGTTTCTTATTTTCAACCTTTTTTACTTTATTCACTTGTTGTTGCTTTGTTACTCCCTGGGCTCCGGGGACACGCGGACTTTCCCCTCTAGTTACAAATGGCCTTATTGAGCTTGTTGCTGTTGTGTTACTTGGAGTAGTTGGGGGTCCCCCTTTTGTTGATCTACTCGTCATTCTACTCATGTTAGTCTCTTTCTTTCTGATTCTCTTCCCCAGCTTGACCTCTTGTTTCCCCAATTGATATAGAAACCAATATATCAAGGGAGAAACCGATAAAAAGTACTATACTGGGTTGGGCCAGCGGTTTTCTTTGTAGGGATTTACTATTTTAGTTTTATTTTCTCCCCCTCTACCCCCTTTTTGGCTCCTACCCAACTAATAATATTTCAGCGGTTCTGATAATTTGAACAATGCTTATCAGTGTACCAATATATCCAATATTTGTGTGCACAAAGGGCAAGATAAGGTAGAGAGGATAAGAGGGTCTCCCTATACTCCTCTATCTATGGGGGTGATAGGAGGACACGAAGTCCGAGCTTCAGATTTACTCCGAGTTCTATCTCCTCTTTATCTCCTACTGCCTTCTCTTTTTAGTCCAGGGGAGGCGTATAGACAGTCGGTTCTTCGGATCGTCTGAATGTCTAAGTATTTGAGGCCCGGGATAAAAAATGCTCTCGGGGTGAATGTGAGCTATATCCCCTTTTCGTTGCCAAGGGGTACCAAAGGACTCTCTAAGTATATGGTCTCCTCAATTCAGAGAAACACATTCACTATTTGATTCCAGTGTCCCCGCTTTAGCTTGCACAGATCATATCCTACATTTGTGGGTAAATTTTTGTCCAGGGTCCCATTTATTTAATATTACTTTCTTACTTGATATATCCCGAAGGTTTATTTTTCGTCAATCTTCTTTTGTTTTAGATAATATCGTTACTCCCCCTTTATTTCCCCCCCCCCTTTTTCCTTTCTTTTTTCCTTGAATATTGCCTGCTCAATTTACATCATACAGTATTTGTAGGGATATGGATAAACGGAGTTCCCTTGTTTACCATTCGTTGATGGGGTTTTGAAGAGGGGGGCAGGGTGTCTCCAAGGGTCTTTCCCTTTTTCCTGCTGTTCAACATCCAGGGAGTTTAGGAGGTACCCAAGGGAAGTAAAGGTCCAAAAACCCGGGGTACCTAAGAGTTCCCCCAGGGCAACGGAGCGTATAGGATCCCCCCCATCGAAGAAAAGAAAACAGAGCCAACTAGACAAATAATTTAGGAAATACGAATGGCCAAGCTCCCAGCAGAACGTGCAGATAGAATTTTGGGTACAAAATGTATAGGCCTGCTTTACCTATTATAGGCTTTTCACATCCAGTATAGATAATCTCCCCCAATCAAGTAGTATAGAAGAGTGCTGCAGCGGTCAGTCATTCATAGTGACACATCTTATCCACCTCATTATACCAGTTCACATAGCTTATACAGCTAATTATCTCTGGGTTCCCATTCGCTTCTTCTATTCTCATATGGTCAATTGTATTAAAATGTTCTATGACATACCATGCAATGCAGTTCTAATTTAACTTCTCACAGCAAAAAAAAAATCTCCATTGATCTGCATTAAATTGCTATTTTTAAATGCTGATTTTATCTTCCCATAATTGATTGTTAGCATCGAATGTACCTCTGGGTCTGGATCAGCTGAGAGGAGGAGTGCGGATGATATCCATCTAGGCTCAGCGTGCACGCTGTCTTGACACACTCACCTCAGTGTGGGCTAAGGTCCCAGCTGGGGCCACTGCAGTCAGCGGGTTATGTCCTCCCACTACTTACCCCGCATCCTGTGTCCGTTTTCCGGTGCTGCGGCGCGGCACGATACTTCACCGCCCGCAGCCCTCAACACTGCCAGGGACGAGCGGGTCCGGTGATTCACTGGAGAGCCGATGGACAGCGCGTGCGGCGGCGTGTAGCGGCAGCGTGAGGAAGCTACTATCTCCCTCTCTCATTCGGCCCGGCCCGTCCTTCCTCCTATCGGTCCCATCGCTCTTCGCTCCCCCACCCGTGGATGCCTCGCGTCATCACGTCCTCACGTGGACGCGCATCCCGCCGCAATGCTGGCGTCAAACTTTTACCCTTTAAAATCTCCATAGGCGACGTTTAAAAAACTCTACAGGTTGCATGTTTTCAGTTACAGAGGAGGTCTAGGGCTAGAATTATTGCTCTCGCTCTACCAATCGCGGCGATATCTCACATGTGTGGTTTGAACACCGTTTTACATATGTGGTCGCTGCTCACGTATGTGTTCCCTTCTGCGCGCAAGCTCGTTGGGACGGGGCGCGTTTTCTGGCTCCTAACTTTTTTAGCTGGCTCCTAGATTCCAAGCAAATTTGTCAACCCCTGTTTATAAGTATTCTCCCTGTAAAGGGTACATAAGGAGCTTTTGGCCGCCTGCTTCCAGACTGCCCTCCACGCCTCCTCCGGAATCACCTCCCCAACTCCCTCTCCTAGCGGAGCATGTAGGCATGTTTACCCCGATCTTGTATAGAATACTCGTTAAGGATGCGGTATATGTCCGATATTAAGCCTTTGCGCGTTGTTCCCTGGAGCATAATACGCTCTAACGGGGAGGGTTTAGAGAATTGGAAGCGAGGGGCTATCATTTGGGCGTAGTGGTGAATCTGTAGATAACTATAAAATACCGGTCGGGGGAGGTCATGCTTGGCTTGAAGCTCGGTAAAGGAAAGCAGAGTGCGAGACCTAGGATCCACCAGATGTCCGAAGTGAAAAAGATTCCACGAGGCCCAAGACCACGACATCGAGTTGGTGAGGCTCGTTGGGACCCTGGGATTGTAGAGGAAGGAGGTCATCAGTGAAGTGTCAGTTTGCAGTTTGCAGTCATGGGCCAGCTTCCGCCATAGGCGTCGGAGCTGTAACATGGAACCCAGCAAACGCCCGGGTTCAACCTCCATACCTGCATTCCAGAGAAGATTGTTAGGGTGCACTGGTGAAAATGTTTGAATATTAATGCACTGGTCATATGGGATTCCATAATAGCTGCAGTGGAGATAGTGCCCAGTGGTTTGTGGCCATGGACTCGTGAAGGTACAGTTTTACCAGATGGGAATTTCCTCTATGTCGAGTGAGAGATTTGTCTAGGTCTGATGGTGGCAGTTTAGTAAATGGTGTGAATATTTATCCACTAGTCAAACAGTATTTCATTAAATGAAAGGTCTAGCTTTGAGCCACATCCACCATCTGTGGCTATGGCCTTGTATGTAAGACACCGGGCTGGCCATTAAAAAGTTTGCAAGTTCAAAGCCTCCTAGTGGCCATCTTTGATTTTTTTTTAAATTGCAAATTTCTTATTAATTGCTATGGATTATTGCACTTTGTGGGCAGCAGTTGAGATAGTACTCTGCACATGTGGTTCATGGCAATGGACTCTCAAAAGTAAAGTCTTACCAAATTGGAATTTCCTCTAGGCCAAGTGGCAGACTAGTCTAGGGTCTGATGGTAGCAATTTAGTCAAATATTAAGCCCCTAGTCATGTTTTATCTCATGATACTACCGTATTTATCGGCGTGTACCGCACACTTTTTTGCCCTGAAAATCAGGGCAAAATCATGGGTGCGCGATATACGCCGATACCCGCTTTCCCCCACCGAGTTTGAATACTGCGCCGACATATACCGAGCGCAGTACACTCGTGTATAGTCGGGCAGTCTCGGCTCCTCTCGCGCTGACATCCTGGACGTACAGGACGTCAGCGCGAGAGTAGCCGAGCCTGCACGAGTGTACTGCGCTCTGTATATGTCGGCGCAGTATTCAAACTCGGCGCGGGAAACGAGCGGGGAGGACGTGAGGACGCCGGACCCGACGAAGAGGACACCCGAAGACGCAGACGGACCCGACGAGGCCGCCGATGGACGCCGCGCAAGACACCAAAACTTCAAGTACAAAAAAAAAAATTTCCACAGGAATTCGGGCAACTTTAGGGGTGTACGCTATACGCGGGAGCACGCTAAACCCCAATAAATACGGTAACTACTTGCCGACCAGCCGCCGTCATTTACGGCGGCAGGTTGGCTCCCCTGCGCGAGAGCCCGTAGCTATACGTCAGCTCTCGCGCAGGCCACTAGGCGCCCCCCGCCCGCCCCCCAAATCTCCCGTGCCCGGTGGGCATGATCGCCGCCGGGCACACGCGATCGCTTGTTACAGAGCGGGGACCGGGAGCTGTGTGTGTAAACACACAGCTCCCGGTCCTGTCAGGGAGAGAAATGCTGATCTTCTGTTCATTTAAAGTAAAGTAACAGAAGATTAGTCATTTCCCCTAGTGAGGCCACCCCCCCCCACAGTTAGAACACAACCAGGGAACATACTTAACCCCTTCCCCACCCCCTAGTGTTAACCCCTTCCCTGCCAGTGGCATTTTTATAGTAATCCAATGCATTTTTATAGCACTGATCACTATAAAAATTCCAATGGTCCCAAAAATGTGTCAAAAGTGTCTGAAGTGTCCGCCATAATGTCGCAGTACCGAAAAAAAATCGCTGATCGCCGCCAAAAAAAAAATATTAATAAAAATGTCATAAAAATACCCCCTATTTTGTAAACACTAACTTTTGCGCAAACCGATCAAAATAAACGCATATTGCGATTTTTTTTTACGAAAAATAGGTAGAAGAATACGTATCGGCCTAAACTGAGGAAAAAAAAAGTTTTTTTTATATATTTTTGGGGGATATTTATTATAGCAAAAAGTAAAAAATATTCATTTTTTTCAAAATTGTCGCTCTATTTTTGTTTATAGCGCAAAAACTAAAAGCCGCAGAGGTGATCAAATACCACCAAAAGAAAGCTCTATTTGTGGGGAAAAAAGGACGCCAATTTTGTTTGGGAGCCACGCCGCACGACGGCGCAATTGTCAGTTAAAGCGACGCAGTGCCGAATCGTGCTCTGGTCTTTGACCAGCAATATGGTTCGGGGGTTAAGTGGTTAAAGGTCTAATTTTCCCTCACTGCTT
This sequence comes from Rana temporaria, assembly GCF_905171775.1. Taxonomy (NCBI): domain Eukaryota; kingdom Metazoa; phylum Chordata; class Amphibia; order Anura; family Ranidae; genus Rana; species Rana temporaria. The sequence goes on along the minus strand of NC_053496.1, from coordinate 186,507,654 downwards.
CAGAGGGTGTAAACTTATAGGCTCTATGGCCCACATTTGGTGGGAATGGCCCAGGATTAGGCCTTTCTGGAAAGGGATGTTCAACCTGATCCAAACAGTGACGGATCTCCAGGTCCCAAGTACCCCAGCCGTTGCCCTCTGTAACGGAACGTCCCACACGCCGCTTGAGTGCTTCCGTCATATACTGCTTCCTATCAGTCTGGATATAGATATCAGATATTCCCGCTGCTCTCAAGCACACAACGAGACGAGACTTGTTTGTCTGCTGAACATGGAGTGTTCAATACAACCAAGAATACAACCTTATATACAGTTAAAAAGAGGAGGTAACCAGAACATAAAATAACATGAGCTAATTAACTAATCATTTACCCATTTAATCACATGTCCAGCAACATTCATATACAAGACATTTCCCGCACTCACTAATACACCTCGAGGGTTGTGTGGGACCCCTGATGTACAGGATGACAGGACTTCAGTGAGGAACATTTCCCTCACTCAGACCAGGAAAGTTCGTTCTCCTCCGTGTCCAATCTCAGATGGCTATAAACGGTGGACTTCTGTGGGTCACACTTCCTCCAATCAGATGAGGAAAAAGGATCTACCACTGTGTGCAATCTCTGATGTTTGTTAAGACCGGACTTAGTTTGAAAATATTTATCGCATTTAGGACAGGAATACGGTTTCTCCCCCGTGTGCGATCTCTGATGGCTGTGAAGTTTGCACTTCTCTGAAAAACATTTGCCGCACTCAGAACAGGAATACGGCTTTTCCCCCGAGTGCCATCTCAGGTGGATGTGAAGATGTGAATTCTCCGTAAAACATTTGCCGCAGTCTGGACAGGAATATGGTTTCACCCCCGTGTGATATCTCATGTGATTTGAAAGAGAGCCCTTCCGTGAAAAACATTTCCCGCACTCAGGACAGGAATAAGGCTTTTCACCGGTATGAATCCTTTGATGAAAAATAAAATGGGATTTTATTGAAAAATGTTTCCCACACTCAGCACAGGAATATGGCTTCTCCCCCGTATGCACCCTCTGATGTAAGGTAAAATTGGACTTCTGTGAAAAACCTTTCCCGCACTCCGGACAAGAATATGGCTTCTCACCCGTGTGAGTTCTTTTATGAAGATTAAGTGTGGATTTCAAACTGAAACATCTCCCACACTCAGGACACAAATATGGCTTCTCACCTGTGTGAGACCTTTTATGAAGATCAAGACTGGATTTAGTGTGGAAACACTTCCCGCACTCTGGACAGGAATATGGTTTCTCTCCTGTGTGAGATTTTCTATGCACACTAAGACTGCAATTAAAACGGAAACACTTTCCGCACTCACGGCAGGAATATCGTTTCTCCCCTGTGTGCGATCTCTGATGTATGGAAAGATTGGACTTATGCGAGAAACATTTCCTGCACACAGGACAGGAATATGGCTTCTCACCTGTGTGAGATCTTTTATGAATATTAAGATTGTATTTAAAACGAAAACACTTCCCGCACTCGGTACAGGGAAATCTCTTATCTTTTGGAAGGACGGCACCTTCCCGCACAGTCTGAGGTTCCTCAGGATAAGAGGAATACGATGGTCCGGCACCGTCCCGCACAGTCTGAGGTTCCTCAGGATAAGAGGAATACGATGGTCCGCCACCGTCCCGCACAGTCTGAGGTTCCTCAGGATAAGAGGAATACGATGGTCCGGCACCGTCCCGCACAGTCTGAGGTTCCTCAGGATAAGAGGAATACGATGGTCCGGCACCGTCCCGCACAGTCTGAGGTTCCTCAGGATAAGAGGAATATGATGGTCCGGCACCGTCCCGCACAGTCTGAGGTTCCTCAGGATAAAAGGAATACGATGGTCCGGCACCGTCCCGCACAGTCTGAAGTTCCTCAGGATAAGAGGAATACGATGGTCCGGCACTGTCCCACACAGTCTGAGGTTCCTCAGGATAAGAGGAATACGATGGTCCGGCACCGTCCCGCACAGTCTGAGGTTCCTCAGGATAAGAGGAATACGATGGTCCAGCACCGTCCCGCACAGTCTGAGGTTCCTCAGGATAAGAGGAATACGATGGCCCGGCACCATCCCGCACAGTCTGAAGTTCCTTAGGATAAGAGGAATACGATGGTCCGGCACCGTCCCGCACAGTCTGAGGTTCCTCAGGATAAGAGGAATACGATGGTCCATCTACACTGTGTGGTGCCGGATGGACATTTGAGGTAGTCAGGTTTTCTCCTGGACTATACTGTGTGATGTCCTCATCTTCTACTTTACAGTCTGGAGACAAAGTGAGACAATCCTCTGAGGTTTTCCTCATCTCCCGTCCATCTACTAAAATAGAAATACAAAGATTATTACTAGACATGAGCTGATTGGTTCCCCTAAACCAGGACTCCGCCCACATCTGGCAGCTTTGTCTCTGAGGATCTTACAATTCCCCCCTCAAGCATCTACGTAATGTCCTTTTGTCTCTTTCGGTCAGTTGACCATGTGGATTTCACTTATTAGCTTATCAAATGACGTGGTTCCCGGAAAATGTATGTGCCGTCATTACCTTCGATAGTGTACCTTGTGACACGGTAAATAAAATGTCAACTTCATTCACAGAGGACCCAGCTAAGCCGCCACCAACATTTGGCCCTCCGTGAAGCTCAGTAAGCTCTGACATGACTCCGTATTACTAGCAGCGAATGAGGAAAGTGAGGCTTCCCTTCTGTTAGTTCGGTGTCTCATCACACAGCAAAAGCAACAGAACTTTACAGTAGTACCTTGGATCACGTGCATTATTAGTTCCAGAAGCAAGCTTGTAATCCAAAGCACTCGTAAATCAAAGCGAGTTTCCCCATAGGAAATAATGGGAACTCAGATAATCAGTTCCAGTGTCACTGCTAGTGTATGCAGTTCCGCATGTGGCCAGAGGTGGGGGGGCGCCGGAGACACTCGTAAACGCTCGGAAAAGCTTGGAGACACTCGGGAACTGATGCCGCGCACACACGACCGTTTTTCGTGATGTGAAATTTTTTTTTTTTTTAAATGTCATTAAAATCGTGTGTGGGCTCCAGAGCATTTTTCGCGACGTTAAAAATTTAGAACATGCTCTAAATTTTCGCATTGTTTTTAACGTCGTAAAAAATGGTCGTGTGTGGGCTTTAACGACGTGAAAATAACGCTCATGCTTAGAAGCAAGTTATGAGACGGGAGCGCTCGTTCTAGTAAAACTAGCGCTCGTAATGGAGATCGCACATTCATCACGCTGTAACTGACAGAAAAGCACGAACCGTCTTTTACTAACACGAAATCAGCAAAAGCAGCCCCAAGGGTGGCGCCATCCGAATGGAACTTCCCCTTTATAGTGCCGTCGTACGTGTTGTACGTCACTGCGCTTTGCTAGAGCATTTTTTTTTCCACAATCGTGTGTAGGCAAGGCCAGCTTAACAATAATCGGGTTGAAAAAAACGTAGTTTTTTCTAGACCATTAAAAACTGTCATGTGTACGCGGCATGAGTGTTTTAGAGCGTCTCCGAGCTTCACTGGCGCCCCCGCACCTCTGGCCACATGCGGTACTCCCCCCCCCCCCCCCCAGAGGCTTGAATCCTGCTCGGCTTGCGAGATAACGCTCGCAACTCCATTCAGAATTTAAAAAAAAAAAGCTTGTATGGTGAAACGCTCGTAAACTGCGTTAATCGCAATTCAAGGTTTTACTTTATATCACTTCCACTTTCACCATGAACACGTTGTCACTTTCACACCTACAAATCATGTCATGTTTCCATATTTTCGTCCAACCCCTGTATTTACTCGGCGTAACATTGTCTTTTATAGTTTATGAAAACATTTGATATGTATGGGGTTTTCTTGCTTTAAAATTCCAAAAAGTGTGTTTCTTACAAAAAAAATGGCGTTTGAAAAACTGCTGCGCAAATACCGTACGACATAGAAAAAATTGCAACACCCACCAGTTTATAGTTTTAGGGCCTTCGCTGCCTCCCATCTCCTGAGACTGACTTGGGTCTGAGACTATACAGACATATCCCTCCACCCGGCACAGCCAGCAAATAACAGAACAAGTAACCCGGGAGAATTGTTCTGTCAGAGATCTCACTAGACCCGGGTATGGGGCAGAAGACCCAAGGTACATACCCCAGGTGTCTAGGTCAAGCAAACCCTATGGTGAAAATCAACATTTTGCTGCCAGCTGAACACCAGAATCTCCATAAATCCAGTCTAGAGACATAAATTGTGTCTGCAGCACAGAGAAGGAAGATTATCCGAGAGAAATACAGGAATACAGGACAGGGAACACAGCTCAGGAAAGTGACCAGGGGATTACAGGCTGATATCACCCAGTCCCCGCCCTACTCTGGACCAATCAGTGAGCAGTATGGGTGGAGGAATGGATTTAGTGTTAATGACCCACCTGTGCTGATCTCTGTAGGAGTGTCCTCCTCTATAAATGTCCCCGTTATTCCATCCTCCTCCATAGACTGCTGATCATCCCTCACATACGTCTCTTCTTCTTCTTCTGATTTCACCTCAAATTCTATATCGATTGGATCTCCACTCTAAACCAAGAGAATGAGAGAGAATATCATCTGTAAGATATAATCTTTATTATTGTCACATAAGAAATCCAAACATCGTCTCCACCAGTCTGTGTTTTATAATCTCTTTCCCACCAACCTTGTAACAGTGAAGGATGGTGTGACCTTCCTGTGTGGAATCCCGGGAATACAGAGGACGGGGACATCTCTCTGGTGGGTTCCTGGTATTAGGTGGCTCCATCATATCCTTGTGTCCTTCTGAAAACTCCTCCATCACTCCATACTCCTCTTTATACTCTTCTTTAATATCAATATTATCATCCTCGAGGTTTCCACTCTGAATACATAATAAAACATTCATTGTAATAATCATGCTGTGTATAAATCATAACCACCAATAATTGTTCCTCATCTACCTGATGATGGTGGGGGATGGTGTGACCTTCCTGTGTGGAATCCCGGGAATACAGAGGACGGGGACATCTCTCTGGTGGGTTCCCATTACTGGATCCATCTGTAGGAAACACACACACTGACTGAATACATTGTTTCTATGTGTTTATCAGATGATGGGGGATCTAGGTGGAGCCTCCGTACTGCTCTCTCCTTTACAATAAAGTCTCCTCTTACCCGGTGATGTGAGGGGCGGCTGATTGTCCATCATGACGTCCTTGTAGAGATCCTTGTGTCCTTCTAAATACTCCCACTCCTCCATGGAGAAATAGACAGTGACATCCTGACACCTTATAGGAACCTGACACACACAATGATACAGTCACCATCCAGACACACCCCTTGTGTTGAACCTTCACAGACATCAGGAATAGTTATTATCCCTCTTCTACATAAAGCTTATAAAATACAAACTTGTGCATTATAAATCCACCTCTACCCCCACATCCCATATTATCGTACAATTGTTTAGTATAGACTGATGAGGCGAGAAGGTGATTGGTGGGAAAGGTGACACATCTTCAAAATTAAGAGAATATTCGAACACTGTATGTGGGGGATGTTCTGCCCCTGAAGGGGTTAATCTAGGTCTCCACACTATATATGTGTGTATCATCATTTCCTGGAGATAAAAGACGTCACAGTGACTATGGAGGAAGAGGACGGACATGACGGGGTTACTGGGTGTAAATAGAAAATAAGATCTTATTACCTCCTCTGCTGCCACTTCCAATAATGTTTCCTCTCTGCCGACTCACCTCTCACCCGGAACTTCCTTTTTATACCTAACATCACTTCCTGTCTTCCATAGAGACTTCCTGTCTCTATGATAGAAGTGAGATCACCACCTTGTGGATATCAGGGGAACTGCAGCCCCCAAGAAACATCTCGTAGTGTGAACACGGCCTTGTGCTGTGTGTGTGTGTACTGTATATCCTTATAGATGGGTCATCTCCACTCCCACCAAGGGGGATAGAAATATATTACTGCCTAGTCCAGCACTTCTCAGCCAGGGTAACTTCACAGGTTTCTAGGGGTTCCTTGAGCAATAAACAATTTCTGTCTCAGTAACAACTGTAAGGGGGGCAGTCTTCCCACTCATAATAATGTAAGAATGACCTTCTCCCACTGATCATAAATGTAAGGGACCACTACACTGACCACTGATATAAAGGGATCCTTCTCCCATTAGTCACCAATAAAAGGGGGCACTACACTGATCATTGATATAAGAGGTCCACTAGGGATGAGCCCCTGGTTTAGTTGGTAGAAAGTAGAGATGAGCCAAACTTTGGCTGTCCTGGGCCCCTTTTCGTCAGGAGCCGAGCATCAGATATAGAAGCAATATTTCACAAATTTTTTGGGGGGTTTTAACTAATCTTCGGGGCCAAATTCGTTTTTTATTTCATTTTTTTAACAGACCTGTGATGCCGCATACACACGATCGGAAAATTCCGACAAGAAAAGTCCGATGTGAGCTTTTGGTCTGAAATTCCGACCGTGTGTATGCTCCATCGGACTTTTGCTGTCAGAATTTCCGCCAACAAAAGATTGAGAGCGGGTTCTCTATTTTTCCGACGGAAATTCCATACAAGCAAAAAAACATGCATGCTCAAAATCAAGCAGAAGAGCCGAACTGCCTATTGAACTTCATTGATCTCGGCTCATCGTACATCTAGTACGTCACCGCGTTCTTGGCGACGGGAATTTCCGACAAGATTTGTGTGACTGTGTGTATGCAACACAAGTTTGAGCCAACATTCCGTCAGAAAAAAATCCATGGTTTTCTTGTCTGAATTTTCAAACGTGTGTATGCGGCATTAGTGTTTGTGAAATCTTCCACCACAAAATGTACTCAGCCAATGAGAGGTAATGACTCCATTTTTATTTTTCTCCGGCTATCAAAGGCCAACACGGTACAACACTTCATCCATGTCTTTGGTGATCTCTGATCCCCTTATGAAGTGTTTCTTACATGATGAAGATCAGCCATGGAGTATATCTGAGGTGTATATCAGGGTGTGCTTCTTCCCCACATGTCCAGCAACATTCATATACAAGACATTTCCCACACTCACTAATACACCTTGAGGGTTGTGTGGGACCCTTGATGTACAGGAAGACAGGACTTCAGTGAAGAACACTTCCCATTTAGGACAGGAAAGTGGCTTCTCCCCCATGTGAGACCTGTGATATCTGTATAGCACTACCGCCATAAGGGCAGCTGAAATTTTAGGCTCCCCTTACATACACAGTCAGGCAACAGGAATTTTCCAGCATTCACTCAGAAGTCAAAAACAAGTCATGGGTGCTTTGTTTTTGGTTTATTAGGGAACGTGGATAGGGATGGGAAAGGTATAGGATGCCAGAAACCGTAACTTGAATGCAACTTGAGGACTTGAAACTGTCTCACTAGGATGTCCTCCCGTAGGATAACCGGATCAGTGGGTGAGAAAGGATTTCAAACAATGAATGCAGGTGCTTGATCTCCATAGAAAATGCCAGGGCACCTGGCTGGACCCTATGCTGCGTACACACGATCATTTTTCGATCAAGTTTTTTAGGCTCTAGAAAAAACAACGTTTTTTTCAACTTCATCATTAAAACGGCCTTGCCTACACACGATCGTGAAAAAAAAATGCTTAAGCAAAGCGCGGTGACGTACAACACGTACGACGGCATTATAAAAGGGAAGTTCCATTCAGATGGCGCCACCCTTTGGGCTGCTTTAGCTGATTTTGTGTTAGTAAAAGACGATTCGCGCTTTTCAGTCTGTTACAGCGTGATGAATGTGATATCTCCATTACAAACGCTAGTTTTACCAGAGCGAGCGCTCCCGTCTCATAACTTGCTTCTGAGCATGCGCGGGTTTTTCACGTCGTTAAAGCCCACACACGATCATTTTTTACAACCCGAAAAACGACATAGTTTAAAACGTTGTGAAAAAACAGAGCATGTTCAAAAAAAAATGTGTAATTTTTCAGAACCCGAACACCCGATCGTTTTAAATTACATTTTTAAAAAACTTCGTTTTTTTAGAACCCGAAAAATGATCGTGTGTACGCGGCATTAGGTTTGTAAAGATTGGACATATCTTAAAAAAAAATCCCACACTAAGGACAGGCGCATGGCTTCTCCCCCATATGCAATCTTTGATGTATGAGAGCTGTGATGTCCAAAATTCATATAGACATTTCCCGCACACAAGTCACTAATAAACCTCGAGGGTTGTGTGAAATCCTTGATGTACAGGAAGACAGGACTTCAGTGAGGAACATTTCCCTCACTCAGGACAGGAAACTTGCTTCTCCCCCGTGTGAGCTCTCTGATGTCTGTAAAGATGGGACCTCTGTGTAAAAGATTTCCTGCACTCAGGACAAGAAAATGGCCTCTCACCTGTGTGAGATCTCTGATGTATGACAAGTTCTGATTTTCGTACAAAGCATTTACTGCACTGAGGACAGGAATACGGCTTCTCCCCCGTGTGCATTCTCTGATGTCTGTAAAGATGGGAGTTCTGTAAAAAACTTTTCCCACACTCAAGACAGAAATACGGCTTTACCCCCGTGTGAGATCTCTGATGTTTATTAAGAACGGACTTCAGTGAAAAACGTTTTCCGCACTCAGGACAGGAATAGGGTTTCTCCCCCGTGTGAGATCTCTGATGTGTGTAAAGATTGGATTTCTCTGAGAAACGATTTCCACACTCAGGACAGGAATACGGCCTCTCCCCTGTGTGAGACCTTCGATGTTTTAAAAGTTCAGATTTTTTTACAAAACATTTTCCGCACTCAGAACAGGAAACCACATTCTCACCTGTGTGAGATCTTTTATGCACATTAAGATGAGATTTAAAATGAAAACACTTCTCACACTCAGTACAAGGAAACCTCTTATCTTTTGGAAGGACAGCACCTTCCCGCACAGTCTGAGGTTCCTCAGGATAAGAGGAATACGATGGTCCGGCACCGTCCCGCACAGTCTGAGGTTCCTCAGGATAAGAGGAATACGATGGTCCGGCACCGTCCCGCACAGTCTGGGGTTCCTCAGGATAAGAGAAATACGATGGTCCGGCACCGTCCCGCACAGTCTGAGGTTCCTCAGGATAAGAGGAACACGATGGTCCATCTACACTGTGTGGTGCCGGATGGACATTTGAGGTAGTCTGGTTTTCTCCTGGACTATACTGTGTGATGTCCTCATCTTCTACTTTACAGTCTGGAGACAAAGTGAGATAATGTTTAGTGGGGAGAGAGCAGAAGTCAAGACTATGAAATGTACAAGATATTGCATAAGATAAAACACTTAGGACTGTATAACATTTGTACAGTATATTTCCTGTCTGAGATCTTGCTACACTCAGGGCACCGGACAGGTTGAGAAAATAGTGAAACTGGAAGCCAACATTCTGCTGCCAGCTGAACCCCAGAATCTCCATAAATCCAGTCTAGAGACATAAATTGTGTCTGCAGCACAGAGAAGGAAGATTATCCGAGAGAAATACAGGAATACAGGACAGGGAACACAGCTCAGGAAAGTGACCAGGGGATTACAGGCTGATATCACCCAGTCCCCGCCCTACTCTGGACCAATCAGTGAGCAGTATGGGTGGAGGAATGGATTTAGTGTTAATGACCCACCTGTGCTGATCTCTGTAGGAGTGTCCTCCTCTATAAATGTCCCCGTTATTCCATCCTCCTCCATAGACTGCTGATCATCCCTCACATACGTCTCTTCTTCTTCTGATTTCACCTCAACTTTTATAACAATCAGATCTTCACCCTAAACCAAGAGAATGATAGAAAATATCAATTGAAAAATATAAGCTTTATTATTGTGACATCACATAAAATATCCACACATCCACTCCAGTCTGTGTTCTAGATGCTCCAACCTTGGGGTAACAGTGAGGAATGGTGTGACCATCCTGTGTGGAATCCCGGGAATACAGAGGACGGGGACATCTCTCTGGGGGGTTCCCGTTATTCGGTGGCTTCATCGTAAGATTCTTGTGGCCTTCAGAAAGCTCCTTCATCACTCCATACTCCTCATAATCCTCTTGAAATTCTTCTTTAACATCAATATTATAATCCTCGGGGTTTCCACTCTGAACATACTGTATAAAAAACATTCATTGTAACAGACATGCTTGTGTATAGATTACAATTACCAGTGGTTGTCAATCATCTACCTGATGATGGTGGGGGATGGTGTGACCTTCCTGTGTGGAATCCCGGGAATACAGAGGACGGGGACATCTCTCTGGTGGGTTCCCATTACTGGATCCATCTGTAGGAAACACACACACTGACTGAATACATTGTTTCTATGTGTTTATCAGATGATGGGGGATCTAGGTGGATCCTCCGTACTGCTCTCTCCTTTACAATAAAGTCTCCTCTTACCCGGTGATGTGAGGGGCGGCTGATTCTCCATCATGATGTCCTTCCCGGCACTGCTCACCTCTCCTGTCAGCAGCTCCATCATCTTCTTGGTGACTTCTAGAATCTTCTCCATGTTGTGTCTCTCAGGTTTTAGGGAGTCACATGGAGGCACTGTGATGGTCATATGATCACCGGACTTCACAAGAGGAAATCTCTGTATTGGAGAACCAATAGGAATATCATGTTGGAATCCCATAATCCTCTTCACCTCTCCGGTCGGGTCTATGTTTTAAGAGTGATGTCATGTGACCTCCCAGAATCCTCCTCACCTCTCCGGTCAGGTCTGTGTTTTATTAATAGAGATAAGAGTGATGTCATGTGACCTCCCAGAATCCTCCTCACCTCTCCGGTCAGGTCTGTGTTTTATTAATAGAGATAAGAGTGATGTCATGTGACCTCCCAGAATCCTCCTCACCTCTCCGGTCTGGTCTGTGTTATATTAATAGAGATAAGAGTGATGTCATGTGACCTCCCAGAATCCTCCTCACCTCTCCGGTCAGGTCTGTGTTTTATTAATAGAGATAAGAGTGATGTCATGTGACCTCCCAGAATCCTCCTCACCTCTCCGGTCTGGTCTGTGTTATATTAATAGAGATAAGAGTGATGTCATGTGACCTCCCAGAATCCTCCTCACCTCTCCGGTCAGGTCTGTGTTTTAATAATAGAGATAAGAGTGATGTCATGTGACCTCCCAGAATCCTCCTCACCTCTCCGGTCAGGTCTGTGTTATATTAATAGAGATAAGAGTGATGTCATGTGACCTCCCAGAATCCTCCTCACCTCTCCGGTCAGGTCTGTATTATTAATAGAGATAAGAGTGATGTCATGTGACCTCCCAGAATCCTCCTCACCTCTCCGGTCAGCAGGTAGATGATCTCCAGGGTAAAGTTTAGTATCTTCTCAGTCATGTGACTCCGGTCCTCCTCCATCCTCATTGGTGCCGTCATGTGATCTATACACGTCTCCTTGTAGACGGATAACTTTGGAAAATGAAAGTAAGAATTATTTGGACGGTATTGGTCACACAATAATAAGATGTGGATGTGAGGGGGTTGATCAATCGTGTTCTCCATAAAGGAATTGGGGGGTGGGGGGGGGTGAGAGGAAGCCAGAAGAACACAGTGTTTATTGCAACTTCGAATGTTGCGTCATCATGATATCCAGGAAGGGGAACTTTCTGACATTTGGCTGGAGTTACCAACAAATCCGGATAATTGGCAGAACTCCAGCTGCAAGACTCCAATCTCCAGCAGCCTGCTGACTGGAGTTATGTCACTATCACTCTCTGCAGTAAGAGAAAGGATTGGATAACATTAGGATGCTGCTGGTGGAGTAGAGAGCTGTGGGGGAGGAGTCTCTTCCCTCCAATGGCAGCCCAGTGTGGATAGGAGGAGGACAAGGGGTGGTGAGAGGTTTGTTTTCTATTGGTTGCCAAATATGTTGTTTTATACAGGACATTGTACAGGGTGGTGGTGGGTGCCTGGGGCTCTGAATTCCAGCACCGGGCACTGCCAGACCGTGACTAGGAATGTACTGGACTGCCCCAAAACAGACCCATGGCTACCTGGATGCTACAAAAACAGACCTCCTCTAGGTACGAGTGCCCACCAATGGGGTGAAGGACTGCCCTTCTTTATTCTACTTGGTATCTAAGTTTTTATGGATGGTGAGAAGGTGAAGGCTGCCTTCATTTCCTGGAAGGAGTTCTGTAAAGTAAGTGCAGGTGGGAGAACCATCATAGACCAAGAGCTCCCCCCCCCCCTTATAGTCTCCCTGAGCCAAATAGCTCCCTCTTGCCTCAAAGCCCTGCTGCCCACCTACCCTATAAAGGGCCCAGAGCCATTCAACTCCACTACCCCCTCAGGGGCCCCAAAACCCTCTAGCCTCAATACCCCCTCAGCTACTCCACTTCCCTCAGAGCCCTCAGTATCTTCCTCCCTCTGACACCAATGATGGAAAATATTCTTCATGGCAGGCTGGGGAATGTTTTCTTCCTCCTGACCAGCAATATAAGGGGCTCTATGCTCCATACTCCTGACCCCGGCACTCCATCATTGTGTTGGCTGCATAGTGTAATGATTGTCCACTGGCTGCCTGTGTAGTGTAATAATTGCTCTTTGTAGGCCATGTATGGTCGTTGTCTTGTCTATTTATTGTCAGTGCTGTTTGTTTAGAGGAACATATAACTAGAATTCATCTCCAAAATGAAGTGAATGTTCCAGCCCCGATGTAAATAGAAAAGAAGATCTTGTTACCTCCTCTGCTCCACGTCCAGCGATGTTTCCTCTCTACTTCCTCCCGACTCACCTCTCACCCGGAAATTCTTAATTTACCAGACATCACTTCCTGTCTTTCATAGAGACTTCCTGTCACGGTAGAAGTGAGATCACCACATTGTGGAGCTCAGAGGAACTGCGGTCCCGAGAAACATCTCGTAGTGTGAACATGGCCTTGTGCTGTTTGTATGTACTGTATATTCTTATAGATGGGGTCGTCCCCACTCCCACCAAGCGGGAGAGAAATATATTACTGTCACCATCACCAATGTAAGGGACCACTACACTAACCATTGATACACGGAGGCCCTTCTCCCATTGGTCACCAATGTAAGGGACCACTACACTGTTCACAGATATAAGGGAGTTCTTCTCCCATTGATCACCAATGTAAGGGACAACTACACTGTTTACAGATATAAGGGAGTCCTTCTCCGATTGGTCATCAATGTAAGGGACCATTACACTGTTCACAGATATAAGGGGGTCCTTCTCCCATTAGTCACCAATGTAAGGGACTACTACACTGACTACTGATGTAAGGGAGTCCTTCTTATATTGGTCACCAGTGTAATGGACCACTACCCTGACCACTAGGAATGGGCTTTCAGGTTTTGTCTTAACCAAGGTTCAGACTGAATTTTGCTTGTTTGAAGATATAAGCCCAGATTCACAAAGCACCTACGCCAACGTATAACAAGTTACGCCGACGTAAGTGCAATTGTGCGCCGTCGTATCTGTGTGCCAGACCCACGAACAGATATGCGCCTATAAACAGGCTACACCCTGCCGACGTAGCTTGCTTACGCCGGCCTAGGGTGGGCGTACATTTAGGCTGGGTGCATGGTGCCGCTCCCATTGATTACTCATTCAAACATGCAAATGAGGGAAATACGGCGATTCACGAACGTAAGTGCACCTGACGCGAACTACGCGAGGTGCGCGTAAGTTGTATGTCCAATGTAATGTCCGATGTAATAACTATTTCCAGACATGCAAAGGTCTGCACCAGGAAACACAAGCCGGCGTATTGTACGTCGGACGTGTGTCTGGCTAGGCGCAGGTTACGTTCACGTCGTACGCTGTGATCCGGCGTATCTTAGGCAGTTGTTCCGACGTGGTTGTGAGCAGGCGCATGGGGATGCGTCCACGTCACGGCGCATGCACAGTTTGTTATACGTACTTCTCTGGCGCTCGGCCCATCATTTGCATGGGTCACGCCCACTTCTACCTACGCCGGCCTGCGCCTTTGAAACCCACGCCACGCTGGTGCAACGTTGGGAGCACTGGCTTGCCTCTCTGCGCTGCGTTGGGGTTACTCTACGGCGGCGTAATGTGCGCCCGCTCTCTGTGAATCTGGGCCTTAGAGAACAACTGAACTAAATGGGTATTTAGTTGAATTGAACCTATTACTATCTCATGTTCACCACCCTTTCCTGGCCAGGTGGGATTAAAGATTTGGTATGAATTTCCAGGGGATAAATCTAAATAAAATAAGATAAATAAAGATAATAATAAAAATAATTGAGATCTCCACTTCCCTTTGAGAATGTCTATGGGTACAAAACACGTAGGGGCAGAGCTTTGGCGCAGATATCCTCACGCATGCGTGCCAGGATAGGCGGCATGCTGTTTTGTACTTGCGATGGAATACATACATTTTTTGAATACATGAAGATTTAACTACTTGTCGACCTGCCGCAGGTTGGCTCTCCTGCGCGAGAGCCCGTCATACTACGTCGGCTCTCTCGCGCGCCCCATGCTCGCCCCCGACTCCCGTGCGCGTGCCCGGCGGGCACGATCGCCGCCGGGCACACGCGATCGCTCGTTACAGAGCGGGGAACGGGAGCTGTGTGTGTAAACACACAGCTCCCGGTCCTGTCGGGGGGTAAATGCTGATCTTCTGTTCATACAATGTATATATTTTTTATATATATATTTTTTTATATATTTTTGGGGATATTTATTACAGCAAAAAGTAAAAAAATATTATTTTTTTTCAAAATTGTCGCTCTATTTTTGTTTATAGCGCAAAAACTAAAAACCGCAGAGGTGATCAAATACCACCAAAAGAAAGCTCTATTTATGGGAAAAAAAGGAGACCAATTTTGTTTGGGAGCCACGTCGCAGGACAGCACAATTGTCAGTTAAAGCGACGCAGTGCCGAATCGCAAAAAGTACTCTGGTCTTTGACCAGCAATATGGTCCGGGGGTTAAGTGGTTGATAAACGTGTAGCACTAACCCCCGAAGGAGCTGCTGAGTATTTCGGGTGGCACGTTACCTCTATCTTCTCGCTGCCCAGGGTGATAAAAGAGAGTCTGAAGAATGTCCACAAGATACACTTCTTTTTCTAGGATTTATTTGCAGAACTTGGTAAGAAAAGAAGAAGTTGTTGGAGGGGTGGAAGGGTAAATAGGTAGGTAGGTTCAGGTGTATGTTCTCAAACAGGAAACACTCCTGCTTCCAGCAAACAGTTCTCGTCATCACTCTAGCCAGAGTGGGTATTGCTCACCCGGATAGGTCCCTCTCACTGGCCTAGCAGCTGGAATGGCGCACGGAATAAAGTACACTCTCTGCCACAGACCTTCCTTCACGAGGAGACACTTTTGGTCCAGAATCCTCTGACACAGGATTCAGCACCAGATTAGCTTTCGTAGAACTTACCGTATTTATCGGGGTATTGTGCGCTCCGAGGTGTAGCGCGCACCCCCAATGTTGACTCGACAACCTATAAAAAAAACATTTTATTACTTACAGTTTTAGTGTCTTGCCCGGCGTCCTTGTCTGGTCCGGCGTCCATCCGCGGCCTCGGTGGTGTCCTCTCGGCTTCTCCGAGTCGAATCCCCGCTTCCCGCGCTCAGTTTGAAGCCTCCGCCGACATATACCGAGTGCAGTACACGCTCGGCTTCTCACGCATAAACGTCGCAGAGCGTGACCATGAGCGAAGCCGAGCCTGGCCGAATGTACCCGAGTGTACTGCGCTCGGTATATGTCGGCGGAGGCTTCAAACTGGGCGCGGGAAACGGGTATCGGCGTATATCGCGCACCCACGATTTTCCCCTTATTTTAACGGGAAAAAAGTGTGCGGTATACGCCGATAAATACGGTAGATCTGACAGGCGTCCACCGCCAAGCCTCTCGATGTATGGTGCATCCTTCGATGAAGTTTCCAGGCCTTCTCCCAAGATACCAGCCTCTTGCATGGTCCTCTCCAGCCTTCCTTCATCAAGTGGCTTCCTCCCGCAGGACAGACAGCACAGGATCACCTTGAAAGTGCAGGCCCCAGTCTGACTACTGGGCCGACCAAGCGAAGCCACAACCAGCGGAACCAGCGCGGTCCCAGAGCCAGGATTCAGGAACACGCACACCACAGGCCAGGCGGGCCACGAGGCGCGTGGGACGACAGACCGACGACTTCGCCCCAATGGCACCTGTCCCTTAAGTACCCCTCCCCAGCATGCACAGTGGGACGATCACTTCCACTGATTCGCTGCCGAGGGGGACACCCAGACTCTGCTGCTGCCACCCTTGGCCTTGGATGGTAATAGCACCCCCAGGCGAGCAATGGTGGTTACTCCCAGCACAGACATGGCTGGAACAGAGGCTAAATTGCCCATAATTACACATGTCTGAGCCAAATAACAACTCAGGCCCCCTCTAAATTTACGGCAGCGCCTATTCAACAGGAGCAGGGCGCTACAAACGAGACGTTTTATGGATTCTCTTCTTATTTGTGGTAATACTGGGCTTCTTATGAGAATGTGACCTTGCTTTGTATCACCCTATTGGCGGTAACTAAATTGTTACTAAACCCAAAACAGTAAAATCTATTTGTATATGCAGTAAAGCATGCTTGTTATACTCTGCATTGTGTAAAAAGGCTGTTTGATCCTGTATTCTTTGATCCTCCCCTTCTTCCACTGCCCCCAATCCATCTCCTGGTAAGACAGAGCCTTGGAGGCCCTCTGCGCATGCCAATCAGCACTGTCCAGACAGAGGGTCAGGGGTCCTGCAGCCTCATGGGACAGTTAGAGGAGAATAAAAACTCCTCCTACAAGCTTTAACCAGACACTGATAGAAGTCACAAGACTTCTATATGCTGCTGATGGGAAAAGTTATTTAGCAGTTTATATTTACTAAAATAATTGCATTTCCATGTTCTGTGTACTGAGGGAGACCATATATAGTGACTGCTGCCTCCTAGGGAGAGCAGATATACTAAATGCAGAGTCCTGGGGAGATCACGTCTGTCCGTGTTCACCTGATCGGATGGAAAAGTAGGTTTTTCCTCCGTCACACTTTGGAGGATGGATGTCAGCGGGCATGTCACCACTGACATCCACGGCTCCATAGAGGAGCACGGAGCGCCCGTTCAGGTCCACCTAAAAAACTGGCAAGCGAACCTGAACGGGCCGCCCGTGTGAAAGAGCCCTAAAGGTGCGCCGAGCATTCGCCCAGCTGTGCCAAATTCTGTCCGTATTTTCATTAACACAGCAATTTCCAATCATCGTCAGCTCAATGATGGGGCAATAATGTGGTATTAATACTGCAGTGACACATTATTACCACTAGATGGAGCCAATGATCATAATAAAATATGGCCAATAATGGTCACGTCTGGGGGAATGCGCGTCACATTCATTCAACAATTTGTTTTAGAAACAGACCTGTAAGTATTTGTGAAATCTTCCACCACAAAATATACTCAGCCAATGAGAGGGAATGACTCCATTTTTATTTTAAAAGCCCTAGAGGACCGCCTTTTAAGTGGTGGGGTTAACGCGTTTCGTCCTGGAAGACGACTTGAGAAAACAGACCTCTTGCAAGAGAATAATAGACCTCTAAGTCTCCGTACCACAAAATGTACTCAGCCAATGAGAGGGAATGACTCCATTTTTATTTTTATCCTGCTATCAATGGCCAACACGGTACAACACTTCATCCATGTCTTTGGTGATCTCTGATCTCCTTATGAAGTGTTTCTTACATGATGAAGATCAGCCATGGAGTATATCTGAGGTGTATATCAGGGTGTGCTTCTTCCCCACATGTCCAGCAACATTCATATACAAGACATTTCCCGCACTCACTAATACACCCCGAGGGGTTGTGTGGGACCCCTGATGTACAGGAAGACGGGACTTCAGTGAGGGACCTTTTCCTCTCTCAGGACACAAAAGTGACTTCTTTGTGAAGTAAGAGCAGACTTCACTGTAAAACATTTCCTGTACAGGAATATGGCTTCTCCCCCATGTGAGAACTCAGATGGTCATAAAAACTGGACTTATCTGGAAAACATTTCCCACACTCAGAACAGGGATACGGCTTCCCTTCCATGTGAGATCTCTGATGCTTGACAAGATGTGACTTTTGTACAAAACATTTGCCGCAATCAGTACAAGTATAGGGCTTTTCTCCCGTATGCAACTTCTGATGTCTGTAAAGGTTGTTCTTTTGTGAAAAACATTGCCCACACACAGGACAAGGAAATGGCTTCTCCCCCGTGTGAGACCTCTGGTGTGCGACAAGACCTGATTTTTGTACATAACATTTCCCGCATTCAGAACATGAATATGGCTTCTCCTCCATGTGAAATTTTTGGTGTTTTAAAAAACTGTACTTATCTGAAAAACATTTCCCGCATTCAGGACAACAATACGGCTTTTCTCCCGTGTGAGATCTCCGATGTGTGACAAGTTCTGAATTTTTTACAAAACGTCTCCCGCACTCAGTACAGGAATGCGGCTTTTCTCCCGTATGCAATCTCTGATGTACGTAAAGGTAGGACTTCCTTGAAAAACTTTTACCGCACTCAGGACAGGAAAACGGCTTCTCCCCCGTGTGAGACATCTGATGTTCGACAAGTTGTGATTTTTGTCCAAAAGATTTACAGCACTCAGTACAGGAATAGGGCTTCTCATCTGTGTGTGATATCTGATGTCTGTTAAGATGGGACTTCCGTGAAAAACATTTCCCGCACTCAGGACAGGAATGTGTCTTATCACCTGTGTGCGATCTTATATGTGCGTTAAGATCAAACTTCCGTGAAAAACATTTCCCACACTCGGAACAGGAAAACGGCTTCTCCCCCGTGTGAGTTGTTTTATGCCTATTAAGTTTGGATTTCACATGGAAAAACTTCCCACACTCAGGACAGGGAAACCTCTTATCTGTTGGAAGGACGGCACCGTCCCGCACAGTCTGAGGTTCCTCGGGATAAGAGGAATACGATGGTCCGACACCGTCCCTCACAGTCTGAGGTTCCTCAGGATAAGAGGAATACGATGGTCCGGCACCGTCCCGCACAGTCTGAGGTTCCTCAGAATAAGAGGAATACGATGGTCCGGCACCGTCCCTCACAGTCTGAGGTTCCTCAGGATAAGAGGAATACGATGGTCCGGCACCGTCCCGCACAGTCTGAGGTTCCTCAGGATAAGAGGAATACGATGGTCCGGCACCATCCCGCACAGTCTGAGGTTCCTCAGGATAAGAGGAATACGATGGTCCGGCACCGTCCCGCACAGTCTGAGGTTCCTCAGGATAAGAGGAATACGATGGTCCGGCACCGTCCCGCACAGTCTGAGGTTCCTCAGGATAAGAGGAATACGATGGTCCGGCACCGTCCCGCACAGTCTGAGGTTCCTCAGGATAAGAGGAATACGATGGTCCGGCACCGTCCCGCACAGTCTGAGGTTCCTCAGGATAAGAGGAATACGATGGTCCGGCACCGTCCCGCACAGTCTGAGGTTCCTCAGGATAAGAGGAATATGATGGTCCGGCACCGTCCCGCACAGTCTGAGGTTCCTCAGGATAAGAGGAATACGATGGTCCGGCACCGTCCCGCACAGTCTGAGGTTCCTCAGGATAAGTGGAATACGATGGTCCATCTACACTGTGTGGTGCCGGATGGACATTTGAGGTAGTCCGGTTTTCTCCTGGACTATACTGTGTGATGTCCTCATCTTCTACTTTACAGTCTGGAGACAAAGTGAGACAATCCTCTGAGGTTTTCCTCATCTCCCGTCCATCTACTAAAATAGAAATACAAAGATTATTACTAGACATGAGCTGATTGGTTCCCCTAAACCAGGACTCCGCCCACATCAGACAGCTTTGTCTCTGAGGATCTTACAATTCCCCCCTCCAGGTAACTAGTAAATGGCTCCTCTGATCTCCTACCAGATCATTTCTTTATTCATGGACCTTAGTCAGAGAGTGAGGAAACAACGAGAACTGTCTTTTATAGGAGTGACAGTGATGAGGGGATTATAGGACGAGTGTCCCCTCCCCCTCTATCACTCATTGCCATCTTCCCAACACAAGAAGTCCTGCACTTCCTTATTTAGTCCATGATTTAGTCATGAATAACAGCGGGGCTGAGCCCCACCAGAGGTCAGAGAGTGAGGATGGGGGGAGAACAACCAAGATGAAGACTGGACTGATCCTGAAGACCACTATCATTGGGTTATTGACTCCTCCCTCATTATCACTTTCTGTTTAAGATTCCAAAGTTGGAGGATGTTATCACATTATTATCAACATGTAAAAGTCTGTGCTCCAATCAAATCATCAGATATACAATGTCCAGCTGGTAGGAAATGGGTGTAACAAGAGAAAATACATATTATGTGTATATATAGCAGTGGGGGGAGGGGAGAGAGGAGAAGTCAGGATTATGTAATGTACAATATATAATGTTATGGTCAGGACTCATGATATTGGTGTTCAGTAATCAGTGGCGGATGAAATGATTACTGGAGACAAGTTGCAGAGATCCCACACCGCTGCCTCCTATCTCCTGAGACTGCACTCAGTGACTTGGGTCTGAGACTATACAGACATATCCCTCCACCCGGCACAGCCAGCAAGTAACCCGGGAGAATTGTTCTGTCAGAGATCTCACTAGACCCGGGCATGGGGCAGAAGACCCAAGGTACATACCCCAGGTGTCTAGGTCAAGCAAACCCTATGGTGAAAATCAACATTTTGCTGCCAGCTGAACCCCAGAATCTCCATAAATCCAGTCTAGAGACATAAATTGTGTCTGCAGCACAGAGAAGGAAGATTATCCGAGAGAAATACAGGAATACAGGACGGGGAACACAGCTCAGGAAAGTGACCAGGGGATTACAGGCTGATATCACCCAGTCCCCGCCCTACTCTGGACCAATCAGTGAGCAGTATGGGTGGAGGAATGGATTTAGTGTTAAAGCGGAGCTCCAACCAAAAGGTGAAGCTCCTCTTGCTCGCACTCTCTCCCCTTTCACTTCCACACTTGGCACTTTTTTGGGGGGGGGGGGGGGGATGGAATGGGTACCTGGTTTTGACAGGTACCCACTCCCACATTTGGGTAAGATTGCCTATCGGTGATCTAAGATATTTCTGGCCCCTCATCCTCCCCCCGCTGCCTTTCTAGACACACAGGTCCCAGAAGAAAACCAAGTGCAACTCGTACACGTGCAGTAGGAATCCAGGCTTGAAGCCTGAAGACTTCACTGCCGGTTTCTCTTACTTACAATGCCGGCGCCTGCACCCCATAGCCAATAGACAAATCGGTTCCGGGTGCCGACATTGTGGAATCCCAGGACAAGTTAGTGCCCTTTTATGAATATTTTATTTATTTTTTAACCAGACTGGAGTTCCTATTTAATGACCCACCTGTGCTGATCTCTGTAGGAGTGTCCTCCTCTATAAATGTCCCCGTTATTCCATCCTCCTCCATAGACTGCTGATCATCCCTCACATACGTCTCTTCTTCTTCTGATTTCACCTCAAATTCTATATCAATTGGATCTCCACTCTAAACCAAGAGAATGAGAGAGAATATCATCTGTAAGATATAAACTTTAATATTGTGACATCACATAGAAAAAAAAATGCACATCCTCTACACAAGTCCATGTTCTTGATTCTCTGTCCCACCAACCTTGCAACATTGAGGGATGGTGTGACCTTCCTGTGTGGAATCCCGGGAATACAGAGGACGGGGACATCTCTCTGGTGGGTTCCTGGTATTAGGTGGTTCCATCATATCCTTGTGTCCTTCTGAAAACTCCTCCATCACTCCATACTCCTCATCCTCCTCTTTATACTCTTCTTTAATATCAATATTATCATTCCTGAGGTTTCCACTCTGAATATAGAATAAAACATTCATTATAATAAACATGTTTGTGTATAAATCATAACCACCAATAATTGTTCCTCATCTACCTGATGATGGTGGGGGATGGTGTGACCTTCCTGTGTGGAATCCCGGGAATACAGATGACGGGGACATCTCTCTGGTGGGTTTCTGTAGCTGGATGACTCCTCCATGGTGTCCTGGTACAGATCTTTGTGTTCTTCCTCCATCACCCCATCCTCATCATCCTCCTCTTTTATCTCTTCTTTAACCTCAACTTTAGAATCTCTCAGGTTTCCACTCTGAATATAGAATAAAAATGACATCAATGGTAACAATGCAGATAATGTACAGATCCTAATGATACTATCAGTGATTGTTCCTCATCTACCTGATGATGGTGGGGGATGGTGTGACCTTCCTGTGTGGAATCCCGGGAATACAGAGGACGGGGACATCTCTCTGGTGGGTTCCCATTACTGGATCCATCTGTAGGAAACACACACACTGACTGAATACATTGTTTCTATGTGTTTATCAGATGATGGGGGATCTAGGTGGAGCCTCCGTACTGCTCTCTCCTTTACAATAAAGTCTCCTCTTACCCGGTGATGTGAGGGGCGGCTGATTGTCCATCATGACGTCCTTCCCGGCACCGCTCACCTCTCCTGTCAGCAGCTCGATGATCTCTCTGGTGACTTCTAGAATCTTCTTTGTATTTCTCTATCCTATCAGGGAGGGAGGTGGAGGCAATGTGATGGTCATGTGATCTCCAGACTTCACAGGAGGAAAACTCTAGATCTGAACACAAATAGTAAAATAAAATGACATTCCCAGAATCCTCCTCACCTCACTGGTCAGGTCTCTAGTTTCTCTGAAGTGGGAGGGAAATTAGGAGGTCAGTGTGATGTCATATGATTTATAGGATTCTCTGATTGGAGGAATAGTGGAAGGAGGAGCTGTGGAGACGCTCTGTGAGGTTTCTGTACACAAAATCATTTCTCCCGGGTGCGTCCCTCCTCTCCTAAAATGAAAGATGAACTTTTTCTTTGGGCTTTGCCAGGACACATCATATTCCTGTGATCTCTGTGTACTCCGGAGACTACTGATCACATTTTAGGATTAATATTTGAGACTGAGATCATTATGGGAAAAAAAATTCTAGGCATTTACTTCAAATTACATTATTTTCCTATATCTTCTTATTTGAATCTTAAAAAATAGAGACATACATATTCCAATCTCTCCTAAATAACCCCCACCCCCCACCACTAATAAAAGTAGTATAATCTGTTTGTCAGGCTTGTGTTTCGCTCCTGCTCCTCATTCCAGCATCCTGGTTTTGGCTGTGATGCATTCTCCCTGTCTGTCCACCTGTAAGGTGATTGATGTGGTCAGTCTCTGGGTGGAGACCAAACCTGATTTAAAGCCAGCTAAGCCTGCAGTCTCATGCTTGTGAAATTGCCTAAGCTTATATAAATAATACTCCCATATTACCGCCCTCGCCCTTCTGCTTCTCTTAACCTCTGGAGATTAAACCCCAAACCCTGGGGTTTAACTGTGCCCAACGCTCCCGTCACCCCATGCCCTCTGGCAGCCGCTGCAATCCACACAATTTAGTTTCTACCTAAAACCAGCCTCCCCTTCTCTTGCACCCTTTGGAATGCCTGCTCTGTCTGTAACAAACTCACTTCTGTCCATGACTTCTTTTTTACTAACTACTTGCTGTTACTAGAACCTGACTTCATGAATCCGACACGGCTTCTCCTGCTTCCCTCTCCCATGATGGCCTTCTATGGACTCACTACCCCAGACCAATTGGACGGAAGGGAGGTTGAGTGGGAATCCTTCTATCCCCACATGGCTTCTTTTAGGTACTTCACCCACCTCTCTGTCACTACTAATTTGAGGCACATTTAGGTAGATTCACGTAGAAAGGATTAAAGTTACGGCAGCGTAGCCTAGCCTGTTTAGGCTACACCGCCGTAAATTAGCTAGGCTAGTAGTGATTCACAATCTACTTACCTGCTAATTTACGGCGGTGTAGCCTCAAACGGGCGGGCGTAAGGGCGCCTAATTCAAATTGGTTGGAGGGGCGCATGCGCCGGGCGACTACATTTCCCAGTGCGCATTGCGGCTAAGTACGCCGTACAGGCCTAATGATTTAGACGTGGACGTAAACGACGTAACTCCCGATTCACGGACGACTTGCGCAAACGACGTAAAAAATTCAAACCTTGCGGCGGGAACGGCGGCCATACTTTAACATTACTAGTCCACTAGAGCATAGCTCTAACTTTAGGCGGCCTATCCCTTACGGAAACAACGTAATTCGACGGCGTCGGCCTGGCGTACGTTCGTGAATCGGCGTATCCCCTCATTTACATAATCTACGCCGGCCGCAATGGAAGCGCCATCTAGCGGCCATCAGAAACATTGCAATCTAAGATAGAACGGCGCAAGCCTGCCTATCTTAGCTTTGTTTAAGCGTATCTCTGTTTGAGCATACGCTTAAACATACGGCGGCGTAGATTCTGAGTTAGGTCGGCTTATCTACTGATAAGCCGGCCTAATTCTTTTTGAATCTACCTAATTGTGTTCATTTATTTTCTCCACTTACTTTAAGAAGTGCCTCCTGGACCAGTATCAACATTTCTTGATTATTTCCCTGCCTGGCTTCCCTACTTTCTCTCTTCTGAAATCCCCACAATCATTCTCGATGACTTCAACATCCCTGTTAATACGAACACTCCTGCTACTTCTAAAATGCTAAATCTAACCTCCTCTTTTGACCTGAAGCAATGGATACACGCTTCTACTCACTCTGATGGCAACACCCTCCTACGTAAGCACTTCAGGCAACCTCTCCAACAATCTTCTCTCTCTGATCACTTCCCTATTAGTTTCACTTTCTCCCAGTCTTCCACCTCTTCTCCCTCCAACCGCCTAACAGATACTCATCACAAAAACCTTCACCATTTCAATCCTTCTCTCTACTCTGCTACTGACCACCTCTATGACAAAATATCACCCATGTCCTGCCCCAACCTAGCCAATTCTGTCTACAATAGGCCCCTGTCCTCTGACCTGGACACACTTGGCCCCTCTCACTACACACAGAATCAGGACCCGACTTCTACAACCTTGGTAAGCAGATGACGCCAGAAGTCTGTGGCGTAGGACTAAGGTCGCGCACACATGATCGGTCAAAACCGATGAAAACGGACTGAAGGCCCGTTTTCATCGGTCGAAAACGATCGTGTGTGGGCCCCATCAGTCAGTTATCCTTCGGTCAAAAAAATGAGAACTTGCTTTAAAATTGAACCGATGGACGCCTGACCGATGGGTCAAAACTAGGGCTGTTACTGATCAAAAATTTTCTGTTTGATTAATCGTTTTTTTTATTTTTATCGATTAATCGACTAATTTCTATTAATTATAACACACATACAGATCCAACTACTTTTAGCTGATCTCCTTGCAGGCTGATTCCCAGTGCAGCTCCCAGGGCTGGACTGGGACAAAAATTTGGCCCTGGACTTCATCCAGACTGGCCCACTTTGACAGGTCTCTCCTATGGCGGCCAGACAACGGTGCCCCCCCCATGGGACAAGATTAGACAGAAGTGAGAAACTCCCAAGCAATAGCTGTTGAGTCAGCTGTCTGTCCCCTCCCCCGTGCTCCTTCTGGTCCCCCCCATGCTCCTCTATCATCTCCCCTGCTCCTCTGGTCCACCCCTGCTTCTCTGTTCCCCCCCCCAGATGAGCACTGAGGGGAGGGAGAGGAGGTGAGCGCTGTGGGGAGGGAGAGACAGAGGAACGGAGGGGGGCGGCGGTCCGCTGTCACTGAAGCCGGCCCACTAAGCCATCGGCCCACCGGGAAACTCCCTGTAGTCCCAATGGCCAGTCCATCCCTGGCAGCTACCAACCACTGGAAAATAGATAGCAGGATACAAAAAACACTCAAAGGCAGCGCTCGATGGGAATAGCATTAAAACTTTTATAGTCTTCTCCCGAAGAGAGACACCCCCGGGTCACTGGGCAGGGCTGTGGAGTCGGTAGATAAATGTTTTGACTCTTAAATGTTCCGACAATCTAAATTTAGTAGGAGTCGGAGTTGGAGTCGGTGCATTGTTTGCAGACTCCGACTCCAACTACAGGTACCCAAAATTTCCTCCGACTCCAACTCCACGACTCCGACTCCACAGCCCTGCGGGGCAGGGGAGGAAGGAACCTGAGGGCCACACATCCTCCCCCTAGACGTCAGGGTAAGCCTGAGGACTCACACACTTCATCTGTGAAAAAACACATACAAAAGTGAAAGGTGACAAACAGTGGGAGAAAAATAAATAAAAAAGTGGCCGTGCCAAATAGTGCACTGGCCGGGCCCTTAGTGATTCACTCCCTGGTCACCTCTCGTCTGGACTACTGCAATTTCCTCCTCACAGGATTTCCCTTATATAGGCTCCGCCTCCCTTCAGTACATCATGAATGTGGCTGCCAGACCATTCCAACCGTTCAATGTCTGCCACTCCCTCCACGGGCTTCCGCTCACCCAGCAAATTAAATTCAAAATACTAACAACGACTTATAAAGTCATCCAGAACTCGGCCCCCAGCTATATCACTAACCTAGTCTCACAATACCAGCCAAATCGTTCCATTCGCTCCTCTCCCAAGACCTCCTGTTCTCTATAGCTCCCTCATCACCTCCTCCCATACTCGCCCCCTGGAATTCTCCAGAGCCTCTCCCATCCTATAGAATTCCCTACCCCAACCTGTCCACTTTAAGACGATCCCTGAAAACCATTCTCTTTATAAAAGACTATCCTACCACCGCCTAACAAATGGACTTTTATCTTCTCCATCAGCTCACCCCCCACAGTTATTGCCTTTTGTATCCTTTGACCCTCCCTCTTAGATTGTAAGCTCTAAGGATCAGGGCCCTCTGATTCCTCCTGTATTATATTGTATTGTAACTGTACTGTCTGCCCTCATATTGTGCAAACTGTTGGCACCATATAAATCCTGTATAATAATAATAATATGTGGGCCAGATTCACATAGAGATACGACGGTGTATCTCCTGATACGCCGTCGTATCTCTGAGTTAGGCCGGTCGTATCTATGCGACTGATTCATAGAATCAGTTACGCATAGATATGCTTAAGATCCGACAGGTGTAACTGTGTTACACCGTCGGATCTTAACTGCAATTTAAAAATGGCCGCTGGGGGCGTTCTCGCTGATTTACGATGAGAAATATGTAAATCAGCGAGATACGCCAATTCACGAACGTACGTGGGCCCGACGCAGTTTGTTACAACGTTTACATAGCGGTTTTCCCGGCGTATACCTACTCCTGCTTCTATGAGGCGTAGCCAATGTTAAGTATAGCCCTCTTTCCCGCATCAATTTTTTTTTTACGTCGTTTGCGTACGCCGATTCTCAAACCCGCTCGTCGCAAGTTACGCTCACGCCGAAACCACTGACGTCCTAGCGACGTCAGTGGGAGCAATGCACGCCGGGAAAATTTGCGGACGGCGCATGCGCATTTAAATCGGCGCGGGGACGCGCCTGATTTAAATAGTACACTCCCCCTAGCCGCGGAATTTGAATTCCGCCGGGGGATTTACGATCCGCCGCCGCAAGTTTGGAAATAAGCGTTTTGTGAATTACCCACTTGCCTCTCAAACTTGCGGCAGCGGATCTTAAATCACATAGATCACGCGGATCTAAAGATCCGCTGATCTATGTGAATCTAGCCCTATGTGTGCATCATCATCTGCTGGAGATAAAAGATGGAGGAAGAGGACGGACATGACGGGGTTACTGGGTGTAAATAGAAAATAAGATCTTATTACCTCATCTGCTGCCACTTCCAGCAACGTCACCTCTACCTCGTATTACAAGGAGCTTCCTGTCTGTAGCTGACATCACTTCCTGTCTGTAGCTGACATCACTTCCTGTCTTCCATAGAGACTTCCTGTCTGGGTAGATATGATATCGCCATCTTGTGGAGCTCAGAGGAACTGAAGCCCGAGAAACATCTCGTAATGTGAACACGGCCTTGTGCTGTGTGTGTATGTACTGTATATCCCACGGGTCTTCAAACTACGGCCCTCCAGTTGTTCAGGAACTACAATTCCCATCATGCCTAGTCAGGTCTGTGAATGTCAGTGTGTGCCTCATGGGATGTGTAGTTCTACAACCGCTGGAGGGCCGTAGTTTGAGAATCCCTGGTATAGCCTTATAGATGTGTAGTGCTCCCCCCGCAGAGACCGATGATATTAACTGGTTCTTTCCCAGAGGCCCCCAGCCACCCAAGTAACAGTCCATTCATTACAGTGCCATCTTCTTAGCATCATGGGCCCCCGGGCAAAGAAATGCATTGGTGCCCCAACAATGAAGATGGTGATGGTGACCTGCGGCATGCTACGCTGTCTGAGTCAGAAGATGGCAGGGGATGGAGCCGATCTAGTTTTCCGAGCACATTGGCGGCACGCTATGAATGCTGGGGCGGCCACTGATGTCACTGGTTGCTAGGCACCAGGTGGCTGACAATTCTAGCAACCGGTGCAGTCAAGTGGCATGCCACAGCTTCGGCGGGTTGGTGCCCCTTCTCTGTGGCAGCTTACAGCATCGGGGCATGGTGCACCCGCCTAGGATCGGCCCTGCCTGTCCTGATGGGGCCCCATGGGCACCTGGGCTGTGCCCACTGGATAAGATGGCCCTGATTCACCATACCTCCCAAGTTAACAACATCCCAATGGGGGACACTTGAGGCAAGGGACAACCTGCAGCGCACGCCGTGGCAAAATGTGAGTGTGTAATGTACAAATGTACAGAGTGTAGGGGGTCAGGAATGTATAATGCACAGAACGCAAAGGTCAGTTGTGTGTAATGCACAGAGCATAGCTCCTAACTGTCCCCCATTTGGAACAAAGTCCCTCTTCCCTCCTCATTTGTCCCTCATTTTGGTCTGATCTATATAGTTATATATAAAATACACTTTTTCTCTTTCAATTATTTTTTCCCCCGGTGCTAAACCTTTCAACCAATTTCTGCATTTCTGCATTTGTACATTTTAAAAGCCAGTATAAAGGAGTAAAAAATGACTGTTTGGTTTAACACATTTTTTTGTGTGTGATTCTCAGTTAAGGGGTTGTGGCAGTGGGTGTGTCCTATGCCTACATACTTTTGTTAATAGTTGTCCCTCATTCCCATCTCAAAAAGTTGGGAGGTATGACAGAATGCAGGGGACAGGAGTGTGTAATGTACAGAAGGCAGGGTCAGGCGTGTGTAATGTACAGAATGCAGGGTGAGGCGTGGGTAATGTACAGAATGCAGGGGACAGGAGTGTGTAATGTACAGAATGTAGGGGACAGGAGTGCGTAACGTACAGAATACAGGGGACGGGAGTGCGTAATGTACAGAATACAGGGGACGGGAGTGTGTAATGTACAGAATGCAGGGGACAGGAGTGTGTAATGTACAGAATGTAGGGGACAGGAGTGCGTAACGTACAGAATACAGGGGACGGGAGTGCGTAATGTACAGAATACAGGGGACGGGAGTGTGTAATGTACAGAATGCAGGGGACAGGAGTGCGTAACGTACAGAATGCAGGGGACGGGAGTGTGTAATGTACAGAATGCAGGGGACGGGAGTGTGTAATGTACAGAATACAGAGGACGGGAGTGCGTAATGTACAGAATGCAGGGGACGGGAGTGTGTAATGTACAGAATACAGAGGACGGGAGTGCGTAATGTACAGAATGCAGGGGACGGGAGTGTGTAATGTACAGAATACAGGGGACGGGAGTGTGTAATGTACATAATGCAGGGGACAGGAGTGTATAATGTACAGAATGCAGGGTCAGGCGTGGGTAATGTACAGAATGCAGGGTCAGGCGTGGGTAATGTACAGAATGCAGGGGACAGGAGTGTGTAATGTACAGAATGCAGAGGACGGGAGTGTGTAATGTACAGAATGCAGAGGAAGGGAGTGTGTAATGTACAGAATGCAATTTCTTTACTACATTCTTTTACTAGTGTTTGTGAAATTTTTCCCCACAAAATGTACTCAGCCAATGAGAGGTAATGACTCCATTTTTATTTTAACAAGGCCTAGAGGACCGCCTTTTAAGTGGTGGGGTTAATGCGTTTCGTCCTGGAAGACGACTTGAGAAAACAGACCTCTTGCAAGAGTTTCCACCACAAAATGTACTCAGCCAATGAGAGGTAATGACTCCATTTTTATTTTTCTCCTGCTATCAATGGCCAACACGGTACAACACTTCATCCATGTCTTTGGTGATCTCTGATCTCCTTATGAAGTGTTTCTTACATGATGAAGATCAGCCATGGAGTATATCGGAGGTGTATATCAGGGTGTGCTTCTTCCCCACATGTCCAGCAACATTCATATACAAGACATTTCCCGCACTCACTAATACACCTCGAGGGTTGTGTGGGACCCCTGATGTACAGGAAGACAGGACTTCAGTGATACACAAGTCCCTCACTCAGGACAGGAATACGGCTTCTCCTTCATGTGAGATCTCTGATGTCTGGAAAGATGGGACTTCCGTGTATAACATTTTCCGCACTCAGGACAGGAATATGGCTTTTCCCCCATGTGAGATCTCTGGTGGTTATAAAAACTGGACTCATCTGGAAAACATTTCCCGCACTCAGAACAGGGATACGGATTCTCTTCCATGTGAGATCTCTGGTGTTTATTAAAACTTTTCTTATCAGAGTAACATTTCCCGCACTCAGGACAACAATACGGCTTTTCTCCCGTGTGAGACCTCTGATGTACAACAAGATGTGAACTTTGTACAAAACATTTCCCGCACTCAGAACAAGTATAGGGCTTTTCTCCTGTATGCAACCTCTGATGTGTGTAAAGGTTTTTCTTTAGTGAAAAACATTGCCCACACACAGGACAGGAAAATGGCTTCTCCCCCGTGTGAGACCTCTGGTGTGCGACAAGACCTGATTTTTGTACATAACATTTCCCGCATTCAGTACAGGAATACGGCTTCTCCCCCGTGTGAAATTTTTGGTGTTTAAGAAAACTGTGCTTATCTGAAAAACATTTCCCGCACTCAGGACAACAATACGGCTTTTCCCCCGTGTGAGACCTCCGATGTGTGACAAGTTCTGATTGTTTTACAAAACGTCTCCCGCACTCAGTACAGGAATGCGGCTTTTCTCCCGTATGCAATCTCTGATGTGCGTGAAGATTGGACTTCCATGAAAAACATTTCCCGCATTCAGGACAGGAAAACGGCTTCTCCCCCGTGTGAGATCTCTGATGTTCAACAAGTTGTGATTTTTGTCCAAAATATTTCCCGCACTCAGGACAGGAATACGAATTCTCACCTGTGTGTGATCTCTGATGTCTGTCAAAATGGTACTTATCTGAAAAACATTTCCCGCACTCAGGACAGGAATATGGCTTCTCACCTGTGTGCAATCTTATATGTGTGGTAAGACTGTACTTCTGTGAAAAACATTTCCCGCACTCAGGACATGAGTACGGCTTTTCTCCAGTGTGAGTTGTTTTATGCCTATTAAGTTTGGATTTCAAACGGAAACACTTCCCGCACTCAGGACAGGAAAACCTCTTCTCAGTGGGAAGGACGGCACCGTCCCGCACAGTCTGAGGTTCCTCAGGATAAGAGGAATACGATGGTCCGGCACCGTCCCGCACAGTCTGAGGTTTCTCAGGATAAGAGGAATACGATGGTCCGGCACCGTCCCACACAGTCTGAGGTTCCTCAGGATAAGAGGAATATGATGGTCCATCTACACTGTGTGGTGCCGGATGGACATTTGAGGTAGTCGGGTTTTCTCCTGGACTATACTGTGTGATGTCCTCATCTTCTACTTTACAGTCTGGAGACAAAGTGAGACAATCCTCTGAGGTTTTCCTCATCTCCCGTCCATCTACTAAAATAGAGATACAAAGATTATTACTAGACATGAGCGGATTGGTTCCCCTAAACCAGGACTCCACCCACATCAGGCAGCTTTGTCTCTGAGGATCTTACAATCCCCCCCTCAAGGTAACTAGTAAATGGGTCCTCTGATCTCCTATCAGGCTCAGGAGTATGTACAATATATAATTACTGTATATAGTGTAATGGTCAGGAAGACTCATAATATTGGTATTCAGTAATCAGTGGTGGATGAAATGATTACTGGAGACAAGTTGCAGAGATCCCACCCCGCTGCCTCCCATCTCCTGAGACTGCACTCAGTGACTTGGGTCTGAGACTATACAGACATATCCCTCCACCCGGCACAGCCAGCAAATAACAGAGCAAGTAACCCGGGAGAATTGTTCTGTCAGAGATCTCACTAGACCCGGGCATGGGGCAGAAGACCCAAGGTACATACCCCAGGTGTCTAGGTCAAGCAAACCCTATGGTGAAAATTAACATTTTGCTGCCAGCTGAACCCCAGAATCTCCATAAATCCAGTCTAGAGACATAAATTGTGTCTGCAGCACAGAGAAGGAAGATTATCCGAGAGAAATACAGGAATACAGGACGGGGAACACAGCTCAGGAAAGTGACCAGGGGATTACAGGCTGATATCACCCAGTCCCCGCCCTACTCTGGACCAATCAGTGAGCAGTATGGGTGGAGGAATGGATTTAGTGTTAATGACCCACCTGTGCTGATCTCTGTAGGAGTGTCCTTCTCTATAAATGTCCCCGTTATTCCATCCTCCTCCATAGACTGCTGATCATCCCTCACATACGTCTCTTCTTCTTCTTCTGATTTCACCTCAAATTCTATATCGATTGGATCTCCACTCTAAACCAAGAGAATGAGAGAGAATATCATCTGTAAGATATAAACTTTACCATTAGGGGTGCAACGGATCGTGACCAAGCCGTGATCCCAACGGGCCGACCTGTTCGGATCGGCACAGAATACGATCCACAGAGCGCACCGCCGCCGCGGCCTTAGGAAAGGCCGCGGCTTCGGCCCAGCTCCGGAGCGGTCGGCCATCTTCGTACACCCGGCGGCGGTGCACGCTGACGTCATCACCCCTCCCTCTTTTTGTGGATCTTCTATTCTGCATCTGCAAGAGCGCGTACTATCAGCAAGTTCTGCAACCGGGTACAGTGAGTTGAATGTTGGCTATTTATTACAGTGGGAAAAATGGCCATTATTACAGTGTTACTGTTTACTAGTGTGGGGGCAATGTTGGACTGGTCTGGAACAGTGATGGTGATAACGAGTGGGGGACAATGGTGGAAATTACAGTGCAAGTACAGTGAGTTGGATGTTGGACTGGCTATTATATTACAGTGTTTACTAGTGTTGGGGCAATGTTGGACTGGAACAGTGAACAGTGACATTACCATATAGAGCCATTGGCCCAGCTAGAGCCCAGACTTGAATCCGACTTTTTTCATAAATCATTTTTTTTTTTTTTTTTGCTGATCCGAAAATGATCCGATCCGTGACTCCTGATCCGAGGATCGTTCCGATCCGTGAGTTTTTTGATCCGTTGCACCCCTATTTATTATTGAGACATCATATAAATAAATCCCCTTGCCCACTCAAGTTCATGTTCTAGATGCTCCGTCCCACCAACCTTTAAATAAGGAGGGATGGTGTGACCTTCCTGTGTGGAATAATCCCGGGAATACAGAGGACGGGGACATCTCTCTGGTGGGTTCCCGGTATTAGGTGGCTCCATCATATCCTTGTGTCCTTCTGAAAACTCCTCCATCACTCCATACTCCTCATCCTCCTCTTTATACTCTTCTTTTACATCAATATTATCATCCCCGAGGTTTCCACTCTGAATATATAATAAAACATTCATTATAATAAACATGTTTGTGTATAAATCATAACCACCAATAATTGTTCCTCATCTACCTGATGATGGTGGGGGATGGTGTGACCTTCCTTTGTGGAATCCCGGGAATACAGAGGACGGGGACATCTCTCTGGTGGGTTCCCATTACTGGATCCATCTGTAGGAAACACACACACTGACTGAATACATTGTTTCTATGTGTTTATCAGATGATGGGGGATCTAGGTGGAGCCTCCGTACTGCTCTCTCCTTTACAATAAAGTCTCCTCTTACCCGGTGATGTGAGGGGCGGCTGATTGTCCATCATGACGTCCTTCCCGGCACCGCTCACCTCTCCTGTCAGCAGCTCGATGATCTCTCTGGTGACTTCTAGAATCTTCTTTGTATTTCTCTATTCTATCAGGGAGGGAGGTGGAGGCAATGTGATGGTCATGTGATCTCCAGACTTCACAGGAGGAAAACTCTAGATCTGAACACAAATAATAAAATCAAATGACATTCCCAGAATCCTCCTCACCTCACTGGTCAGGTCTCTTTATTTAAACCCCACTTCATGCTGAGGTTTCTGATATTACATACAATGCAGGTCCAACAGCCCTACTATGAAAGTGAGGAGGCCAGGGGCCGGCCCACATCCTAAGAGTTTTAGAAAAGTCGGATAGAGGGATATGAGGAAGAGAAGCTGTAAGGTCAGTGTGATGTCATAGGAGTCTATAACTCTGATTGGAGGGACATTGGGAGGAGGAGTTGTGGGGGGTGCTCTGTGAGGTTTCTGTACACAGAATCATTTCTCCCGGGTGCGTCCCTCCTCTCCTAAACTGAAAGATGAACTTTGTCTTTGGGCTTTGCAGGACACATCATATTCCTGTGATCTCCGTGTACTCCGGAGACTTTACTGATCACAATTTAGGATGAATATTTCAGAATTGGTTCATTATGGAAAAAAAGAATTCCGGACATTTACTGCAAATTTTTCACTTCATCTTCTTATTTCACCCCCAGTCACTAGTCAAGCCATTGATTGACCCCACCATTCCCAACAACCTACGCCCCATCTCCTTGCTCCCCTTTTCCTCCAAACTGCTTGAACATCTGATGTTATAAAGCGTTGGCACGATATAAATCCTGTATAATAATATTATATGTGTGTATCATCATCTGCTGGAGATAAAAGACGTCACAGTGACTATGGAGGAAGAGGACGGACATGACGGGGGTTAGAAAATAGAAGATAAGATCTTATTACCTCCTCTGCTGCCACTTCTAACAATGTCTCCTCTGTTATTCGTACCTCATGGAACTTCCTGTCTTTATCTAACATCACTTCCTGTTTGTCCCTGACATCACCTTCTGTCTTCCATAGAGACTTCCTGTCTGGGTAGAAGTGAGAAGATCACCACCTTGTGGATCTCAGAGGAACTGCAGCCCCCGAGAAACATCTCGTAGTGTGAACACGGCCTTGTGCTGTGTGTGTATGTATTGTATATCCTTATACAGGGGAACCTCGGTTTAAGAGTCAAGGCCAAAGGAGAACGTAGATTTGCAGTCCAAGGACCTTGACTGTGGAACGCGCTACCAACTAATATCCGATCGAAAGTGAATCACCAGGCCTTCAGAAAACAAACACAAGACCCATCTATTCTGAAGGCTAAATAGAAGGAAATGGATACCAAGCGCCTTGAGGCGATTCAGTTCGCATGTGTAGCGCTATATAAGTTTTTCACTCACTAAGAGTAACTTGGTTTGAGAGAGTTTTGATTTGCGAGCAACATTTTTTTTAAATTCTGACTCGGTTTGCGAGTGTTGACCCGCAAGACAAGCAGAATTCAAGCTAAATAGGCCCGCAGTACCTCATTTGGCCTGAGGTACGAGGGCGCAGAAGTCGAGCAGAGCCGAAAATAGGCCTGCAGTAACTCATTTGGCCTGAGGTACGGGGCACAGAAGTCGAGCAGAGCCGAAAATAGGCCTGCAGTACCTCATTTGGTCTGATGTACGGTGGCGCAGTAAACGACCCGAAGTGTCCTTGGGCCTTTTCGGCGCTCTCTGGCGCTCCCACCTCTGGCCGCATTCGGTATTGCATCCCATTGAAGTCGGAACGGACTATGCTCGTAATCCGAGGTTCAACTGTAGATGTGTAGTGCTCCCCCCGCAGGAGCCGCTGATGATAACTGATTATTTCCCAAACAGTACAGAGACCCCCCAGTCACCCAAGTAACAATCCATTCACTCCAAGTCCAATAAACAGTCTCAGGGATTGTCTTTTTGTAATAAATTGCTTTTAAACTCGGGGTTTGGGATAACCCAAAACTGCTAGCAACATTAACCTCTTGCCTACTGGGCAATTTTACCTCCTTCCTGCCCAGGGCAATTTTCAGGGCACTCACACTTTGAATGACAATTGCGCGATCATGTAACACTGTACACATATGACGTCTATATCATTTTTTTTCACACAAATAGAGCTTTCTCTTGTTGGTATTTATTCACCACTGGGGTTTTCTATTTTTTGCTAAGTAGATGAAAAAACACCGAAAATTTTGAAAAAACATTTTTTTTTTCATACTTTGTTATACAATTTTGCAAATGGGTAATTTTTCTCCTTCACTGATGTGTGCTGATGAGGCTGAATTGATGAGCAGTGATAGGTGGAACTGATGAGGAGGCACTGGTGGGCACTGATTGGCAGCACTGATAATCAATGCCCTGTGCCGATGTCCCTTTAACCACTTAAGGACCGCCTCCTGTAAATATATACGTCTGGGCAGATGTACGTACTGTACATCTACCCAGCCGTGGGACCAGCGGACCCGATCGCCGCTGGGGTCCCGCGATCGGTCCCCGGAGCTGAAGGACGGGGAGAGACGCGTGTAAACACAGCTTCCCCGTGCTTCACTGTGGTGGCTGTATCGATCGTGTCATCCCCTTTATATATAATGAATGTTATTAGGCCCTTGGCTATGCTGTTTGAATGTTTTCCTCCGATTTAAAATGGAGAATGTTGCATTTGGCCACTAGATGGCACTAATTCCTATGATACATAGTGCCATATAATAGCCAAATGCTCTTTTCTCTGTATTACATTAATGGTTGGTATAATATTTCTGGTTTAATTATCTTATGTTACATAGTAGGTGAGGTTGAAAAAAGACACAAGTCCATCCTATGTGTGTGATTATATGTCAGTATTACATTGTATTTCCCTGTATGTTGTGGTCGTTCAGGTGCTTATCTAATAGTTTTTTAATACTATCGATGCCCCCCGCTGGAACCACCGCCTTCCACAAATTTTTTTTATCCCTATTGTGGGGTCACCAATACGGTATTTGTACATTGAAATCATCTCCCCTCTTATGCGTCTATTCTCCAGAGACAAAGGGCCAGATTCAAGTAGGAGAGCGCATCTTTGTGCGGGCGTAACGTATCCTATTTACGTTACGCCTCCGCAACTTTGACAGGCAAGTGCTGTATTCACAAAGCAAAGTTGCGGCGGCGTAGCGTAAATAGGGCGGCGTAAGCCCGCCTAATTCAAATGTGGAAGATGTGGGCGTGTGTTGTGTAAATTTATTGTGACCCCACGTAAATGACGCTTTTTACGAACGGCGCATGCGCCGTCCGTAAAGTTACCCAGTGCGCATGCTACAAATTACGCTGCAAATAGTCATTGCTTTAGACGTGAACGTAAATGACGCCCAGCCCTATTCGCGAACGACTTACGCGAAAAATTTGACGCTGTTCCGACGTCCATACCTAACATTGGTACGCCTCATAGAGCAGGGGTAACTTTACGCCGGAAAAAGCCTAAGGTAAACGGCGTATCTGTACTGCGTCGGCCGGGCGTACGTTCGTGAATAGGCGTATCTAGCTGATTTACATATTTCTAGGCGTAAATCAGCGTACACGCCCCTAGCGGCCAGCGTAAATATGCAGTTAAGATACGACGGCGTAGGAGACTTACGCTGGTCGTATCTTAGAGAAATGTTGGCGTATCTGATTCTTTGAATCAGGCGCCAAGATACTACGCCTCAGACTCAGAGATACGACGGCGTATCTGGAGATACGCCGTCGTATCTCCTACGTGAATCCGGGCCAATAAGTTCAGTGCTCACAACCTTTCCTCATAACTAATATCCTCCAGAACCTTTATTAGCTTTGTTGCCCTTCTTTGTACTCTCTCCATTTCCACTACATCCTTCCTGAGGACTGGTACTCAGAACTGGACAGCATACTCCAGGTG
Organism: Rana temporaria; assembly: GCF_905171775.1. Classification (NCBI taxonomy): domain Eukaryota; kingdom Metazoa; phylum Chordata; class Amphibia; order Anura; family Ranidae; genus Rana; species Rana temporaria. Next base: position 186,469,720 of record NC_053496.1, on the reverse strand, counting down.
CGGCCGGACCAGAGTCTTGTAGAGCGGGAGAATTATCATTTTATCTCTGGAGATGATCCCCTTTTTAATGCCAATATTCTGTTTTCTTTGTTAGCAGCAGCTTGGCATTACATACCATTGCTGAGCCTATCATCTACTAGGACCCCCTGGTCCCTTTCCATCCTAGGTTCCCCCAGAGGTTCTCCCCCCAGTGTATAGATTGCATTCATATTTTTGACACCCAAATGCATCATTTTACATTTTTCCACATTGAACCTTAATTGCCATGTAGTTCTCCACCCCATTAATTTGTTCAGATCTTCTTGCAAGGTTTCCACGTCCTGCAGAGAAGTTATTGCCCTGCTTAGCTTAGTATCGTCCGCAAATACAGAGATTGAGCTGCTTACCCCTCCTCCAGGTCATCTATAATCAAATTAAATAGGATTGGTCCCAGCACAGAACCCTGGGGGACCCCACTACCCACCCCTGACCATTCTGAGTACTCCCCATTTATCACCACCCTCTGAACTCGCCCTTGTAGCCAGTTTTCAATCCATGTACTGGACCTATTGTCTATGCCAACGGATCTTACTTTGTATAGTAAACGTTTATGGGAAACTGTGTCAAATGCTTTTGCAAAATCCAGATACACCACATCTACGGACCTTCCTTTATCTAGATACACCACGTCTACGGGACTTCCTTTATCTAGATACACCACGTCTACGGGACTTCCTTTATCTAGATACACCACGTCTACTGGCCTTCCTTTATCTAGATACACCACGTCTACAAGCCTTCCTTTATCCAGATACACCACATCTACGGACCTTCCTTTATCTAGATACACCACATCTACGAGCCTTCCTTTATCTAGATACACCACGTCTACAGGCTTTCCTTTATCTAGATACACCACATCTACAGGCCTTCCTTTATCTAGATACACCACGTCTACGGGCCTTCCTTTATCTAGATACACCACATCTACAGACCTTCCTTTATCCAGATACACCACATCTACAGGCCTTCCTTTATCTAGATACACCACATCTACGGGCCTTCCTTTATCTAGATACACCACATCTACAGACCTTCCTTTATCCAGATACACCACATCTACAGGCCTTCCTTTATCCAGATACACCACGTCTTTGGGCCTTCCTTTATCTAGATACACCACGTCTACGGGCCTTCCTTTATCCAGATACACCACATCTACGGGCGTTCCTTTATCTAGATACACCACGTCTATGGGCTTTCCTTTATCCAGATACACCACATCTACAGACCTTCCTTTATCCAGATACACCACATCTACAGGCCTTCCTTTATCTAGATACACCACGTCTACAGGCCTTCCTTTATCTAGATACACCACGTCTACAGGCCTTCCTTTATCTAGATGGCAACTCACCTCCTCATAGAAGGTTAATAGATTGGTTTGGCAAGAACGATTCTTCATGAATCCATGCTGATTACTGCTAATGATACCGTTCTTTTTACTACAATCTTGTATATAGTCCCTTATCATCTCCCCCAATAGCTTACATACTATTGATGTTAGGCTGACTGGTCTGTAACTCCCAGGGATGCATTTTGGGCCCTTTTTGAATATTGGAGCTACATTGGCCTTTCTCCAATTAGCTGGTACCATTCCAGTCAGTAGACTGTCGGTAAAAATTAGGAACAATGGTCTGGCAATTACCTGACTGAGTTCCCTAAATACCCTCGGATGTAAGCCCTCTGGTCCTAGTGATTTATTAATGTTAAGTTTCACAAGTCTAATTTCTAATTCTGTGCTCTGTTAACCATGGAGGTGCTTCCTGTGATGTGTCATGAGGATAAACACTGCAGTTTTGGTTACTGAAGCCCCCAGAGTCGCTTGTGAAGACTGAGGAGAAGAATAAATTCAATACCTTGGCCATCTCCCCATCCTTTGTAACCAGATGTCCTTCATCATTCTTTATGGGGCCAATATGGTCTGGCCTCCATTTTTTACTGTTACATACTTAGAGAATTCCTTGGGATTTTTTTTGCTCTCCTCCGCTATGTGTCCTTAATGGTCTATCTTAGCCGCCCTAATTGCACCCTTAGGCCCCATACACACGAGAGGATTTATCCGTGGATACGGTCCAGCGGACCGTATCCGCGGATAAATCCTCTCGAGGATTTGCGCGGATTTCCATCCGATGGAGTGTACTCACCATCGAATCGAAATCCGCGCCGAAATCCTCTGGCGATGACGTGTCACGCCGTCGCTGCGACGTGCGCGACGCTGTCATATAAGGAATTCCGCACATGCGTCGAATCATTACGCCGCATGCGGGGATCCCTTCGGACGGATGGATCCGGTGAGTCTGTACAGACCAGCGGATCCATCCGTTGGGATGGATTCCAGCGGATAGATTTGATAGCATGTCATCAAATATTTATCCGCTGGAAATCCATCCCAGGGGATAAATATCCGCGGAAACAGATCCGCTGGAGTGTACACACCATAGCATCTATCCGCTGAAACCCATTCGCTGGGATTTTTCAGCGGATGGATTCTATCGTGTGTATGGGGCCTTACATTTCTTGTTCCATTCTTTACATCCTTTAATGTGATGCGCATTCGCCCAGCTGTGCCAAATTCTGGGCGTATTTTCATTAACACAGCAATTTCCTATGACCGTCATCTCAATTATGGGGCAATAATGCGGTATTAATACTGCAGTGCCACATTATTGTCACTAGATGAAGCCGATGATCATAGGAAATCACTGAAATAAAATATGACCAATACTGGTCATGGCTGGGGGGATGCGCGTCACATTCATCCAACAAAGTTTATAGAAACAGACCTGTAAGTGTTTGTGAAATCTTCCCCCACAAAATGTCCTCAGCCAATGAGAGGGAATGACTCCATTTTTATTTTACACGGCCTAGAGGACCACCTTTTAAGTGGTGGGGTTAACGCGTTTGGTCCTGGAAGACGACTTGAGAAAACCGACGTCTTGCAAGAGTTTACACCACAAAATGTACTCAGCCAATGAGAGGTAATGGCTCCATTTTTATTTTTCTCCTGCTATCAATGGCCAACACGGTACAACACTTCATCCATGTCTTTGGTGATCTCTGATCTCCTTATGAACTGTTTCTTACATGATGAAGATCAGTCATGGAGTACATCTGAGGTTTAGATCAGGGTGTGCTTCTTCCCTACAAGTGACTTTTTCCTTGTGTGAGATCTCTGATGTGTGTTAAGATTGGACTTCACTGAAAAACATTTCCCACACTCAGGACAGCAATACGGCTTCTCACCCGTGTGCAATCTCCGATGTATGGAAAGATTGGACTTCTGCGAAAAACATTTCCCGCAGTCAGGACAGGAATACGGTTTCTCCCCCGTGTGCAATCTCTGATGTTTGGAAAGATGGGACTTCTCTGAAAAACATTTCCCGCACTCAGGACAGGAATACAGCTTCTCCCCCGTGTGCAATCTCTGATGTTTGGAAACAGAAGACTTCTCTGAAAAACATTTCCCGCACACAGGGCAGGAATATGGCTTCTCCCCTGTGTGCAATCTCTGATGTTTTGAAAGATTGGACTTCTGTGAAAAACATTTCCCGCACTCAGGACAGGAATACGGCTTCTCCCCCATGTGCAATCTCTGATGTGAGGAAAGAGTAGACTTCTCTGAAAAACATTTCCCACACTCAGGACATGAATAGGGTTTCTCCCCCGTGTGCAATTTCTGATGACGGGAAAGAGTGGACTTCTGTGAAAAACTTTTCCCGCACTCGGTACAAGAATACGGCTTTTCTCCTGTATGCAATTTCTGATGTTGGGAAAGATTGGACTTCTGTGGGAAACATTTCCCGCACTCAGAACAGGAATGCTCCCCCATGTGAGATCTCTGATGTCTGACAACCTCTGATTTTTCTCCAAAACATTTCCTACACTCAGTACAGGAAAACGGCTTCTCACCTGTGTGAGATCTCTGATGTCTGTTAAGTTGGGACTTCTGTGAAAAACCTTTCCCACACTCAGTACAGGAAAACGGCTTTACACCTGTGTGAGATCTCTGATGTCTGTTAAGATGGGACTTTTGTGAAAAACATTTCCCGCACTCAGAACAGGAAAATGACTTCTCCCATCTGTGACATTTCTGATTAGTGCAAAGACTGGATTGATGTGCAAAACATTTCCCACAATCAGGACAGGAATACGTCTTCTCTCGCGTGTGCAATTTCTTATGTCGGTAAAGACTGGAATAATCTGAAAAACATTTCCCACACTCGGGGCAGGAATATGGCTTCTCCCCTGTGTGAGTTCTTGTATGCACATTAAGTTTGGATTTCAAACGGAAACACTTCCCGCACTCAGGACAGGGAAATCTCTTATATGTTTGAAGGACGGCACTGTCCCGCACAGTCTGAGGCTCCTCAGGATAAGAGGAATACGATGGTCCGGCACCGTCCCGCAGAGTCTGAGGTTCCTCAGGATAAGAGGAATACAATGGTCCGGCACCGTCCCGCACAGTCTGAGGTTCCTCAGGATAAGAGGAATACGATGGTCCGGCACCGTCCCGCACAGTCTGAGGTTCCTCAGGATAAGAGGAATACGATGGTCCGGCACCGTCCCGCACAATCTGAGGTTCCTCAGGATAAGAGGAATACGATGGTCCGGCACCGTCCCGAACAGTCTGAGGTTCCTCAGGATAAGAGGAATACGATGGTCCGGCACCGTCCCGCACAGTCTGAGGTTCCTCAGGATAAGAGGAATACGATGGTCCGGCACCGTCCCGCATAGTCTGAGGTTCCTCAGGATAAGAGGAATACGATGGTCCGGCACCGTCCCGCACAGTCTGAGGTTCCTCAGGATAAGAGGAATACGACGGTCCGGCACCGTCCCGCACAGTCTGAGGTTCCTCAGGATAAGAGCAATACGATGGTCCGGCACCGTCCCGCACAGTCTGAGGTTCCTCAGGATAAGAGGAATACGATGGTCCATCTACACTGTGTGGTGTCGGATGGACATTTGAGGTAGTCGGGTTTTCTCCTGGACTATACTGTGTGATGTCCTCATCTTCTACTTTACAGTCTGGAGACAAAGTGAGACAATCCTCTGAGGTTTTCCTCATCTCCCGTCCATCTACTAAAATAGAAATACAAAGATTATTACTAGACATGAGCTGATTGGTTCCCCTAAACCAGGACTCCGCCCACATCGGGCAGCTTTGTCTCTGAGGATCTTACAATTCCCCCCTCAAGGTAACTAGTAAATTGCTCCTCTGATCTCCTACCAGATCATTTCTTTATTCATGGACCTTAGTCAGAGAGTGAGGAAACAACGAGAACTGTCTTTTATAGGAGTGACAGTGATGAGGGGATTATAGGACGAGGGTCCCCACCCTCTCTATCACTGAATGCCATCTTCCCAACACAAGAAGTCCTGCACTTCCTTATTTAGTCATGAATAACAGTGGGGCTGAGCCCCACCAGAGGTCAGAGAGTGAGAATGAGGGGAGAACAACCAAGATGAAGACTAGACTGATCCTGAAGACCACCATCATTGGGTCACTGACTCCTCCCCCTCATTATCACTTTCTGTTTAAGGTTCCAAGTTGGAGGATGTTATCACATTATTATCAACATGTAAAAGTCTGTGCTCCAATCACATCACCCGATATAAAATGTCCAGCTGGTAGGAAATGGGTGTAACAAAAGAGAATACATATTATGTGTATATATAGCAGAGGGTGGAGGGTGGAGAGAAGAAGTCAGGAGTATGTAATGTACAATATAAATTATACAGTATAATGGTCAGGAGGACTTATAATATTGGGGTTCAGTAAACAGTGGAAGCTGAAAAGATTACTGGAGACAAGTTGCAGAGATCCCACACCGCTGCCTCCCATCTCCTGAGACTGCACTCAGTGACTTGGGTCTGAGACTATACAGACATATCCCTCCACCCGGCACAGCCAGCAAATAACAGAGCAAGTAACCCGGGAGAATTGTTCTGTCAGAGATCTCACTAGACCCGGGCATGGGGCAGAAGACCCAAGGTACATACCCCAGGTGTCTAGGTCAAGCAAACCCTATGGTGAAAATCAACATTTTGCTGCCAGCTGAACCCCAGAATCTCCATAAATCCAGTCTAGAGACATAAATTGTGTCTGCAGCACAGAGAAGGAAGATTATCCGAGAGAAATACAGGAATACAGGACGGGGAACACAGCTCAGGAAAGTGACCAGGGGATTACAGGCTGATATCACCCAGTCCCCGGCCTACTCTGGACCAATCAGTGAGCAGTATGGGTGGAGGAATGGATTTAGTGTTAATGACCTACCTGTGCTGATCTCTGTAGGAGTGTCCTCCTCTATAAATGTCCCCGTTATTCCATCCTCCTCCATAGACTGCTGATCATCCCTCACATACGTCTCTTCTTCTTCTGATTTCACCTCAAATTCTATATCGATTGGATCTCCACTCTAAACCAAGAGAATGAGAGAGAATATCATCTGTAAGATATAAACTTACATACAAAATCCACACATCATCTCCACCAGTCCATGTTCTAGATGCTCCGCCCCACCGACCTTGTAACAGTGAGGGATGGTGTGACCTTCCTGTGTGGAATCCCGGGAATACAGAGGACGGGGACATCTCTCTGGTGGGTTCCTGGTATTAGGTGGCTCCATCATATCCTTGTGTCCTTCTGAAAACTCCTCCATCACTCCATACTCCTCATCCTCCTCTTTATACTCTTCTTTAATATCAATATTATCATCCCCGAGGTTTCCACTCTGAATATATAATAAAACATTCATTGTAACGAAATAGCTTTAGTATGAACCTTTCCCACCAATAATTGTTCCTCATCTACCTGATGATGGTGGGGGATGGTGTGACCTTCCTGTGTGGAATCCCGGGAATACAGAGGACGGGGACATCTCTCTGGTGGGTTCCCATTACTGGATCCATCTGTAGGAAACACACACACTGACTGAATACATTGTTTCTATGTGTTTATCAGATGATGGGGGATCTAGGTGGAGCCTCCGTACTGCTCTCTCCTTTACAATAAAGTCTCCTCTTACCCGGTGATGTGAGGGGCGGCTGATTCTCCATCATGACGTCCTTCCCGGCACCGCTCACCTCTCCTGTCAGCAGCTCGATGATCTCTCTGGTGACTTCTAGAATCTTCTTTGTATTTCTCTATTCTATCAGGGAGGGAGGTGGAGGCAATGTGATGGTCATATGATCTCCAGACTTCACAGGAGGAAAACTCTAGATCTGAACACAAATAGTAAAATCGAATGACATTCCCAGAATCCTCCTCACCTCACTGGTCAGGTCTCTTTATTTAAACCCCACTTCATGCTGAGGTTTCTGATATTATAGACTATGGAGGTCCAACAGCCCTACTTTGCATGTGAGGAGGCCAGGGGACGGCCCTCATCCTAAGAGTATTAGAAAAATAGAGTCGGATAGAGGGATATGAGGAAGAGAAGCTGTGAGGTCAGTGTGATGTAGGGATGAGCTTCGAGTTCGAGTCGAACCCTGGTAGCCGTAGTGTTTAAGGTGCTACCTTGGGGGAGCCACCCTTCCACAGGAAAGTAGTACATATTGTGTCTATACGTTTAAAAATAGACTTAGGTATTTTGCAAGGAGAATTGGCAAGGATATACAGAAGTCTCGGTAGGTAGATCATTTTGAGGACATTGGCCCTCCCCATGAGGTCCAGAGGCAGATCCATCCACTGCTTGGTCTGCTTCTGAAAGCAGGCCAATAGAGGCTCTATGTTGTTGGCGACATATGAAGATAAGGGGGTCTGCACCAAAACCCCAAGGTACCTAAAGGAGGATACCACTTGAAGCTTGGAATCCGGGTGAATCAGGTGAGGCTCAGCCACGTCTAGGAGGAAAAGACTTTTCCCAATTCACCCGGAAGCCAGAATAGTCTCCAAAGGTATTAATCTCCACCAACAGGGCCTGAAGTGATTCATTAGTATCAGCCAGATACACCAATATGTCATCCGCATAAAGCGAAATGCGTTCTCCCACCGCATCTTCAGTGTCACTTACAACATTACTTCCTCCTCTCCTCTTTCCCTCTCCATCGGAGTCCCCCAAGGTTCTGTTCTAGGACCTCTTATTCTCAATCTACACCTCCTCCATGGGTCAGCTTATAGCCTCCATGGCTTCTTATTCCATTTTTATGCTGATGACACACAAATCCCTGTTTCCACCCCTCAGCTCACTCCTCCAGTCTCCTCACGTATCTCTAATTTACGAACAGACATATCAGCCTGGATATCACACCAACTCAATCTATCCAAAACCGAGCTCATAATATTTCCTCCCCCACGTGCCCCGTCCCCCCCAAGCCAGCGTTCTAGGGGTAATCCTGGACTCTGAACTCTACTTTTGGGGCCTACATCCAATCACAGTCCAAAGCTTTCAACCTCCGCAACATCTCCAAAATACGCCCCTTCCTAACCAATGACACCACAAAGCTCCAATTCCACTCCCTGGTCATCTCACCTCAACTACTGCCACTCCCTCTTCCTTGGATTACCTTTACATAGGCTCCTCCCCCTTCAGTCCATCATGACTTCCGCTGCCAGACTCATCCACCTTACCAACCGTTCAGTGTCTGCTACTCCTCTCTACCAATTCCTCAATTGGTCTCTATTCGGTGCCCTCCACCCCTCTCTGCCAATCCCTCCACTGGTCTCCATTCTGTGTCCTCCACCCCTCTCTGCCAATCCTTCCACTGGCTTCAATTCAGTGCCCTCCACCCCTCTCTGCCAATCCCTCCACTGGTCTCCATTCTGTGTCCTCCACCCCTCTCTGCCAATCCTTCCACTGGCTTCAATTCAGTGTCCTCCACCCCTCTCTGCCTCCCTCCACTGGTCTCCACTCAGTGTCCTGCACCCCTCTCTACCAATCCACCCACTGGCATCCATTCAGTGTCCTCCACCCCTCTCTACCAATCCCTCCACTGGTCTCCATTCAGTGTCCTCCACCCCCCTCTACCAATCCCCCCACTGGCATCCATTTAGTGCCCTCCACCCCTCTCTGCCAATCCCTCCACTGGCTTCCATTCAGTGCCCTACACCACTCTCTGCCAATCCCTCCACTGGCTTCCATTTAGTGTCCTCCATCCCTCTCTGCTAATTCCTTCACTGGCTTCCCTTCAGTGTCCTCCACCCCTCTCTGCCAATCCCTCCACTGGTCTCCATTCAGTGTCCTCCACCCCTCTCCACCAATCCCTGCACTGGTCTCCATTCAGTGTCCTCCACCCCTCTCTGTCAATCCCTGCACTGGCCTCCATTCAGTGTCATCCACCCCTCTCTGCCAATCCCTCCACTGGTCTCCATTCATTGTCCTCCACCCCTCTCTGCAAATCCCTCCACTGGCCTCCATTCAGTGTTCTCCACCCCTCTCTGCCAATCCTTGACCTGGCTTCCGCTCACCCAACAAACTAAATTCAAAATAGTAGCAACAACATGCAAAGTCATCCACAACTCGGCCCCAAGCTACATCACTAACCTAGTCTCACAATACCAACCAAATCATTCTCTTCATACCTCCCAAGTCCTCCTGTTATCTAGTACCCGTGTTACCACCTCCCATTCTCATCTCCAGGACTTCTATTGGGCCTCTCCCATCCCCTGGAACTCCCTATCCCAATTTGTCTATCTCGTGCTCTGTCCACATTTAGCTAATCCCCGAAAACCCTTCACTTTAGAGAAACCTAACCTGCCCCCACCTAACAACTGGACCTCTATTTTCTTCATCGGCCCTTCCCCCACAGTTATTATTTTTTGTATCCTTTGACCTTCCCTCCTAGATTGTAAGCTCTAAGGAGCAGGGCCCTCTGATTCCTCCTGTATTATATTATATTGTAACTGTCCTGTCTGCCCTCATGTTGTGCAAACGGTTGGCACGATATAAATCCTGTATAATATTAATATATGTGTGTATTATCATCTGCTGGAGATAAAAGACGTCACAGTGACTATGGAGGAAGAGGACGGACATGACGGGGTTACTGGGTGTAAATAGAAAATAAGATCTTATTACCTCCTCTGCTGCCACTTCCAACAATGTCTTCTCTGTTATTCGTACCTCATGGAACTTCCTGTCTTTATCTAACATCACTTCCTGTCTTTACCTGACATCACTTCCTGTCTTCCATAAAACCTTCTTATCTGGGCAAGAAGTGAGACCACCACCTTGTGGAATTTAGAGGAACTGCAGCTCAGAAGTAGTTGAACACGGTGTTTCGTCAGATTACCGTGTTCACACAACGAGACGTTTCTCTGACCTGCAGTTCCTATGAGTTCCACAAGTTGGTGATCTCACTTCTTCCCAGACAAGAAGGCTTTATGGAAGACAGGGAGTGATGTCAGGTAAAGACAGGAAGTGATGTCAGGTAAAGACAGGAAGTGATGTCAGGTACAGACAGGAAGTTCCGGGTGAGAGGTGAGTCAGGAGGAAGTAGTGAGGAGACATTGTTGAAAGCTGCAGCAGAGGAGGTAATAAGATCTTATCTTCTATTTACACCCAGTAACCCCGTCATGCCCGTCCTCTTCCTCCATGTAACTCTTCCTCTGTAACTTCCGTTACAGAATGTGTAACAGAAGTGACGTTCCGTCGCCGCCATCTTGCTACACCTCACACTCCCCCATAGTAAAGATACACTGAGAAGGGGGAAAGAGGACATCTTGTTACACCCACCGAAGTGTTGCATCCTACACTTTTTTTGTAACAGTAAAGTGAGTTTATATAGTGAAATACAGTACTTAGAACTCCGTCTGACTGGTTGGATGTTGAATTTTAAAAGCAGCGATCTTCTGTGAGATTAGCAAACCTTTGCGATCAGCTGCTGCTTTTAGAATTCAACATTTAACCAGTCAAACGGAGTTCTAAGTACTGTATTTGACTATATAAACTCACTTTACTGTTAAAAATAAGTGTAAAATGCAAAACTCTGGTGGGTGTAACAAGATGTCCGCTTTTCCCTTCTCCGTGTATCCTTACTATGGAGAAGTGCCGGGTGTAGCAAGATGGCGGCGACGGAACGTCACATCCGTTACACATTCTGACGGGTCACCTAATCTGACGAAACAACGGCCTTGTGCGGTGTGTGTATGTACTGTATATCCTTATAGATGTGTAGTGCTCCCCCCACAGGAGCCACTGATGATAACTGGTTCTTTCCCAAACAGTACAGAGGCCCCCCAGTCACCCAAGTAACAGCCCAGTTACTCCGGCTCCTATAAACAGTCTCAGGGGTTTGTCTTTTTGTAATGAATTGCTTGTAGAACTCGGGGTTTGGGATACTCCAAAACTGCTAGCAACATTAACCACTAACCTACTGGGCACTTTTACCCCCTTCCCGCCCAGGCCAATTGTTAAGTTTCGGCACTGTTACACTTTGAATGACAATGTCATGTAACGCTGTACTCATATGACATTTTTATCACACAAATAGAGCTTTTTTTTTTGGTGGTATTTAATCACCACTGGGGTTTTATTTTTTGCTAAATAAATTTAAAATTTATAAAAAAAAAATGTTTTTCATAGTTTGTTATAACATTTTGCAAACAGGTCATTTTTCTGCATCACTGATGAGGCTGCACTGGTGGGCACTGATAGGCACCACTAATGAGCACTGTTAGGCGGCATTAAAGCGGAGTTCCACCCACAAATGGAACTTCTGCTTTTCGGAACCCTCCCCCCCTCCGGTGTCACATTTGGCACCTTTCAGGGGGAGGGGGAGCAGATACCTGTCTAATACAGGTATTTTGCTCCCACTTCCAGACATAGATATCCATGCCTTCCGCGGGTATCTACGCCACTTCCGGCACCAGACTTTCCACCCAAATCCAGGCAACCGGTAAGACTGTTCCAGGGGAGGTGGGTGGTAAGCATGGCAAGGAAATAGGGGGGAGGGTTTTTTGGTGCCAGGACTGAAGTTTGGCGTCCCAAACAAGGGAAGCTACTGCCTGTCAACAAACCCAACTCGGGAAACATCAGGTGTTTTCGTTGCCAAGAACTGGGACATGTTGCAGCAAACTGTCCATTGACTGATGAACCAATGCAGTGTGATCTGTCTATTAGAAGGCAGTATATGTTTTATGCTGTTTCATGCGCTGCAGCGCCAAATGTCGGGAAACATGACTGTTAATAATAAGCCTATTACGGCCTTTCTGGACTCTGGAAGTCTAGTGACTTTGGTTACAGCTGAGATGGTTGAAACTGTGAATTTTCATACTAAAAAAAGTTGCTGTGATCTGTGTACATGGGGATACCCGGGAGTATCCTATAGCCACTGTTTAAAACTGGCTTAAGTATGGTGACCCATCCGGTTGCCCCACTTGGTGCACAAGGCCATCTTTGGTAGGGACTTCCCTACGTTTTGGGAACTATGGCATCATCCCGACCCGGTCGCAGTACATGACTCAGTGGCAGAGCCAGAGCTCCCGACCACTACTGACCATGTGGGTTCAGGGGACTCCTCTCAGGGCTCCCCGAGTTTTCCTTTCTCAGTTACTGTATGGTGGGGTAGCTGGAGGAACCTGAGGAAGTCCCCACAACCAGTAGAGCTGGACAGCCGTCTGCTGACTCTGAGCCTACGTTGGAGTTTGCTGACCTTAATGTGCACAAGGAAAATGTTGGTACTGAGCAGAGAAAAGACCCTACCCTTGCCAGGGCCTGGGAAAATGTAATAGTGATTAATGATGTACCTCTCGAACCTGGGGACAGGCCCTGTTTTCCTTATTTCAGCAGCAATGAGGATTTACTGTATCGTGTATGTAAAACGAATGATGAAGTGGTTGAACAGTTGGTGGTCCCTAAGCCATACAGAAGGGTGGTGTTGGAACTTGCCCATGGGCACTTGCTAGGAGGCCATTTAGGGGTTGCCAGTTCGAGTTAATAACTTGCCATGCTCCTCTGAAATGGATGGGCCAAAAGAAGGACAATAATGCCGCGTACACACGATCGTTTTTCGGCATGAAAAAAACGTTGTTTTTAAAAACGTTGTTTTTAAAAACGTAATTTAAAATGATCGTGTGTGGGCTTCACATCGTTTTTTCGGCTTCAGAAAAACGACAAAAAAAAATTCGAACATGCTGCATTTTTTAACATCGTTTTAAAAAACTTCATTTTTCGGGTTGTAAAAAATGATCATGTGTGGGCAAAAACGACATGCGCGGGCATGCCCAGAAGCAAGTAATGAGACGGGAGCGCTCGTTCAGGTAAAACTCCCATTCATAATGGAGTAAGCACATTCATCACGCTGTAACAGCCAAAAAAGCTTGAATCGTCTTTTACTAACAAGGAATCAGCTAAAGCAGCCCAAAGGCGAATAAAACTTCCCCTTTAGAGTGCCGTTGTACGTGTTGTACGTCACCGCGCTTTTTTCATCATTTTTCTAAAACAATGGTGTGTGGGCAACGTCGTTTTTAATGATGAAGTTGGAAAAACATTGTTTTTTGGACATGCTGAAAAACGTTTTTTTTTTTCATGACGAAAAACGATCGTGTGTACGCGGCATAATAGACGGGTGAACCTGTGGTTTTTGGCTCTACAGGATTACTCCTTCACTGTAAAACACAAGTGTTCCAACCCTGGGGTTGAAACAGGGGGGTGGGGGTGTAGCAGAGCGTCCCAGAGAGAGCCTGGAAAAGTCCTGTTCGGAGTTTATACAACTCCCAGGCTCTTCTCTTATACGTTCAGGGATCTCTGATCCAGTCCGGGTCTTGGTCCTCTCTACCAGGGGAATTTAAGCTCACCGGAGCAGACAGCCTTTGCTCTCTCTGCCTGGGAAACACAGACAACACTGGTCTGTGAGAGCAAGAAGGTTGGCGAAAGCTGTTATGCCGCGTACGCACGACCGTTATTCATTTCATGTCATGCGATTCCTCTCAAGTTCCATTCGAATGGCGCCACCCTTTGGCCTGCATTTGCTGATCCTTGTGTTAATAAAGTTTGGTGAGAGACGATTCGCGCTTTTCATTCTTCGTGCTTTTCAGCGTGATGAATGTGCTATCTCCATTACGAACGCTATTTTTACCAGAACGAGCGCTTCCGTCTCATACTTGATTATGATGCCGGGTACACACGATCATTTTTCGGGTTGTAAAAAAACGTTTTAAAAAAAATGTCATTTAAAACGATCGTGTGTGGGCATCAGAGCATTTTTCGGGTTCTGAAAAACAGACAAATTTATTTTTCGAACATGCTCTCTTTTGTCACAACGTTTTAAACATTGTCGTTTTTCGGGTTGTAAAAAATTATCGTGTGTGGGCTTTAACGACGTGAAAAACCTGCGCATGCTCAGAAGCAAGTTATGAGGCGGGAGCGCTCGTTCTGGTAAAACTAGCGTTCATAATGGAGATGGCACATTCACGCTGTAACGGACAGAAAAGCGCAAATCGTCTTTTACTAACACAAAATCAGCTAAAGCAGCCCAAAGGGTGGCTTCATGGAACTTCCCCTTTATAGTGCCGTCGTACGTGTTGTACGTCACCGCGCTTTGCTAGAGCATTTTTTTTTTCACGATCGTGTGTAGGCAAGGCCGTTTTAATGATGAAAAGTTGAAAAAAAAAAATTTTCTAGAGCCTGAAAAACGTTGTTTTTTTACAACCCGTGAAGGCATACACACGAACGTTAAAAAGAACGACGTGAAAAACGATGAGAAGAAATAGAGCAGGTTCTAAAAAAAAACAAAAACGGGCATGCTATGGAGCGTACACACAACTGTTTTTCGCGACCAATCTAAAAAATGTCAGTTTTCTCGTCATGAAAAAACGGTCGTGTATACGCGACGTTAAGCATTTATGTGGAAACTGACAAGCGGTAGGCCTGTTCAGCCTGGTAGTTAGGGCCTGTGTATATCGTATAGTCAGTGCCGAGACACGGCTTGGTTTTTGGTTGGTGTTTTTTCTTATTTGTTGTTTTGGAACACTGTACAGCACCTGTAAATAGACTTTGTATATATCACCGATAAACACTGCACTGTTTTTCACTCATCCAATGTACTTGGTATCTGTGCCTGCTCGTCCCAGGAATTCTGGCCCCGATTCAATAAAAACAATAATTTCCTATAATCGTCGGCAACATCGAGTGGCCATAATTTCTTCTGAAAAACCTTAATCGTAAAAATAGCGAACTAACACAGTATGGCCACTAGATGGAGCCAATGACCATAGGAAATCACTGAAATAAAATATGACCAATACCGGTCACGGCTGGGGGGATGCGCGTCACATTTGTCCTGGAATTTTATTGATAGGCAACTCCTATCCTCATATTGATTGGCGGTTCCAAATAAATAACTACTGCAGGAGGGAACAGACACAGAAGATACGCTCCGCCTCTTCCCAAATAACTGTTGTGTTTTATTATGACACAATGGAAGGTTTTTATACACATGATTACGTAGCTATCACATTAATATTACAATTGTACTTTTATGGTAACAAGGGGCGTAACATAGGCGGGGCTAATTCTAATCAGGACTGGAAAGAATGCAAACATGGAATGAAAACTTTATTAGTGCCGTGTGCAATACATACAACATAGAATACAATTCTATACAGAACTTACACATTTCCTTTACACATTCATTCTACAAAGTTTATAGAAACAGACCTGGAAGTGTTTGTGAAATCTTCCCCCACAAAATGTCCTCAGCTAATGAGAGGGAATGACTCAATTTTTATTTTAAAAGGCCTAGAGGACCGCCTTTCAAGTGGTGGGGTTAACGCGTTTCGTCCTGGAAGACGACTTGAGAAAACAGACCTCTTGCAAGAGTTTCCACCACAAAATGTACTCAGCCAATGAGAGGGAATGACTCCATTTTTATTTTTCTCCTGCTATCAATGGCCAACACGGTACAACACTTCATCCATGTCTTTGGTGATCTCTGATCTCCTTATGAAGTGTTTCTTACATGATGAACATCAGCCATGGAGTATATCTGAGGTGTATATCAGGGTGTGCTTCTTCCCCACATGTCCAGCAACATTCACATACAAGACATTTCCCGCACTCACTAATACACCTCGAGGGTTGTGTGGGACCCCTGATGTACAGGAAGACAAGACTTCAGTGAGGAACATTTCCCTCACTCAGACCAGGAATACGGCTTCTCCCCCGTGTGAGATCTCTGATGTCTGGAAAGACTGGACTTCAATGTAAAACATTTCCCGCACTCAGGACAGCAATACGGCTTTTCCCTCATGTGCAATTTCTGATGTCCAGAAAGACTGAACTTCTTTGAAAAACATTTCCCGCACTCAGGACAGGAATATGGCTTCTTCCCCGTGTGAGATCTCTGATGTCTGGAAAGACTGGACTTCAATGTAAAACATTTCCCGCACTCAGGACAGGAATATGGCTTTTCCCCTGTGTGAGATCTCTGATGATAGGAAAGACTGCACTTTAATGTAAAAGATTTCCCGCACTCAGGACAGGAATATGGCTTTTCACCTGTGTGAGATCTCTGATGATAGGAAAGATTGGACTTCGATGTAAAACATTTCCCGCACTCAGGACAGCAATACGGCTTTTCCCCCATGTGCAATTTCTGATGTCCAGAAAGATTGGACTTCTTTGAGAAACATTTCCCGCACTCAGGACAGGAATACGGCTTTTCCCCTGTGTGAGATCTCTGATGATAGGAAAGTGCAGACTTCTTTGAAAAACATTTCCCGCACTCAGAACAGGAATACAGCTTTTCCCCTGTGTGCAATCTCTGATGATAGGAAAATTCAAACTTATCTGAAAAAGATTTCCCACACTCAGTACAGCAATACGGCTTTTCCCCCGTGTGAGATCTCTGATGTCTGGAAAGACTGGACTTGTCTGTGAAACATTTCCCGCACTCAAGACAGGAATGCGGCTTTTCCCCCGTGTGCAATCTCTGATGACAGGAAAGATAGGACTTCCGTGAAAAACATTTCCTGCACTCAGGACAGGAATACGGCTTTTCCCCCTTGTGCAATCTCTGATGACAGGAAAGATAGGACTTCCGTGAAAAACATTTCCCGCACTCAGGACAGGAATACGGCTTTTCCCCCTTGTGCAATCTCTGATGACAGAAATGATAGGACTTCCGTGAAAAACATTTCCCGCACTCAGGACAGGAATACGGCTTCTCCCCCGTGTGCAATCTCTGATGTATGGAAAGACTGGACTTCCTAGAAAAACATTTCCTGCACTCAAGACAGGAATACGGCTTCTCCCCCTTATGCAATCTCTGATGTGTGGTAAGACTGGACTTCCCTGAAAAACATTTCCCGCACTCAGGACAGGAATACGGCTTCTCCCCCTTATGCAATCTCTGATGTCTGGTAAGACTGGACTTATCTGAAAAACATTTCCCGCACTCAGGACAGGAATACGGCTTCTCCCCCGTGTGCAATCTCTGATGTGTGGCAAGAGTGGACTTCTGTGAAAAACATTTCCCGCACTCAGGGCAGGGATATGGCTTCTCCCCCGTGTGCACATTCTGATGATTGGAAAGATGGGACTTCTGTGAAAAACATTTCCCACACTCAGGACAGGAATACGGCTTCTCCCCCGTGTGAGTTCTTTTGTGGAGATTAAGTCTGGATTTTAAATGGAAACACTTCCCACACTCCGTACAGGAAAACCTTTTATCTGTTGGAAGGACAGCACCGTCCCGCACAGTCTGAGGTTCCTCAGGATAAGAGGAATACGATGATCCGGCACCGTCGCGCACAGTCTGAGGTTCCTCGGGATAAGAGGAATACGATGGTCCGGCACCGTCCCGCACAGTCTGAGGTTCCTCAGGATAAGAGGAATACGATGGTCCGGCACCGTCCCGCACAGTCTGAGGTTCCTCAGGATAAGAGGAATACGATGGTCTGGCACCGTCCCGCACAGTCTGAGGTTCCTCAGGATAAGAGGAATACGATGGTCCATCTACACTGTGTGGTGCCGGATGGACATTTGAGGTAGTCGGGTTTTCTCCTGGACTATACTGTGTGATGTCCTCATCTTCTACTTTACAGTCTGGAGACAAAGTGAGACAATCCTCTGAGGTTTTCCTCATCTCCCGTCCATCTACTAAAATAGAAAGAAACAGATTATTACTAGACATGAGCTGATTGGTTCCCACCCAGGGAATGCCTGAAGCAGCACAATCCCCGCCCCCTGTTTGTGATTGGAGAAATCATAAATCCCACCTCTTGTGTCCAATCACTGTGCTGCGATTTGTTACAGCACAAGCTGATTTTTGGGAAGGGGGGGTGTCCTTGAATGGCAGTTCGGAAATGTGGTTACCCTACCCACAAACCTTGCCCGGTGTTTGTGGGGGTCTGCGGGCGGGGGGACTTATCGTAATCTGGAAGCCTCCTTTAACAAGGGGGCCCCCAGATCCCGCCCCCCTTCCCCTATGTGAATGGGTATCGTGTACACTGTACCCCTACTCATTCACCAAATAAGTGTAAAAAAAGTAGAAATGTCAGGAGACCGTTTTGGACAATTCCTTTATTTAAAAAACAAAAAAAAAGTGTCTCGCGATGTAAATCCATCACCAGTCACGGCGTCCGACGGTCCCGAAAAATATAAAAAAAACGGGTCGTCTTTTTGCTTTGACATCTGATATATAGGCCACCCGGTGACGTAAATGGGTGACCCCTCCCCACTCTGAAGTCACAAATTACTCTGCCAGAGATCTTGCTAGACCCGGGCATGGGGCAGAAGACCCAAGGTACATACCCCAGGTGTCTAGGTCAAGCAAACCCTATGGTGAAAATCAACATTTTGCTGCCAGCTGACCCCCAGAATCTCCATAAATCCAGTCTAGAGACATAAATTGTGTCTGCAGCACAGAGAAGGAAGATTATCCGAGAGAAATACAGGAATACAGGACGGGGTACACAGCTCAGGAAAGTGACCAGGGGATTACAGGCTGATATCACCCAGTCCCCGCCCTACTCTGGACCAATCAGTGAGCAGTATGGGTGGAGGAATGGATTTAGTGTTAATGACCCACCTGTGCTGATCTCTGTAGGAGTGTCCTCCTCTATAAATGTCCCCGTTATTCCATCCTCCTCCATAGACTGCTGATCATCCCTCACATACGTCTCTTCTTCTGATTTCACCTCAAATTCTATATCGATTGGATCTCCACTCTAAACCAAGAGAATGAGAGAAAATATCATCTGTAAGATATAAGCTTTATTATTGTGACATCACATGAATAAATCCCCTTGTCTACTCAAGTTCATGTTCTAGATGTTCCAATCCACCAACCTTTAAATAGGGAGGGATGGTGTGACCTTCCTGTGTGGAATCCCGGGAATACAGAGGACGGAGACATCTCTCTGGGGGGTTCCTGGTATTAGGTGGCTCCATCATATCCTTGTGTCCTTCTGAAAACTCCTCCATCACTCCATACTCCTCATCCTCCTCTTTATACTCTTCTTTAATATCAATATTATCATCCCCGAGGTTTCCACTCTGAATATATAATAAAACATTCATTGTAATAAACATGTTTGTGTATAAATCATAACCACCAATAATTGTTCCTCGTCTACCTGATGATGGTGGGGGATGGTGTGTTCTTCCTCCATCACCCCATCCTCATCATCCTCCTCTTTTATCTCTTCTTTAACCTCAACTTTAGAATCTCTCGGGTTTCCACTCTGAATATAGAATAAAAATGACATCAATGGTAACAATGCAGATAATGACAGATCCTAATGATACTATCAGTGATTGTTCCTCATCTACCTGATGATGGTGGGGGATGGTGTGACCTTCCTGTGTGGAATCCCGGGAATACAGAGGACGGGGACATCTCTCTGGTGGGTTCCCATTACTGGATCCATCTGTAGGAAACACACACACTGACTGAATACATTGTTTCTATGTGTTTATCAGATGATGGGGGATCTAGGTGGAGCCTCCGTACTGCTCTCTCCTTTACGATAAAGTCTCCTCTTACCCGGTGATGTGAGGGGCGGCTGATTCTCCATCATGACGTCCTTCCCGGCACCGCTCACCTCTCCTGTCAGCAGCTCGATGATCTCTCTGGTGACTTCTAGGATCTTCTTTGTATTTCTCTATCCTATCAGGGAGGGAGGTGGAGGCAATGTGATGGTCATATGATCTCCAGACTTCACAGGAGGAAAACCCTAGATCGGAACACAAATAGTAAAATCAAATGACATTCCCAGAATCCTCCTCACCTCACTGGTCAGGTCTCTCTTTATTTAAACCCCACTTCATGCTGAGGTTTCTGATATTACATACAATGCAGGTCCAACAGCCCTACTTTGAAAGTGAGGAGGCCAGGGGCCGGCCAACATCCTAAGAGCATCAGAAAAAAAAGAGTCTGTTAGAGAAATATTAAGAGGAGGAGCTGTGAGGTCAGTGTGATGTCATAGGATTCTCTGACTCTGGTTGGAGGGAAATTGGGAGAAGGAGCTGTGGAGGGCACCCTATGAGGTTTTTGTTCACAGAATCATTTCTCCCGGGTGCGTCCCTCCTCTCCTAAACCAAAAGATTAACTTTTTCTTTGGGCTTTGCCAGGACACATCATATTCCTGTGATCTCTGTTTACTCCGGAGACTTTACTGATCACATTTTAGGATGAATAGCTGAGACTTGGATCATCATGGAAAAGTATTTCCGGACATTTACTACCAATCAAATGTTTCCCTTTTCCTTATTTTTTAAATATTTTGAAATAAAGATATACATATCCCAATAACCCCTAAATTAACCGCCCATCCCCCGCCACTAATAAAAGTACTATAATCCGTTTGTCAGGAGTGTGTTGTGCTCCTGCTCCTGATTTCAGCATCCTGGTTTTGGCGGTGATGCATTCTCTCTGTCTGTCTGTCCACCTGTAAGGTGATTGATGTGGTCAGGCTCTGGGTGGAGACCAAACTTGATTTAAGCCAGCCAAGCCTGCAGTCTCATGCTTGTAATATTGCATTTGTAACACCTGCTTCAAGCTCTCTGTTTGTCTGCCCTGCTCAACTATTTGGATCCCCTCGTTGATGACCTCGGATTGGATATTGGCTACTCTCTGAACTCTGCCTGCCTTCTGACTATGGATTTGGCCCTTTGGGTTTGACCAAGCATGGCTCTCTCCCCCTTCTTCTCACTCTGTACCGATCGGTACGGAGAGGGGAGAGATGAACTGGACATGACGCCGGCTTGTTTACAAGTGATCGCTCTGCCCCAGGAGGCGCGCTGGAGCAAGATTCTGGGAAGATGTCACAGTACGCCCCCCAGAGTTATCATTCGGCTATAGCGCGGTTGTTACCTGGTTAAGTGCTGTGATCTATCGGCCTCTTAAACAGGTATCAACCTTCCTTAAAGACTTGGAATAGGCCAGATTAGTAATTTGGATTAGTTGTTATGGTTGTATTTTCACTGCTATTACTACGGCTGACTCTTTTATCACCCGCAATCTATTGGCTATCACTTTCTCTGATCCCTCCCCCCAACACCTAGTTTAAAAGCCCCTCCAGCTTTGTGACCATCTAATTTCCCAATAGAGCTGTACTGTCCCCATTAAGGTGCAGCCCATCCTTACTAAAGAGCCGGAAACCGACTGAGAAGTCGGCCCAGTTCTCCAGGAACCCAAATCCCTCTTTCCTGCATAAAGTGGCTCAGTGTTCAGTTCCCCAAGCTCCTGCTGCCTCTCTGCTGTGGCTCGAGGTACAGGTAGCATTTCAGGGAAAACTACCTTGGAGGTCCTTTTCCTCAATCTTTTCCCTAAATCCCTGAAATCGTTTAGGACTATCCACCTTCCTCTCACTTGGTCATTGGTACCAACATGTATCATGACCGCTGGGTCCTCCCCATCCCCTCACAATAATCTGTTCACCTGATTCGTGATGTGCCGAACCCGTGCACCCGGGAAAAAACAACACACTTCCTCAGCAACCCCAGTCTTTCTGACAGATTGCCCTCTCTGTCCTTCTAATACAGTAATTGAGTCTCCCACTACCAGCACTTGTCTGGCCTTACCCGTGTCCCTGCTCCCCTCCTTACTGTAGCCGTCACTACACTGGCAGCTAGGGGAGGGCGCCTGCTCCACCACTGCCACCCCTGAACTTATAACCCCATCATCATGCAACTTGCCATATTTGTTGGGGTGTACCAACTCAGGACTGGCCTCCCTACCACTCTTCCCTCTACCCCTTCTCCTTTCTGTCACCCAGCTACCTACCTCTGGTTCCTGTGCTTCCATCTCTCCAACCTCCTCTAGGCTGGCCCCCGTCAGCACCAGCTGGGTAATGCCCAAGCTCCTCTTCAGGTTGCCTATGCTTCTGAGTGTTGCTACTTGATTCTTCAGATCCAGGATCTGGGATTCCAGAGAAACAATTTGCTCACATCTCGCACCCTTGATTGGCACATCAAGGAATGCAGGATGTGCATCACTAGTCCTGTTGGACATCTACAGTGGAACAGTGGATCAAAGCGATTTTCCCCATTGAAGTCAATGGAAACGAAAATAATTTGTTCCGCATTGACTTCAATGGCATGCAATACCGCATACGGCCAGAGGCGGGGGGCCCCGGAGAGCCTCAAACAGCCGAAAAAGGCCTGAGGACAGCTTGACCGACCTTGGCAAACCTCGGAAAGGCTTGGGAACGTAGTATTTAAAGCGGGGGTTCTCCCTAAATTTTTTTTTTTTTCTAGCATGTCATTCAGCATAGTAGCGTGAGCTACAGTATGCCTTTATATTTTTTTTAGCGCCGTACTCACTGTTTATTCGGGTTGTAAAGTTTCAGGGGAATGGGCGTTCCTATGCAAAGGGCTTGTGATTGACGGCCGGCTATGGCACGTCACGCTTCACGGAAATAGACGAAATAGGTGTTTGCCCTTCACGGCGCCTGCGCAGTCAGCTCCGATGTCTGTGCGCAGGCGCCGTATAGCGCCGGGAAGAGCCGAGACCTACTCCGGCTATCTTCGGGGAGCGTGACGCGCCATAGCCGGCCGTCAATCAACTTCCCTCTGGATAGGAACACCCATTCCCCGCGGGGAGTCTGAATCTTCACTGTAGGATTAAACAGTGAGTACGGGGCAAAAATAAATAAATAAAGGCATACTGTAGCTCGCGCTACTATGCTGAATGACATGGTACAAGGTTGTTACTGAGGGTGAACCACCGCTTTAAGAGTCTTCCCGAGAATTTTTGAACAGCTCAGGCACCCCCCCCCCCCCCCCACCTCAGGCCAAACGTGGTACTGCACACCGCTTTGGCATGAATCCTGCTCGTATTGCGAGACAAAACCGAGTTAGGATTTTTCAAAATACAGTGCTTGTATTGCGAAATTCTCGTTACTCGCAATCCGAGGTTCCACTGTATTCTATTAGGGAAATTGAGTTAACTATTTGTAACCTACCCCATTCCCAGCTCTCTACTCCTAGTGCACCCACAATATACGGGCACTCCCAGAAAACGGGCACTCGTAGTACCCACAGTACTCGGGCACTCACAGCTAGACATGTGCATGGTGAAAAAATGTATTTTTTTTTTATTCGTTAATCTAGTTAATTTGTTTAGTTAAATTCAGTTGATTCGATCAATTTGTATTCGGAATTTTCCTCTAATTTACAGATTTTTTCAATTCGAAACAATCAAATTGATAAACTTTCGAATCGCTCGAAACAAAAACGTTATGTTGTTTTTTATTTGAATGCAGCAAAGTGAACAAACAAAAGAAAAATCTTCATCAAATGATTACAATGACTCTTTACATCGCCATTGGCTTAACAAAAACAGCATTATTTCCAAATGGCACGCACAATCTTTGATTTCAACAATATATGTAGTTAGAATTCGATTAGAGTTCAATGTAGAATTCGACTTGAATTTCAGTCCGAATTTCGTTACGTTATTTGGAGCATTCGGTAAAATTTGTTTATATTGTAATTCGGGTATTCAGATATATCCGAATCTCTGAATAATTAAAAACATGTCTGAATATTAATTCCGGACAAAAAGAACCGCCCCCGTGTCTACTCACAGCACCCGGGCACTCATTATATTGTATTGTACTGTTTGCCCTCATGTTGTAAAGTGTTGTCCAAACTGTTGGCACTATATAAATGCCGTATAACAATAATAATAACATATGTATCATCATCTGCTGGAGATAAAAGACATCACCTTGACTATGGAGGAAGAGGACAGACATGACGGGGTTACTGGGTGTAAATAGAAGATAAGATCTTATTACCTCCTCTGCTGCCGATTCCAAAGATGTCTCCTCGTACCTCATGGAACTTCCTGTCTTTATATAAGATCACTTCCTGTTTGTCCCCGACATCACTTCCTGTTTGTTCCTGACATCACTTCCTGTCTTCCATAGAGACTTCCTGTCTCTATGGTAGAAGTGAGATCACACCTTATGGAGCTCAGAGGAACTGCAGCCCTGAAAAACGTCTCGTAGTGTGAACACGTCCTTGTGCTGTGTGTGTATGTACTGTATATCCTTATAGTTGTGTAGTGCTCCCCCCGCAGGAGCCACTGATGATAACTGGTTCTTTCCCAAAAAGTACAGAGGCCCCCCAGTCACCCAAGCAACAGTCCATTCACTCCGGCTCCAATAAACAGTCTCATGGTTTGTCTTTTGTAATGAATTGCTTGTGAAACTTTGGGATACTCCAAAACTGCTAGCAACATTAACCCCTTGTCTACCGGGCAATTTTACCCCCCTCCCGCCCAGGCCAATTTTCAGCTTTCGGCGCTGTCACAATTTGAATGACAATTGCGCGGTCATGTAACACTGTACCCATATGACATTCTTATCATTTTGTTCCCACAAATAGAGCTTTCATTTGGTGGTATTTAATCACTGCTGGGGTTTTTATTTTTTGCCAAATAAACAAAAAAAAGATTGACAATTTTGAAAAAAACTAAAATGTTTCATAATTTCTTATAAACATTTGCAAACAGGTAATTTTTCTCCGTCAATGATGGGCACTGATAGGCAGCACTGATAGGTGACACTAATTGGCACTAATAGATGGCACTGATAGGCAGCACTGATGAGGAGGCACTGATAGGCAGCACCGATGAGCATTGAGGGAGAAGGAGGGAACAGACACAGAAGATACACTCCGCATCTTCCCAAATAACTGTTGTGCTTTATTATGACACAATGGAAGGTCTTTATACACATGATTACGTAGCTATCACATTAATATTACAATTGTACTTTTATGGTAACAAGGGGCGTAACATAGGCGGGGCTAATTCTAATCAGGACTGGAAAGAATGCAAACATGCAATGAAAACATTATTAGTGCCGTGTGCAATACATACAACATAGAATACAATTCTATACAGAACTTACACATTTCCTTTACACATTCATTCTACAAAGTTTATAGAAACAGACCTGTAAGTGTTTGTGAAATCTTCCCCCACAAAATGTCCTCAGCCAATCAGAGGGAAGGACTCCATTTTTATTTTAAAAAGCCCTAGAGGACCGCCTTTTAAGTGGTGGGGTTAACACGTTTCGTCCTGGAAGACGACTTGAGAAAACAGACCTCTTGCAAGAGTTTACACCACAAAATGTACTCAGCCAATGAGAGGGAATGACTCCATTTTTATTTTTCTCCTGCTATCAATGGCCGACACGGTACAACACTTCATCCATGTCTTTGGTGATCTCTGATCTCCTTATGAAGTGTTTCTTACATGATGAAGATCAGCCATGGAGTATATCTGAGGTGTATATCAGGGTGTGCTTCTTCCCCACATGTCCAGCAACATTCATATACAAGACATTTCCCGCACTCACTAATACACCTCGAGGGTTGTGTGGGACCCCTGATGTGCAGGAAGACAGGACTTCAGTGAGGAACAATTCCCTCATTTAGGACAGGAAAGTAGCTTCTCCCTCGTGTGAGATCTCTGATGCCTGGAAAGATTTGACTTCTCTGAAAAACATTTTCCGCACTCAGGACAGGAATACGGCTTCTCCCCCGTGTGCGATCTTTGATGTGTCGTAAGACTGGACATCTGTGAAAAACATTTCCCGCACTCAGGACAGGAATACGGCTTTTCACCTGTATGCAATCTCTGATGTGTGATAAGAACGGACTTCTGTGAAAAACATTTCCCGCACTCAGGACAGGAATACAGCTTTTCCCTTGTGTGCAATCTCTGATGAAGGGAAAGATAGGACTGCTGTGCAAAGCATTTCCCGCACTCAGGACAGGAATACGGCTTTTCATCCGTGTGTAATCTCTGATGAAAGGAAAGACTGGACTTCTGTGAAAAACATTTCCCGCACTCAGGACAGGAATATGGCTTCTCCCCTGTGTGCAATCTCTGATGTGTGGTAAGACTGGATTTATCTGAAAAACATTTCCCGCACTCAGGACAGGAATACGGCTTTTCCCCTGTGTGAGATCTCTGATGAAGGGAAAGATGGCACTTCTGTGAAAAACATTTCCCGCACTCAGGACAGGAATATGGCTTTTCCATTGTGTGCAATCTCTGATGTGTGGTAAGATAGGACATCTGTGAAAAACATTTCCCGCACTCAGGACAGGAATACGGCTTCTCCCCCGTGTGAGATCTTTTATGCCTATTAAGTTTGGATTTATGATAGAAACACTTCCCGCACTCAGTACAGGGAAACCTCTTATGTGATGCAAGGACAGCACCGTCCCGCACAGTCTGAGGTTCCTCAGGATAAGAGGAATACAATGGTCCGGCACCGTCCCGCACAGTCTGGGGTTCCTCAGGATAAGAGAAATACGATGGTCCATCTACACTGTGTGGTGCCGGATGGACATTTGAGGTAGTCGGGTTTTCTCCTGGACTATACTTTGTGATGTCCTCATCTTCTACTTTACAGTCTGGAGACAAAGTGAGACAATCCTCTGAGGTTTTCCTCATCTCCCGTCCATCTACTAAAATAGAAATACAAAGATTATTACTAGACATGAGCTGATTGGTTCCCTCAAACCAGGACTCCGCCCACATCAGGCAGCTTTGTCTCTGAGGATCTTACAATTCCCCCCTCAAGGTAACTAGTAAATGGGTCCTCTGATCTCCTACAAGATCATTTCTTTATTCATGGACCTTAGTCAGAGAGTGAGGAAACAACGAGAACTGTCTTTTATAGGAGTGACAGTGATGAGGGGATTATAGGACGAGTGTCCCCACCCCCTCCATCACTCATTGCCATCTTCCCAACACAAGAAGTCCTGCACTTTCTTATTTAGTCCATGATTTAGTCATGAATAACAGCGGGGCTGAGCCCCACCAGAGGTCAGAGAGTGAGGATGGGCAGAACAACCAAGATGAAGACTGGACTGATCCTGACGACCACTATCATTGGGTTATTGACTCCTCCCCCTCATTATCACTTTCTGTTCAAGGCTCCAAAGTTGGAGGATGTTATCAACATGTAAAAGTCTGTGCTCCAATCACATCATCAGATATAAAATGTTCAGCTGGTAGGAAATGGGTGTAACAAAAGAGAATACATATTATGTGTATATATAGCAGTGGGGAGAGGAGAAGTCAGGAGTATGTAATGTACAACATAGAGTATATAGTGCAGAGGTCAGGAGTGTGTAATGTACAATATAAATGATATAGTATAATGGTCAGAACTCATAATATTGGTGTTTAGAAATCAGTGACGGATGAAATATTTACTTTACTGAGACAAGTTGCAGAGATCCCACACCGCTGCCTCCCATCTCCTGAGACTGCACTCAGTGACTTGGGTCTGATGCCTCGTACACACGTACGGGATTCCCGGAGGTAAAAAGTTCACTGGGAATCGCGAGGGGAACCTGCTCCATAACTTTCCCCCTGTACACACGAGAGGTTTTCCCGTTGGGAAAACTGCGGTGAGAGCTTTGGCCAGGAATTCCGGCCGTGTGTATGCTCCATCACAGTTTTTCTCATAGGAAAACTGCTGGGAAAAAGACCGCCAGGAAAAAAGAGAACATGTTCTCTTTTTCCCCGCAGTTTTCCTGTTGGGAAAACAGCGATGGAGCATACACACGGCCGGGATTCCTGGCCAAAATGTCTCATGGCAGTTTTCCTGCCAGGAAAACCGGTCGTGTGTACGAGGCATGAGATTACAGTATACAGACATATCCCTCCCCGGCACAGCCAGCAAATAACAGAGCAAGTAACCCGGGAGAATTGTTCTGTCAAATCTTGCTAGATCCAGGGAACATGGATCGGAAGACCCAAAGCACAAGTGTCTAGGCTGAGCAACGCCTATGGTGAAAATCAACATTTTGCTGCCAGGTGAACCCCAGAATCTCCATAAATCCAGTCTAGAGACATAAATTGTGTCTGCAGCACAGAGAAGGAAGATTATCCGAGAGAAATACAGGAATACAGGACGGGGAACACAGCTCAGGAAAGTGACCAGGGGATTACAGGCTGATATCACCCAGTCCCCACCCTACTCTGGACCAATCAGTGAGCAGTATGGGTGGAGGAATGGAATTAGTGTTAATGACCCACCTGTGCTGATCTCTGTAGGAGTGTCCTCCTCTATAAATGTCCCCGTTATTCCATCCTCCTCCATAGACTGCTGATCATCCCTCACATACGTCTCTTCTTCTTCTGATTTCACCTCAAATTCTATATCGATTGGATCTCCACTCTAAACCAAGAGAATGAGAGAGAATATCATCTGTAAGATATAAGCTTTATTATTGTGACATCACATAAAATATCTGCACATCGTCTCCATGAGTCTGTGTTTTATAATCTCCGTCCCACCGACCTTGTAACAGTGGGGGATGGTGTGACCTTCCTGTGAGGAATCCCGGGAATACAGAGGACGGGGACATCTCTCTGGTGGGTTCCTGGTATTAGGTGGCTCCATCATATCCTTGTGTCCTTCTGAAAACTCCTCCATCACTCCATACTCCTCATCCTCCTCTTTATACTCTTCTTTAATATCAATATTATCATCCCCGAGGTTTCCACTCTGAATACATAATAAAACATTCATTGTAGTAAACATGTTTGTGTATAAATCAGAACTACTAATAATTGTTCCTCATCTACCTGATGATGGTGGGGGATGGTGTGACCTTCCTGTGTGGAATCCCGGGAATACAGAGGACGGGGACATCTCTCTGGTGGGTTCCTGTAGCTGGATGACTCCACCATGGTGTCCTGGTACAGATCTTTGTGTTCTTCCTCCATCACTCCATCCTCATCATCCTCCTCTTTTATCTCTTCTTTAACCTCAACTATAGGAACATCCAGGCTTTCACTCTGAATAAATAATAAAAATGACATCAATGGTAACAATGCAGATAATGTACAGATCCTAATGATACTATCAGTGATTGTTCCTCATCTACCTGATGATGGTGGGGGATGGTGTGACCTTCCTGTGTGGAATCCCGGGAATACAGAGGACGGGGACATCTCTCTGGTGGGTTCCCATTACTGGATCCATCTGTAGGAAACACACACACTGACTGAATACATTGTTTCTATGTGATTATCAGATGATGGGGGATCTAGGTGGAGCCTCCGTACTGCTCTCTCCTTTACAATAAAGTCTCCTCTTACCCGGTGATGTGAGGGGCGGCTGATTCTCCATCATGACGTCCTTCCCGGCACCGCTCACCTCTCCTGTCAGCAGCTCGATGATCTCTCTGGTGACTTCTAGAATCTTCTTTGTATTTCTCTATTCTATCAGGGAGGGAGGTGGAGGCAATGTGATGGTCATATGATCTCCAGACTTCTCAGGAGGAAAACTCTAGATCTGAACACAAATAGTAAAATCAAATGACATTCCCAGAATCCTCCTCACCTCACTGGTCAGGTCTCTTTATGTAAACCCCACTTCATGCTGAGGTTTCTGATATTACATACAATGCAGGTCCAACAGCCCTACTTTGAAAAGTGAGGAGGCCAGGGGCCGGCCCACATCCTAAAAGCATCAGAAAAAAGAGTCGGATAGAGGGATATTAGGAGGAGGCGCTGTAAGGTCAGTGTGATGTCATAGGATTCTCTGACTCTGATTGGAGGGACGTCGGGAGGAGGAGCTGTGAGGTCAGTGTGATGTCATAGGATTCTCTGACTCTGATTGGAGGGACGTCGGGAGGAGGAGCTGTGAGGTCAGTGTGATGTCATAGGATTCTCTGACTCTGGTTGGAGGGAAATTGGGAGAAGGAGCTGTGGAGGGCACTCTATGAGTTTTCTGTTCACAGAATCATTTCTCCTGGGTGCGTCCCTCCTCTCCTAAACCAAAAGATTGTAATATCCATATATACGCTGTCAGATAGAGGTCGACCGATATTTGGGCTTTTTCAGGAAATCAGCAACGGACGATTATTATGTTAATTAGCAAAGCGACGCACGCGGCTCCCACGCTCGGCACAGCTGACACGACACGCACAGTGAGAAGCAGCACAGCCCTGGGCACTGTGAATTTCAGACGCTGCCTCTCACAAACTTCTTTCTGCTCCCCCAGCCCCTCCTTCTCCTCCTCTCTCCCAGTAAGCTGCAAGATAGATGATGGCCACTCGTTTTTTGAACCCCTCCCCTTCTCTCCCTCCCGCCCACCCTATGACCAATCCTATCCCACCTTCAGTCCTACACAGACTATCGGGCGGGCGAGTGAGATGAGGGAGAGCCCGGGAAGAGTAAAACCAGAGGGAGGTGCCGAGTGATACCAGGGGGCGTGGCCAGCAGTTACAGGTTCTGGAATGGCATGGCACGTATGAGAATCCTCAGTGGAAGGTAGGACGTAGATTAGATGCATCATTCTATGTGGCTGTCTGTTCTGATTATGCAGCCTGCAGCTGCTGCATGTACACCATGGGGACTCTTTAGACTAGAGAGGTAAACTCATCGGCCCAGATTCTCGTAGATGGGCGTAAAACTCCGCGGGCGCAACATATCTCATTTACGTTATGCCGCCGCAAGTTTTACAGGCAAGTGCTTTATTCACAAAGAACTTGCCTGTAAAGTTGCGGCGGCGTATCGTAAATCACCCGGCGCAAGCCCGCCTAATTCAAATGAGCCGGGTAGGGGGCATGGAGCATTTAAATTAAGCGCGTTCCCGCGCCGAAAGTACTGCGCATCTGAAAAATATCCCAGGGTGCATTGCTCCAAATGACGTCGCAAGGACGTCATTGGTTTCGACATGAACGTAAATGGCGTCCAGCCCCATTCACGGACGACTTACGCAAACGACGTCAATTTACAAATTTCGACGCGGGAACGACGGCCATACTTAACATTGGTTGCCCCTCATATAGCAGGGGCAACTTTACGCCGAGCAAACCTAACGTAAACGTCGTAACTTCACTGCGTCGACCGCGCGTACGTTCGGGAATTCGCGTATCTAGCCAATTTGCATACTCGACGGGGTAAAACGACGGAGGCGACACCTAGCGGCCAAAAAAAATATTACATTTAAGATCCGACAGCGTAAGAGCCTTACGCCTGTCGGATCTAATGGATATCTATGCGTAACTGATTCTAAGAATCAGTCGCATAGATACGACGGCCCAGATTAGGACTTACGACGGCGTACATTGCGTTGCGCCGTCGTAAGCCCTTTGAGAATCTGGGCCATAAGGAATAGTTGGGGGACAAAGAGCAAGTGAAAAAGGATGGGGGCAGAAGGGGACAGAGCAAAGCTGATGGGGTAAAAAAACAGAAGACACAGGGTGGGCTTTAGGCTTCATTCACACTTGGCCGTTCGGGTCCGTCTGTCGGCGGACCTGAACGGCCGCTCCATGCATCGCTATGGAGCGTCGGATGTCAGCGGAGACATGTCCGCTGACATCCGACCCGCTAAAAACAGACGTATGGGGGCCACGTCCCCATCCGTCCATGCGGATCAGATCGGGTAAGATCTGATGAAAACGGACATGCTGTCCGTTTTCATCAGATCGCTCCATAGGGACACAGCGGTG
The DNA here is from genome assembly GCF_905171775.1 of Rana temporaria. Lineage (NCBI taxonomy): Eukaryota > Metazoa > Chordata > Amphibia > Anura > Ranidae > Rana > Rana temporaria. Next base: position 186,437,792 of record NC_053496.1, on the reverse strand, counting down.
CCCGACAAGCCCCTCCCCGCTCAGTGAGCAGAGAGGAGCTTGTCATCGTCAGCTCAGTGGAGAGCTGCGGACTGATCTCCCACTGAGCCAACGGGAGCAGGCGGACTCCGTAGCGAGTCCGCCAAGTGTGAATGAAGCCTTACTCAGTGGAGTATCTGTCTGCTGAGTGCAGGCAGATGACAAGCCCATGTCTGCTCAGTTTCTGCTGAGCAAACACAGACACAGCCCCACTCTACTCTATGGACAGTCAGATTTAGGCCCGGTTCACACTAGTGCGATGCGAGAACTGTGCAAATTCAGTGCGGGTCCCACATCGCACAGTGGTTCACACTGTGATCTGAAAACCACTGCAGGTGTCAATGTAAAGCCAATACCCCCAGATCAGTTTCCAGATCGCAGTGAAAACGATGACATGGTGCAGGGATCGGATTGGATGGGTGTGAAATGATTACAATGACTCTTTACATCGCCATTGGCTTAACAAAAACAGCAATATTTCCAAATGGTACTCGAATGACACGCACAATCTTTGATTTCAACAATATATGTAGTTAGAATTCGACTGGAGTTCAATGTAAAATTCGACTTGAATTTCAGTCCGAATTTCGTTACGTTATTCGGAGCATTCGGTAAAATTAGTTTATATTGTAATTCGGGTATTCAGATATATCCGAATCTCTGAATAACGGAAAATATGTCTGAATATTAATTCCGGACGAAGCGAACCGCCCCCGTGTCTACTCACAGCACCCGGGCACTCATTATATTGTATGGTAATTGTACTGTCTGCCCTCATGTTGTAAAGTGTTGTCCAAACGGTTGGCACTATATAAATGCTGTATAATAATAATAATAATAATAATAACATATGTATCATCATCTGCTGGAGATAAAAGACGTCACAGTGACTATGGAGGAAGAGGACGGACATGACGGGGGTTACTGGGTGTAAATAGAAAATAAGATCTTATTACCTTCTCTGCTGCAGCTTCCAACAATGTCTCCTCATTACTCGTACCTCATGGAACTTCCTGTCTTTATCTAACATCACTTCCTGTTTGTCCCTGACATCACTTCCTGTCTTCCATAGAGACTTCCTGTCTCTATGGTATAAGTGAGATCACCACCTTGTGGAGCTCAGAGGAACTGCAGCCCCGAGAAACATTTTGTAGTGTGAACACGGCCTTGTGCTGTGTGTGTATGTACTGTATATCCTTATAGATGTGTAGTGCTCCCCCCACAGGAGCCACTGATGATAACTGGTTCTTTCCCAAACAGTACAGAGGCCACCAGTCACCAAAGTAACAGCTTTCAGCGCTGTCACATTTTGAATGACAATTGCGCGGTCATGTAACACTGTACCCATATGACATTTTTATTGTTTTGTTCCCACAAATAGAGCTTTCTTTTGGTGGTATTTAATCCCTGCTGGGGTATTTATTTTTTGCTAAACAAACAAAGAAAATGTTTCATAATTTTTTATACAATTTTGCAAACGGGTAATTTTTCTCCGTCACTGATGGGCACTGATAGGCAGCACTGATTGGTGACACTGAGCCTGCACTGATTGGCACTAAAAGATGGCACTGATGGGCAACACAGATAGGCACTTATAGGCGTCACTGATAGGCACTTATAGGTGGCACTGATGGGCACTTATAGATGGCACTGATGGGCACTAATAGGTGGCGCTGATGGTCACTAATAGGCAGCACCGATGCGGAGGCACTGATTGGCAGCACCGATGAGCATTGATTGGCAGCACTGGTGGGCACTGATAGGCAGCACTGGTGGACACCATTGAGACTGCACTGATAATCAGGATAACAATAATCAGTGCCAATGTCCCTTTACCACATGCCAGTTCTTGGCTCTCCTCTCCTCACGCTGTCAGCATGAGGAAAGGCAGGGCTTTTTTGCATGGGGAACTTGGGGGAACTGAGTTCCACCACCTCTGGCTCAGACCCTTTGGTGCCCGCTCACCACAATCACTTGTAAACACAGAAGTATGGTTTCTGTGTTTACAAGTGACAGCTTTGTAACCCCCTGAACTCCGCACTCTGTATGTAATGCAATTCTGGTATTTAATGCCCCTTTCAGACCCTTCTACTGTTTGTGAAATCTGAACGGGTCGCGGTTGAGTTACTGCACCTATTTTCTGAGAAAAAAAGCTCTGAGGAAAGGAATGCCAATAATCGGCTTGGGTTTACATCCATGATCAGCTATTATTGGACACAGCTGATCACGTGGTAAAGAGCCACTGATTGGCTCTTTATCCCGATCTGTGATCAGCTGTGTCCAGAGGACGCAGTGGTCAGAGAGCGGTAATCACAGGAGGGCATCATAAGATGGCCTTGCAGAACTGGCGGGGCCGCGCTGTAGCTGTCATTCGACTATAGCACGGTCAGCAAGTGGTTAATGAGAGGAAAGTCTAAATCCTCACTACCCTCTTTCTGAACAGTCTCAGATCCTCACAGCTGGGGACCGTGAGTCTCTTTGTGGCATCCGTTTACCCCGCACAGTGCAGGAGGGCGCTCTTCTTTTAGCTCACAGATAAGATTCTTGCTGAGGACCGGGAAATGGCCGCTATTTGAAACCCTATTAGAGCGGTCTCAGTCCAAGCAGCCTCGCTGTTCATGTGGGTGTCTGAGGAGGAGGGAGGTATGGGGGGGGTGGTCTGAGGAGCAGGTGGGTCAGAGAAGGACAGGGAGGTCTGAGGAGAGGGGAGCTCTAGGCGGGGTGTCTTAGGAGAGGGGAGCTCTGGGGCTGAATTTTCCCCTTCCAAGCATGCGTCGATTTGTTTCCGAGCATGCATCGGAATTTAGCGCATCGGGATTTATACACACGATCAGAAATTCCGATCTGATTTTTTCCCGAAGAGAAAATAGAGAGCCTGCGCTCTATTTTTAGAGCTCTGAACAAAGATGGCTGTAAGTAGAGATGGCCTGCCGGTTCACCAGGTTGTCGTTTCGCGGCAAACTTTGGCCGTTCGCGGTCCGTCGGACATCTGGCGATGTTCGCGGCGGTCCGAGCTATCAACCATGTACGGTCACATCTGGCACTCCCAGGACGCCGGGCCATGGCTCTGCGGTGTGGGCTTTTTTTAACGTGTCCGCTACAGACAATAGTGTTGCCATCTGCAGCCTTTGCAGTCAATGCATAAGTTGCAGTAAGCCCAACACTCACCTAGGGACGACCGCCTTAAGAAGGCACCTGGCCTCCTATCACCGAGCCCAGTGGGAGCAACGCCATCAGAACCCACAAAGCCACACTCCAGGCTCTCACCGTCCAGCCTCTTCTCCTTCCCCTCTATGCTCACAATTGTCCTCCACTCCACCTTCCATCATGCCTTCCTCACGTTTTTCTGCAAAAAGGCAGGCTTCCGTGGCCCAAATGTTCGATCGTAAAAAAAAGATGACGCCGGATAACCCTCTTGCCCAACGGTTGACCGATGGCTTGTCGGAACTGATAGCCCGCCAACTACTACCATATATACTGGTGGACTCAGAGGCCTTTCGAATATTTGTGGCCATTGGAGTTCCACAATGGAAGGTCCCAGGAAGGAAATATTTCTCACAGAAGGGCATCCCAGAGCTATATGGCCATGTTCAGCGGCAAGTGAATGTATCTATGGCACACAGTGTCGGTGTCAAGATACATCTGACCACAGACACGTGATCTAGCAAACACGGGCAGGGAAGGTATATAACTTTCACTGCCCACTGGGTGAACCTTCTGACAGCCGTCAAGCATGTAACCCGTGGCACCCATGTAGATTTGGTTTTACCGCCAAGGATTACATGCAGGCCTGCCTCATCTTCTCCTCCTCGGCTGACTCCTCATTTTCCGATGCTACGGTCTCTTCCGCTGCGCCGCCCAAGATCCCCAGAACCTATTCGCCATGCCAGGTGAGACACTGCCATGCTGTGCTGCATCTGTTGTGCCTGGAAGACAAGAGCCACACTGGTCCTGCACTCCTTTGAGCTTTGCGTTCACAGGCAGATCAGTGGCTAACACCGCTCAATTTGACAGTTGTTAAAGTGGTGTGCAACAACGGTGCCAATCGGCTGAGCGCGCAACAGGGCAAAATTACACACGTGCCATGCATGGCACACGTCCTGATCTTGGTCGTGCAGCGTTTCATTGTCAAATACCCTGGGCTCCAGGACGACTTGCGGCAGGCCAGGAAAATCTCGGCCCATTTCAGAAGATCTTACACGGCCATGGCTCGCCTTGCTGACATTCAGCGGCGACACAACCTGCCCGTCAGACGTCTTATTTGTGACTGCCCGACGCGATGGAACTCAACATTGTATATGCTTGATAGGCTGCTCCAGCAGAAATGTGCAGTTAACGACTACCTGTACGAACTCTGCGGCAGGACAGGTTCTGAGGAGCTTGGTTTTTTTCACCGCGCCAGTGGCTGCTCATGCGTGACTCATGCAGACTTCTTGCGGCCATTTGATGAGATCACCAAACTGGTCAGTCGCAGCCAGGGCGCCATCAGTGACATCGTACCTTATGCCTTCTTTCTGGAGCGTGCATTGTGTCGTGTCATTGATCAAGCCGTCGAGGAGCAGGACGATGAGGAAGTCGCAATGCTGGATGAATTCCCAGGGGGGGGCTACTTCACCTGAGACAAGTCAACAACGGGAGTCTGAAGAGGAGTCAGAGGAGTACGGTGCCGGGGCGGAGGAAGAGGAGCAAGCTTTAAACCTTTCTGGGGGTTTCCTGGTGTTGTCCATGGATGGGGGGAGGAGAACGAGGACGACATTATCCTGGATGATGAGCAGGAGCCAGGCCACTACAGCACTTCCAGTTTAGTGCAAATGGGGGCCTTCAGTGTTTTAAGAGGGACCCCCGTATAAAAAGCATAAAGGGTAAAGACCAGTACTGGGTGGCAACGTACTTGGACCCCCGGTACAAACAAAAATTGTGAAAATGTTACCACCATCACAGAGGGCTATCAGAATGCAGCACTTCCAGGCCTTGCTTCGAGAAATGCTGCATTCTGCTGGCAAAGGAATTTCCACTCACAGAGAAACAGTTTTGGGTACCAATCCAACAGCGCCTGCAAGAAGAGGGCGGTTTGGAGATGTCTTAGTCACTAATGATATGAGATCATTCTTTCAGCTGACCTCCGGATCCAGCATCAGGGAATGTCTAGACCGTCAGGTGTCCGACTACATCAGGTTAACGGCCGATGTGGACGCACTGAGAAGTGATGAACCCCTGGACTACTGGGTGGGCAGGCTTGACCTCTGGCCAGAGCTTGCACAATTTGCAATGGAACTGTTGGCTTGCCCCTTGTCCAGTGTCCTGTCTGAAAGGACGTTCAGCCCAGCAGGGGGGGAGGGTCGGATTCGTGACCGATAAGCGCACTCGCCTAGCTCACAACAGTGTTGACTACCTCACATTTATAAAAATGAATGAGGCATGGATCTCGGAAGAATTCAACACGTGACCAGTAGACCATGTTTCATTCAAATTCCTCATGACAGGCCACAAATATCCGCCACCACCCCTAACAATTCATGGTCCCTGAAAAAAATATATACATATAAAATGACACCTAATAGTGAATCATGTGACATTTGTGATATAAAGCTGCGCTCACATGAATGAAAAGAACATATCAACATATGGTTAAGTGAATAACGGAATGAATAAGTGAATTAAACACCCTATAGGTGACACAAAAATCTATATACCGGTATATAAAACTCAACGTGTGTGTATGTATGTATGTTCCAGCATCACGTCCAAACGGCTAAAGATATTAACATGAAACTTGGCACACATGTTACTTATATGTCAGCAACAAACATAGGATAGGTGGTTTAACCCTTACCCACCCCCATTTGCCATGGTCGGGGTTTTCCTTTAAAGTCCCATTCAACTCTATGGGAAATACATGTTACTTCATAACTTCCAAACGGCTGTAGATATTTCGATAACACTTGGTCACATGTTACTTATATGTCCACTTAAACTATAGGATAGTTAATTTATCCCTTAACTACCCCCATTTGTGAGGGTCGGGGTTTTTGTTTAAAGTCCCATGCAAATCAATGGGAAATGTATGTTCCCACATAACTTCTGTACGCCTGGAGATATTTCAATAATACCTGGTACACATATTACTTATATGCCAAATAAAAATATATGACAGTTACATTAACCCTTACCTACACCCTTATATAAAAGATGGGTATATTTATATTACTATGATTTTCCTCCCCAAAAGGTTAAGATAGGAAGACCGGGCAACGCCGGGTATTCAGCTAGTATATAAATATATGTGCAACGGCAGTCACACACACAGATTATATCAAAATTGGCAAACAATAATCTAAATCCGTGAACTAAATGTGTAGACGTGAAATAAAGTTCATAATTAACCACTTAAGCCCCGGACCAATATGCTGCTAAATGACCCAAGGGGTTTTTACAGTTCGGGACTGCGTCGCTTTAACAGACAATTGCGCGGTCGTGCGACGTGGCTCCCAAACAAAATTGGCGTCCTTTTTTCCCCACAAATAGAGCTTTCTTTTGGTGGTATTTGATCACCTCTGCGGTTTTTATTTTTTGCGCTATAAACAAAAATAGAGCGACAATTTTAAAAAAATGCAATATTTTTTACTTTTTGCTGTAATAAATATCCCCCAAAAACATATATAAAAAATTATTTTTTCCTCAGTTTAGGCCGATAAGTATTCTTCTACCTATTTTTGGTAAAAAAAAATCACAATAATCGTTTATCGGTTGGTTTGCGCAAAATTTATAGCGTTTACAAAATAGGGGATAGTTTTTTTGCATTTTTATTTTTTTTACAAGTAATGGCGGCGATCAGCGATTTTTTTCGTGACTGCGACATTATGGCGGACACTTCGGACAATTTTGACACATTTTTGGGACCATTGTCATTTTCACAGCAAAAAATGCATTTAAATTGCATTGTTTATTGTGAAAATGACAGTTGCAGTTTGGGAGTTAAACACAGGGGGCGCTGTAACATTTAGGGATCACCTAGTGTGTGTTTACTAGTGTAGGGGGGTGTGGCTGTAGGACTGACACCATCGATCGAGTCTTCCCTATATAAGGGATCACTCGATCGATGCGCCGCCACAGTGAAGCACGGGGAAGCCGTGTTTACATACGGCTCTCCCCGTTCTTCAGCTCCGGGGAGCGATCGCGACGGAGCGGCTAAAAACAAATAGCCGCGCCGTCGTCCCGGATCGCTCCCCGAGCGGACCCGACCTCCGCATGTACCGGGGGGGTCCCGATCGGACCCCCCACCCATGTCTAGCAGAGGGCGTACAGGTACGTGGATGTGCCTGTCCGTGCCATTCTGCTGACGTAAATGTACATGCGGGGGTCGGGAACTGGTTAAAGAAGATTCCTTCCAGGTTTTTTTCTGATGTACTTCCACCACACCACTGTGTCTGCGTGATTCCACCACCCTTCAGAAATGCACACTCACCGCAAAAAATGGCCTGACACTCTCGTGTTAAGGCAAATCAGCTTAAACTGGAACACTCAGCTCAGTGAATGGAAATCCTTATTAGAGTGAACTCCAAGATGATAACCACATAGATAATGAAGAGAAAGAGCACAATAGTGTAATATTCTAAAGCAACTTTAATAAAACACTAAAAATCTTCCAAAAGATGCACTCACAAAACACTCTCTTGTATCAAGCAGTGAACAAATCCAAAAAAATTCCAGTGTTGCACAACAACAGAAACAAACTTCTCCAGGAGAACCAGTGGTCACGGCGGACCAACAAACAGCCCAATGTACTCACAGCCCTTTGATGGAGCAGCTGCTGGGATGGATGCTGGTATCGGAACGGTGAAAATACGGTATGTACAGGGATAAAAAAACAGCCGATTGTCATTAGGACAACTCGGCTAAATGTAATGTTAAAAATTTATTTTTGGGTGAACCCCCGCTTTAATGAAAAAATATAATAATATTGACAGATGTAGACATGTGAAAGAATAAAATAAAAACGTATTAAAAAAAAAAAAGGCATACAGATTTTTCCCCCGTGTGCAATCTCTGATGATAGGAAAGATCGATCTTACTCGAAAAACATTTCCCGCACTCTGGACAGGAATATGGTTTTTCCCCCGTGTGCAATCTCTGATGATTGGAAAGCTGGGTCTTATGTGAAAAACATTTCCCACACTCTGGACAGGAATACGGCTTTTCCCCTGTGTGCAATCTCTGATGTATGGTAAGATTGGAATTCTGTTTAAAACATTTCCCACACTCAGGACAGGAATACGGCTTTTCCCCCGTGTGAATTCTTTGATGAAGGGAAAGGTTGTACTTTTGTGGAAAGCATTTCCCACATTCAGAACAGGAATACGGTTTCTCCCCTGTGTGAGTTCTTTTATGCACATTAAGTTGGTATTTAAAATAGTAACACTTCCCACACTCAGTACAGGAAAACCTTGTATGTGTTGGAGGGACGGCACTATCCCGCACAGTCTGAGGTTCCTCAGGATAAGAGGAATACGATGGTCCATCTACACTGTGTGGTGCCGGATGGACATTTGAGGTAGTCGGGTTTTCTCCTGGACTATTCCCAGTATGAAAACTCAGATGTGTGGAAAGTTGTGACTTTAGAACAAAGCCTTTCCCACACTCAGGACAGGAATACAGCTTCTCCCCCATGTGAGATCTCTGATGTTTGGAAAGGTGGCCCTTCTCTGTAAAACATTTCCCGCACTCAGGACAGGAATACGGCTTCTCTCCTGTGTGCACTCTCTGATGTTTGGGAAGGTGGCTCTTCTCTGTAAAACATTTCCCGCACTCAGGACAGGCATACGGCTTCTCTCCTGTGTGCACTCTCTGATGTTTGGAAAGATTGGACTTCACTGCAAAACATTTCCCACACTCAGGGCACGAATACGGCTTCTCCCCCGTGTGAGTTCTTTTGTGGAGATTAAGACTGTATTTAAAAGGGAAACACTTCCCACACTCAGGACAGGAAAACCTCTTATCTGTTTGAAGGACGGCACCGTCCCTCACAGTCTGAGGTTCCTCAGGATAAGAGGAATACGATGGTCCGGCACCGTCCCGCACAGTCTGAGGTTCCTCAGGATAAGAGGAATACGATGGTCCGGCACCTTCCCGCACAGTCTGAGGTTCCTCAGGATAAGAGGAATACGATGGTCCGGCACTGTCCCGCACAGTCTGAGGTTCCTCAGGATAAGAGGAATACGATGGTCCGGCACCGTCCCGCACAGTCTGAGGTTCCTCAGGATAAGAGGAATACGATGGTCCGGCACCGTCCCGCACAGTCTGAGGTTCCTCGGGATAAGAGGAATACGATGGTCCGGCACCGTCCCGCACAGTCTGAGGTTCCTCAGGATAAGAAGAATACGATGGTCTGGCACCATCCCACACAGTCTGAGGTTCCTCAGGATAAGAGGAATACGATGGTCCATCTACACTGTGAAGTGCCGGATGGACATTTGAGGTAGTTGGGTTTTCTCCTGGACTATACTGTGTGATGTCCTCATCTTCTACTTTACAGTCTGGAGACAAAGTGAGACAATCCTCTGAGGTTTTCCTCATCTCCCGTCCATCTACTAAAATAGAAATACAAAGATTATTACTAGACATGAGCTGATTGGTTCTCCTAAACCAGGACTCCGCCCACATCAGGCAGCTTTGTCTCTGAGGTTTTTACAATTTCCCCCTCAAGGTAACTAGTAAATGGGTCCTCTGATCTCCTACCAGATCATTTCTTTATTCATGGACCTTAGTCAGAGAATGAGGAAACAACGAGAACTGTCTTTTATAGGAGTGACAGTGATGAGGGGATTATAGGACGAGGGTCCCCACCCCCTCTATCACTCATTGCCATCTTCCAAACACAAGAAGTCCTGCACTTCCTTATTTAGTCCATGATTTAGTCATGAATAACAGCAGGGCTGAGCCCCACCAGAGGTCAGAGAGTGAGGATGGGGGAGAACAACCAAGATGAAGACTGGACTGATCCTGAAGACCACCATCATTGGGTTACTGACTCCTCCCCCTCATTATCACTTTATGTTTAAGTTTCCAAAGTTGAAAGATGTTATCACATTATTATCAACGTAAAAGTCTGTATGTAATGTACAACATAGAGAACAGGGGTCAGGCGTATGCAATATCGTTGAGCCCGATGTTCGAGTCAGCCCCCCCCTCCTGAACCGTACCAGGCCACATGCCCTCAACATGGGTCCCCCCCAAAGCACCTTGTCCCCATGTTGATGGGGACAAGGGTCTCATCCCCACAACCCTTGCCCGGTGGTTGTGGGGGTCTGCGGGCGGGGGGGGAATTATCGTAATCTGGAAGCCCCCTTTAACAAGGGGACCCCCAGATCCCATCCTCCTTTCCCCTATGTGAATGGGTATCGGGTACACTGTACCCCTACTCATTCACCAAATAAGTGTCAAAAAAGTAGAAACGTCAGGAGACAGTTTTGGACAATTCCTTTATTTAAAAAAGTGTCTCGCGATGTAAATCCATCGTCAAAAATCACGGCTTCCGACGGTCCCGAAAAATATAAAAAAAACTCTGCCTCCCCGCGACGGCTGTGACATCTGTTATATAGGCCACCTCGTGACGTAAATGGGTGACCCCTCCCCACTCTGACATCAGAAATTACTCTGCCAGAGATCTTGCAAGACCCAGGTATGGGGAAGAAGATGCAAGGTACATACCCCAGGTGTCTAGGCTGAGCAATGCCTATGGTGAAAATCAACATTTTGCTGCCAGCCGAACCCCAGAATCTTCATAAATCCAGTCTAGAGACATAAATTGTGTCTGCAGCACAGAGAAGGAAGATTATCCGAGAGAAATACAGGAATACAGGACAGGGAACACAGCTCAGGAAAGTGACCAGGGGATTACAGGCTGATATCACCCAGTCCCCGCCCTACTCACAACCAATCAGTGAGCAGTATGGGTGGAGGAATGGATTTAGTGTTAATGACCCACCTGTGCTGATCTCTGTAGGAGTGTCCTCCTCTATAAATGTCCCCGTTATTCCATCCTCCTCCATAGACTGCTGATCATCCCTCACATACGTCTCTTCTTCTTCTGATTTCACCTCAAATTCTAGATCGATTGGATCTCCACTCTAAACCAAGAGAATGAGAGAGAATATCATCTGTAAGATATAAGCTTTATTATTGTGACATCACATAGAAAACAAAAAATCCTCTCCAGAAGTCCATATTCTAGATGCTCCAATCCACCAACCTTGCAATAGGGAGGGATGGTGTGACCTTCCTGTGTGGAATCCCAGGAATACAGAGGACGGGGACATCTCTCTGGTGAGTTCCTGGTATTAGGTGGCTCCATCATATCCTTGTGTCCTGAAAACTCATCCATCACTCCATACTCCTCATCCTCCTCTTTATACTCTTCTTTTACATCAATATTATCATCCCCAAGGTTTCCACTCTGAATATATAATAAAACATTCATTGTAACAAACATGTTTGTGTATAAATCATAACCACCAATAATTGTCAATCATCTACCTGATGATGGTGGGGGATGGTGTGACCTTCCTGTGTGGAATCCCGGGAATACAGAGGACAGGGACATCTCTCTGGTGGGTTTCTGTAGCTGGACGACTCCTCCATGGTGTCCTGGTACAGATCTTTGTGTTCTTCCTCCATCGCCCCATCCTCATCATCCTCCTCTGTTATCTCTTCTTTAACCTCAACTTTAGACTCTCTCAGGTTTCCACTCTGAATATAGAATAAAAATGACATCAATGGTAATGTCAGAACCATTGACGTATCTCGGCATAGAGCCTACATATACCGTCAGAATGTTTATACTGAACTATAAAATATTATTGTATATATGGAAATATGTAAATCTGTGCTTTGGGAGATATACACTTTTCCTACAATACAAGATATCTAAAATTCTTTTATCCGTGCTATTTTGAGGACAAGCAACACAACTGAATATTTAAAATATATATATTTATTAACTAAAGATATAGTGCAACAATTAAAATCAGGTACAATTCATGATAAAACAAATAATTGATATGCTTCTACAATCAGAGATAAGCGATGGTTGAATGTTCAGATAATATTTACATTATATGACAAGGTATATACATTAAATCATCCTGGCGTATTTAAAACCTGGCGGCTTGTACCTTGACATTGTAATATCTCTTCTCAATGACAGACAGATCTCTTGCTACTACTTATATATATGTGTACAGAACAAACGTCATATTGTACACAAGCTTATTTTAAATTTAGAGAGAATATATTTCACATACCTCATCACTCTAAAACCAATTTACCATCGTTGGCACTTAGCTTTTCAAAGACAAACGTAATATGTATGTCTTTAATATTTGGAATACAATTATCTCGTACTGCAGTTAGACATAACCAACTCCCAAATTATATTTGCCAAGTATATTTAAATGGTTTCAGTTCTGTGTATGTGAAAAAACTTCTAATTACCAAAAGGTAAATAATCAAAATGATACATTACCAGTAATTAAGAGCTCTTTCTGTTTGAGAAGGGAAAGTTCTAATGAAGGACTTCTGTGAACCCCCTACATGTTTGCGGTCAATGGGGGTGATTCAGAAAGAGTTAGGCCGGCGTATCAGTAGATACGCCGACCTAACTCAGAATCTGTGCCGATGCAAATTTAAGCGTATTCTGGAAACCAGATAGGCTTAAATTAGGCTCAGATACGAGCGGCGTAAGTGTCTTACACCGTCGTATCCTAAAGTGTCATTTTTAGGCTGACCGCTAGGTGGCGCTTCCATTGCGGTCGGCCTAGAATATGTAAATGAGTAGTTACGCTGATTCACGAACGTACGCTTGCCCGACGCAGTAAAGATACGCCGTTTATGTAAGGCATTTTCAGGCCTAAAGTTATTCCATCAAATAGCTGGAATAGTAATGTTAAGTATAGCCGTCGTTCCCGCGTCAAAATTTGAAAATTTTACGTTGTTTGCGCAAGTCGTCCGTGAGTAGGGCTGGACGTAATTTACGTCCACGTCGAAACTAATAGGACCGTGCGGCGTACTTTTCCGCAATGCACACTGGGATATGTACACGGACGGCGCATGCGTCGTTCGTAAAATACGTCAATCACGTCAGGTCACCCCCCATTAACATAAAACACGCCCCCTCAGCCGAATTTGAATTAGGCGCACTTACGCCGGCCCGATTTACGCTACGCCGCCGTACCTTAGCAGGCAAGTACTTTGTGAATCATGTACTTGCCTCGCTAACTTACGGAGGCATAGTGTAAACACGATACACTACGCCGCCGCAAAGTTAAGGCGGTCTTTCTGAATCCAGCTAAATGTCTGCCTTTCAGCTCCCATCAGCCTCGCGATCCCATCCGCCTAGCCATCAGATCCACAGATCAAGCCAGCCTCCTCAGATCTCCCAAAACATCACATCTCACAGCTCATCCCCTCTCTTCCTGTCCTGTGTAATCCTTTATATCTCCCCAAAGAAGTGGGTGTGTATTTCACTATCACGTGACTGGCAATGTCACATGATACTATGTTAGGTCAGCTGCCCTTAGCAACCAAGGATATGGCTATCTTGAACCATGCCGATATTAACCTGTAGGGGGCAGTGGTGTATAATGAATTATTTCTAATGATAGGGTCAATCAGAGTTTTTTTTTTTTTAAATAAATAAAATAAAAAGGGGAGAAAAATTATCCCCCCCCCACCCTCACTTATTCCCTGCGGCTCTCTCCCTCCCCTCCAAACACCAAATAAAATAAATAAATAAATAAATAAAAATAAAAAAAAGTGATCCCTTAGATATGAGGCTTCTAAAAAGCCATTCTATAGCTTATCGCTCATTATTCCTTGTTACCCCCTCCCCTAAAAACACTTTTACCAAGTGTTTGAAATCTGAGGCCTCTATCAGGCCATAAAGCCACTAATGACTTAACCCCCCCCCCCCCGCTTTATTTTTATTTTTTTATCTCACCCTTTCTCCCTTCCCTATTCCACACACCAACCCCAACAGAAAATAAGTAAATGTATATAATAACAAAAAAAAAAAAAAAAAGACCCCTTATTATGTAGTATATCCCAATCCCACCCTCTGTGCCCACCCTCTCTTAAACCTGTACAGGTGGGGGTTAGGAGCAGTGCCGCATGGGATTTCATATTGAGAGCTAAAAATAATTAAATAAATAAATACGAAAAAAAAAAGAGGAGAAAAAAAAAAAAAAGACAAACAAGTTATTCTCCACCCCCCCCCCCTACAGGCTATCCACTTACGTTTTCCTACAGCTCCTTAAATTATTCAATCTCTAGCGAGCATTTTTCCCATTCTGACCATATTACTCTAAACTTTTCCTTTCTATCTTTAACCCTGGAAATCCATCTTTCTGCCTCCATAATTAAGTTCACTTCTCTCTTCCATTCAAGAATAGTTGGCCTTTTATCCTGTTTCCATAATCTAGGTATTAATAATTTTGCCGCATTTAATAAATGAGGCGTAATACTCTCCTTATATGATCCCATGGACCTTGCTGACCCGTGGAATAGGAAGTTTAAAGGTGTCAGTTCTATTTCCTCTGGAGATAGCCTTCCAACCCAAGGGGCAATCTCTTGCCAATATCCTCTGATCTTTGGGCATGACCACCACAGGTGGAGTAGGGTACCCTCTTGTCCACATCCCCTCCAACACCTATTGTCCGCAAGCCTATACATCTGTGCCAATCTTACTGGGGTTCTATACCACCTAGATAGAAATTTATAAGACATCTCCTGAATCTGTGAGCTTACAGATGTATAGTGTGTGGAGTCAATAAGTTTTTTAATTTGTTGCGTGGTAAACCTGTGATTTAGCTCTCCTTCCCAGTCTTTAATATAGTAAGGTGTTGTTTTTCTCCGTGTCCCTAGGATTAATCTATACATTTGAGACATTAAGTGTTTGGCCCTCCCAATCTTTACACATCTGGTTTCAAATATAGTAAGCGAATTAAGAGGCCTTATACTGGTTTTCCACTTTTGAAAGAAGCACCCTAATTGATGATACCTCCACTCCACCATTGGGACTGTTCCCAAGCTCCGTCTCAATTCAGGTAAGGGGGTCAGGGTTTCCACATGGGGCAAATTTGCCGCATGTGGTGTCCCTCCCCCAGGCCTTCATTGATCCTACTTCCTCGCCTGGGGGGAACCACGGGAATCCCTCCAGGGGAGCCATCCCAGGGGCATAATCTTCTGATTGATTTATTTTATCCCATATCCTTAGTGTATTATTAGTTAATGGTGACATCCATTTTGAGAGCCCTCTTTCTGTCTTCGGTATCCAAGGAGCTCCTGCTAGGTTCCTTCCTGCCATTGTTTGCTCTAATTTTACCCATGTTTTAGTTGAGTGATCGTGATTCCAATTTAGTATACGTACTAGTGCCAGGGTCAATCAGAGTTAATCAGGATTTATGACCCCCTCTGACTTGAATCTTGGTACAGCATCATAAATTGTTTTATATGTCAAACAAAATGACAACGAACCCAGACATTTCGGGGACCTCTCAATTTATGATTGAGATAAGGCTTATTCACATAAGCCTTGGGAAGTTCCTTTGAACTAATGCCGGAATGTGATCAAAGCAGTCTAATACTTTTAAGCTATTATAGGATCTTATATTTGGGACCCTAGTAATGTCTAGGTATTAAACAGGTTTATATATGAATTACTAATACACATATATTGTTAAGGCATTATAAAGAAACACTACTATTTAAGATATAATACGATAGCTTATTAGTGGGATTGTGAATAAGCCTTTTTTTTTTGTTCTCATAGTACAAAGACCCCCTACACAGCTTGTGACAGTTTGTGCTCATCAGACCCCTATCTACAGATGCCAAACCTTCTAATTTATGGTCTGGGATAAAGATACAGAAGAACAATGCCTTCTTGTAAGGCAGAAAACCGCTGTATAGATCTTTGACTGGATATTAACCTCTAGAGAGAGCATAAGATCCAAAAATGGCTTTAGTATTATTCATCATATAAATATGGATAGGAACACTACGAAAAATATACTTGTGCAACTTTATATGTATTCTTTTAACCCCAAATGTTCTGACAGTAACAATGCAGATAATGTACAGATCCTAATGATACTATCAGTGATTGTTCCTCATCTACCTGATGATGGTGGGGGATGGTGTGACCTTCCTGTGTGGAATCCCGGGAATCCTGAGGACGGGGACATCTCTCTGGTGGGTTCCCATTACTGGATCCATCTGTAGGAAACACACACACTGACTGAATACATTGTTTCTATGTGTTTATCAGATGATGGGGGATCTAGGTGGAGCCTCCGTACTGCTCTCTCCTTTACAATAAAGTCTCCTCTTACCCGGTGATGTGAGGGGCGACTGATTCTCCATCATGACGTCCTTCCCGGCACCGCTCACCTCTCCTGTCAGCAGCTCGATGATCTCTCTGGTGACTTCTAGAATCTTCTTTGTATTTCTCTATTCTATCAGGGAGGGAGGTGGAGGCAATGTGATGGTCATATGATCTCCAGACTTCACAGGAGGAAAACTCTAGATCTGAACACAAATAATAAAATCAAATGACATTCCCAGAATCCTCCTCACCTCACTGGTCAGGTCTCTTTATTTAAACCCCACTTCATGCTGAGGAGCTGTGAGGTCAGTGTGATGTCATAGGATTCTCTGACTCTGGTTGGAGGGAAATTGGGAGAAGGAGCTGTGGAGGGCACCCTATGAGGTTTCTGTACACAGAATAATTTCTCCCAGATGCGTCCCTCCTCTCCTAAACCGAAATGGGCTTTGCCAGGACACATCATATTCCTGTGATCTCTTTGTACTCATGAGACTTTACTGATCACATTTTAGGAGGAATAGCTGAGACTTGGACCATTATGGAAAAATATTTCCAGACATTTAATACCAATAAAATGTTTCCCTTTTTCTTCTTTTTTAAATATTTTAAAATAAAGATATACATATCCCAATTCCCCCTAAATAAACCACTCATCCCACTCCACTAATAAAATAACTATAATCCGTTTGTCAGGAGTGTGTTGTGCTCCTGCTCCTCATTTCAGCATCCTGGTTTTGGCTGTGGTGCCGTGAGGTCCAGTCTGAAAAGCGCTTACTCAAAATTTCCTTGTGAGTAGGACCGTTGCTTTTTATTCTGTTTTTAATAAAATTTTAAGTGGTAATGCACAAGGTCGGTGCACCCTCCTTTTTTTTCTTTTTTGGAGTTCTACAATAGAGTGATGAGGTGAGAAGGTGATTGACCCTGAAGGGGTTAATCTAGGTTTCCACACTATGTGTGTGTATTATCATCTTCTAGAGATAAAAGACGTCACAGTAACTATGGAGGAAGAGGACGGACATGACGGGGGTTACTGGGTGTAAATAGAAAATAAGATCTTATTACCTCCTCAGCTGCTACTTCCAGCGATGTCTCCTCTCTACTTCCTTCCGACTCAACTCTCACCTGGAACTTCCTGTCTGTAACTGACATCACTTCCTGTCTTCCATAGAGACTTCTTGTCTCTATGGTAGCTGTGAGAAGATCACCATCTTGTGGAGCTCAGAGGAACTGCAGCCCTGAGAAACGTCTCGTAGTGTGAACACGGCCGTGAGCTGTGTGTGCAGCAGTGCTGGGACAAGGTCATCCAGTGCCCAGGGCAAAGATGGCAAACAGCGCACCCCCCCCCACCCCCACAATCGGACAATTAGTGGTGTAAGGTCTGTAATGTTTGTGGCATCCATTATAATAGTACTTAGTGTTACACTGCAGCAACCTGAGAGTAGAGGGCGCACACATGTGGGTAAGTGGTTGGTGGCGTCAACGTGGAAAAGAAGTTCATTTATAAAAATGTTTTGCACCAAACCACGCCGTTTGGTTTGGTGTGTGTGAAAATGTGTGCGTTAGCAGATGTGAGGGTGACTTTATCTAACAACGGCACTGCTACATGTCTACCAGAGGGCTGTGCGCTTCTGTGTTTGTCAGGAAAACCACAATTTTGTGCATAATTCTGACATGCAAGCGTGTGCTGTGGTTTGGCCACAGTGTGATTGTATGTGTGTGTAGCGCCTGGTTACTTCTAAGAACCGGTGCCAATTTAAATTTAGAGGGGTTCAGAGAGTAAGTTGGCTCTGACCAGGCTGATTTGTTTGAATTTGGGTCTCTGTCCCAGCTTGGCTGTGCTGTGGGCTCATTCTGTCGCTTCTGGGATGCTGATCCAACCCCAGGACGACAGGTGGCAGCAGTGGAGTCGAGGTTTGGGTGCTTTTCTCCAGCAGCCTATCAGGAGAGGTTTTCCTTGCTGTGTATGCTGGGGGAGGGTATTTATAAGACAGACGCCATTGGTCTGGGTTCTTCTTCCAGTGTGGCACCCACCTTTAGGGTGTCCACATCACGGTGCCCCGGCAAAATGGCCTTACAGGCTGGGGTGCGCGTGCCACGCGGTGTTTCTGGTTCCGGGACCACGTTGGTCTGGAACATTGGAGCTGTGGCTGGGCCCCAGTGATCGACTGGGTCCCCGATCCTGAGAAGATCCCAAACGTTGTTCCTTTGAGGAAGCTGTTCGGTGGGGAGAGCCAAGAGAGGCTGGCGATCCAATAGGGTCTTGACAATCCACCAGGGATCAAGGTAACCGGGTACTGAAAGGCTGGATGTTGGTTGCCTATCAGTCGGTAACCTAACTGCAAACTACCTGAAGGAGATCCAGGCGCAAAGTCTATCAAGGAGGATTATCTCCGCTATCTCAATTCTAAGGAGGGTCTGTGGCAGAGACTTTTCCCTTAAAGTTCCGAGTGATACTCTGGATGCCAGGTCAGTGAGAGAGGCCTGTCCAGGTACACTGTGCCCACTCCGACTGGAGTGGCGAAGAACACAAAGTGTTGTTGAAAACAGGACTGTTTCCTTATTGTTACGCCCAAGTCTGCTGTTTCTTCTCCTACTAAATCTTTACGCTTCACCACAAGTTTTATTATTTTTTTACCCCGCTGGGTAATAAAGAGCACAGAAAAAGACACCTGTCGTGGACATTCCGTTACTGCTGATTTCACCATACAGCCCCTGGACGGCGTAGGAGCCACCAGGTAACTTGCCACCTAAAACAAACCAGCGGGGGTAGCGCTACATGTGATTTACCTGCAGTTTTAGGTGTGCTCCTGATGAATTATATTGGACTGTGTGTTTTCTGAATGTGCATCAAAGATGTATTTTGCATTCATGAAAACCGTATAATAGAATTTAATGGGAGGGCACCTAAAACTGCGGGTAAACTGCACATACAATCAGACCACAGTGCAGTAGTGTGAACCAACTATTAGCCCTGTTCACATTTGAGTTAGTGAAATAACTTGTATAGCGCTACACATGCAAACTAAATCGCCTCAAGGCGCTTGTTCCATCCGTTGTCTTCCTTATCCTTCAGAAGAGGTGGGTCTTAAGTTTTTTCCTGAAGGCCCGATGGTTTTCTTCCATGCGGATGTCCGTTGGTAGAGCGTTCCATAGCCGTGGTCCTTGGACTGCAAATCTTCGTTCTCCCTTTGATTTGTAATTGGACTTGGGGATGTAGAGGAAGTTTTGGTTAGACGATCGGAGAGTGCGATGGGGGGTGGAGTGTTTTATTTTCTCGCATAAGTATTGAGGAGCCTTTCCTTGTGTACATTTGTGGGTGAGGCAGAGGGTCTTGAATGTGAAACCGATCCTTTGCTGTTAGCCAATGAAGGGCCCTCAGGGATGGGGTGATGGATTCCCAGGGTTTCTTTCCTGTTACCAACCTGGCTGCTGTGTTCTGAAGAACTTGTAGGCGCGAGATTTGGTATTTTGGTAGTCCTAAGTAGAGGGAGTTTGCGTAGTCGAGTATTGATGATTGTTCCTACTACTACCGCTGTATCCTCTTCCGGGATGAAGGGGATGAGTCTACGCAGTAGGCGGAGAAGATAGTGGGATCCGCTGACTACTGATCCTATTTGCGCATCCATCGACATCTCTGAGTCAAAGGTTACTCCGAGGCTTCTGACCTTGGTACTTGGGGTGATGATCTGTCCAAGGATGGTGGGTGGTGTCCATGAGGTCCTAGCTTTAGTCTTTCGGTTTGCGTGGAGGAGAAGAAGTTCTGTTTTGGATCCATTGAGTTTGAGGGAGCTCTCAGTCATCCATTCGTCAATCAATGCCAGGCATTTTTCTAATCCGTGAAATCGATCGTTTTTTTTCGGTGATCCGATAGTTGAGTTGAGTGTCATCCGCATAGGATTGGTAGCACAAATCCTGCTCACTGATTTACCGTGGCTTTGAAATCGTGCAACTTTACCTGAAATCGCATGATTTCAAAGCCGCATCTCAGTGTGACTTCAGATACGACTTTTGAAGACATCTGTAATGCATGTATTCTTTTTTTCAAATTGATGCAGCACCGCATTGATTTGAATACTGCCATTGCTGGCAATAGGATGCGACTTGTCAAATAGCATGACAAATCACTCCATTGCGAACAGGGGCTACAAGATGAAAAAAAAAGTGATGGAGTGCAGAGACTGTGCAAGGCTGCATGATAGGGACGGGACAGTTGTGGGGGCACCTGAAATATTTCTGCACCCAGGTGCCTGTGACCCTAGGATCGGCCCTAGTTGCTGACTTACTGTAATGGTCGTGCAGGAAACATAGAGAGAGGTGTCGACGGGGAGGAGATGAGCTGACCACAGTGAGAGAGGGGAAGAAGGTGAAGTGTCGCGGAAGGAGAGCAAGTTGAGGGCCGGAGTGGAGCTTGCTGGAGGAGAGAGTGATTCTAAGCTGCAGATA
Source organism: Rana temporaria (assembly GCF_905171775.1). Classification (NCBI taxonomy): domain Eukaryota; kingdom Metazoa; phylum Chordata; class Amphibia; order Anura; family Ranidae; genus Rana; species Rana temporaria. Next base: position 186,416,953 of record NC_053496.1, on the reverse strand, counting down.
TAAGGCAGAGTTGAATGAGCGGAGGAGTCGGCTGTGAATACACAGTCACTCCTGTCAGTGATACAAGAGCAGCGACTGAAGCTCTCAGAGCGACCCCCCTCCCCACAGATTAAGACATCGTCCCTCCCGCCCACCCCTTGTGCCGGCCCTGGTGTGCAGTGGCGGTTGGTGCTAAAAAAAGATTTGGGGGGGGGGTGCAAACAAAGCCCTCCAGGTCCACATTTACCACGGTCACGTGCTTGTCAAAAATAACCGGCCATAATAGACTCCCATTAATCGGGAGTCAATTATGCTGCCTGTGGGCAACCGTCTTCACCCATATATCCTGCTGGAAGTGCGACTGCCACTGACCTGCACCTTATTTGATTTCCTGCCCATAACGATGTTGCTCCGGTAAGCAGATTGTTTGCACGGAGGTGTGGTGTGTTTTCCTTGTCTGCACACTGAAGCTTCGGTGGAGGTCCTATATCTTTAACTTCATTGATGAATATATTCATTTGGACTTTATTTTTTTCACATTATTTAGGTTAAAAAAAAAAATATTTTACTAGAGCGCTGCACTATTGGAATGTATTTGTCTTGTTTGCTTATCTACAAACTGTGCTAGCTGCTTTGCATCGGGACTATTGTGTCTTTGAGTTAGCGCAGATATCTGTTCACCCCTATTTTTCAAAAATAATTTGCCTTTAAAAAACTGCTGCGCAAATACAGCGCGACAGAAAAAAATTGCAACAACTGACATTTTATTCTCTAGGGTCTCTGCTAAAAATATATATACGGTATATAATGTTTGGGCGTTATAAGTAATTTTCTAACAAAAAATACCGATTGTAACTTATAAACAAAAAAACTGTCAGAAAAGGGGCGGGTCTAGGCGGTCCATCCATAAAAAAAATGTGGTGTAGCCGTTCTCTGGGTGAAAGTGCATGGTGTACATTCCTTCTGTGTGAATAACGGGGGGGAGATGAATGTTACAATCGTTTCCCAGCCGTTCCGAATTCTGTCCCCGATTCAATAAAAACATTAATTTCCTATAATCGTCCGCAACGAGCAGCCATAATTTCTTCTGAAAAACCTTAATCGTAAAAATAGCGAACTAACACATTATGGCCACTAGATGGAGCCAATGACCATAGGAAATCACTGAAATTAAATATGACCAATACTGGTCACGGCTGGGGGATGCGCATCACATTTGTTCTGGAATTTTATTGATTGGCGGTTCCAAATAAATAACTACTGCAGGAGGGAACAGACACAGCAGATACACTCCGCCTCTTCCCAAATAACTGTTGTGTTTTATTATGAGACAATGGAAGGTTTTTATACACATGATTACGTAGCTATCACATTAATATTACAATTGTACTTTTATGGTAACAAGGGGCGTGACATAGGCGGGGCGAATTCTAATCAGGACTGCAAAGAATGCAAACATGGAATGAAAACATTATTGGTGCCGTGTGCAATACATACAACATAGAATACAATTCTATACAGAACTTACACATTTCCTTTACACATTCATTCTATAAAGTTTATAGAAACAGACCTGAAAGTGTTTGTGAAATCTTCCCCCACAAAATGTCCTCAGCCAATGAGAGGGAATGACTCCATTTTTATTTTAGAGGACTGCCTTTTAGGAGGTGGGGTTAACGCGTTTCGTCTTGGAAGACGACTTGAGAAGACAGACCTCTTGCAAGAGTTTACACCACAAAATGTACTCAGCCAATGAGAGGTAATGACTCCATTTTTATTTTTCTCCTGCTATCAATGGCCAACACTTCATCCATGTCTTTGGTGATCTCTGATCTCCTTATGAAGTGTTTCTTACATGATGAAGATCAGCCATGGAGTATATCTGAGGTGTATATCAGGGTGTGCTTCTTCCCCACACGTCCAGCAACATTCATATACAATACATTTCCCGCACTCACTATGAAATGAAAAAAAAAACACTTATATAGCGTGGCACATGCGAACTAAATCGCCTCTGGGCGCTTGTTGTTCCTGTCTCCTTTGATATCAAAAGAGATGAGTTTTGATCTTTCTCCTGAAGGCTGAGTGATTTTCCTCCAACCGAAATGCTGGCTGGTAAAACGTTCCATAGTCTGGGACCTTGGACCGCGAATCTTCTTTCTCCTTTGGACTTGTAATTGGCTTTCGGTATCGGGAGCAGATTTTGGTTGGTGGATCGCAGAATGCGATTGGAGTTGTGAGCTTTTATTTTTTCGCATAGATAATGGGGAGCATTCCCATGGATACATCTATGCGTTAGACAGAGTGCTTTAAAAACAATTCTGTCTTTTACTGGCAACCAATGAAGGGATCTCAGTGAAGGTGAGATTGATTCCCAGGGTTTTTTCCCAGTCACTAGTCTGGCGGCCGTATTCTGAACGACTTGCAGACGAGCGATTTGGTACTTTGGGAGTCCGAGGTAAAGGGAGTTTGCATAATCCAATCTGGAGTTTACAATCGCTCCCACCACGGCCGCTATGTCTTCTTTGGGAATAAATGGAATAAGTTTGCGTAGTAGGCGCAGCAGATGGTGAGATCTGCTGACTACTGACCCTATTTGTGCGTCCATTGTCATGTAGGAGTCAAAGATGACCCCAAGACTTTTGACTTTGGCGCTAGGGGTGATGATTTTGCCCAGAATAGGCGGGGGTATCCAAGTCGTTGCAGTTGTTGATTCAAACGCTTGGCGTGAAACAGGAGAAGTTCTGTTTTCGCTCCGTTGAGTTTAAGATAACTCTTTGTCATCCAGTTCTCTATCGAAGAGAGGCATGTCTCTAGATTGAGGTGGTGATCCCATTTGTTGCAAATGCGGAAATACAGTTGCGTGTCATCTGCATATGAGTGATAAAGTAGTTTTTGGCTACTAATGATTTCAAAAAGAGGACGCAGATAGATGTTAAACAGCACCGGCGACAGAGGTGATCCTTGAGGGACTCGGTACGATACCGTGCATTTCTCAGAAGTGAAAGGTCCCAATTTCACGGTTTGTGATCGGTTTTCCAAAAAAGAGGAGAACCAAGATAAATCACCTTCTGCGACTCTGGCTACTTCAGCTAGCCGAGTCACTAATAGTTTGTGGTCTACAGTGTCGAAGGCAGCGCTTAGGTCCAACAGAACCAGGAGACAAGATTCTCCTTCGTCTGCGGCCTCGTCCCATATTTTGAGCAGTGCTGTTTCAGTACCGTGTCCAGGCCGGAATCCCGATTGAAATGGATCAAGTAGGTTATGGGTATCTAGATGCTGTTGCTGTACCACTACTTTCTCCATTACCTTGGAGAGAACGTTTAGGCCTGTTATGGGACAGCGGTGAAGTGGATCCTTGGGGTCTAGGGTGGGTTTCTTCAAGATGGGTTGGATTATGCCCTCTTTCAACTGGGAGGGCACTATGCCTTCCTTGAAAGACTGGTTTATAAGCTGCGTGATTGGAGGTGCCAGGATGTCGACGCATTCTTTCAGCAGTTTGGTGGGAATGATATAATTTGGCGCTGCGCTGTTTCGCAAAGTACCGATGATATTTGTAGTGGCATCAATGGAGATGGGTTTCCAGAGTGAACTTTCCTGATTGTGATGAATTTCTGTGGGTATTGTGTGAAAAATTACGGGGGGGGGGGGGTTGAGGGGGGTATTGTTTTGCTGAATGCTTTCCCGGATTCCCTCAACTTTATTAATGAAGTAATCCGACAATTCATTGCAAAACTCTTGGGTGTCCGAATTGGGGGCTTCAAGACAGACGGGATTCATGGTCTGAGTGACCAGCTTGAAGAGTTCGCGGGGCGGTTTAGGGCGCTGTTTATAGCCTTGGAAAAATAATTTTTCTTGGCTTTGAAAATTTCTTTGTGGTATTTTCTTGTTGCCTTGTAGATGGTGAGGTTTTCTTCTTTAGAGCTTCTTTTCCAGGCGGCTTCCGCCCTTCTGCGCTCTTGCTTCAGTAACGACAGCTGGTTGTTAAACCAGCTGGAGGTGTTTTTCCAGATGCAGGTTTTACGTTTCGGCGCTATTAAGTTAAGGGTTGTGTGGGACCCCTGATGTACAGGAAGACAGGACTTCAGTGAGGAACAATTCCCTCACTCAGGAAAGTGGCTTCTTTTTTGAGTGCAATCTCTGATGCATGTAAAGATTGGACTTCCTTAAAAAAAAATTCCCACACTCGGGACAGGAAAACGGCTTCTTCCCCGTGTGAGATCTCTGATGTCTGGAAAGACTGGTCTTCTGTGAAAAACATTTCCCGCACTCAGGACAGGAATATGGCTTTTCCCCCCGTGTGAGATCTCTGATGTTTGTAAAGGCTGGACTTTTCTGTAAAACATTTCCCGCACTCAGGACAGGAATACGGCTTTCCCCCCGTGTGAGATCTCTGATGTGCAGAAAGACTGGTCTTCTGTGTAAAACTTTTTCCGCACTCAGGACAGGAAAACGGCTTCTCCCCCGTGTGAGATCTCTGATGTCTGGAAAGACTGGTCTTCTGTGAAAAACATTTACTGCACTCAGGACAGGAATACGGCTTTTCCCCCGTGTGAGATCTCTGATGTGCAGAAAGATAGGACTTCTGTGAAAAACATTTTCCGCACTCAGGACAGGAATACGGCTTCTCCCCCGTGTGAGATCTCTGATGATCAGAAAGATGGGATTTGTTTGAAAAACATTTCTTGCACTCGGGACAGGAATACGGCTTTTCTCCCGTGTGCAATCTCTGATGTTTAGAAAGAAGGATCTTCTGTGAAAAACATTTCCCGCACTCGAGACAGGAATACGGCTTCTCACCCGTGTGAGATTTCTGATGTCTGACAAGAGTGGACTTCAGAGAAAAACTTTTCCCACACTCAAGACAACAATATGGCTTTTCCCCTGTGTGAGACCTTTGATGGTCAACGAGATGTGATTTGTGCATAAAACATTTCCCGCACTCAGCACAGGAATATGGCTTTTCCCCCGTGTGAGATCTCTGATGTCCAAAAAGATGGGACTTCCGTGAAAAACATTTCCCGCACTCAGGACAGGAATATGGCTTTTCCCCCGTGTGAGATCTCTGATGTCTGGCAAAACCAGACTTGTTTGAATAACATTTCCCACACTCAGGACAGGGATTCGGCTTCAGCTCCGTGTGACATCTCTGATGTCTGTAAAGAGCGGTATTATGTGGAAAACATTTCCCGCACTCAGGACAGGAAAACCTTTTATCTGTTGGAAAGACGGCACCGTCCCGCAAAGTCTGAGCTTCCTCGGGATAAAAGGGATACGATGGTCCGGCACTGTCCCGCACAGTCTGAGGTTCCTCAGGATAAGAGGAATACGATGGTCCGGCACCGTCCCGCACAGTCTGAGGTTCCTCGGGATAAGAGGAATACGATGGTCCGGCACCGTCCCGCACAATTTGAGGTTCCTCAGGATAAGAGGAATACGATGGTCCGGCACCGTCCCGCACAGTCTGAGGTTCCTCGGGATAAGAGGAATACGATGGTATGGCACCGTCCCTCACAGTCTGAGGTTCCTCAGGATAAGAGGAATACGATGGTCCGGCACCGTCCCGCACAATTTGAGGTTCCTCAGGATAAGAGTAATACGATGGTCCGGCACCGTCCCGCACAGTCTGAGGTTCCTCAGGATAAGAGGAATACGATGGTCCGGCACCGTCCCGCACAGTCTGAGGTTCCTCGGGATAAGAGGAATACGATGGTCCGGCACCGTCCCGCACAGTCTGAGGTTCCTCAGGATAAGAGGAATACGATGGTGCGGCACCGTCCCGCACAGTCTGGGGTTCCTCAGGATAAGAGGAATACGATGGTCCGGCACCGTCCCGCACAGTCTGAGGTTCCTCAGGATAAGAGGAATACGATGGTCCGGCACCGTCCCGCACAGTCTGAGGTTCCTCAGGATAAGAGGAATACGATGGTCCGGCACCGTCCCGCACAGTCTGAGGTTCCTCAGGATAAGAGGAATACGATGGTCCATCTACACTGTGTGGTGCCGGATGGACATTTGAGGTAGTCAGGTTTTCTCCTGGACTATACTGTGTGATGTCCTCATCTTCTACTTTACAGTCTGGAGACAAAGTGAGACAATCCTCTGAGGTTTTCCTCATCTCCCGTCCATCTACTAAAATAGAAATACAAAGATTATTACTAGACATGAGCTGATTGGTTCCCCTAACCCAGGACTCCGTCCCCATTACAGGCAGCTTTGTCTCTGAGGATCTTACAATTCCCCCCTCAAGGTAACTAGTAAATGGGTCCTCTGATCTCCTACCAGATCATTTCTTTATTCATGGACCTTAGTCAGAGAGTGAGGAGACAACGAGGACTGTCTTTTATAGGAGTGACAGTGATGAGGGGATTATAGGACGAGTGTCCCCTCCCCCTCTATCACTCATTGCCATCTTCCCAACACAAGAAGTCCTGCACTTCCTTATTTAGTCATGAATAACAGCGGGGCTGAGCCCCACCAGAGGTCAGAGAGTGAGGATGGGGGGAGAACAACCAAGATGAAGACTGGACTGATCCTGAAGACCACTATCATTGCGTTACTGACTCCTCCCCCTCATTATTACTTTATGTTTAAGGTTCCAAAGTTGGAGGATGTTATCACATTCTTATCAACATGTAAAAGTCTGTGCTCCAATCACATCATCAGATATAAAATGTCCAGCTGGTAGGAAATGGGTGTAACAAAAGAGAATACATATTATGTGTATATATAGCAGTGGGTATAGAGGAGAAGTCAGGAGTATGTAATGTACAACATAGAGTATATAGTGCAGGGGTCAGGAGTATGTAATGTACAACATAGAGTATATAGTGCAGGGGTCAGGACTCATGATATTGGTATTCAGTAATCAGTGGTGGATGAAATGATTACTGGAGACAAGTTGCAGAGATCCCACACCGCTGCCTCCCATCTCCTGAGACTGCACTCAGTGACTTGGGTCTGAGACTATACAGACATATCCCTCCACCCGGCACAGCCAGCAAATAACAGAGCAAGTAACCCGGGAGAATTGTTCTGTCAGAGATCTCACTAGACTCGGGCATGAGGCAGAAGACCTAAGGTACATACCCCAGGTGTCTAGGTCAAGCAAACCCTACGGTGAAAATCAACATTTTGCTGCCAGCTGAACCCCAGAATCTCCATAAATCCAGTCTAGAGACATAAATTGTGTCTGCAGCACAGAGAAGGAAGATTATTCGAGAGAAATACAGGAATACAGGACGGGGAACACAGCTCAGGAAAGTGACCAGGGGATTACAGGCTGATATCACCCAGTCCCCGCCCTACTCTGGACCAATCAGTGAGCAGGATGGGTGGAGGAATGGATTTAGTGTTAATGACCCACCTGTGCTGATCTCTGTAGGAGTGTCCTCCTCTATAAATGTCCCCGTTATTCCATCCTCCTCCATAGACTGCTGATCATCCCTCACATACGTCTCTTCTTCTGATTTCACCTCAAATTCTATATCGATTGGATCTCCACTCTAAACCAAGAGAATGAGAGAGAATATCATCTGTAAGATATAAGCTTTATTATTGTGACATCACATAAAAAAAAAAAAAAACGAAGGTATTTACTGGTAACGTTCTTTCCCAGAGTCTTTCAGGACAGCCACCTGAGAGACCTTGACTGCTCCCCTCTATTGGAAACACCGCGCCAGTCTTTCTGGTGGCAATCACCACAGCAAAAAGGGTCTGTGAGTTAGAGGCCTTATCGATCAGACCCCCTTTTTTTCAGATCTCCGTTTTTAAAATGGACCTGGGATTCCTGCCAAAAGTAATCTTGAGGTTCCATAGGGAACAAGAAGTTGTATTTTGTCCGAACCCTTGTAAGGAACAGGAAGTAAAGTTCCATAACTTAGACGTCAGGAGATGCGTCTTACGTTATTTAGAAGTGACTAAAACTCTAAGGAAGACGGACTCCTTATTTATTTTGCATTCTGGAGCTAGGAAAGGGCATAGAGCTACCAGACGCACAATAGCCAGATGGTTAGAAGAAGCCATTGAACAAGCTTACAGAGTAGGAGGCATACAGTTTCCAGAGTGTATCAGAGCGCACTCCACAAGATCTATGGCAGCCTCACAGGCAGAGAGAGCTGGAGCAACGCCGGAGCAGATCTGTAAAGCGGCGACATGGTCCAGCTTTGCCACCTTCGTAAGACACTATAGGGTGGATCTTTGGTCAGCTAAGGATCAGACCTTTGGACGCAAGGTTTTACAAGCTGTGGTCCCGCCCTAGGGTAAGTGCTTGGTTATCTTCTCAGGTGGCTGTCCTGAAAGACGATTAGGGGAAAAACGAAGTTACTTACTGGTAACGTTCTTTCCCAGAGTCTTTCAGGACAGCCGGGTACCCACCCGAATGTGTATTAAAGATTTCCTTACAGGAAATGTGATATGGTTAACTATGTGTATCATGTTTTCTTGTGTCTCCCCAGCAACTGGAGGTGCTCTTGAAAGAACTGAGGACCAGCAGGGGAGGAGGAAATTTATAGGAGGCTGGCACGGTGTTTCCAATAGAGGGGAGGAGCCAAGGTCTCTCAGGTGGCTGTCCTGAAAGACGATTAGGGGAAAAATAATCTCCAGAAAATCATGTTCTAGATGCTCCGATCCACCAACCTTGTAACAGTGGGGGATGGTGTGACCTTCCTGTGTGGAATCCCGGGAATACTCCTCCTTTATCTCTTCTTTCACCTCAACTTTAGGATCTCTCAGGTTTCCACTCTGAATATAGAATAAAAATGACATCAATGGTAACAATGCAGATAATGTACAGATCCTAATGATACTATCAGTGATTGTTCCTCATCTACCTGATGATGGTGGGGGATGGTGTGACCTTCCTGTGTGGAATCCCGGGAATACAGAGGACGGGGACATCTCTCTGGTGGGTTCCCATTACTGGATCCATCTGTAGGAAACACACACACTGACTGAATACATTGTTTCTATGTGTTTATCAGATGATGGGGGATCTAGGTGGAGCCTCCGTACTGCTCTCTCCTTTACAATAAAGTCTCCTCTTACCCGGTGATGTGAGGGGCGGCTGATTGTCCATCATGACGTCCTTGTAGAGATCCTTGTGTCCTTCTAAATACTCCCACTCCTCCATGGAGAAATAGACAGTGACATCCTGACACCTTATAGGAACCTGACACACACAATGATACAGTCACCATCCAGACACACCCCTTGTCTGTTACTGGATAATATCCCAGAATCCTCCTCACCTCTCCAGTCAGCAGCTCCATCATCTTCTTGGTGACTTCTAGAATCTTCTCCATGTTGTGTCTCTCAGGTTTTAGGGAGTCACATGGAGGCACTGTGATGGTCGTATGATCACCTGACTTCACAAGAGGAAATCTCTGTATTGGAGAACCAATAGGAATATCATGTTAGACTCCCAGAATCCTCCTCACCTCTCCGGTCAGGTCTGTGTATTATTAATAGAGATAAGAGTGATGTCATGTGACCTCCCAGAATCCTCCTCACCTCTCCGGTCAGGTCTGTATTATTAGAGATAAGAGGGATGTCATGTGACCTCCCAGAATCCTCCTCACCTCTCCGGTCAGGTCTGTGTTTTATTAATAGAGATAAGAGTGATGTCATGTGACCTCCCAGAATCCTCCTCACCTCTCCGGTCAGCAGGTAGATGATCTCCAGGGTGAGGTTTAGTATCCTCTCAGTCATGTGACTCCGGTCCTCCCCCATCCTCAGTGATGTGGTCATGTGATCTATGCGGGTTTCTCTGTGGACAGATAGCGGAGAATTATCTGAACTGTATTGGGTCTACAATATTAGAATGGGGATTTAAAGGGGTTAATATGTACATTTGTTCTGTGCGATCTGGGTTGACACAAAACCCCCCGTTAGACTTACTGGTAACGGTATTTCCAGGAACCTTCCAGGACAGCTACTTGAGAGATGATTGGCTCCGCCCTCTACAGGAAACACAAATGGAATACAATTTAAAAGGCCCCTCCCTTTCCTCTGACCTTCAGTTGTTTAGAAGATCAAGTAAACCTCCACCACAGTGCACTCGGCAGAGGAAAAAACACAAAAAATACACCACCCTCAGGTGAAAGTAGAATAGGGTGGGAATATAGACGCTGTCCTGGAAATACCGTTACCGGTAAGTCTAACAGGGGTTTTCCCCTTCACCTTCCAGGACAGCTACTTGAGAGGATAAGCAAGATACTATACCTTAGGGAGGGACAACAGCCTGAAGCACTTTCCTACCAAAGGAGAGGTCCTGGCTGGAAAGAGTCTGAACTCTATAATGTTTGACGAAGGACCAGACGGCAGCTTTAGAAATTCCTTCCCATGATGCCCCCGCTCTTTCTGCTCATGACGTAGCCATGGATCTCCTTGAATGACCCCTAATTCTAGAAGGAGGACTACGACCTGACGCTTTGTAAGCTTCACAAATAGCTTCCCTAATCCATCTAGCTAGGGTTGTCCCGATACCGATACTAGTATCGGTATCGGGACCGATTCCGAGTATTTGCGGGAGTACTTTTACTGGATATGGGGGAAGACATGGCTGTATATGGGGGAAGACATGGCTGGATATGGGGGGGGAGACATGGCTGGATATGGGGGGGGAGACATGGCTGGATATGGGGGGGGAGACATGGCTGGATATGGGGGGGGAGACATGGCTGGATATGGGGGGGGAGACATGGCTGGATATGGGGGGGGAGACATGGCTGCATATGAGGGGGAGACATGGCTGCATATGGGGGGGAGACATGGCTGCATATGGGGGAGGAGACATTGCTGCATATTGGGGGGAGACATGGCTGCATATGGGGGGGAGACATGGCTGCATATGGGGGGGAGACATGGCTGCATATGGGGGGGAGACATGGCTGCATATGGGGGGGGATATGGGGGGAGACATGGCTGCATATGGGGGACATGGCTGGATATGGGGGGAGACATGGCTGCATATGGGGGGAGACATGGCTGCATATGGGGGGGAGACATGGCTGCATATGGGGGGGAGACATGGCTGCATATGGGGGGGAGACATGGCTGCATATGGGGGGAGACATGGCTGCATATGGGGGGGAGACATGGCTGCATATGGGGGGGGGGATATGGGGGGAGACATGGCTGGATATGGGGGGAGACATGGCTGCATATGGGGGGAGACATGGCTGCATATGGGGGACATGGCTGGATATGGGGGGAGACATGGCTGGATATGGGGGGAGACATGGCTGCATATGGGGGAAGACATGGCTGCATATGGGGGGGAGACGTGGCTGCATATGGGGGGGAGACGTGGCTGCATATGGGGGGGAGACGTGGCTGCATATGGGGGGGGGGACGTGGCTGCATATGGGGGGGGAGACATGGCTGCATATGGGGGGGGGAGACATGGCTGCATATGGGGGGGGAGACATGGCTGCATATGGGGGGGGGAGACATGGCTGCATATGGGGGGGGGAGACATGGCTGCATATGGGGGGGGGAGACATGGCTGCATATGGGGGGGGGAGACATGGCTGCATATGGGGGGGAGACATGGCTGCATATGGGGGGGGGAGACATGGCTGCATATGGGGGGGGGGAGACATGGCTGCATATGGGGGGGGAGACATGGCTGCATATGGGGGGGAGACATGGCTGCATATGGGGGGAGACATGGCTGCATGGGGGGGATATGGGGGGGAGACATGGCTGCATATTTGGGGGAGACATGGTTGCATATGGGGGACATGGCTGGATATGGGGGGGGACATGGCTGCATATGGGGGGACATGGCTGCATATGGGGGGACATGGCTGCATATGGGGGGGGACATGGCTGCATATGGGGGGGGACATGGCTGGATATGGGGGGGGACATGGCTGGATATGGGGGACATGGCTGCATATGGGGGGACATGGCTGCATATGGGGGGGGACATGGCTGCATATGGGGGGGGACATGGCTGCATATGGGGGGGGACATGGCTGGATATGGGGGACATGGCTGCATATGGGGGGAGACATTGCTGCATCTGTGGGGGGACATGGCTGCATTTGGGGACACATTTAAAAAAGAGTATCGGTATTCGGTATCGGCGAGTACTTGAAAAAAAGTATCGGTACTCGTACTCAGTCCTAAAAAAGTGGTATCGGGACAACCCTACATCTAGCGATAGAGCTTTTGGACGCTTTGGATCCAATTTTGGGGCCACTGAACAATACCAACAGCTGGGAGGAACTCCTAAACCCGCTGGATTTCTTTAAGTAAAGCAGCAGACATCTCTTTACGTCTAAAAAACAAAATCTTTCCATTCTTGGGAGGGGAACAAAATCTAGGAAGGACTACTTCCTGGGACCTATGAAAGTTAGAAGAAACTTTGGGCAAATAGAAAGGATCAGGCTTGATCTAGAATCCTCAGGAAGGGATCTTTACAGGAAAGGGACTGCAGATCAGAATTCCTTCTCACTGACGTAATAGCCAAAAGGAAGGAAATACATTTCAGGGAAGCCTCATGCAAAGGCTCAAACGGAACAATTATTAGAGCATTAAGCACCAAGGACAGATCCCAAGGAGGCACATGTTTGACGATCCTGGGAGCATGTCTAGATCTGGCTGAAAGGAACCTCCTGACTAAAGGATCTTCAGCTAGCCTCTTGTCTGAAAACACAGACAGGGCCGCAACCTGAACCATAAGGGTGCCGACAGACAGGGATGGACTGGCCATTGGGACTACAGGGAGTTTCCCGGTGGGCCGGCTTCAGTGACAGTGGACCGCCCCCCTCCGCTTCTCTGTCTCTCTCTCCCCGCAGCGCTCACCTGGGGGGGGGGGGGGACAAAGAAGCAGGGGGAGGACCAGAGAAGCATGGGGGATGACCGAGGAGCATGGGGGAGGGGACAGACAGATGACTCAACAGCTATGGCCTGGGAGTTTCTCACTTCTGCCTAATCTTGTCCCATAAGGGGGGGCACTGAACTGATTCTTTGCCCCGGGTGAAATAATGTCTAGCTTCCCCACTGGTACTTTTTTTTTGTTTGCTGATCCGATCCGTGACTCCTGATCCGAGGAACGATCCGAACCGTGAGTTTTTTGATCCGTTGCACCCCTAACAATAAGCAGTGCAATTCATGTCAAAAGCGACTTTCTGGCTTGTAACTCTTCTCAACCTCCTACACATGCCTCGGGAACACACTTAGGCCCCGTACACACGACCAAACATGTATGCTGAAACTGGTCCGCGGGCCAGTTTCAGCATACATGTTCGGTCGTGTGTAGGCGCGAGCTGGCCGAATTCCAGCAAACATTTGCCCGCCGGGCCTTTTCCCAGCGGGCAAATATTCGTGGACGTGTTTTAAAACCGTCCGCTGGAATCCTGCCCGCTCGGACATGTACGGTCGTCAGTACAGACCTACCGTACATGTCCAGGCGCCCGCCGTCCCTCGCATGCGTCGAATGACTTCGACGCATGCGTGGAAGCCTTTAAATGGCAGGCCCGCCCACGTCTCCGCGTCATCGTCGCGGCGACGACGCGGACACGCCCCGCGTATTGTTTACGCGCGGACTTCTGTACGATGGTTAGTACAACCATCGTACAGAAGCCCTCTGGCAGGCATGTACGGTGAAAACGGTCCGACGGACCGATTTCACCGTACATGTTTGTTCGTGAGTACCCGGCCTAAGGCTTATGGCAGCAGCAGGCAGCAAATCAACAGGCTTCACCACGGGACACATGTAGCCGGGGAATGCAGACATGAAGAGGGAGAAGCAGTGAATGAAGCCGAGCCACAGCAGTGAATAAAACGCACCTTGCACACCTCTCAATCTCCTCAAACTACAGAATAACTCTAATGCTTGCGTGTCCTCCTGTATTCAGGGTCGGGGGGGGGGGGGGGAAAGGGAGCAGGAAGGTTTTTTGGATTACTAAAGTCTCTGGGCCAGATTCAGAAAGAGATACGCCGGCTTTTTCCGGCGTAAAGTTACCCCTGCTATATGAGGGGTATGTGCGGCGTATCCTATGTTTAGTATGGCCGTCGTTCCCGCGCGGAGTTTTGAAATGTTTACGTCGTCTGCGTACGTCGTTTAGAGAATAGCGCTGGACGTAATTTGCGTTCACGTCGAAAGCAATGACGTCTTGCGGCGGATTTTCGAGCATGCGCACTGGGATGTTTTCACGAACGGCGCATGCGCCGTTAAAAAAAAACGTCAAATACGCGGGGGTCAAGCCAAATTTAAATAAAACACGCCCCCCTACATCCCCATTTGAATTACGCGGCCTTACGCCGCAACACATATGTTACGCCGCCGTAACTAAGGGCGCAAGTTCTTTCTGAATACAGAACTTGCGCCCAAAGTTAGAGCGGCGTAACGTATCGGAGTATCTGAATCCGGCCCTCTGAGTGTGGGGGACTGCCAGTCTGATCTGCAGGCAGGTGAGACAAGGCGTGGTGGAGAGCATGGACAACAGCCCCCTGAAGAAGCCAGGAAGCGGCCGCTCTCACTCCTGAGTCTCCCTAGCTTCCCCAGCCGGCCATGCTGAATTTTGTAAAAGGCGCCAAGGCGTCACTTTGGCTGCTTCCCGGTGAAGCGCGGCCAGCTTTTGAATGGCGCATGCTCTGCCCTGGGGTGAGGGAGGTTCAGACCCCCCTGCGCCTGTCCCTCAGACAGAAGACAGCGGAGTGACGGGCACAGCCGGGATATCACGTGGCGTTCGTGGGAGGCTTGAGATGTCTGCATGTTGTGCAAACTGTTGGCACAATACAAATCCTGTATAATAATAATATATGTGTGTATTATTATCTGCTGGAGATAAAAGACGTCACAGTGACTATGGAGGAAGAAGACGGACATGACGGGGTTACTGGGTGTAAATAGAAAAGAAGATCTTATTACCTCCTCTGCTGCCTCTTCCAGCAATGTCTCCTCGTTACTCGTACCTCATGGAACTTCCTGTCTTTATCTAACATCACTTCCTGGTTTTTTTTCCCTGACATCACTTCCTGCCGTTGCCTGACATCACTTCCTGTCTTCCATAGAGACTTCCTGTCTAGGTAGAGGTGAGAAGATCACCACCTTGTGGAGCTCAGAGGAACTGCAGCCCTGAGAAACGTCTCGTAGTGTGAACACGGCCTTGTGCTGTGTGTGTATGTACTGTAAGGGCCAGATTCACAAAGAGATACGATGGTGTATCTACAGATACACCATCGTATCTCTGACTTACACTGGTCCTATCTATGCGCCTGATTCATAGAATCACATACGCATAGATAGGGCTAAGATCCAACAGTGTTACACTGTGTTACACTGTCGGATCTTTTTTTCAATTTAAAAATGGCGCCGGGGGCGTTCCCGCTGATTTACGATAAATAATATGTAAATCAGCGAGATACGCAAATTCACGAACGTACGCGGACCCATCGCAGTGTTCTTACGTCGTTTCCGTAGCGGTTTTCCGTCGTATACTTACCCCTCCTTTTATCAGGCGCAGCCAATGTTAAGTATAGCCGGCGTTCCCGCGTCGAATTTGAATTTTCCTACGTCGTTTGCGTACGCCGATTCACGAACGCGCGCGTCGCAAGTCCCGCTCACGTCGCAACCACTGACGTCCTAGTGACGTCAGTGGGAGCAATGCACGCCGGGAAATTCCACGGACGACGCATGCGCATTTAAATCGGCGCGGGAACGCGCCTGATTTAAATAGTACACTCCCCTAGCCGCGGAATTTGAATTCCGCCGGGGGATTTAGGATCCGCCGTCGCAAGTTTGGAGGTAAGTGGTTTGTGAATTTGCCACTTGCCTCCTAAACTTGCGGGAGCGGATCTTAATTCACGTAGATCGAGCGGATCTATAGATCCGCTGCGCTACGTGAATCTGGCCCGTAGTGTGAACACGTCCTTGTGCTGTGTGTGTATGTATTGTATATCCTTATAGATGTGTAGTGCTCCCCCCGCAGGAGCCACAGACAGCACAGAGGCCCCCCGGCTGCAATAAACAGTCTCATGGTTTGTCATTTTGTAATGAATTGCTTGTAGAACTCGGGGGTTTGGGATACTCCAAAACTGCTAGCAACATTAACCCCTTACCTACCGGGCAATTTTACCCCCTTCCTGCCCAGGACAATTTTAGCTTTCAGCGCTGTCACACTTTGAATGACAATTGGGCGGTCATGCAACACGGTACCTATATGACATTTTTTATCACATAAATAGCGCTTTCATTTGGTGGTATTTAACCTCTTGACAACCGGGCACTTAACCCTCCTTCCTAACCAGACCAATTTTCAGCTTTCGGTGCTCTCACAATTTGAATGACAATTACTCAGTCATACAACATTGTGCCCATCTGAAATTTTTGTCTGTCCTTTTTTCCCCACAAATAGAGCTTTTTTTTGGTGGTATTTGATCACCTCTGTTTTTTTTTTGCGCTATAAAAGAAAAAACACAGAAAATTCTGTAAAAAAAAATCTTGTTTCTGTCATATTAGCAGGTATTGCGGGGTATTGGGGGGTTATTGCAGAGTATGGGGGGTTATTGCAGAGTATGGGGGGGGGGTTATTGCAGAGTATGGGGGGTTATTGCAGAGTATGGGGGGGTTATTGCAGAGTATGGGGGGTTATTGCAGAGTATGGGGGGGTTATTGCAGAGTATGGGGGGGTTATTGCAGAGTATGGGGGGGTTATTGCAGAGTATGGGGGGGTTATTGCAGAGTATGGGGGGTTATTGCAGAGTATGGGGGGGTTATTGCAGAGTATGGGGGGGTTATTGCAGAGTATTGGGGGGTTATTGCAGAGTATGGGGGGGTTATTGCAGAGTATGGGGGGTTATTGCAGAGTATGGGGGGGTTATTGCAGAGTATGGGGGGGTTATTGCAGAGTATTGGGGGGTTATTGCAGAGTAAGGGGGGGTTATTGCAGAGTATGGGGGGGTTATTGCAGAGTAAGGGGGGTTATTGCAGAGTATGGGGGGGTTATTGCAGAGTATGGGGGGGGTTATTGCAGAGTATGGGGGGGTTATTGCAGAGTATGGGGGGGTTATTGCAGAGTATTGGGGGGTTATTGCAGAGTATGGGGGGGTTATTGCAGAGTATGGGGGGGGTTATTGCAGAGTATGGGGGGGGTTATTGCAGAGTAAGGGGGGGTTATTGCAGAGTATGGGGGGTTATTGCAGATCATGGGGGGTTATTGCAGAGTATGGGGGGGGGTTATTGCAGAGTATGGGGGGGTTATTGCAGAGTATGGGGGGGTATTGCAGAGTAAGGGGGGGTTATTGCAGAGTATGGGGGGGTTATTGCAGAGTAAGGAGGGGTTATTGCAGAGTATGGGGGGGGTTATTGCAGAGTATTGGGGTTATTGCAGAGTATGGGGGGTTATTGCAGAGTATGGGGGGGTTATTGCAGAGTATTGCTGGTATTGCAGAGTAAGGGGGGGTTATTGCAGAGTATTGCTGGTATTGCAGAGTAAGGGGGGGTTATTGCAGAGTATGGGGGGGGGTATTGCAGAGTATGGGGGGGGGGGGGGGTATTGCAGAGTATGGGGGGGTTATTGCAGAGTATGGGGGGGTTATTGCAGAGTATGGGGGGGTTATTGCAGAGTATTGCTGGTATTGCAGAGTAAGGGGGGGTTATTGCAGAGTATGGGGGGGGTTATTGCAGAGTATGGGGGGGTTATTGCAGAGTATGGGGGGGTTATTGCAGAGTAAGGGGGGGTTATTGCAGAGTATGGGGGGGTTATTGCAGAGTATGGGGGGTTATTGCAGGTAAAGGGGGGGGTTATTGCAGAGTAAGGGGGGGTTATTGCAGAGTATGGGGGGTTATTGCAGAGTATGGGGGGGTTATTGCAGAGTATGGGGGGGTTATTGCAGAGTATGGGGGGGTTATTGCAGAGTATAGGGGGGGTTATTGCAGAGTATGGAGGGGGTTATTGCAGAGTATGGGGGGGTTATTGCAGAGTATTGCTGGTATTGCAGAGTATGGGGGGGGGTTATTGCAGAGTATGGGGGGGGGTATTGCAGAGTATGGGGGGGGGTTATTGCAGAGTATTGCTGGTATATGCAGAGTATGGGGGGGTATTGCAGAGTATGGGGGGGGGGGTATTGCAGAGTATGGGGGGGGTTATTGCAGAGTATTGCTGGTATTGCAGAGTATTGCTGGTATTGCAGAGTATGGGGGGGGGGGTTATTGCAGAGTATGGGGGGGGGGTTATTGCAGAGTATGGGGGGGGGGGTTATTGCAGAGTATTGGGGGGTTATTGCAGAGTATGGGGGGGGGGTATTGCAGAGTATGGGGGGGGGTTATTGCAGAGTATGGGGGGGGGTATTGCAGAGTATGGGGGGCTATTGCAGAGTATGGGGGGGGGTTATTGCAGAGTATGGGGGGGTTATTGCAGAGTATGGGGGGTTATTGCAGAGTATGGGGGGGTTATTGCAGAGTATTGCTGGTATTGCAGAGTATTGCTGGTATTGCAGAGTAAGGGGGGGTTATTGCAGAGTATGGGGGGGGGGGTATTGCAGAGTATGGGGGGTTATTGCAGAGTATTGCAGAGTATGGGGGGGGGGTATTGCAGAGTATGGGGGGGGGGTTATTGCAGAGTATAGGGGGGGTTATTGCAGAGTATGGGGGGGTTATTGCAGAGTATGGGGGGGAGTTATTGCAGAGTATGGGGGGGTTATTGCAGAGTAAGGGGGGGTTATTGCAGAGTATGGGGGGTTATTGCAGAGTATGGGGGGGTTATTGCAGAGTATGGGGGGTTATTGCAGAGTATGGGGGGGTATTGCAGAGTATGGGGGGGTATTGCAGAGTATGGGGGGTTATTGCAGAGTATGGGGGGTTATTGCAGAGTATGGGGGGGTTATTGCAGAGTATGGGGGGGTTATTGCAGAGTATGGGGGGGGTTATTGCAGAGTATTGGGGGTATTGCAGAGTATTGGGGGTATTGCAGAGTATTGGGGGGTATTGCAGAGTATGGGGGGGTTATTGCAGAGTATGGGGGGGTTATTGCAGAGTATGGGGGGGGGGGTTATTGCAGAGTATTGGGGGGTATTGCAGAGTATGGGGGGTATTGCAGAGTATGGGGGGGTATTGCAGAGTATGGGGGGGTTATTGCAGAGTATGGGGGGGTTATTGCAGAGTATGGGGGGGGGTTATTGCAGAGTATTGGGGGTATTGCAGAGTATGGGGGGTATTGCAGAGTATGGGGGGGTATTGCAGAGTATGGGGGGGTTATTGCAGAGTATGGGGGGGTTATTGCAGAGTATGGGGGGGTTATTGCAGAGTATTGCTGGTATTGCAGAGTATGGGGGGGTTATTGCAGAGTATGGGGGGGTTATTGCAGAGTATGGGGGGGGGTATTGCAGAGTATGGGGGGGGTATTGCAGAGTATGGGGGGGGGTATTGCAGAGTATGGGGGGGTTATTGCAGCGTATGGGGGGGTTATTGCAGAGTATCGGGGGGGTATTGCAGAGTATGGGGGGGTTATTGCAGAGTATGGGGGGGGGGTATTGCAGAGTATGGGGGGGTTATTGCAGCGTATGGGGGGGTTATTGCAGAGTATCGGGGGGGGGGGTATTGCAGAGTATGGGGGGGTTATTGCAGAGTATGGGGGGGGGGTATTGCAGAGTATGGGGGGGTTATTGCAGAGTATGGGGGGGGGGGTTATTGCAGAGTATGGGGGGGGTTATTGCAGCATATGGGGGGGGTATTGCAGAGTATGGGGGGGTTATTGCAGAGTATTGGGGGGTATTGCAGAGTATTGGGGGGTATTGCAGAGTATGGGGGGGGTTATTGCAGAGTATGGGGGGTTATTGCAGAGTAAGGGGGGGTTATTGCAGAGTATGGGGGGGGGTTATTGCAGAGTATGGGGGGGTTATTGCAGAGTATGGGGGGGTTATTGCAGAGTATGGGGGGGGGGTTATTGCAGAGTATTGGGGGTATTGCAGAGTATTGGGGGTATTGCAGAGTATTGGGGGGTATTGCAGAGTATGGGGGGGTTATTGCAGAGTATGGGGGGGGGTTATTGCAGAGTATGGGGGGGGGTTATTGCAGAGTATTGGGGGTATTGCAGAGTATGGGGGGTATTGCAGAGTATGGGGGGGATATTGCAGAGTATGGGGGGGGGGTATTGCAGAGTATGGGGGGGTTATTGCAGAGTATGGGGGGGTTATTGCAGAGTATGGGGGGGTTATTGCAGAGTATTGGGGGTATTGCAGAGTATGGGGGGTATTGCAGAGTATGGGGGGGTATTGCAGAGTATGGGGGGGTTATTGCAGAGTATGGGGGGGTTATTGCAGAGTATGGGGGGGTTATTGCAGAGTATTGCTGGTATTGCAGAGTATGGGGGGGTTATTGCAGAGTATGGGGGGGTTATTGCAGAGTATGGGGGGGGTATTGCAGAGTAAGGGGGGGTTATTGCAGCGTATGGGGGGGTTATTGCAGAGTATGGGGGGGTTATTGCAGAGTATGGGGGGGGTATTGCAGAGTAAGGAGGGGTTATTGCAGAGTATGGGGGGGTATTGCAGAGTATGGGGGGGGGGTATTGCAGAGTATGGAGGGGTTATTGCAGAGTATGGGGGGGTATTGCAGAGTATGGGGGGGGGTTATTGCAGAGTATTGGGGGTATTGCAGAGTATGGGGGGTATTGCAGAGTATGGGGGGGTTATTGCAGCGTATGGGGGGGTTATTGCAGAGTATCGGGGGGGTATTGCAGAGTATGGGGGGGTTATTGCAGAGTATCGGGGGGGTATTGCAGAGTATGGGGGGGTATTGCAGAGTATGGGGGGGGGGGATTGCAGAGTATGGGGGGGTTATTGCAGCGTATGGGGGGGTTATTGCAGAGTATCGGGGGGGGGGGGTATTGCAGAGTATGGGGGGGTATTGCAGAGTATTGGGGGGTAATATTGCAGAGTATTGCACAGGGAGGGATGGATGGCTGGATCTGTGACTGCATTTGTCACAGATCCAGCCCACAGCAGCTGCTGCTGCCACCCGCTCTCCCCCCCTCTCCTCTCACACTGTACCGATTGGTACAGAGAGGAGAGGGAGGAACCGGCGTCATCACATGACGCCGATTTGTTTACAAGTGATCGCTCCGTCATTTGACGGGGCGATCACGTGGTAAACGGCCGCTATCAGTGTCAATTTACCGCGATCTGTGATGCGCCGGGTCTAGAAGACCCGGCGCTCACAGATGATTCCGGGAGTGCGTCCCAGGGGGTGCGTGAGAGGAGGATTCTGGGAGGACGTCCTCCCAGAATAACTCCACCGCGCTGTAGACGTCTTTTGTCTATAGCGCGGTGGTAGAGAGGTTAATCACCTGTTTTTTTTTTTTTTTTCCCGCTAACTAAAGAAAGAAAGAACATTTGGAAAACAACCCTATTTTTCATAGTTTGTTAAAAAAATCCAAACAGGTAATTGTTACTAATGGGCACTGATAGGTGGCTCTGATGGGCACTGATAGGTGGCTCTGATGGGCACTGATGGGCGACACTGATGGGCACTGATAGGCACTGATTGTCAGCTGCACTTATAGGCAGCATTAATGGGCACTTATACGTAGCACTGATGGTCACTGATAGGTGGAACTGATGGTCAATGATAGGCAGCACTGATAGGTGATACTGATGAGGGGGCACTGATTGGCATCACTGATGAGCACTGATTGGCAGCACTGATGGGCAGCTGGGAACTGGGTATGAAGTCACAAGGAAAATGTTTGCCAGCACACCATGGATCAACAAGGAAGCCTCCAAGAGATTTGTTTAATGCACGATCACATCACAAGAGAAGCTCGGACGCTTCCTTGTTAATAGTGTTGCTCACGAATATTCGTATTGCGAATATTCGGCTCGAATATGGCATATTCGAGTATTCGCGATATATTTCGAATTTCGCTGTGAATATTCGCTATTCCGAAAATTCGAATTTTTTCAATTTTATTTTTAGAACAGATCACATCCTAGAGATCTCCATCGACGTCTAAAAGCATTGCTGGTATGATTAGAGACCTTGGGCCGAGTAGCTGAAGCGATCATTTTATCTTGCCGAAAAATCGCAATGCGATTATTCGGCAATCGGAATATCGCGTGATTATTTTCTCCGCCCTTCTTTTGCATCAGAGCCAATCAGAGTGCTCCTACCGCAGTTGTCGAAATTCCGCAATCAATTTCGCATTCGCATTTTGCGAAATTTCGATAAAATATCACGAATATTCTGAGCCAATCAGAGGGCTCCTACCGCAGTTGTCGAAATTCCGCAATCAATATCGCATTCGCATTTTGCGAAATTTCGATAAAATATCACGAATATTCTGAGCCAATCAGAGGGCTCCTACCGCAGTTGTCGAAATTCCGCAATAAATATCGCATTCGCATTTTGCGAAATTTCGACAAAATATCACAAATATTCTGAGCCAATCAGAGGGCTCCTACCGCAGTTGTCGAAATTCCGCAATAAATATCGCATTTGCATTTTGCGAAATTTCGATAAAATATCACGAATATTCTGAGCCAATCAGAGGGCTCCTACCGCAGTTGTCGAAATTCCGCAATCAATATCGCATTCGCATTTTGCGAAATTTCGATAAAATATCACGAATATTCTGAGCCAATCAGAGGGCTCCTACCGCAGTTGTCGAAATTCCGCAATAAATATCGCATTCGCATTTTGCGAAATTTCGATAAAATATCACGAATATTCTGAGCCAATCAGAGGGCTCCTACCGCAGTTGTCGAAATTCCGCAATAAATATCGCATTCGCATTTTGCGAAATTTCGATAAAATATCACGAATATTCTGAGTCAATCAGAGGGCTTCTACCGCAGTTGTCGAAATTCCGCAATCAATTTCGCATTCGCATTTTGCGAAATTTCGATAAAATATCACGAATATTCTGAGCCAATCAGAGGGCTCCTACCGCAGTTGTCGAAATTCCGCAATAAATATCGCATTCGCATTTTGCGAAATTTCGATAAAATATCACAAATATTCTGAGCCAATCAGAGGGCTCCTACCGCAGTTGTCGAAATTCCGCAATCAATATCGCATTCGCATTTTGCGAAATTTCGATAAAATATCACGAATATTCTGAGCCAATCAGAGGGCTCCTACCGCAGTTGTCGAAATTCCGCAATAAATATCGCATTCGCATTTTGCGAAATTTCGACAAAATATCACAAATATTCTGAGCCAATCAGAGGGCTCCTACCGCAGTTGTCGAAATTCCGCAATAAATATCGCATTTGCATTTTGCGAAATTTCGATAAAATATCACGAATATTCTGAGCCAATCAGAGGGCTCCTACCGCAGTTGTCGAAATTCCGCAATCAATATCGCATTCGCATTTTGCGAAATTTCGATAAAATATCACGAATATTCTGAGCCAATCAGAGGGCTCCTACCGCAGTTGTCGAAATTCAGCAATAAATATCGCATTCGCATTTTGCGAAATTTCGATAAAATATCACGAATATTCTGAGCCAATCAGAGGGCTCCTACCGCAGTTGTCGAAATTCCGCAATAAATATCGCATTCGCATTTTGCGAAATTTCGATAAAATATCACCAATATTCATGAGTCAATCAGAGGGCTCCTACCGCAGTTGTCGAAATTCCGCAATTATTTTCGCATTCGCAATAGCGAAATTTCGCAAACATTTCATTTCGATAAAATATCACGAATATTCGAATTTAGCGAATATTTCTCGAATATTCGGCTATATATTCGTGATATATCGCAAAATCGAATATGGCGTATTCTGCTCAACACTACTTGTTAATCCATTCTGTGCTGGGAAACATTTTCCTTGAGAAGATGGCCGCTCTGCGGCTGAATTTCGCCCCTTGAACTCACGGATCATCTGTAATTTGGAGACATCTTCTTCTTCCCCTCTCCAGTCACGTGCCAACACGCCCCTGTAGGTCAGGGGGGGTGCTACATGTATAAGAAGGATGGAGATCTCCACTTTCCTTTCAGAACGTCTTTCGGGACAAAACACGTAGGGGACGTCCTCACGCATTTGTGCCATGATGGGCGGCATGCTGTATTGTACTTGCGATTGAATAGGTTATTCTTAGTGGGCCAGATTCTTGTACTTTCTGCGGCGGCATCGCGTAAGCTATTTACACTACGCCGCCGCAACTTACTGGAGCAAGTGCCGTATTCCTCAAGCACTTGCTCCGTAGTTTGCGGCGGCGTAGTGTAAAAGGCCCGGCGTATCCCCGCGTAATTCAAAGGGGGCGGCTTATATTTAAATTAAGCGCGCCCCCGTGCCGATCGAACGGCGCATGCGCCGGGGCTAAAAGTAGCCCAGTGCGCATGCTCCAGTTCTCGACGGAAAACGTCAATGACGCCGACGTGTGCGTCATTGACGTAAAGTCGTATTCAAGAACGACTTAGGAAAACGATGTACCCGACGGGAAAAGACGACGCGGACCCGACGCCATACCTAACATGGCATACGTGGGACTGGCGTAAGGTTACCCCTCATATAGCAGGGGTAACCTTACGCTTACGCAAACGACGTAAGCGACGCGATTTCGTTCGGGAATCGGCGTATCAGGCTCATTTGCATAAACAAATGAGACCTGAACATAAACGCCACCTAGCGGCCGGCGGCGAATTACATTTAAGATCCGGCAGTGTAAGTGACTTACACATGTCGGATCTTCAGCGTATTTATGCGAAAATGATTCTAGGAATCACTCGCATAGATACGCGGGTCAAAAAACAGAGATACAACGGCGTTTCCTGAGATACTCCATCGTAACTCTTCTGAGAATATGGCCCAGTATTCTTATTCTTGGTAAAGAGCCTATGACGGAGGCTCTTTACCAATGTGATCAGCTGTGTCCAATTACAGCTGATCACATTGTAACCAGGAAGTGCCGGTTATCAGCTTTTCCTCTATTCTCGCTGACAAGGTGCGAGTAGAGGAGAACTGATAAGTGGCTCTCCTGACCGGGGGGGGGGGGGGGGCTGCGCTGATAATCAGTGCATTGATTATCAGTGCAGACCCATCAAGGATGCCGACCAGGGATTCCAACCAGTGCCCATCAGTAATACCTGTCAGTGCATCCTCATCAGTTCTGCCCATCATTGCCACCCATCAGTGCCGCCTTATAAGTCAGAGCGTAACAACTGCATCTCTGATCTTGGTAAAAAGCCGATGACGTAGGCTCTTTACCATGTGATCAGCTGTGACCAATCGCAGCTGATCACATTGAACAAGGAAGTGCCGGCTATCAGGTTTTCCTCTATTCGTCCTGACAAGGCGCGAGTAGAGATTATAAGTGTTTCTCCTGACAGGGGGAGGGGGAGTCTGCGCTGATAATCAGTGCATTGATTATCAGTGCAGACCCATCAAGGATGCCCACCAGGGATTCCAACCAGTGCCCATCAGTAATACCTGTCAGTGCATCCTCATCCGTTCTGCCTATCGGTGCCCATCATTGCCACCCATCAGTGCCGCCTTATAAGTCAGAGCGAAACAACTGCATCTCTGATCTTGGTAAAAAGCCGATGACGTAGGCTCTTTACCATGTGATCAGCTGTGACCAATCGCAGCTGATCACATTGAACAAGGAAGTGCCGGCTATCAGGTTTTCCTCTATTCGTCCTGACAAGGCGCGAGTAGTGGAGAGATGATAAGTGTTTCTCCTGACAGGGGGAGGGGGAGTCTGCGCTGATAATCAGTGCACTGATTATCAGTGCAGACCCATCAAGGATGCCCACAAGTGCCCACCAGGGATGGCTGTCAGTGTCCGCTCATCAGTGCTGCCTATTAGTGCCACCTCATCAGTCCCGCCTCGTCAGTGGAGCCTTATCAGTGCAACATCCTCAGTGCCACCTCATCAGTGCCGCCTATAAGTGCCTGTCAGTACATCCTCATCAGTGGCCACCAATGCAGCCTCATCAGTGCCCGTCAGTGTAGCCTCATCAGTGCCCATCACTGCAGCCTCATCAGTGCCCATCAGTACAGCCTCATCATTTTTTTTTTTACAATTTTTTATCTTTTTTTATTTGTTTCGCAAAAAAAAAGCTTTTTAATGTTAGCAAGCATGTTGTGTAAAGTTCCTCCTTCATCATAATGACAATGTGGGGGGGGGGGGGGATCTTCTACACCTTCCTCCAGTACGGCATCCATATCCAGCACGGGGGCAGATGTGTATATTACAGCACGGAGGCAGATCCCGAGGTGCGGACCCTAGAGGAGGCAGAGACAGGGGGTCTCTGCCTCCTCTAGGGTCCGCACCTCGGGATCTGACTCCGGTTGGGAAGAGGCGGGGAGTTTTTAGAGCTCTGGAAAAAGATGGCCGTAATCTTTCCAAGGAAGGGTGACAGAAGATTCTGCTTTCGTCAGGTAGGTCACGTGTTGTGTGTCTGAGATCGAGCCAGAACCAGATACGGACAATGGCCCAGATTCAGGTAGCAATTGCGCCTGCGTAACCATAGTTACGCAGCGCAATTGCTGACTTGCCGCCGGCGTAACGAGTTCTCCTGATTCAGAGAACTCGTTACGCCGACTGCAGCCTAAAATCTGCGCGGCATAAGGCTCTTATGCCACGCAGATTTTAGGCTGCATTCTAGCGATGTCCGCTAGGGGGCGCTCCCATTGTGATCAGCGTATAGTATGCAATTTGCATACTAACACCGATTCACAACGTTGCGCGAGCCCTGCGTACGCAAATTACGTAGTTTGCGTACGTCGGGTTTCGCGTAAGGTTACACATCCTAATAGCAGGCGCAGCCAATGCTATAGGATACCCACGTTCCCGCGTCGCGATATTTAAAATCTACGTCGTTTGCGTAAGTGAATCGTGAATGGCGCTGGATGCCATTCACGTTCACTTGCGACGTCATTTGCCGCAATGCACGTCGGGAAAGTTTCCCGACGGAGCATGCGCTTTACGATCGGCGCAGGAACGCGCCTAATTTAAATGATTTCCGCCCCCGGCGGGATCATTTACATTACGCGCGCTTACGCCGGGCAATTTTGCCGGCGCGCCCTCGCAATTTACAGAGCAGTAGCTCCGTGAATCGAGGGCAGCGCAAAATATTTGCGTGGGCGCAGGGCAAAATCGTTGCCCTGTGCCTCCGCAAATAAAGCGCAAGTCGTACCTGAATCTGGGCCACTGGTGATAAAAGAGGGTCCTACTCCGGTACAAGGGACACATTGTCACTCTGAGGCTGAGTATTGAGCGGACCTTCAGCAGAGCGAATGTTCTCCTGTGATTTAGAATCGTCTCCCTTTCTCCTGGTCTCCACCATAGATACAAGTGAGGGTATTCCCCTGTGGGGTACTCATGGAAACTCCATCGTATCTCTGTTTTTTGACCCGCGTATCTATGCGAGTGATTCCTAGAATCATTTTCGCATAGATACGCTGTAGATCCGACATGTGTAAGTCACTTACACTGTCGGATCTTAAATGTAATTCGCCGCCGGCCGCTAGGTGGCGTTTACGTTAAGGTCTCATTTGTTTATGCAAATGAGCCTGATGCGCCGATTCCCGAACGAAATCGCGTCGCGTAACCGTCGCTTACGTCGTTTGCGTAAGCGTAAGGTTACCCCTGCTATATGAGGGGTAACCTTACGCCAGTCCCACGTATGCCATGTTAAGTATGGCGTCGGGTCCGCATTGTCTTTTCCCGTCGGGTACGTCATTTTCGTAAGTCGTTCTTGAATACGACTTTACGTCAATGACGCACACGTCGGCGTCATTGACGTTTTCCGCCGAGAACTGGAGCATGCGCACTGGGCTATTTTTAGCCCGGCGCATGCGCAGTTTGATCGGAACGGGGGCGCGCTTAATTTAAATATAAGCCACCCCCTTTGAAATACGCGGGGCCTTTTACACTACGCCGCCGCAAACTACGGAGCAAGTGCTTGAGGAATATGGCACTTGCTCCAGTAAGTTGCGGCGGCGTAGTGTAAATGGCTTACGCTATGGCCGCGGGAAAAGTACGAGAATCTGGCCCACAGTCCTGTTTGTAGAGTAATGATCGGAGGTAGAGGGTCACCCTGTCTTACTTGTCCAATACGGTGGACTATATATAAAGTCCAAGCGGTGGGAATACCCTCAGGGACTGGGTTCCATAGTGATGGACCACCACCCTGGACCTGTATAGCAACCTGCACCTAACGCAGGATCCAGTGCCTGAAGCAACATTACAGGCCGTCTTCACTGCATGGGGTTCAGGTACGACTCCCAACTGTGGCGGCCCCAATCCAGCCACATTGCTTCTCTATAGGTGTTAGAAGACGGAGAGGTGTTGATCGAATAATTCAAATAAAACTACAAATAAGAAACTAGTGAAGTTGATTGCTCTGTGAGGGAGAAGTGGTCCATCACCTTCAGACACCAGCAGAAAACAGAGGACTCACTGAGTGGGGGAGGGTTACGGGGAAGGTGCTCCAGAGGGGGCGTGTCCTCAAAGTCCTGCCAGTGTCCAATCTCATTCCAATACCTTTAACCACTTAAGGACCGGACCAATTTGCTGCTAAATGACCCAAGGGGTTTTTACAATTCGGCACTGCGTCGCTTTAACAGACAATTGCGCGGTCGTGCGACGTGGCTCCCAAACAAAATTGGCGTCCTTTTTTCCCCACAAATAGAGCTTTCTTTTGGTGGTATTTGATCACCTCTGCGGTTTTTATTTTTTGCGCTAATAGTGCGACAATTTTGAAAAAAAATCAATATTTTTTACTTTTTGCTGTAATAAATATCCCCCAAAAACATATATACAATTTTTTTTTTCCTCAGTTTAGGCCGATACGAATTCTTCTACCTATTTTTGGTAAAAAAAAAAAATCGCAATAAGCGTTTATCGATTGGTTTGCGCAAAATGTATAGCGTTTACAAAATAGGGGATAGTTTTATTTTTTTATACTACTAATGGCGGCGATCAGTGATTTTTTTCGTGACTGCGACATTATGGCGGACACTTCGGACAATTTTGACACATTTTTGGGACCATTGTCATTTTCACAGCAAAAAATGCATTTAAAGTTGCATTGTTTACTGTGAAAATGACAGTTGCAGTTTGGGAGTTAACCACAGGGGGCACTGAAGGGGTTAGGGTTCACCTAGTGTGTGTTTACAACTGTAGGGGGGTGTGGCTGTAGGACTGACATCATCGATCGAGTCTCCCTATAAAAGGGATCACTCGATCGATGCAGCCGCCACAGTGAAGCACGGGGAAGCCGTGTTTACATACGGCTCTCCCCGTTCTTCAGCTCCGGGGAGCGATCGCGACGGGGCGGCTATAAACGAATAGCCGCGCCGTCATCCCGGATCGCTCCCCGAGGGAATCCGACCGCCGCATGTAGCGGGGGGGGGGGGGGGCCCGATCGGACCCACGACCCACGTCTAGGCAGGGACGTACAGGTACGCCAATGTGCCTGTACGTGCCATTCTGCCGACGTATATCTACATGCGGCGGTCGGGAAGCGGTTAATGTCATTATTACTTATGTAACCTTCAGGTATCACTTAGCGCAACTATACTTTTCGTTATTAACTAACAGTAGTGTCCCTCACTGCACTGGAGGGGCTATTCCAGCCTCCAGTATAAAACAAACAAAATAACAGTCCAAATAAATGATTATCTGTGACAGACCTTGTTCCTCCAATGTAGACGTCTCCAACCTGTCCTGTCCAGCTCAGCATACCTCTGAGGCCCCGTACACACGTCCGAGGAACTCGACGTGCCAAACACATCGAGTTCCTCGTCGAGTTCAGTGTTGAAGCCGCCGAGGATCTCGGCGGGCCGACTTTCCTCATTGAACAACGAGGAAATAGAGAACATGTTCTCTATTCGGCCCGACGAGTTCCTCGTCGGCTTCCTCGCTGAAAAGTGTACACACGACCGAGTTTCTCGGCAGAATCCAGCTCCGATCGAGTTTCTGGCTGAATTCTGCCGAGAAACTCGGTCGTGTGTACGGGGCCTCACACTGAGCTCTCCCTCTCTCAGTCTCTATCAGGTGTTGCCTGATTAATAGGGAGAGAGAGGAGGTTTATCTGTTGGGCCAGGCTTAACCCTTTCCAAGCCAGGGAAAGCTGTCCTTTCCAACCTCTCACTGACATACATAGAATCAAGTACCCTGTCACAATATATATATATATATACACGGTATATAATGTTTGGGGGTTATAGGTCATTTTCTAACAAAAAATACTGATTTTAACTTGTAAACAAAAAGTGGCAGAAAAGGGGCGGGTCTAGGGGGTCCATCCATAAAAAAATGTGGCGTAGCCGTTCTCCGGGTGAAAGTGCGTGGTGTACATTCCTTCTGTGTGAATAGGGGGGGGGGGGGGAAGATGAATGTTACAATCATTTCCCAGCCGTGACGAATTCTGGCCCAGATTCAATAAAAACAATAATTTCCTATAATCGTCGGCAACATCGAGCGGCCATAATTTCTTCTGAAAAACCTTAATCGTAAAAATAGAGAACTAACACATTATGACCACTAGATGGAGCCAATGACCATTGGAAATCACTGAAATAAAATATGACCAATACCGGTCACGGCTGGGGGGATGCGTGTCACATTTGTCCTGGAATTTTATTGATAGGCAACTCCTATCCTCATATTGATTGGCGGTTCCAAATAAATAACTACTGCAGGAGGGAACAGACACAGAAGATACGCTCCGCCTCTTCCCACATAAGTGTTGTGTTTTATTATGACACAATGGAAGGTTTGTATACACATGATTACGTAGCGATCACATTAATATTACAATTGTACTTTTATGGTAACAAGGGGCGTAACATAGGCGGGGCTAATTCTAATCAGGACTGGAAAGAATGCAAACATGGAATGAAAACATTATTAGTGCCGTGTGCAATACATACAACATAGAATACAATTCTATACAGAACTTACACATTTCCTTTACACATTCATTCTACAAAGTTTATAGAAACAGACCTGGAAGTGTTTGTGAAATCTTCCCCCACAAAATGTACTCAGCCAATGAGAGGAAATGACTCAATTTTTATTTTAAAAGGCCTAGAGGACCGCCTTTTACGTGGCGGGGTTAACGTGTTTCGTCCTGGAAGACGACTTGAGAAAACAAACCTCTTGCAAAACAATAATAGACCTCTAAGTCTCCATACCACAAAATGTACTCAGCCAATGAGAGGGAATGACTCCATTTTTATTTTAAAAAGACCTAGAGGACCGCCTTTTAAGTGGTGGGGTTAACGCGTTTCGTCCTGGAAGACGACTTGAGAGAACAGACCTCTTGCAAGAGAATAATAGACCTCTAATGCCGCGTACACACAGCCTTTTTTCTTGTTCTAGAAAAAACAAAGTTTTTCTCGACGTGATTCTCGTCGAGCCTGCCTTGCACACACACGATCGAGAAAAAAAAATGCTGGAGCAAAGCGCGGTGACGTACAACACGTACGACGGCACAATAAAGGGGAAGTTCCATTCGGATGGCGCCACCCTTTGGGCTGCTTTTGCTGATTTCGTGTTAGTAAAAGTTTGGTGAGAGACGATTCACGCTTTTCAGTCTTCGTGCTTTTCAGTCTGTTACAGCGTGATGAATGTGCGATCTCCATTACAAACACTCGTTTTACCAGAACGAGCGCTCCTGTCTCATAACTTGCTTCTGAGCAAGCGTGTTTTTTTCTCGTCGTTAAAGCCCACACACGATCATTTTTCACGACGTGAAAATTTAGAGCATGTTCTACATTTTTAATGGGCATTTTTCACATCGCGAAAAAAGCTCTGGTGCCCACACACAATCGTTTTTAATGACATAAAAAAAAAAGTCATTTTTCACGTCATGAAAAATGATCGTGTGTACGCGGCATAAGTCACCATACCACAAAATGTACTCAGCCAATGAGAGGTCATGACTCCATTTTTATTTTTCTCCTGCTATCAATGGCCAACACGGTACAACACTTCATCCATGTCTTTGGTGATCTCTGATCTCCTTATGAAGTGTTTCTTACATGATGAAGATCAGCCATGGAGTATATCTGAGGTGTATATCAGGGTGTGCTTCTTCCCCACATGTCCAGCAACATTCATATACAAGACATTTCCCGCACTCACTAATACACCCCGAGGGTTGTGTGGGACCCCTGATGTACAGGAAGACAGGACTTCAGTGAGGAACATTTCCCTCAATCAGGACAGGAATACGGCTTCTCCCCCGTGTGAGATCTCTGATGTCTGTAAAAACTGGACTTATCTGAAAAACATTTCCCGCACTCAGGGCAGGATTACGGCTTTTCCCCTATATGCAATCTCTGATGTATAAAAAGAAAGTCCTTCCTTGAAAAACATTTCCCACACTCAGGACAGGAATACGGCTTTTCCCCTGTATGCAATCTCTGATGTCTGGAAAGAACGGCCTTCCTTGAAAAACATTTCCCACATTCAGGACAGGAATACGGCTTTTCCCCCGTGTGAAATCTCTGATGTTCAGAAAGATGGGACTTCTGTGAAAAACATTTTGCGCACTCAGGACAAGAATACGGCTTTTCCCCTGTGTGAGATCTCTGATGTCTGGAAAGATGGGACTTATCTGTAAAACATTTCCCACACTCAGTACAGCAATACGGCTTTTCCCCCGTGTGAGATCTCTGATGTCCAGAAAGCTGGAACTTTTTTAAAAAACATTTCCCGCACTCGGGACAGAAATACGGCTTCTCCCCGGTGTGGCATCTCTGATGTTCAGAAAGATGGGCCTTCTTTGAAAAACATTTCCTGCACTCGGAACAGGAATACGGCTTTTCCCCCGTGTGGCATCTCTGATGTGCAGAAAGATTGGACCTCTGAGAAAAACATTTCCGGCACTCGGGACAGGAATATGGCTTCTCCCCCGTGTGGCATCTCAGATGTGCAGAAAGATTGTCCCTATGTGAAAAATATTTCCCACACTCAGGACAGGAATACGGCTTCTTCCCTGTGTGAGTTCTTTTATGTACAATAAGTTGGGATTTATAATAGAAACACTTCCCGCACTCAATACAAGGAAACCTCTTATCTGTTGGAAGGCCGGCACCGTCCCACACAGTCTGAGGTTCCTCAGGATATGAGGAATACGATGGTCCGGCACCGTCCCTCACAGTCTGAGGTTCCTCAGGATATGAGGAATACGATGGTCCGGCACCGTCCCTCACAGTCTGAGGTTCCTCAGGATAAGAGGAATACGATGGTCCGGCACCGTCCCGCACAGTCTGAGGTTCCTCAGGATAAGAGGAATACGATGGTCCGGCACCGTCCCGCACAGTCTGAGGTTCCTCAGGATAAGAGGAATACGATGGTCCGGCACCATCCCGTACAGTCTGAGGTTCCTCAGGATAAGAGGAATACGATGGTCCGGCACCGTCCCGCACAGTCTGGGGTTCCTCAGGATAAGAGGAATACGATGGTCCGGAACCGTCCCGTACAGTCTGAGGTTCCTCAGGATAAGAGGAATACGATGGTCCGGCACCGTCCCGCACAGTCTGAGGTTCCTCAGGATAAGAGGAATACGATGGTCCATCTACACTGTGTGGTGCCGGATGGACATTTGAGGTAGTCGGGTTTTCTCCTGGACTATACTGTGTGATGTCCTCATCTTCTACTTTACAGTCTGGAGACAAAGTGAGACAATCCTCTGAGGTTTTCCTCATCTCCCGTCCATCTACTAAAATAGAAATACAAAGATTATTACTAGACATGAGCTGATTGGTTCCCCTAAACCAGGACTCCGCCCACATCAGGCAGCTTTGTCTCTGAGGATCTTACAATTCCCCCCTCAAGGTAACTAGTAAATGGCTCCTCTGATCTCCTACCAGATCATTTCTTCATTCATGGACCTTAGTCAGAGAGTGAGGAAACAACGAGAACTGTCTTTTATAGGAGTGACAGTGATGAGGGGATTATAGGACGAGGGTCAGGAGTATGTAATGTACAACATAGAGTATATAGTGCAGGGGTCAGGAGTATGTAATGTACAACATAGAACAGGGCTCAAAATTTCAAGTTCTGAGCTACTATCCAGGCCTCAAGGGCTAGTCACCACCAGTTGCCCTACTCAACCCTACCCCTAAAAAAGCTCCCATAAATTATCTCATGAAATGGCACTTAAATATTTCATGCAGAATTAAGTTACAAAAATATATATTAACTCACTGTGCCCCTCATATGCATTCTCACCTGGGCAGAGGAAGAGAGAGGGCGGCCGGATCATGACTGGAGGAAGAGGTGAAAGTCGCAGGATCACAAAGCGGGAAAGAACGCCGGAACAGCTTACATAATTCCCTTTGCTCACCGTTATACACAGCCCCGCCTCCTCCTGACCCCACACCTATGATAGACATAACACATCCCAGCATTGGACAGGCGTTCTGTCTATCACAGGCGTGGGGTCAGGAGGAGGCGGGGCTGTGTATGATGGCAAGCAGAACAGATGCAATTGTAATGTAAGCTGTAACAGCATGCTTTCACACTCAGTGATCCTCTTCCCCCATGCTCCCTTTCCCCCGGGCATTCGCTGGGAGAACGGCTCCCGATCAACCCCACCTGCCGACACAGCTCAGGAAAGTGACCAGGGGATTACAGGCTGATATCACCCAGTCCCCGCCCTACTCTGGACCAATCAGTGAGCAGTATGGGTGGAGGAATGGATTTAGTGTTAATGACCCACCTGTGCTGATCTCTGTAGGAGTGTCCTCCTCTATAAATGTCCCCGTTATTCCATCCTCCTCCATAGACTGCTGATCATCCCTCACATACGTCTCTTCTTCTTCTGATTTCACCTCAAATTCTATATCGATTGGATCTCCACTCTAAACCAAGAGAATGAGAGAGAATATCATCTGTAAGATATAAACTTACATACAAAATCCACACATCATCTCCACCAGTCCATGTTCTAGATGCTCCGCCCCACCGACCTTGTAACAGTGGGGGATGGTGTGACCTTCCTGTGTGGAATCCCGGGAATACAGAGGACGGGGACATCTCTCTGGGGGGTTCCTGGTATTAGGTGGCTCCATCATATCCTTGTGTTCTTCTGAAAACTCCTCCATCACTCCATACTCCTCATCCTCCTCTTTATACTCTTCTTTAATATCAATATTATCATCCCCGAGGTTTCCACTCTGAATATATAATATAAAACATTCATTATAATAAACATGTTTGTGTATAAATCATAACCACCAATAATTGTTCCTCATCTACCTGATGATGGTGGGGGATGGGGTGACCTTCCTGTGTGGAATCCCGGGAATACAGAGGATGGGGACATCTCTCTGGTGGGTTTCTGTAGCTGGATGACTCCACCATGGTGTCCTGGTACAGATCTTTGTGTTCTTCCTCCATCACTCCATCCTCCTCATCCTCCTCTTTTATCTCTTCTTTAACCTCAACTTTAGGATCTCTCAGGTCTCCACTCTGAATATAGAATAAAAATGACATCAATGGTAACAATGCAGATAATGTACAGATCCTAATGATACTCTCAGTGATTGTTCCTCATCTACCTGATGATGGTGGGGGATGGTGAGACCTTCCTGTGTGGAATAATCCCGGGAATACAGAGGACGGGGACATCTCTCTGGTGGGTTCCCATTACTGGATCCATCTGTAGGAAACACACACACTGACTGAATACATTGTTTCTATGTGTTTATCAGATGATGGGGGATCTAGGTGGAGCCTCCGTACTGCTCTCTCCTTTACAATAAAGTCTCCTCTTACCCGGTGATGTGAGGGGCGGCTGATTCTCCATCATGACGTCCTTCCCGGCACCGCTCACCTCTCCTGTCAGCAGCTCGATGATCTCTCTGGTGACTTCTAGAATCTTCTTTGTATTTCTCTATTCTATCAGGGAGGGAGGTGGAGGCAATGTGATGGTCATATGATCTCCAGACTTCACAGGAGGAAAACTCTAGAATTGAACACAAATAGTAAAATCAAATGACATTCCCAGAATCCTCCTCACCTCACTGGTCAGGTCTCTTTATTTAAACCCCACTTCATGCTGAGGTTTCTGATATTACATACAATGCAGGTCCAACAGCCCTACTATGAAAGTGAGGAGGCCAGGGGCCGGCCCACATCCTAAGAGCATCAAAAAAAAAAGAGTCGGGTAGAGGAATATTAAGAGGAGGCGCTGTGATGTCAGTGTGATGTCATAGGGTTCTATGACTCTGATTGGAGGGACATTGGGAGGAGGAGCTGTAGGGGGGGCTGTGTGAGGTTTCTGTACACAGAATAATTTCTCCCGGGTGCGTCCCTCCTCTCCTAAACTGAAAGATGAACGTTGCCTTTCGGCTTTGCCAGGACACATCATATTCCCCATTCAGCTCTCCTTCCTCTCTGTAATGTGTGCTTTCTACCAATCCTTCTGACAGGTGTGTCTTCTCTCCTTAATCTCTCTTTCCCTCACCCCTCTTCTCCACCCCACAGCCTGTATATATCACCCTCACTTCTGTCCTCTCCCTATTACTGCACTCACCAACTCCTGATAATTCTAAACCCACATGCTAATAAAACCTCCAGGACACTGAGGCCCGTCCCTTCATATAAATCACACTCCCATATTACCCCTGTAACGGATCATGGACTATGCTGCCGGGACAGTTATAATCTTCATGCGGACTACAAGGAACTGCATGGCTTGTCACAATTGGATGTACCACATTGTATTCTGAGCTCAAAGGGTTAATTGGACAAGTCTCTTTCATTGCTCTTTCATTACCTCTCTTTTGTGGAGGTAAACAGACCCCCTGTGAGGTGTCTGCTGATGGGATTATGTGTGAGTGATAATTGTTTTAAAGGTTAATTGAATTCTATTGTCTAATCAAGTTAAGGAGCCAAAACGGCTAGCGGCTGATTGGCTCAAAGGAGTGTCATTGTTTCAAAGAGTGTGTATTGTAGAAAGTGTCATTTGTTTCTGTACAGTTGTAACCAGATATAAGCAGGAAAAATGTGGCAAATAAAGTCAGTCTGCTTGACTCTGCAAACGTAGCCCGTCTCGTTTCTTGGAAGGGCGTTCGATGGGATATACCGGCGGTACTCGCATATCGCAGCTTGCCAGGGAAAAGGACGTCTCCAACGGCTGAGACCCTCACACCAGTGGGTAGCCGTTACAACCCCCCTCACCCTTCTGCTTCTC
This sequence comes from Rana temporaria, assembly GCF_905171775.1. Lineage (NCBI taxonomy): Eukaryota > Metazoa > Chordata > Amphibia > Anura > Ranidae > Rana > Rana temporaria. The sequence goes on along the minus strand of NC_053496.1, from coordinate 186,379,856 downwards.
CTAACCTCTGGAGATTAAACCCCAAACCCTGGACCTCCATCATTTAACTGTGCCCAAATCTCCCATCACCCCATGCCCTCTGGCAGCAGCTGCAATCCACACAATTTAGTTTCTATCCCTCTTCTTCCTCAAACCAGCCTCCCCTTCTCTTGCACCCTTTGGAACGCCTGCTGTGTCTGTAACAAACTCACTTCTGTCCATCACCTCTTTATCACCAACTACTTGCTGTTACTGAAACCTGACTTCATGAATCTGACACTGCTTCTCCTGCTTCCCTCTCCCATGATGGCCTTCTACGGACTCACTCCCTCAGACCCACCTCCCTCTCTGTCACTCTCCTCATTTGAGACACATTGGCCTAGATTCACGTAGGGCGGCGTAACTATGTGCGGGCGTAGCGTATCTTATTTACGCTACGCCGCCGCAACTTAGAGAGGCAAGTGCTGTATTCACAAAGCACTTGCGTCCTAAGTTACGGCGGCGTAGCGTAAATGGGCCGGCGTAAGCACGCGTATTTCAAAGTAGGCAGGTCGTGGACGTGTTGTATTTAAATTAAGCGTGACCCCATGTAGATGCATGGGCGAACGAACGGCACATGCTCAGTATCACGTCGTATTTACGCCCAAAGATACGCCGGCTCAATGCCTGTGACGTGAACGTAACATACGCACAGCCCCATTCAAGTACGACTTACGTAAACGACGTAAAAAGATACGTTTGTTCCGACGTCCATACCTTGCATGGGCTGCGCCACCTAGAGACCAGCTTTATCTTTACGCCGGCGTATGCCTTACGTAAACTGCGTAACTAATTGCGCCGGGCGTACATACGTTCGTGAATTGGTGTATCTTGCTCATTTACATATTCGACGCGGAAATCAACGGAAGCGTCACCTAGCGGCCAGCGTAAATATGTACCCAAGATACGACGGCGTAGGAGACTGTACCCAAGACTTACGATGGCGTATCTGGAGATACGCCGTCGTAAGTCTTTGAGGATCCGGGCCATTGTATTTATCTATTTTCTCCAGTTTCTTTAAGAAGTGCTGTGCTATCGGCCTGGACCGGTATCAACCTTTCTTGATGACTTCTGTGCCTGGCTACCCTACTTTGTCTCTCCTGAAATCCCCACAATCATTTTCGATGACTTCAACATCTCTGTTAATACTAATACTCCTGCTACTTCTAAACTTTTCAGTCTAACCTTCTCTTTTGACCTGAAGCAATGGATACTTGACTGTGCACACTGATTCAGCCCTATACGTGAGGAATGTTCTGCCCCTGAAGGGGTTAATCTAGGTTTCCACACAATGGGCCAGGTTCAGAACGGAGATACGACAGCATATCTCCGGAAACGCCGTCGTATCTCTGAGTGCGGGCCGTCGTATCTATGCGACTGATTCAGAGAATCAGTTACGCATAGATTTCCCTAAGATCTGACCGGCGTAAGTGTCTTACACCGTCGTATCGGCTGCATATTTACGCTGGCTGCTAGGTGGCACTTCCGTATAGTTCCGCGATGAATATGCTAATTAGGTAGATACCCCGATTCAGAAACGTACGTCCGGCCGGCGCATTTTTTTACGAAGTTTACGTTAGGCTTTTTTCGGCATAAAGTTACCCCTGCTATATGAGGCGTAGCTAATGTTAAGTATGGACGTCGTTCCCGCGTCGAGTTTTGAAAATGTTACGGCGTTTGCGTAAGTCATTCGTGAATAGGGCTGTACGTAAGTTACGTTCACGTCTAAAGCAATGACGACTTGCGGCGTAATTTCGAGCATGCGCACTAGGATTTTTTCACGAATGGCGCATGCGCCGTTCGTAAAATACGCCAAATACGTGGGGTCATAGTGAATTGACATAAAACACGCCCACATCATCCCTATTTGAATTAGGCTGGCTTATGCCGACACACATACATTACGCCGCCGTAACTAAGGGCGCAAGTTCTTTCTGCATACGGAACTTGCGCCCTAAGTTACGGCGGCGTACCGTATCTGCGATACGTTACGCCCACCCATAGATAGGCTATTCTATCTGAATCCGGCCCTATATATGTGTGTATCATCATCTGCTGGAGATAAAAGACGTCACAGTGACTATGGAGGAAGAGGACGGACATGACGGGGGTTACTGGGTGTAAATAGAAAATAAGATCCCCACCCTTTTTAGATTGTAAGCTCTTCTGAGCAGGGCCCTCTTAATCCTCTTGTATTTCATTGTTTTATCTCCCTTTTATATTGTAAACCACTGCGTAAATTTTTAACGCTATATAAATCCTAATAATTACCTCCTCTGCTGCCACTTCCAGTGATTTCTCCTCTCTGCTTCCTCCCGACTCACCTCTCACCCGGAACTTCCTGTCTGTACCTAATATCACTTCCTGTCTCTATGGTAGATGTGAGAAGATCATCACTTTGTGGAGCTCAGAGGAACTGCAGCCCTGAGAAACGTCTTGTAGTGTGCTCACAGACATGAGCTGTGGGGTAGATTCAGGTAAAGGCGCGCACTGATACGGCGGCGCAGCGTATCGTCTTTACGCTACGCCGCCGTAAATTACAGGAGCAAGCGCTGTATTCACGAAGCACTTGCTCCGTAATTTGCGGCGGCGTAGCGTAAAAGGGGCCGGCGTAAGTGCGCTTAATTCAAATGATCCGGTAGGGGGCGTGGATCATTTAAATTAGGCGCGTTCCCGCGTCGAACGTACTGCGCATGCGCCGTCCCTAAAATTTCCCGACGTGCATTGCGGTAAATGACGCCGCAGGGACGTCTTTGGTTTCGACGTGAACGTAAATGGCGTCCAGCGCCATTCACGGACGACTTACGCAAACGACGTAAAATTTTCAAATCGCGACGCGGGAACGACGTCCATACTTAACATTGGCTGCGCCTCCTAATAGCAGGAGAAGCCTTACGCCGAAAAAGCCTTAACGCAAACGACGTAAAAAACGAACGCCGGGCGCACGTACGTTTGTGAATCGGCGTATCTAAGAAATTAGCATATTCTACGCCGACAACAACGGAAGCGCCCCTAGCGGCCAAAGTGATATTGCACACAATTCTACGCCGCCGCAATCAAGTTACGTCGGTGGAGGAAGCCTATTTTTACAGCATAACTGCCTTTGTGAATCGGCGTAACGAAACGCAGATTCTACCCCTGTGTGTGCAGTGTAGGCTGGTGCTATTTTGGGGGCAGCAGATCAGCCCAGGGGGGGGCTGTGTCAGTTTAATTCTGGGACACTGTATTGTCCTGGAATAAAGGTACCCGGGACAGACCTGCAAAATGCGGGACTGTCCCGGGCAATCCGGAACACGTGGTCACCCTATGGTGGCTGTGTCGTGTGACTTATGTTGGAACAATAAAATCACGTTGGATCGTTCTGCTTTTTCCTTTCTTTTCCATTGTTGTCGGTGGTGAGCCATGGCTAGCACCCAGCACATCCGGAGTACACTGATTCACTCACCTGGAGTGCCATTCCCTCTGTATCGTCTATGGTCCATGCCTACAGACCTCAGGTTTTGTAGATATGTAGCTAGATTCACACAGAGTGCCGCAACTTTAAGGCGTGTTTACGCTACGCCGCCTTAAGTCAGAGAGGCAAGTACTGTATTCTCAAAGTACTTGCCTCCTAACTTACGGCGGCGTATCGTAAATGCGGCGGGCGCAAGCGCGCCTAATTCAAATTCGGCTGAGGGGGCGTGTTTTATGCTAATTAGGCTTGACCCGACGTGATTGACTTTTTTTATAACGACGCATGCGCCGTCTGCCTACATTTCCCAGTGTGTAGTCCGCCGCACGGGCCTATTGATTTTGAAGTGGACGTAAATGATGTAAATCCCTATTCACAGACGACTTACGCAAACGACGTAAAATTTTCGAATTTCGAAGCGGGAACGGCGGCCATACTTTAACATTACTATTCCAAATATTTGATGGAATAACTTTAGGCCTGATAATGCGTTACGGAAACGGTGTATCTGTACTGCGTCGGCCGAGCGTACGTTCGTGAATAGGCGTAACTAGTGATTTACATATTCTACGCCGACCGCAATGGAAGCGCCACCTAGCGGCCAGCCTAATTATTGCACCCGTCGCATCTTAGATAGGTTTAAGTGTATCTCTGTTTGAGAATACACTTAAACCTAGGTCGGCGCAGATTCCGACCTAACTCTACCTGAATCTAGCTATAAGCGTGTAATGGATCAGAGCTGCAATGGGGCTCAGGCTGAATATCTGCTGCTGCTCCTAATAATGAAGCGTGGAGATGCGTGCACGTCGGGAGTAATCACACTGGACGCCTGTTCAGTTCAATCACTTCCTTATCTCTGTTTATTGTGGGCGGTGTCTAACTTTTATACACGAAGAACAATAGAGTATACGTCACTACTGTGTAAATGTGATCAGTCTATAAGCACATCTTAATTGGCTGAAATACAAGAAGAATGCAGGAACTTGGATGTCCGAAGCTTGCTATCTCTTCACTTCCTCATTCCTTCAGTGCATGGGCAGCAGGGTGTAGACGCCATTGCTAGTTCCAAAGCAAAGCTGTATACTATATAATAGGGTTGTCCCGATACCGATACCAGTATCGGTATCGGGACCGATACCGAGTATTTGCGGGAGTACTCGTACTCCCGCAAATACCCCCGATACTGAAATAGAATACTTGCCGCCGCCGTTAATCAGCGTGCGGGGAACATTACAGCTTTCGTTTGAATAGCTGTATCCCTGCCGCGTATAGACACTCCCCCTTGCGCAGGATTGGACGGATGATCTGTCCAATCCCGAGCAAGGGGGAGTGTCTATGCGCGGCAGGGATACAGCTAGTCAAACGAAAGCTGTAATGTTCCCCGCACGCTGATTAACGCGGAACGTGCGGCATCATGAAGGTATGTGGAACATGGCTGCAATATGTGGGGGGACATGGCTGCATTATGTGGGGGACATGGCTGCATTATGTGGGGGACATGGCTGGAATATGTGGGGGACATGGCTGGAATATGTGGGGGACATGGCTGCATTATGTGGGGGACATGGCTGCATTATGTGGGGGACATGGCTGGAATATGTGGGGGACATGGCTGTAATATGTGGGGGACATGGCTGTAATATGTGGGGGACATGGCTGCAATATGTGGGAGACATGGCTGCAATATGTGGGGGACATGGCTGGAATATGTGGGGGACATGGCTGCATTATGTGGGGGACATGGCTGGAATATGTGGGGGACATGGCTGTAATATGTGGGGGACATGGCTGCAATATGTGGGGGACATGGCTGGAATATGTGGGGGACATGGCTGCATTATGTGGGGGACATGGCTGGAATATGTGGGGGACATGGCTGCATTATGTGGGGGACATGGCTGGAATATGTGGGGGACATGGCTGTAATATGTGGGGGACATGGCTGTAATATGTGGGGGACATGGCTGCAATATGTGGGGGACATGGCTGCAATATGTGGGGGACATGGCTGCATTATGTGGGGGGACATGGCTGCATTATGTGGGGGACATGGCTGCATATGTGGGGGGACATGGCTGCATTTGGGGACACATTTAAAAAAAAGTATCGGTATTAAGTATTGGCGGGTACATGAAAAAAAGTATCGGTACTCGTACTCAGTCCTAAAAAAATGGTATCGGGACAACCCTAGATAGTAATAAGTAAGGAATTGCATGGAAACATGTATACACATAAGAAAATAGGCATTTTTATGATTATCGTTATGTTTATTACATTCCTTCACAAGCGTTTGCGGGGAACTGTATCGAATGCTCTTGCAAAATCCAGATACACCACATCCACAGCCCCCCCCCCCCTTCATTTCCTCGTAGCATTTTATTAGATTGGTCTGGCAAAAACAACCCTTCGTAAACCCATGCTGATTACTACTAATGATACCGTTTCCATCAGCAAATTCTCGGATATAGTCCCTTATCATCTCCTCCAAAAGTTTAGATACTGTTGATGTTAGGCTGACCGGCCTGTAGTTTCCAGGAATATCTCTCTCCCTTTTGGAATATTGGTACCACATGGGCTTTTCTCCAATCAGCTGGTACAATTCCTGTAAGGGGCCACTACACCGACCTCTGAAATAAAGGGGATCTTCTCCCATTGGTCACCAATGTAAGGGGGGCACTACACTGACCTCTGATATAAGGGGGATCTTCTCCCATTGGTCACCAATGTAAGGGGCCACTACACTGACCTCTGCTATAAAGGAGATCTTATCCCATTGGTCACCAATGTAAGGGAGCACTACACTGACCACTGATATAAAGGAGATCTTATCCCATTGGTCACCAATGTAAGGGGCCCCTACATTGACCTCTGATATAAGGGGGATCTTCTTCCATTGGTCACCAATGTATGGGACAACTGCACTGACCTCTGATATAAGGAGGATCTTCTCCCATTGGTCACCAATGTAAGGGACCACTACACTGACCTCTGATATAAGGGGGATCTTCTCCCATTGGTCACCAATGTAAGGGGCGATTACACTGACCTCTGATATAAGGGGGTCCGTCTCGATATTTTACAGACGTGGCCAATGGTGGAAATTGCCAAACACCAAATTACGATGCTCAGGGAATCCTTCCCCAACCTACCTATAATGATGGAATCATTTGTCCAGTAGTACCCTTCTGGAACATTCTGGTGAAGGAGAAGTGAGCTCTCAGACACCGTCACGGGGTTGTAACCTCTATACAGCCACTGGATGGCTTCCCCAGACTTCCACAGAGAATTTCGAAAGACGGTTATATTCTTTCTATTTTCTTCAATTGTTTTTTTTATATTTTTCTATTCTATTTGTTTCTGTTCTATTCTATAATTTTCCAATCTATTTTACCTGTCACAACAAAATGCTATCACATAAGGGATCAATAGCCCCCTATCTGATAGTAATAAAGTTAACCAAGTAACTCCCAAGCACTTAAAGGGGTTGTAAAGGTAAAAGTTTTTGCACCTTAAGGCATTCTATGCGTTAAGGTGAAAAAACTTCAGACAATAACGCCCCCGCTATACTTACCTGACCCCTAGAAAGTCCTGCGCTCGGCCCCGACATCCTCTTCACCGCTCAGCCTGGCCATTAATTGGCTAGAGCGGATGGATTGAAAGGAGCGCAGCCATTGGCTGGCGCTGCTGTCAATCACATCCAATGATGCGGCGCGCCGAGGGGGCGGGGCCGAGTTTCATTCCAGAAGAAAACTTGAGAAAACAGACCTCTTGCAAGAGTTTACATCACAAAATGTAAGAGGTAATGACTCTATTTTTATTTTTATCCGGCTACCAATGGCCAACCCGGTACAACACTTCATCCATGTCTTTGGTGATCTCTGATCTCCTTATGAACTGTTTCTTCCATGATGAAGATCAGCCATGGAGTATATCTGAGGTGTATATCAGGGTGTGCTTCTTCCCCACATGTCCAGCAACATTCATATACAAGACATTTCCCGCACTCACTAATACACCTCGAGGGTTGTGTGGGACCCCTGATGTACAGGAAGACAGGACTTCAGTGAGGAACATTTCCCTCACTCAGGACAGGAATACGGCTTCTCCCCCGTGTGAGACCTCTGATGTTTGACAAGAGTGGACTTCTTTGAAAAACATTTCCTGCACTCAGGACAGAAATACGGCTTTTCCCCCGTGTGAGATCTCTGATGCGTGACAAGAGCGGACTTCTTTATAAAACATTTCCCGCATTCAGAACATGGATACGGCTTTTCCCCCGTGTGCAATCTCTGATGATAGGAAAGTCCGGTCTTATCTGAAAAACGATTCCCACACTCAGTACAGCAATACGGCTTTTCCCCCGTGTGAGATCTCTGATGTCTGGAAAGACGGGACTTCTTTGAAAAACATTTCCCGCACTCAGGACAGGGATACAGATTCTCCCCTGTGTGCAATCTCTGATGATTGGAAAGAACGGTCTTATCTGAAAAACATTTCCCGCACTCAGTACAGTAATACTGCTTCTTTTCCCCCGTGTGAGATCTCTGATGTCTGAAAAGATAGGACTTCTCTGTAAAACATTTCCCACACTCAGTACAGCAATACGGCTTCTCCCCCGTGTGAGATCTCTGATGTTTGGTAAGATGGGACTTTCTTGAAAAACATTTCCCACACTCAGGACAGGCATACGGCTTCAGCCCTGTGTGCACTCTCTGATGACTGGAAAGAGCGGTACTATGTGAAAAACATTTCCCGCACTCAAGACAGGAATACGGCTTTTCCCCCGTGTGCAACTTCTGATGATGGGAAAGACCGGACTTCTGTGAAAAAGATTTCCCGCACTCAGGACAGGAATACGGCTTCTCCCCCGTGTGAGATCTTTTATGTACATTAAGTTTGGATTTATAATAGAAATACTTCCTGCACTCAGTACAGGGAAACCTCTTATGTGTTGCAAGGATGGCACCGTCCCGCACAGTCTGAGGTTCCTCAGGATAAGAGGAATACGATGGTCCGGCACCGTCCCGCACAGTCTGAGGTTCCTCAGGATAAGAGGAATACGATGGTCCGGCACCGTCCCGCACAGTCTGAGGTTCCTCAGGATAAGAGGAATACGATGGTCCGGCACCGTCCCGCACAGTCTGAGGTTCCTCAGGATAAGAGGAATACGATGGTCTGGCACCGTCCCGCACAGTCTGAGGTTCCTCAGGATAAGAGGAATACGATGGTCCGGCACCGTCCCGCACAGTCTGAGGTTCCTCAGGATAAGAGGAATACGATGGTCCGGCACCGTCCCGCACAGTCTGAGGTTCCTCAGGATAAGAGGAATACGATGGTCCGGCACCGTCCCACACAGTCTGAGGTTCCTCAGGATAAGAGGAATACGATGGTCCGGCACCGTCCCGCACAGTCTGAGGTTCCTCAGGATAAGAGGAATACGATGGTCCGGCACCGTCCTGCACAGTCTGAGGTTCCTCAGGATAAGAGGAATACGATGGTCCATCTACACTGTGTGGTGCCGGATGGACATTTGAGGTAGTCGGGTTTTCTCCTGGACTATACTGTGTGATGTCCTCATCTTCTACTTTACAGTCTGGAGACAAAGAGAGACAATCCTCTGAGGTTTTCCTCATCTCCCGTCCATCTACTAGAATAGAAATACAAATATTATTACTAGACATGAACTGATTGGTTCCCCTAAACCAGGACTCCGCCCACATCAGGCAGCTTTGTCTCTGAGGATCTTACAATTCCCTCCTCCATAAATCCAGTCTAGAGACATAAATTGTGTCTGCAGCACAGAGAAGGAAGATTATCTGAGAGAAATACAGGAATACAGGACGGGGAACACAGCTCAGGAAAGTGACCAGGGGATTACAGGCTGATATCACCCAGTCCCCGCCCTACTCTGGACCAATCAGTGAGCAGTATGGGTGGAGAAATAGATTTAGTGTTAATGACCCACCTGTGCTGATCTCTGTAGGAGTGTCCTCCTCTATAAATGTCCCCGTTATTCCATCCTCCTCCATAGACTGCTGATCATCCCTCACATACGTCTCTTCTTCTTCTGATTTCACCTCAAATTCTATATCGATTGGATCTCCACTCTAAATCAGGAAAATATCATCTGTAAAATATAATCTTACATACAAAATCCACACATCATCCCCACCAGCATGTTTTAGATGCTTCGTCCCACCAACCTTGTAACAGTGGGGGATGGTGTGACCTTCCTGTGTGGAATCCTGGGAATACAGAGGACGGGGACATCTCTCTGGGGGGTTCCTGGTATTAGGTGGCTCCATCATATCCTTGTGTCCTTCTGAAAACTCCTCCATCACTCCATACTCCTCATCCTCCTCTTTATACTCTTCTTTAATATCAATGTTATCATCCCCGAGGTTTCCACTCTGAATATATAATAAATCATTCATTATAATAAACATGTTTGTGTATAAATCATAACCACCAATAATTGTTCCTCATCTACCTGATGATGGTGGGGGATGGTGTGATCTTCCTGTGTGGAATCCCGGGAATACAGAGGACGGGGACATCTCTCTGGTGGGTTCCTGTAGCTGGATGACTCCACCATGGTGTCCTGGTACAGATATTTTTGTTCTTCCTCCATCACCCCATCCTCATCATCCTCCTCTTTTATCTCTTCTTTAACCTCAACTTTAGAATCTCTCAGGTTTCCAATCTGAATATAGAATAAAAATGACATCAATGGTAACAATGCAGATAATGTACAGATCCTAATGATACTATCAGTGATTGTTCCTCACCTACCTGATGATGGTGGGGGATGGTGTGACCTTCCTGTGTGAAATCCCGGGAATACAGAGGACGGGGACATCTCTCTGGTGGGTTCCCATTACTGGATCCATCTGTAGGAAACACACACACTGACTGAATACATTGTTTCTATGTGTTTATCAGATGATGGGGGATCTAGGTGGAGCCTCCGTACTGCTCTCTCCTTTACAATAAAGTCTCCTCTTACCCGGTGATGTGAGGGGCGGCTGATTCTCCATCATGACGTCCTTCCCGGCACCGCTCACCTCTCCTGTCAGCAGCTCGATGATCTCTCTGGTGACTTCTAGAATCTTCTTTGTATTTCTCTATTCTATGAGGGAGGGAGGTGGAGGCAATGTGATGGTCATATGATCTCCAGACTTCACAGGAGGAAAACTCTAGATTTGAACACAAATAGTAAAATCAAATGACATTCCCAGAATCCTCCTCACCTCATTGGTCAGGTTCTCTTTATTTAAACCCCACTTCATGCTGAGGTTTCTGATATTACATACAATGCAGGTCCAACAGCCCTACTTTGAAAGTGAGGAGACCAGGGGCCGGCCCACATCCCAAGAGCATAAAAAAAAAAGAGTTGGGTAGAGGGATATTAAGAGGAGGCGCTGTGAGGTCAGTGTGATGTCATAGGGTTCTCTGACACTGATTGGAGGGACATTGGGAGGAGGAGCTGTGGGGGGAGCTGTGTGAGGTTTCTGTACACAGAATAATTTCTTCCGGGTGCGTCCCTCCTCTCCTAAACTGAAAGATGAACGTTGTCTTTCGGCTTTGCCAGGACACATCATATTCCCCATTCAGCTCTCCTTCCTCTCTGTAACATGTGCTTTCTACTAATCCTTCTGACAGTTGTGTCTTCTCTCCTTAATCTCTCTTTCCCTCACCCCTCTTCTCCACCCCACAGCCTGTATATATCACCCTCACTTCTTTCTCTCCCTATTACTGCACTCACCAACTCCTGATAATTCTAAACCCACATGCTAATAAAACCTCCAGGATGCTGAGGCCCGTCCCTTCATATAAATCACACTCCCATATTACCTCCCTCACCCTTCTGCTTCTCCTAACCTCTGGAGATTAAACCCCAAACCCTGGACCTCCATCATTAAACTGTGCCCAAATCTCCCATCACCCCATGCCCTCTGGCAGCAGCTGCAATCCACACAATTTAGTCTCTATCCCTCTTCTTCCTCAAACCAGCCTCCCCTTCTCACTTCTGTCCATCACCTCTTTATCACCAACTACTTGCTGTTACTGAAACCTGACTTCATGAATCCGACACTGCTTCTCCTGCTTCCCTCTCCCATGATGGCCTTCTATGGACTCACTCCTCCAGACCCACCTCCCTCTCTGTCACTCTCCTCATTTGAGGCACATTGGCCCGGATTCACAGACATCGGCGCATATTTATGCCGCCGTAGCATATCTTCTTTACGCTACGCCGACGCAGCGCAGAGAGGCAAGCCCCGAATTCACAAAGCACTTGCCACCAAATATGTGCTGGGTTTCTTAGGCGCAAGTCCTCGTAAGTGGAAGTGGGCGTGAGCCATGCAAATGATGGGCCGAGCGCCATAAAGATACGAATAACGAACGGCGCATGTGCCGTCCCGTGGAAGCATCCCAGTGCGCATGCTCAGAATCACGTCGGAACTACTCCCTAAGATACGACGGATCACTGCCTACGACGTTAACGTAACCTACGCCTAGTCATATTCACGTACAACGTAAACGACATAAGATACAACGGCTTGTGTTCCCTGGTCCATACCTTTGCATGGGTTGTGTTACGGACGTACGACTTACGCAAACCGTGTATATTATGCGCCGGGCGCAAGTACGTTCGTGAATCGACGTATCTCCCTCATTTCCATATTTGAATAGGAAATCAATGGGAGCGCCACTTACATCTAGTGTAAATATGCGCCCAAGATACGCCGGCGTAGGAAAGTTACGTTGGTCGGATGAAGCTTATTTTCAGGCGTATCTTGGTTTCAGAGTCCGGCGCATATTTACACTTACGCGGCGTATCTCGAGATACGTCGGCGTAAGTGCTTTGTGAATCCGGGCCATTGTATTTATCTATTTTCTCCAGTCTCTTTAAGAAATGCTGTGCTATCGGCCTGGACCGGTATCAACCTTTCTTGATGACTTCTGTGCCTGGCTACCCTACTTTGTCTCTCCTGAAATCCCCACAATCATTCTCGGTGGCTTCAACATCCCTGTTAATACTAATACTCCTGCTACTTCTAAACTTTTCAGTCTAACCTTCTCTTTTGACATGAAGCAATGGATACTTGACTGTGCACACTGATTCAGCCCTATACGTGAGGAACGTTCTGCCCCTGAAGGAGTTAATCTAGGATTCTTAAAGCACTTACGTTGACGTATCTTTATATACGCCGCGTAAGTGCACAGATGCGCCGTCGTATCTATGCGCCTGATTCCCAATGCAAGATACGCCTGAAATGTGGCTTCATCTGACCGACGTAAGTTCCCTACGCCGTCGGAGCCTGGGCGCATATTTACGCTGGCTGCAAGGGGCGCTTCCATTGATTTACGCGTTGAATATGCAAATGACCGAGATACGCCTCTTCACGAATGTACTTGCGCCCGTCGGCTGTTGACGTAAGGCGTACGTCCGGCGTGAAATTATTCCACCTATAGGAGGCGCATCCCATGCAAAGGTATGGACGACGGAACAGCCGTCGTATTTTACGTCGTTTACGTAGGACTACGTGAATAGGGCTGGGCGTAGGTTACGTTCAGTGATTCGACGTATCTTAGTGGTTAGGTCCGACGTGATTCTGAGCATGCGCACTGGGAAGCGCCCACGGGACGGCGCATGCGCCGTTCGTTCAGCCATTCATTTGCATGGGGTCACGGTTCATTTAAATGGATCACGACCACTTCCTTCCTACTTTGAATTAGGCGGGCTTACGCCGGCCAATTTACGTATACGCCGGTATAAAGATGCGCCGCTCTACGTGAATCCGGGCCTATATATGTGTGTATCATCATCTACTGGAGCTAAAAGATGTCACAGTGGGCTAGATTCACATAGATCAGCGGATCTTTAGATCCGCGTAACCTATGTGATTTAAGACCCGCCGCCGCAAGTTTGAGAAGCAAGTGGGTAATTCACAAAACACTTACCTCCAAACTTGCGGCGGCGGATCGTAAATCCCCCGGCCGAATTCAAATTCTGCGGCTAGGGGGAGTGTACTATTTAAATCAGGCGCGTCCCCGCGCCGATTTAAATGCGCATGCGCCGTCCGCGAATTTTTCCGGCATGCATTGCTCCCAATGACGTCGCTAGGACGTCATTAGTTTCGGCGTGAGCGTAACTTGCGTCCATCGGTTTTGTGAATCGACGTACGCAAACAACGTAAAAAAAAAAAAATTTACGCGGGGACGACGGCCATACTTAACATTGGCTGCACTCATAATGAATGAATGAAAAACTTATAAAGCGCGGCGCATGCGAACTGAATCGCTTCTGGGCGCTAGTTGTTCGTGTCTCATGATATCAGAGTTTTGATCTGTCTTCTGAAAGTCAGGTGGTTTTCCTCCAACCGAATGCTGGTTGGTAAAGCGTTCCATAGTCTAGGACCCTGAAAAGCAAACCTTCTTTCTCCTCATAGAAGCAGGAGTAACTATGCGCCGGAAAAACCGTTACGTAAACGTCGTAAAAACACTGCATTGGGCCTGCGTACGTTCGTGAATTGGCGTATCTCGCTGATTTACATATTCTAGGCGTAAATCAGCGAGAACGCCCCCAGCGGCCATTTTTAAATTGCAGTTAAGATCCGACGGTGTAACACAGTTACACCTGTCGGATCTTAGGCATATCTATGCGTAACCTGATTCTATGAATCAGTCGTATAGATACGACCAGCCTAAGTCAGAGATACGACGGTGTATCAGGAGATACACCGTCTTATCTCTTTTTGAATCTAGCCCAGTGACTATGGAGGAAGAGAACGGACATGACGGGGGGGGTTACTGGGTGTAAATAAAAAATAAGATCCCCACCTTATTAGATTGTAAGCTCCTCTGAGCAGGGCCCTCTTAATCCTCTTGTATTTTATTGTCTCCCTTTTATATTGTAAAGTGTAAACTGTTAGCGCTATATAAATCCTATATAATAATAATTACCTCTCTGCTGCCACTTCCAGCGATGTCTTCGCTCTACTTCCTCCCGACTCACCTCTCACCCAGAACTTCCTGTCTGTACCTGACATCACTTCCTGTCTTCCATAGAGACTTCCTGTCTCTATAGTAGCTGTGAGAAGATCACCACCTTGTGGAGCTCAGAGGAGCTGCAGCCCTGAGAAACGTCTTGTAGTGTGAACACAGACATGAGCTGTGTGTGCAGTGGTGGCTGGTGCTTTAAAAAATTTGGGGGGAGTGCAAACAAACCCCTTCAATTCCACACTCACCATGGTCACGGCTCCCCCGATGCAGCTTTCCCCTGCGGCTTCCGTGTTAACCCAGACTTTTTTTTCTGGGTTTCAAATATTCAGCTTTCTGATTGGACGGGACGAGAAGATGAAAACTAGAAGTGACGCGATGGAGAAAATTGATTCACTAAAAGCCAAAGTGGGAGGGTTCAGGGCGGAGAGCTCTGCGCCCTGAGGACAATTTAAAACAAGCCAATTAGAGCCTCTAATCGCATGCTTGACCAAAAATGCCGGGCATAATAGACTCCCATTAGTCTGGTGCCCCGCACAGTGCACACACATAGACAGATTTATTTTTAAATAAATTATATGACCAACATTTTTTTAACATTAAGATGTTAAAAAATGTTAGTCGTATTATAATTTATTTAAAAATAAATCACTCTATGATTAGCTTTCCTATTTGTCAAAACTTTGTGGGGGGGGGAGCGGTGCCTCACCCCACATATTGTTCAGCTGACACTGTGTGTGCGTGTATGTACTGTATATCCTTATAGATGGGTCATCTCCACTCCCACCAAGGGGGAGAGAAATATATTACTGCCTAGTCCAGACTTTCTCAGCCAGGGTTCCTCCAAAGGGTTCTAGGGGTTCCTTGAGCAATGAACAATTTCTGTCTCTCAGTAACAACTGACATCAATAATAGGTAAGGAGGGCAGTCTTCCCGCTGATGAGAATGTAAGAAAGTCTTTCTCCCACTGACCACTTATATAAGTGGGTCCTTCTCCCATTGGTCACCAATGTAAGGGACCACTACACTGACCACTGATATAAGGGGTCCTTCTCCCATTGGTCACCAATGTAAGGGACCACTACACTGATAACTGATATAAGGGGTCCTTCTCCCATTGGTCACCAATGTAAGGGACCATTACACTGAAATAAGGGGGTCCTTCTCCCATTGGTCACCAATGTAAGGGACCACTACACTGACCACTGATATAAGAGAGTCCTTCTCCCATTGGTCGCGAACAATGGGCTGGTCCGAAAAGCCGCCCTTTATGGTAGGGTGACCAGACATCCCCGGTTTCAGGGGACAGTCCCCGGATTGAGGACACTGTCCCTGGACCACGTCTTTCCCCAGTTTTGTCCCCGGATTGGATTTGAACAGGGGCTGGGGCAATTTCAAAGACAGTCAGCGCAGAATAAAAAAAAAAAATCTGAATTACACCCCCCTGCTCTGCCACTTCTACTAGCTTAGGGGGGGTTTCATTATCTGTGCCCCTTTCTAATGATCATGTGCTGGTCGGAGCGGAGGGAATATTTCTTCAGTTTTTAGTAAATACCCATTCAGCTCTGTTCGCATGTAATTCTGTCTTGGCTCAAGTCCCGGCCAGTCGCCTACCTATCTCCTTGCCTTCCCTGGAAGAGTGATCTTCCTCTGCTCTCCAACCAGTAATAGCCGGGGCCCCGAGAGTAAGACTTAACAGGCTGTGAGGCGGTGGCAGCGACGGGCAGAGAGTAGCTGATTGCCGCCATTACTAGTAAAAAAAATTAAAATATGTCCCCGGTAGGGATGAGCCGAACACCCCCCTGTTCGGTTCGCACCAGAACTTGCGAGCACACCAAATGTTCATGTGAACTTTAGAACCCTGTTAAAGTCTATGGGACTCGAACGTTTGAAATCTAAAGTGCTAATTTTAAAAGCTAATATGCAATATGCAAGTTACGCACCCTCTGCTACGTCACTGGGGAAGCCTTGCGTCAGAGGGGGCGGGGTCATGTGATGGGTGGCCCCGCCTCCCCTATATAAGAAATGTCAAAGCTCCAGCTGCGTCATTCCGCTGGGCTGTGTCCGGTGGAGAGAGGCTGCCTCCGATGCTGTGCTCTGGAGCTATGGGTCCCGGACTATCTTCTCATCGCTGGACCGGAGAGGAGACAGATCACCCGTCGCTGGATACAGACAACGTTGGAGCAGGAAGCCGGGACCCAGTGGATTACCACCGCTGGATTTTTTTTTCTTTTTTTTATTAATAAAGGACTTTTTTCTATGGTGTGTGTGTGTTTTTTCCAACTATTTACACTTCCTTCGTGAAATGGTAGGGGTACAATGTACCCCATTACCAATTCACATAGGGGGGGGCAGGATCTAGGGGTCCCCTTTGTTAAAGGGGTCTTCCAGATTCTGATAAGCCCCCCGCCCGCAGACCCCCACAACCACCGGGCAAGGGTTGTGGGGATGAGGCCCTTGTCCCCATCAACATGGGGACATCCTCCCCATGTTGAGGGCATGTGGCCTGGTACTGTTCAGGAGAGGGGCGCACGCTCCCCCCCTCTTTTCTGCGGCTGGCCAGGTTAACGTGCTCGGATAAGGGGTCTGGTGTGGATTTTTGGGGGAACTCCACGCCATTTTTTTTTTAAATTTGGGGTGGAGTTCCCCTTAAAATCCACACCAGACCTGAAGGGTCTGGAATGGATATTTGGGGGGAACCCCACGTCAGTTTTTTTTTTAAATTGACGGCGGGGTTCCCCTTAATATCCATTCCAGACCTGAAGGGCCTGGTAATTGAATTTGGGGGGACCCCCACGTTTTTTTTATAAATTAATTCTCTCTGAATTGCCAGAGCCGATAATTCATTATAGCCGCAAGTCCGGTTTTAAAATACTTTTTTTCCTTTCAGAAATGACACTTTGTGCAGGGACAGTTCTATGTACGGGAAACATGCGCTTTTTCACATGCTGACTTTACACCCCCCCTAGGTACAAAATTTAAAGGAATATTTCACTTTTATTGTTTCACTTTTAGCATTATTAAATTCACTGCTCCCGAAAAAACGTCTGTTTTTAAAAAAAAAAATTTGCATTGATACATGTCCCCTGGGACAGGACCCGGGTCCCCAAACACTTTTTATGACAATAACTTGCATATTAGCCTTTAAAATTAGCACTTTAGATTTCTCCCATAGACTTTAACAGGGTGTTCCTCGGCTTTTCGAAATTTGCCGCGAACACCCCAAATTGTTCGTTGTTCGCCGAACAGGCAATGTTCGACTCGAACATGAGTTCGACTCGAACTCGAAGCTCATCCCTAGTCCCCGGATTTCATTTAAAAAATCTGGTCACCTTACTTTATGGGCTAGAAATAAAGGTGGTCCTGGAGGGGTCAGATGGTGTCCATCCATAAAAAAATGTGGCGTAGCCGTTCTCCGGGTGAAAGTGCGTGGTGTACATTCCTTCTGTGTGAATGGGGGGGGGGGGGGGGAGATGAATGTTACAATCATTTCCCAGCCGTGACGAATTCTGGCCCCGATTCAATAAAAACAATAATTTCCTATAATCGTCGGCAACATCGAGCGGCCATAATATCTTCAGAAAAACCGTAATCGTAAAAATAGAGAACTAACACAGTATGGCCACTAGATGGAGCCAATGACCATAAGAAATCACTGAAATTAAATATGACCAATACCGGTCAGGGCTGGGGGGATGCGCGTCACATTTGTTCTGGAATTTTATTGATAGACAACTCCTATCCTCATATTGATTGGCGGTTCCAAATAAATAACTACTGCAGGAGGGAACAGACACAGAAGATACACTCCGCATCTTCCCACATAACTGTTGTGTTTTATTATGAGACAATGGAAGGTTTTTATACACATGATTACGTAGCTATCACATCAATATTACAATTGTACTTTTATGGTAACAAGGGGCGTAACATAGGCGGGGCTAATTCTAATCAGGACTGGAAAGAATGCAAACATGGAATGAAAACTTTATTAGTGCCGTGTGCAATACATACAACATAGAATACAATTCTATACAGAACTTACACATTTCCTTTACACATTTATTCTACAAAGTTTATAGAAACAGACCTGTAAGTGTTTGTGAAATCTTCCCCCACAAAATGTCCTCAGCCAATGAGAGGGAATTACTCCATTTTTATTTTAAAAAGGCCTAGAGGACCGCCTTTTAAGTGGCGGGGTTAACGCGTTTCGTCCTGGAAGACGACTTGAGAAAACAGACCTCTTGCAAAACAATAATAAACCTCTAAGTCTCCATACCACAAAATGTACTTAGCCAATGAGAGGTAATGACTCCATTTTTATTTTTCTCCTGCTATCAATGGCCAACACGGTACAACACTTCATCCATGTCTTTGGTGATCTCTGATATCCTTATGAAGTGTTTCTTACATGATGAAGATCAGCCATGGAGTATATCTGAGGTGTATATCAGGGTGTGCTTCTTCCCCACATGTCCAGCAACACTCATATTTCCCGCACTCACTAATACACCTCGAGGGTTGTGTGGGACCCCTGATGTACAGGAAGACAGGACTTCAGTGAGGAACATTTCCCTCACTCAGGACAGGAATACGGCTTCTCCCCCGTGTGAGATCTCTGATGTCTGGAAAGATTGGACTTCACTGAAAAACATTTCCCACACTCAGTACAGCAATATGGCTTTTCCCCCGTGTGAGATGTCTGATGTGTGGAAAGATGGTACTTCGTTGAAAAACATTTCCCGCACTCAGGACAGGCATACGGCTTAAGCTCCGTGTGTGATCTCTGATGTCTGGAACACTCACTAATACACCTCGAGGATTGTGTGGGACCCCTGATGTACAGGAAGGCAGGACTTCAGTGAGGAACATTTCCCTCACTCAGGACAGGAATACGGCTTCTCCCCCGTGTGAGATCTCTGATGTCTGGAAAGATTGCCACTCTGTGAAAAACATTTCCCGCACTCAGGACAGCAATATGGCTTTTCCCCTGTGTGAGATGTCAGATGTGTGGAAAGATGGTACTTTGTTGAAAAACATTTCCCGCACTCAGGACAGGCATACGGCTTCAGCTCCGTGTGCACTCTCTGATGTCTGGAAAGAGCGGTCTTATATGTAAAACATTTCCGGCACTCAAGACAGGAATACGGCCTTTCCCCTGTATGCAATCGCTGATGTGTGGAAAGACTGGACTTATCTGAAAAACATTTCCCGCACTCAGGACAGGAATACGGCTTCAGCTCCGTGTGCACTCTCTGATGTCTGGAAAGAGCGGTCTTATATGTAAAACATTTCCCGCACTCAGGACAGGAATACGGATTCAGCTCCGTGTGCACTCTCTGATGTCTGGAAAGAGCGGTCTTAAATGTAAAACATTTCCCACACTCAGGACAGGAATACGGCCTTTCCCCTGTATGCAATCGCTGATGTGTGATAAGAATGGAATTCAATGAAAAAGATTTCCCGCACTCAGGACAGGAATACGGCTTCTCTCCCGTGTGAGATCTCTGATGTGTGGAAAGACTGGACTTATCTGAAAAACATTTCCCGCACTCAGGACAGGAATACGGCTTCAGCTCCGTGTGCGATCTCTGATGTCTGGAAAGAGCGGACTTAAATGTAAAACATTTCCCGCACTCAGGACAGGAATATGGCCTTTCCCCTGTATGCAATCTCTGATGTGTGGAAAGATTGGACTTATCTGAAAAACATTTCCCGCACTCAGGACAGGAATATGGCTTCTCCCCCGTGTGAGATCTCTGATGTCTGGAAAGATGGGCCTTATGAGGAAAACATTCCCCGCACTCAGGACAGGAATACGGCTTCTCCCCCCTGTGTGATCTCTGATGTGTGTCAAGAAGCGACTTAACTGAAAAACATTTCCCGCACTCAGGACAGCAATACGGCTTTTCCCCCGTGTGTGATCTCTGATGTCTGGAAAGACTAGACTTCACTGAAAAACATTTCCCGCACTCAGGACAGGAATGTGGCTTCTCACCTGTATGAATTTTTTTATGCAAATTAAGAGTAGACTTAGATTGGAAACGCTTCCCGCACTCAGTACAGGGAAACCTCTTATCTGTTGGAGAGACAGCACTGTCCCGCACAGTCTGAGGTTCCTCAGGATAAGAGGAATACGATGGTCCGGCACCGTCCCGCACAGTCTGAGGTTCCTCAGGATAAGAGGAATACGATGGTCCATCTACACTGTGTGGTGCCGGATGGACATTTGAGGTAGTCGGGTTTTCTCCTGGACTATACTGTGTGATGTCCTCATCTTCTACTTTACAGTCTGGAGACAATGTGAGACAATCCTCTGAGGTTTTCCTCATCTCCCGTCCATCTACTAAAATAGAAATACAAAGATTATTACTAGACATGAGCTGATTGGTTCCCCTAAACCAGGACTCCGCCCACATCAGCCAGCTTTGTCTCTGAGGATCTTACAATTCCCCCCTCAAGGTAACTAGTAAATGGGTCCTCTGATCTCCTACCAGATCATTTCTTTATTCATGGACCTTAGTCAGAGAGTGAGGAAACAACGAGAACTGTCTTTTATAGGAGTGACAGTGATGAGGGGATTATAGGATGAGTGTCCCCACCCCCTCTATCACTCATTGCCATCTTCCCAACACAAGAAGTCCTGCACTTCATTATTTAGTCCATGATTTAGTCATAAATAACAGCGGGGCTGATCCCCACCAGAGGTCAGAGAGTGAGGATGGGGGGAGAACAACCAAGATGAAGACTGGACTGATCCTGAAGACCACCATCATTCAATAAATTTAAATAAAACACGCCCACATCATCCACATTTGAATTAGGGCGGGCTTACGTCGGACCACATACGTTACGCCGCCGTAACTTAGGGCGCAAGTTCTTTATGAATATTGAACTTGTGCCCTAAGTTACGACGGCGTAACGTATCTGAGATACTTTACGCCCGTGGATAGATACACCATTGTATCTGAATCCGGGCCTATGTGTATATAAAGCAGTGGGGGGAGGGGAGAGAGGAGAAGTCAGGAGTATGTAATGTACAACATAGAGTATATAGTGCAGGGGTCAGGAGTATGTAACATGCAATATATAATTACTGGGCCAGATTCACAAAGAGATACGACGGTGTATCTCCAGATACACCATTGTATCTCTGACTTACACTGGTCCTATCTATGCGCCTGATTCATAGAATCAGATACGCATAGATAGGGCTAAGATCTGACAGTGTTACACTGTGTTACACTGTCGGATCTTTTTTTCAATTTAAAAATGGGGCCGGGGGCGTTCCCGCTGATTTACGATAAATAATATGTAAATCAGCGAGATACGCAAATTCACGAACGCACGCGGACCCGTCGCAGTGTTCTTACGTCGTTTCCGTAGCGGTTTTCCCGTCGTATACTTACCCCTGCTTTCATCACGCGTATCCTATGTTAAGTATAGAAGGAAGATTATCCGAGAGAAATACAGGAATACAGGACGGGGAACACAGCTCAGGAAAGTGACCAGGGGATTACAGGCTGATATCACCCAGTCCCCGCCCTACTCTGGACCAATCAGTGAGCAGTATGGGTGGGGGAATGGAGTTAGTGTTAATGACCCACCTGTGCTGATCTCTGTAGGAGTGTCCTCCTCTATAAATGTCCCCGTTATTCCATCCTCCTCCATAGACTGCTGATCATCCCTCACATACGTCTCTTCTTCTTCTGATTTCACCTCAAATTCTATATCGATTGGATCTCCACTCTAAACCAAGAGAATGAGAGAGAAAATCATCTGTAAGATATAAACTTACATACAAAATCCACACATCATCTCCACCAGTCCATGTTCTAGATGCTCCGCCCCACCGACCTTGTAACAGTGGGGGATGGTGTGACCTTCCTGTGTGAAATCCCGGGAATACAGAGGACGGGGACATCTCTCTGGGGGGTTCCTGGTATTAGGTGGCTCCATCATATCCTTGTGTCCTTCTGAAAACTCCTCCATCCCTCCATACTCCTCATCCTCCTCTTTATACTCTTCTTTTAAAGCAATATTATCCTTGGGGTTTTCGATCTGAAAGATACAATAATACATTCATTGTAACAAACACACTTGTATAACAATTTTAACTACCAATAATTGTTCCTCATCTACCTGATGATGGTGGGGGATGGTGTGTTCTTCCTCCATCACCCCATCCTCATCATCCTCCTCCTTTATCTCTTCTTTAACCTCAACTTTAGGATCTCTCAGGTTTCCACTCTGAATATAGAATAAAAATGACATCAATGGTAACAATGCAGATAATGTACAGATCCTAATGATACTATCAGTGATTGTTCCTCATCTACCTGATGATGGTGGGGGATGGTGTGACCTTCCTGTGTGGAATCCCGGGAATACAGAGGACGGGGACATCTCTCTGGTGGGTTCCCATTACTGGATCCATCTGTAGGAAACACACACACTGACTGAATACATTGTTTCTATGTGTTTATCAGATGATGGGGGATCTAGGTGGAGCCTCCGTACGGCTCTCTCCTTTACAATAAAGTCTCCTCTTACCCGGTGATGTGAGGGGCGGCTGATTCTCCATCATGACGTCCTTCCCGGCACCGCTCACCTCTCCTGTCAGCAGCTCGATGATCTCTCTGGTGACTTCTAGAATCTTCTTTGTATTTCTCTATTCTATCAGGGAGGGAGGTGGAGGCAATGTGATGGTCATATGATCTCCAGACTTCACAGGAGGAAAACTCTAGATCTGAACACAAATAATAAAATCAAATGACATTCCCAGAATCCTCCTCACCTCACTGGTCAGGTCTCTTTATTTAAACCCCACTTCATGCTGAGGTTTCTGATATTACATACAATGCAGGTCCAACAGCCCTACTTTGAAAGTGAGGAGGCCAGGGGCCGGCCCACATCCTAAGAGCATCAGAAAAAAAAGAGTCGGATAGAGAGATATTAGGAGGAGGAGCTGTGAGGTCAGTGTGATGTCATAGGGTTCTCTGA
Organism: Rana temporaria; assembly: GCF_905171775.1. Classification (NCBI taxonomy): domain Eukaryota; kingdom Metazoa; phylum Chordata; class Amphibia; order Anura; family Ranidae; genus Rana; species Rana temporaria. Next base: position 186,356,380 of record NC_053496.1, on the reverse strand, counting down.
CTCTGATTGGAGGGACATTGGGAGGAGGAGGGAGCTGTGGAGGGGGCGGTGCTGTGAGAGGTTTCTATACACAGAATCATTTCTCCCGGGTGCGTCCCTCCTCTCCTAAAATGAAAGATGAACTCTATCTTTGGTCTTTGCCAGGATCTCCGTGTACTCCGGAGACTTTACTGATCACATTTTAGGATGAATATCTGCGAATGGGATCATTATGGAGAAACATTTCCAGATTTTTGCTACAAGTGAATTTTTTCCCTCTTTCTTCTTATTTGAATCTTATAAAATAAAGACATACATATTCCAAATCCCCCTAAATAAACTGCCCACCCCCCACCACTAATAAAAGTAGTATAATCCGTTTGTCAGGAGTGTGTTGATGTCAGGGTTGGGTTTCCGCTATTACTAGCAGCTCTCTTCTCAGTGCACAGAGGCTCCTCAGCTGTCGGTAAATTACCAGACACTTGTTGTTTCTACAGTGACTCACCTGGTTACCATTACCTGCCTCATTAGTCCAGTCTACAGCCAGCCCCTTTTTACCATTACCTGCCTCATTAGTCCAGCCTACAACCAGCCCCTTTTTACCATTACCTGCCTCATTAGTCCAGCCGACAGCCAGCCCCTTTTTACCATTACCTGCCTCATTAGTCCAGCCTACAACCAGCCCCTTTTTACCATTACCTGCCTCATTAGTCCAGCCGACAGCCAGCCCCTTTTTACCATTACCTGCCTCATTAGTCCAGCCGACAGCCAGCCCCTTTTTACCATTACCTGCCTCATTAGTCCAGCCGACAGCCAGCCCCTTTTTACCATTACCTGCCTCATTAGTCCAGCCAAAAGCCAGCCCCTTTTTACCATTACCTGCCTCATTAGTCCAGCCTACAGCCAGCCCCTTTTCGCTATTTAAACTGCCTTGCTCCTTCTCTCCGTGCCTTCGCCTGGTCAACATCTCCAGTGTGTCTCTGCTGTGTTCCTGTTTTGACCTGGCCTGGCTGACGTCTCTTCTGATTTCTGATCCTAATTTTTGGCTTCTGACAACGCTGATTTCTGGTTTCTGAACCCCGGCTTGTCTGGTTACCCGCTCTGGTTTCCAAACCATGGCTTCTGTTTTATTTTTTTTACAACGCTCCTGTTCCGTGTTATTTTTGCCATTACATTAAAGGTGTGATTTTAACTGCATTTTCTGTCTCTGTCTGGTTTTTGGTCCCTGACAGTTGTGCTCCTGCCCCCTATTCCAGCATCCTGGTTTTGGCTGCGATGCATTCTTTCTGTCTGTCCCACCTGCAAGGTGATTGATGTGGTCAGTCTCCAGGTGGAGCCCAAACTGTATTTAACCCAACCAAGCCTGCAGTCTCATGCTTGTGATATCGTGTTTGTAACACGTGCTCCAAGATCTTTATCTTCCCTGCTCTCCTGTTTGGATTCCCTTGTTGAAGACCTCGGTTCCGATATCGACTACTCTCTGATCTCTGCCTGTTTTTTGACTATGGATTTGATCCTGACTATTCTAAACCTTGCCTGTCTTGTACCTGGACTGTCATTGAATCACTCTGCTTGTCTGCCAAACCGCAAATACCTGGTTGCTGAACTTTGGCGTGATGGCCAGGAACTATAGCATTGTGTATAAGTCCTGGGGCAACTGAGTACTGGTAGGCCTGCTTGCCTTATGGGAAAGGGGGCTTCTATAGGTGAAGAACACAGAAGACAGCTATAGTGTCTGACCACCTGCGTTAGGAGTAAGCATGACATTGTTAGTATAGAATGTTCTGATCCCGAGGAGGTTAATCCACCATTCCACATTATATATACTTCTGGACCTCTAGCCTTTGACACAGTGGACCACCCCATCCTCTTACAAATACTCCACTCCTTTGGTCCCCATGACTGTAGTCTTTATTGGCTCTCACCTGCCTATCCCACCACACCTTCAGTGTCACTAACAACTTTACTTCCTCCTCTCCTCTTCCAATCTGTGTCGGGGTCCCCCAAGGTTCTGTTCTGGGATCTCTCATATTCTCGATCTACACCTCCTCTCTGGGTAAACTTATAGCCTCCATGGCTTCCAATACCATTTCTACTCTGATGACACCCAAATCTCTCACTACCCCTCAGCTCACTCCTTCAGTCTCCTCACGTATCACTAATTTACTAACAGATATATCAGCCTGGATGTCACACCACTTCCTCCAACTCAATCTATCCAAAACCAAGCTCATTATATTTCCATTCAGTGTCCTTCACCCCTTTCTGCCAATCCCTCTACTGGCCTCCATTCAGAGTTCTCCACCCCTCTCTGCCAATCCCTCCACTGACTTCCATTCAGTGTCCTCCACCCCTTTCTGCCAATCCCTCCACTGGCCTCCATTCAGTGTCCTCCACCCCTCTCTGCCAATCCCTCCACTGACTTCCATTCAGTGTCCTCCACCCCTTTCTGCCAATCCCTCCACTGGCCTCCATTCAGTGTCCTCCACCCCTCTCTGCCAATCCCTCCACTGGCCTCCATTCAGAGTTCTCCACCCCTCTGTGCCAATCCCTCCACTGGCCTCCATTCAGAGTTCTCCACCCCTCTCTGCCAATCCCTCCACTGGCTTCCATTTAGTGTCCTCCACCCCTCTCTGCCAATCACTCCACTGGCTTCTACTCACCCAACAAATTAAAGTGGAGCTCCACCCTAAAGTGGAACTCCCGCTGATCGGAATCCCCCCCTCCGGTGTCACATTTGACACCTTTCAGGGGGAGGGGGGGGTGCAGATACCTGTCTAAAGACAGGTATTTGCACCCACTTCCGGCCACAGTCTGCGGGCAGGACGTCACCTCCCGTCCTCCCCCCATTGTGCTCTGGGAACACTCGGCTCCCAGAGCACAGCGGGAGCCAATCAGCAGGCGCAGCACAACTCGCACATGCGCCGTAGGGAACCAGGCAGTGAAGCCGGAGCCCTTCACTTCCTGGTTCCCTCACTGAGGATGGCGGGGGGGCAGCAGAGTGACGAGCGATCGCTCGTCCTCTACTGAGGACGGCGCTGGACTCCAGGACAGGTAAGTGTGCCGATATTAAAAGTCAGCAGCTGCAGTATTTGTACCTGCTGACTTTTAATATTTTTTTTTTCAGCGGACATCCGCTTTAAATTCAAAATAGTTACAACTTACAAAGTCATACACAACTCGGCCCCCAGCTACGTCACTAACCTAGTCTTACAATACCAACCAAATCGTTCTCTTCATTCCTCCCAAGACCTCCTGTTATCTAGCTCTCATGTCACCTCCTCTCACACTCATCTCCAGAGCCTCTCTCATCCTCTGGAACTCCCTATCCCAATTTGTGTATCTCCTATTCTGTCCATATTTAGATGATCCCCGAAAACCCTTCACTTCAGAGAAACCTAACCTCCCCTCACCTAACAGCTGGACTTCTATTTTTTTCCATCAACCCATCCCCCACAGTTATTGCCTTTTGTATCATTTGACCCTCCATCTTAGTTTGTAAGCTCCAAGGAGCAGGGCCCTCTGATTCCTCCTGTATTATATTGTATTGTATTGTACTGTCTGCCCTCACGTTGTGCAAACTGTTGGCACTATATAAATCCTGCGCTGCTGTGGTATGACTTAAATACAGTTTCTATCCCAATTATATCACAAATTAGAGATATAACCGTATATATATACAAACAATGAAAGTAAAGTGACTTAGTGCACACAATAAAGTGCAATCAATGTTGAACAAAAGTCCCAAAGAAATTTCAACAAACTCCAAATTCAGTGCGGACATGAATGCCAGAAAGAAAGGTGCTGAAAGTAGTGTCCAAGTAGCAGGATAGATGAGAAAGCCACCACCTCCTATCTATATCCTGCTTACCGGATGGGATGGATCCCTATAATGAGGAATCAAATGCGCTTGTGGCTTTACAGCCCAGATGGCAATCAATCGATCCAGTAAGCAAAGGGTCCTCACTTCTTAGTAAGCAATCTAGCTTTCCCCTTTATGTTCACATTACCGCTCTCCAGCAAGTCACCATGTAGATATCCAAAAGGAAAAAAGAATCGACATAGAGCAGTATTGCAAACAAAGCTGATTTAATATAAAAATGTCAGTTTCACTCACATTTAGTAGAATAACAGTAAGCGTTTTAAATGTCTCTAGCCGGCCGGCTTTCTCGTATCGCTCGTTCCTTCCGGATGGCGATGAGGTACACACAATAGTGACGTCAGCACGCCGCTCCTCCGCACGCCGTTTCGTCCTATCGTGGACTTCTTCCAGGGGCACGAGCGGCGTGCTGACTCGCCACTTGATATTCGTTAGCAACGCCCTAGGTCCGCCCAGTTCTGACATCATGTGACCTGGCGTGCCGATCCGCCATCTTGGAATTGGGATCGCTTGCCCTTATTAGTGATATCACATAATAAGGGTGCGGAGAGATGTATATTAAATAATATTTTCTGCTGGGATTCAAATACGAGCCACAAGGAATAGACAAACAAGGGTGGCAATGTCCATAACCTCGAATAACCCTCCCACATCAGTACATCAATCTCCGAATTTAATATCTCAGCATATCCATATTGAAAGTTCAGAGCTTAAATTTGCATAAGTTGAACATGTATATGTAACAAAAATATATGTATGTGAAGTTAAAAGTTATTTTAATTAATTCAATTATGTTAAAAACAACTAAGCATTAAAATTGATTGTTTGCCAGTAGGTGGCAGTGTATCTCAGTTCCAATTCATTTTAAATAAAGAATAATTGGAACATATTCATAAAAATTATAGCCAGCCTCATATAAATTAATAATGAAGGGCCGTCTAAAATAACGAAATAAATATTAGTAATGATAAAAAATTAATAATAATAAAAAATATATTTAACAATTTGAATATGACAATTCAGTCTGCACCGAGGATACATCACACATTGTTGTGTAAGTAATGCAGACCTAATATGTCAGATAAATATTCATTATGCCTCCAAATTATAACCTTATATAAAAACGTGTAGGCCTTAATGTCATATGACTATAAAAAAGATTAAAAATATATATCCCCCTTGTAAAATTTGAATTTGAAGTCCAGATTTACCAGGATGTCAGATCTGGTTCACACACAATTTCTCAATTAACCATTGTCTATAAATGCGTTAACATCTGTGTCAACATTTAATCCATAGGGGACATAAGTTCGAACTCGATATATCCAAGACATTTCAAGTCTGGACAGCTCCCTTACTAGAGAACTCCCCCTCCAATGGGATTCAAATTTGTCTATACCCAAGAAGAGGGTGCCCTCCGGATCTCGGTTATGGTGCTGATCATAGTGTTGTGACACAGAATGATTCGGGTAACCAGATCGTATGTTTGCAAAATGCTCCCCTAATCGTACCTGCATGGATCGTTTGGTCCTTCCTATGTATTGTTGTCCGCATGGACATTCCAAGAGGTAAACTATACCTGTTGAGCTACATGTAATAAACGACTCGATTTTATGTCCCATGGACGTGCTGGTGGAGACAAAATTTGCAGTTTTTTTCGTTTTAATTTTATTAAGGGTGCAAACCTGACACCTCCGACATTGGTGATATCCTGTGAGACCCCTCTGAAAAAATGAGACTTTTTTATCAGGAGGGTCTACTACATTAGGAGCAACTCTGTCTCTTAAAGATGGTACACCCCTAAAAATTACCCGAGGGTTAGCAGGCAAAAAGGTTTTTAAAATCCTGTCACTACCTAATATGTGCCAGTGCCTCTTTATTATTTTCTTGATCATATAGTGTTGGGTAGAATAGGTAGTGATAAAGGGCACAATGGGCCCTACCTGATTGGTCTTGGGGACAGTTTCCAACAACTGAGATCTATCTATGTCGGCCACCTCTTTCAAAGTATTTTCAAGGATTTCTGGGTCATATCCCTTTTCAGATAGCCTATCTTTGAGGGTGGAGGCTTGAATATTATAATCATCCAGGGTAGTACAGTTCCTCCTCATTCTGACAAATTGGCTCCTAGGAACCGATTTCAACCAATTATCATGGTGGCAACTCCCTATCGGTATATATGAATTTCTATCAGTTTTTTTGAAAAACGTTTTTGTCTTGAGCTGGCCTTCTTCATTTCTTATTGTTAGATCAAGAAAATTGATTGTTTCCTGGCTCGCTTCATGTGTGAGACGTATTCCCCTATTGTTGACATTAAGGGCAGATATAAATTCTTCCAATTGGAGTTTGGTGCCTGTCCATAGGAGGAGGACGTCATCAATATATCTGGCCCATAGCCTGATGTGGGGGCTTAGGTCACTATAGACGACGTCCTCCTCCCATTTGGCCATAAATAAATTGGCCAGACTCGGCGCATATTTTGCACCCATCGCGACACCACGTGTTTGCCTATAGTAGTTATGATTGAACCAAAAATAGTTATGGCTAGCCGCGTACTCAAGAAGCTCTATAAGAAAGGTCTTCTGATTGGGAGGAAGGTCAGAGAGGGTGTCTAAATAATATTTTACAGCCGAAATACCCATATCATGTGGAATAATGGTATATAGTGAATTGACATCGGCTGTCACCATCCAGATGTTCTCATCTACCTGTATTTGAGAAAGCAAATTGATCACCTGTTTGGTGTCCCTCAAGTATGAAGGCATTTTATGTACAAGGGGTTGGAGAAAAAAGTCTATATACTTGCCCACCCTGGACGTTACTGAGTCTATGCCACTGACTATTGGGCGTCCAGGGGGGCAAGTCAGACTCTTATGAATTTTCGGAAGACAGTATAAAATGGGGACCCTTGGGGCCCTTGGAATCAAAAAGGATTGCTCCTTTTCGTTAAGAATCCCCAATTCTGAGCCCTTCTTAACTAGCACTTCCAGTGTATTTTTATATTGTATAACCGGATTTCCCAATAAAGGTGCATATGTCTCACTATCCTCCAGTAATTTGTTGGTTTCTTGAATGTACACTGCTCGATCCATTAGGACAATCCCCCCCCCCTTATCGGCAGGGCGAATAACTATGTCCTTATTAGAACATAGAGAGTCCAGACCTTCAACCAACCTTCGGTCCATCCTATCCTTGGCCACTTTGATAGTCTCCAAGTCCCTCAGCACCACATCTCGGAACACCCTTAGAGGTGGTGCCAGAGTTCCAGGGGGATTCCAGGTAGAGGCATTAGCAAGGCCAGAATGAGTATTGACCTGCTGTGTCTCTACTCTGTTAGAAGTTGGTAGGCCTGCAAAATAGCGTTTGATATTTACACGTCTTACATACTGGTGAATATCCATGTATGTCTGGAATTTGTTTAATTTCTTAGGGGGTGCAAATTTGAGTCCCTTATTGAGTAGTATTTTTTCTGATTGAGTCAGAACATGAGAACTCAAATTATAGATGCCTGCATCACTCACATCCTTGCTTTTTTGGGACTTAGACCTCCCCCCTCTGCACCCTCTTTGTCTTCTACCTGCCTCTTTACGCCTTGATTTGACCTGGGAAAACCCCAATTGTCCCTAGAGGTATTATCATATTGACCTGACGGGAAGGCTCTTGAGGGGCCTTGTCTATATAGTTCTTGAACCTGACTAGCTCTTTCGTAGTCATCAATTCCATGTGATCTTGGTCCATCTCTGTCTCTCAGAGGGAAAAAACGGTTCCTCGTATCCGTTTCACTATCATACTCATAGTCATAGTCATCCCTTCCTCTGTCTGAGTAATGTCGAGTATTGTGATATATTCTCTGTTCTGGATGTGGTCCAAGGTAATTATTTTCATTATGGTTTCTTATGGGACCTCTTTCTCTTCTGGGTGAATCCGTATAATGTTGGTATTGACCCGAATGCTGCAAACTAGCATTTCGATCATTATTACCCCCATTGGTTGCTTGAGACATTTTTGTTCGACCAGAATTCTGTCCTTGTTGTTGATAATAGGCTTTAGGTCCTGAGGTCCTATTAGGGGATTGGTGAGATACCTTTTTGCCTTTTTTACCGGTTTTATTCTTTTTAGGGGTTTTTCTTGTTTCATTACGTGTCCAAGAATTATGTGGGGCAATAGTGACCTCTGAAGGTGTATCTTCACCCTGTACTATGGCTTCCATTCTTGAATGGGTATCAGTTTGTTCATCTGCCTGTAATTTTTTCTGCCACTCGAAAACCAAACTGGCCTGATAATCTCCATAGTCCCTGTTGTATTTTTTTCTCTTTTTGATTTTCTGTTCTTTCTCCTCTTTATCTAGGATTTTTAATAGGTTGGAGGATCTGTCCTTATATTCTTCACCCTCTTTATGAGGTGACATGGTTTCTTTAAGGATTTTGATCTCACTATCCAATCTAGTAAGTTTGCTATTTTTCCTAGATAAAAGAAACTTGAGGAAACTGACTCCAGCCTCATTGAAATACCGGAACCATTCTTCAAGTTCCAGATCTCCCTTTTGGGGACTGACCTGCCATCTGAGACTTCTGGGTACCATATTTAATTTTATGTAGGTCTCCAGAAAGGCCACATCCCATTGGGTGTGGATTTCTGCAATCATCAAATTTTTCAATCTGATGAAAAGGCCACCCAAATCACCTTCTTTGTACATTTGAAAAACTCCTTCAGTGTTGACCACTTTGGAGGCTCTGTACTCAAATACATCCATTTAAAATAAATAAATTAAACTAATGCGTGGAAACCGTGATGTTATATATACACCAAAATGAAATGTATATAATCAACTGAATGATTTAATTGACCTGCTGCAGTATAGTGTATCTATATAGTGCAAATTGTTGTTCAAGTGATACTGCGCTGGTCTAAAAAATTTGTGGAAATTAAATTGATTTAAATAGTAACACAATGTAAATAAACGAATATATATAATTGCTGCTGCAGCAAAAAAAATGTTGGATAAACATCAAGTGCAAATAAAATAAAATTATGCTGCGCTGCTGTGGTATGACTTAAATACAGTTTCTATCCCAATTATATCACAAATTAGAGATATAACCGTATATATATACAAACAATGAAAGTATCACATAATAAGGGTGCGGAGAGATGTATATTAAATAATATTTTCTGCTGGGATTCAAATACGAGCCACAAGGAATAGACAAACAATCCCAGCAGAAAATATTATTTAATATACATCTCTCCGCACCCTTATTATGTGATATCACTAATAAGGGCAAGCGATCCCAATTCCAAGATGGCGGATCGGCACGCCAGGTCACATGATGTCAGAACTGGGCGGACCTAGGGCGTTGCTAACGAATATCAAGTGGCGAGTCAGCACGCCGCTCGTGCCCCTGGAAGAAGTCCACGATAGGACGAAACGGCGTAGGGAGGAGCGGCGTGCTGACGCCACTATTGTGTGTACCTCATCGCCATCCGGAAGGAACGAGCGATACGAGAAAGCCGGCCGGCTAGAGACATTTAAAACGCTTACTGTTATTCTACTAAATGTGAGTGAAACTGACATTTTTATATTAAATCAGCTTTGTTTGCAATACTGCTCTATGTCGATTCTTTTTTCCTTTTGGATATCTACATGGTGACTTGCTGGAGAGCGGTAATGTGAACATAAAGGGGAAAGCTAGATTGCTTACTAAGAAGTGAGGACCCTTTGCTTACTGGATCGATTGATTGCCATCTGGGCTGTAAAGCCACAAGCGCATTTGATTCCTCATTATAGGGATCCATCCCATCCGGTAAGCAGGATATAGATAGGAGGTGGTGGCTTTCTCATCTATCCTGCTACTTGGACACTACTTTCAGCACCTTTCTTTCTGGCATTCATGTCCGCACTGAATTTGGAGTTTGTTGAAATTTCTTTGGGACTTTTGTTCAACATTGATTGCACTTTATTGTGTGCACTAAGTCACTTTACTTTCATTGTTTGTATATATATACGGTTATATCTCTAATTTGTGATATAATTGGGATAGAAACTGTATTTAAGTCATACTACAGCAGCGCAGCATAATTTTATTTTATTTGCACTTGATGTTTATCCAACATTTTTTTTGCTGCAGCAGCAATTATATATATTCGTTTATTTACATTGTGTTACTATTTAAATCAATTTAATTTCCACAAATTTTTTAGACCAGCGCAGTATCACTTGAACAACAATTTGCACTATATAGATACACTATACTGCAGCAGGTCAATTAAATCATTCAGTTGATTATATACATTTCATTTTGGTGTATATATAACATCACGGTTTCCACGCATTAGTTTAATTTATTTATTTTAAATGGATGTATTTGAGTACAGAGCCTCCAAAGTGGTCAACACTGAAGGAGTTTTTCAAATGTACAAAGAAGGTGATTTGGGTGGCCTTTTCATCAGATTGAAAAATTTGATGATTGCAGAAATCCACACCCAATGGGATGTGGCCTTTCTGGAGACCTACATAAAATTAAATATGGTACCCAGAAGTCTCAGATGGCAGGTCAGTCCCCAAAAGGGAGATCTGGAACTTGAAGAATGGTTCCGGTATTTCAATGAGGCTGGAGTCAGTTTCCTCAAGTTTCTTTTATCTAGGAAAAATAGCAAACTTACTAGATTGGATAGTGAGATCAAAATCCTTAAAGAAACCATGTCACCTCATAAAGAGGGTGAAGAATATAAGGACAGATCCTCCAACCTATTAAAAATCCTAGATAAAGAGGAGAAAGAACAGAAAATCAAAAAGAGAAAAAAATACAACAGGGACTATGGAGATTATCAGGCCAGTTTGGTTTTCGAGTGGCAGAAAAAATTACAGGCAGATGAACAAACTGATACCCATTCAAGAATGGAAGCCATAGTACAGGGTGAAGATACACCTTCAGAGGTCACTATTGCCCCACATAATTCTTGGACACGTAATGAAACAAGAAAAACCCCTAAAAAGAATAAAACCGGTAAAAAAGGCAAAAAGGTATCTCACCAATCCCCTAATAGGACCTCAGGACCTAAAGCCTATTATCAACAACAAGGACAGAATTCTGGTCGAACAAAAATGTCTCAAGCAACCAATGGGGGTAATAATGATCGAAATGCTAGTTTGCAGCATTCGGGTCAATACCAACATTATACGGATTCACCCAGAAGAGAAAGAGGTCCCATAAGAAACCATAATGAAAATAATTACCTTGGACCACATCCAGAACAGAGAATATATCACAATACTCGACATTACTCAGACAGAGGAAGGGATGACTATGACTATGAGTATGATAGTGAAACGGATACGAGGAACCGTTTTTTCCCTCTGAGAGACAGAGATGGACCAAGATCACATGGAATTGATGACTACGAAAGAGCTAGTCAGGTTCAAGAACTATATAGACAAGGCCCCTCAAGAGCCTTCCCGTCAGGTCAATATGATAATACCTCTAGGGACAATTGGGGTTTTCCCAGGTCAAATCAAGGCGTAAAGAGGCAGGTAGAAGACAAAGAGGGTGCAGAGGGGGGAGGTCTAAGTCCCAAAAAAGCAAGGATGTGAGTGATGCAGGCATCTATAATTTGAGTTCTCATGTTCTGACTCAATCAGAAAAAATACTACTCAATAAGGGACTCAAATTTGCACCCCCTAAGAAATTAAACAAATTCCAGACATACATGGATATTCACCAGTATGTAAGACGTGTAAATATCAAACGCTATTTTGCAGGCCTACCAACTTCTAACAGAGTAGAGACACAGCAGGTCAATACTCATTCTGGCCTTGCTAATGCCTCTACCTGGAATCCCCCTGGAACTCTGGCACCACCTCTAAGGGTGTTCCGAGATGTGGTGCTGAGGGACTTGGAGACTATCAAAGTGGCCAAGGATAGGATGGACCGAAGGTTGGTTGAAGGTCTGGACTCTCTATGTTCTAATAAGGACATAGTTATTCGCCCTGCCGATAAGGGGGGGGGGGATTGTCCTAATGGATCGAGCAGTGTACATTCAAGAAACCAACAAATTACTGGAGGATAGTGAGACATATGCACCTTTATTGGGAAATCCGGTTATACAATATAAAAATACACTGGAAGTGCTAGTTAAGAAGGGCTCAGAATTGGGGATTCTTAACGAAAAGGAGCAATCCTTTTTGATTCCAAGGGCCCCAAGGGTCCCCATTTTATACTGTCTTCCGAAAATTCATAAGAGTCTGACTTGCCCCCCTGGACGCCCAATAGTCAGTGGCATAGACTCAGTAACGTCCAGGGTGGGCAAGTATATAGACTTTTTTCTCCAACCCCTTGTACATAAAATGCCTTCATACTTGAGGGACACCAAACAGGTGATCAATTTGCTTTCTCAAATACAGGTAGATGAGAACATCTGGATGGTGACAGCCGATGTCAATTCACTATATACCATTATTCCACATGATATGGGTATTTCGGCTGTAAAATATTATTTAGACACCCTCTCTGACCTTCCTCCCAATCAGAAGACCTTTCTTATAGAGCTTCTTGAGTACGCGGCTAGCCATAACTATTTTTGGTTCAATCATAACTACTATAGGCAAACACGTGGTGTCGCGATGGGTGCAAAATATGCGCCGAGTCTGGCCAATTTATTTATGGCCAAATGGGAGGAGGACGTCGTCTATAGTGACCTAAGCCCCCACATCAGGCTATGGGCCAGATATATTGATGACGTCCTCCTCCTATGGACAGGCACCAAACTCCAATTGGAAGAATTTATATCTGCCCTTAATGTCAACAATAGGGGAATACGTCTCACACATGAAGCGAGCCAGGAAACAATCAATTTTCTTGATCTAACAATAAGAAATGAAGAAGGCCAGCTCAAGACAAAAACGTTTTTCAAAAAAACTGATAGAAATTCATATATACCGATAGGGAGTTGCCACCATGATAATTGGTTGAAATCGGTTCCTAGGAGCCAATTTGTCAGAATGAGGAGGAACTGTACTACCCTGGATGATTATAATATTCAAGCCTCCACCCTCAAAGATAGGCTATCTGAAAAGGGATATGACCCAGAAATCCTTGAAAATACTTTGAAAGAGGTGGCCGACATAGATAGATCTCAGTTGTTGGAAACTGTCCCCAAGACCAATCAGGTAGGGCCCATTGTGCCCTTTATCACTACCTATTCTACCCAACACTATATGATCAAGAAAATAATAAAGAGGCACTGGCACATATTAGGTAGTGACAGGATTTTAAAAACCTTTTTGCCTGCTAACCCTCGGGTAATTTTTAGGGGTGTACCATCTTTAAGAGACAGAGTTGCTCCTAATGTAGTAGACCCTCCTGATAAAAAAGTCTCATTTTTTCAGAGGGGTCTCACAGGATATCACCAATGTCGGAGGTGTCAGGTTTGCACCCTTAATAAAATTAAAACGAAAAAAACTGCAAATTTTGTCTCCACCAGCACGTCCATGGGACATAAAATCGAGTCGTTTATTACATGTAGCTCAACAGGTATAGTTTACCTCTTGGAATGTCCATGCGGACAACAATACATAGGAAGGACCAAACGATCCATGCAGGTACGATTAGGGGAGCATATTGCAAACATACGATCTGGTTACCCGAATCATTCTGTGTCACAACACTATGATCAGCACCATAACCGAGATCCGGAGGGCACCCTCTTCTTGGGTATAGACAAATTTGAATCCCATTGGAGGGGGAGTTCTCTAGTAAGGGAGCTGTCCAGACTTGAAATGTCTTGGATATATCGAGTTCGAACTTATGTCCCCTATGGATTAAATGTTGACACAGATGTTAACGCATTTATAGACAATGGTTAATTGAGAAATTGTGTGTGAACCAGATCTGACATCCTGGTAAATCTGGACTTCAAATTCAAATTTTACAAGGGGGATATATATTTTTAATCTTTTTTATAGTCATATGACATTAAGGCCTACACGTTTTTATATAAGGTTATAATTTGGAGGCATAATGAATATTTATCTGACATATTAGGTCTGCATTACTTACACAACAATGTGTGATGTATCCTCGGTGCAGACTGAATTGTCATATTCAAATTGTTAAATATATTTTTTATTATTATTAATTTTTTATCATTACTAATATTTATTTCGTTATTTTAGACGGCCCTTCATTATTAATTTATATGAGGCTGGCTATAATTTTTATGAATATGTTCCAATTATTCTTTATTTAAAATGAATTGGAACTGAGATACACTGCCACCTACTGGCAAACAATCAATTTTAATGCTTAGTTGTTTTTAACATAATTGAATTAATTAAAATAACTTTTAACTTCACATACATATATTTTTGTTACATATACATGTTCAACTTATGCAAATTTAAGCTCTGAACTTTCAATATGGATATGCTGAGATATTAAATTCGGAGATTGATGTACTGATGTGGGAGGGTTATTCGAGGTTATGGACATTGCCACCCTTGTTTGTCTATTCCTTGTGGCTCGTATTTGAATCCCAGCAGAAAATATTATTTAATATACATCTCTCCGCACCCTTATTATGTGATATCACTAATAAGGGCAAGCGATCCCAATTCCAAGATGGCGGATCGGCACGCCAGGTCACATGATGTCAGAACTGGGCGGACCTAGGGCGTTGCTAACGAATATCAAGTGGCGAGTCAGCACGCCGCTCGTGCCCCTGGAAGAAGTCCACGATAGGACGAAATGGCGTAGGGAGGAGCGGCGTGCTGACGCCACTATTGTGTGTACCTCATCGCCATCCGGAAGGAACGAGCGATACGAGAAAGCCGGCCGGCTAGAGACATTTAAAACGCTTACTGTTATTCTACTAAATGTGAGTGAAACTGACATTTTTATATTAAATCAGCTTTGTTTGCAATACTGCTCTATGTCGATTCTTTTTTCCTTTTGGATATCTACATGGTGACTTGCTGGAGAGCGGTAATGTGAACATAAAGGGGAAAGCTAGATTGCTTACTAAGAAGTGAGGACCCTTTGCTTACTGGATCGATTGATTGCCATCTGGGCTGTAAAGCCACAAGCGCATTTGATTCCTCATTATAGGGATCCATCCCATCCGGTAAGCAGGATATAGATAGGAGGTGGTGGCTTTCTCATCTATCCTGCTACTTGGACACTACTTTCAGCACCTTTCTTTCTGGCATTCATGTCCGCACTGAATTTGGAGTTTGTTGAAATTTCTTTGGGACTTTTGTTCAACATTGATTGCACTTTATTGTGTGCACTAAGTCACTTTACTTTCATTGTTTGTATATATATACGGTTATATCTCTAATTTGTGATATAATTGGGATAGAAACTGTATTTAAGTCATACCACAGCAGCGCAGCATAATTTTATTTTATTTGCACTTGATGTTTATCCAACATTTTTTTTGCTGCAGCAGCAATTATATATATTCGTTTATTTACATTGTGTTACTATTTAAATCAATTTAATTTCCACAAATTTTTTAGACCAGCGCAGTATCACTTGAACAACTATATAAATCCTGTATAATAATATTTATGTGTGTATCATCATCTGCTGGAGATAAAAGACGTCACGGTGACTATGGAGGAAGAGGACGGACATGACGGGGTTACTGGGTGTAAATAGAAAATAAGATCTTATTACCT
Organism: Rana temporaria; assembly: GCF_905171775.1. Lineage (NCBI taxonomy): Eukaryota > Metazoa > Chordata > Amphibia > Anura > Ranidae > Rana > Rana temporaria. Next base: position 186,340,844 of record NC_053496.1, on the reverse strand, counting down.
CCTCTGCTGCCACTTCCAACAATGTCTCCTCTGTTACTCGTACCTCATGGAACTTCCTGTCTTTATCTAACATCACTTCCTGTCTTTACCTGACATCACTTCCTGTCTTCCTTAGAGACTTCCTGTCTGGGTAGATGTGAGAAGATCACCATCTTGTGGAGCTCAGAGGAACTGCAGCTCAGAGAAACATCTCATATGGCTAGATTCAGAAAGAGTTAGGCCGGCGTATCAGTAGATACGCCGACCTAACTCGGAAATCTGCGCCGTCCTAAGTTTAAGTGTATTCTCAAACAGAGATACACTTAAACCTAGCTAAGATACGACCGCCTGCGCTGTCGTATCTTAGGGTGAAATATTTAGGCTGGCCACTAGGTGGTGCTTCCATTGAGTTCGGCATAGAATATGTAAATCACTAGATACGCCTATTCACGAACGTACGTGCGCCCATCGCAGTAAAGATACGCCGTTTACGTAAGGCATTTTCAGGCGTAAAGTTATTCCATCAAATAGCTAGATTAGTCATTGTTAAGTATGGCCGTCGTTCCTGCGTCGAAATTTGAAAATTTTACGTAGTTTGCGTAAGTCGTTCGTGAATAGGGCTGGACGTAATTTACGTCCACGTCGAAACCAATACGTCCTTGCGGCATACTTTGGAGCAATGCACACATGCATATGTACACGGACGGCGCATGTGCCATTCGTAAAAAACGTCAATCACGTCGGGTCACAGTTAATATACATAAAACAGCCCCCCACATCATCATTTGAATTAGGCGCGCTTAAGCCGGCCTATTCACGCTACGCCGCCGTAGCTTAGGAGGCAAGTACTTTGTGAATACAGTACTTGCCTCTCTGACTTACGGCGGCGTAGTGTAAATGCGCTACGCCGCCGCAAAGATGCGCGCCCCTACCTGAATCCAGCTAATAGTGTGAACACGGCCTTGTGCTGTGTGTGTATGTACTGTATATCCTTATAGTATACCTCCCAACTTTCTTAGATGGGAATGAGGGAGACCTATTAGCAAAAGTAGGTAGGCATAGGACACACCCCCTGCCACGCCCCTTAACCACTTAAGCCCCGAACCAATATGCAGCTTAATGCCCAGAGGTGTTTTTACAATTTGGCACTGCGCTGCTTTAACTGGTAATTGCGCGTTAATGCAATGTTGTACCAAAACAAAATTTGCGTCCTTTTCTTCCCACAAATAGCGCTTTCTTTTGATGGTATTTGATTGCCTCTGGGATTTTTATTTTTTGCGATATAAATGGAAAAAGACCGTAAATTTTAAAAAAAAAGTATTTTTCTTAAAACAAAAAGTAAAAAATATCTAATAAACTAAATGTTAGTCAAACATTTAGGCCAAAATGTATTCAGCCACACGTCTTTAGTAAAAAAAAAATCGCAATAAGCGTATATTTATTGGATTTCGCAAAAGTTATAGCGTCTACAAACTAGGGTACATTTTCTGGAATTTACACAGCTTTTATTTTATGACTGCCTATCTCATTTCTTGAGGTGCTAAAATGGCAAGGCAGTACAAAACCCCCCCAAATGACCCCATTTTGGAAAGTAGACACCCCAAGGAAACTGCTGAGAGGCATGTTGAGTCCATTGAATTTTTTTTTATTTTGTCCCAAGTGATTGAATAATGACAAAAAAAAAAAAGTTGTCGCTAAATGATATATTGCTCACACATGCCATGGTTATATGTGGAATTGCACCCCAAAATACATTCTGCTACTTCTCCTGAGTACGGGGATACCACATGTGTGGGACTTTTTGAGAGCCTAGCCGCGTACGGGACCCCAAAAACCAAGCACTGCCTTCAAGATTTCTAAGGGCGCAAATTTTTGATTTCACTCCTCACTACCTATCACAGTTTTGAAGGCCACAAAATGCCAAGATGGCACACAATACCCCCAAATTACCCCATTTTGGAAAGAAGATACCCCAAGCTATTTGATGAGAGGCATGTTGAGACCATGGAATATTTAATTTTTTTGCCCCAAGTGATTGAATAATGACCAAAAAAAAAACAAATTTACAAAACGTTGTCACTAAATGATATATTGCTCAAACATGCCATGGGCATATGTGGAATTACACCCCAAAATACATTCTGCTGCTTCTCCTGAGTACAGGGATACCACAGGTGTGGGACTTTTTAGGAGCCTAGCCGCGTACGAGACCCCGAAAACCAATCACCGTCTTCAAGATTTGTGTGAGTGAAATCAAAGATTTATGTCCTTAAAAATCTTGAAGGTGGTGATTGGTTTTAAAATTGCGCACAAACGCGCAGTGGCGACAAACTACATACATTTTTAAAAGCATTTAAAAGCCTTTACAGGTTACCACATTAGATTTACAGAGGAGGTCTACTGCTAAAATGACTGCCCTCGATCTTCCCTTTGCGGTGATACCTCACATGCATGGTGCAAATTGGTGTTTATATATGACTCCAGACTGACGATTGCGTTCGCCTTTGCGCAAGAGCAGGGGGGGACAGGGGTGCTTTTTTTTTTTTATATATATATATATTTATTTTGCTTTTTTTATTTTATTTGTTAACTGTTCCTTCCATTTTATTGTTATCTCAGGAAATGTAAATTTCCTTTATGATAGCAATAGTTAGTGACAGGTACTCTTTTTTTTAAAAAATGGGGTCTATTAGACCCTAGATCTTTCCTCTGCCCTCAAAGCATCTGACCACACCAAGATCGGTGTGATAAAATGCTTTCCCATTTTCCCAATGGCGCTGTTTATATCCGGGGGGGGGGGACATTCCCTCCCACTGAATATAAAAGCAGTCTAGAGGCTAATTAGCCGCTAGGACTGCTTTTACATGAAAGCCGACCGCTGGCTGAAAAGAATGATACCAAGATGATGCCTAAACCCGCAGGCATCATTCTGGTATAACCATTCAAAGTCCAGCAACATACCAGTACGTTGATGGCTCTTGTTGGACATGTATTGTAACCTTTTTTTTTCATGCAGCCTGTTGGCTGAACGAAAAAAAGATTGATCGGTGGGTATGCCCACCATTAGAATACCTCCCTTCATCCACCCACTCTTAGGCCGGGTACTCACGAACAAACATGTACGGTGAAAGCGGTCCGTCGGACCGTTTTCACCGTACATGTCTGCCAGAGGGCTTCTGTACGATGGTTGTACACACCATCGTACAGAAGTCCGCACGTAAACAATACGTGGGGCGTGTCCGCGTCGTCGCCGCGGCGATGACGCGGAGACATGGGCGGGCCTGCCATTTAAAGGCTTCCACGCATGCGTCAAAGTCATTCGACGCATGCGAGGGATGGCGGGCGCCTGGACATGTACAGTAGGTCTGTACTGACGACCGTACATGTCCGAGCGGGCAGGATTCCAGCGGACGGTTTTAAAACACGTCCACGAATATTTGCCCGCTGGGAAAAGGCCCGGCGGGCAAATGTTTGCTGGAATTCGGCCCGCTCGCGCCTACACACGACCAAACATGTATGCTGAAACTGGCCCGCGGACCAGTTTCAGCATACATGTTTGGTCGTGTGTACGGGGCCTTAATGATGGGCATACATGCACCATTTATATATGGCGAAGCATGGGGGCATCCTCCCGCAAAAAAGTTATGCCGCGCACACACGGTTGGACTTTTCTATGCCGTGTACACACGTTCAGACTTTTCCACGGGAAAGCCTCCGTAAGAATTTCAACCGTATGTACGCGGCATTAGGAGTAAAATCGCACCTCCGCCCCTAATGCTCCCCATGCTTCGGCATATATGCTCTTTTTTAACGGTGGTGGTGAAATCACCTCCTACAGCGTTGGAGTCGCGGCTTTCTATATCGTGGGAGCAAACGCTGTTGCTGTCACGCTAAATAAATCCGCGCTGCAACTGAATTAGCGTACCTGCTAAGCAAATGATGGTTAACATTAAAACAAAGTAACATTACAGTATAACAGTAAGATCATACCATACCTGCAAAGCAAATACCAAAAAAAAAACATAGTCAAAAATAAAACATTTAACGCAACCTGTGCCTAAAATATATATATATATATATGCCGAAGCATGGGGGCATCCTCCCGCAAAAAAGTTATGCCGCATACACACGGTCGGACTTTTCCACAGGCAAGCCTCCGTCGGAATTTCGACCGTATGTACGCGGCATAAAAAGTTATGCCGCATACACACGGTCAGACTTTTCCACGGGCAAGCCTCCGTAGGAATGTCGACCGTATATACGCGGCATTAGGAGCAAAATCGCTCCTCCGCCCCTAATGCCCCCATGCTTCGGCATATATGCACTTTTTTTAACTGTGGTGGTGAAATCACCTCCTACAGCACTGGAGTTGCGGCTTTATATATCGTGGGAGCAAATGCTGTTGCTGTCAAGATAAATAAGTCCGCGCAACAACTGAATGGTGTACCTGAAAACAGTAAGGTAAATTACATAGCTGAAAAGCAAGCATGAAAAAACATAACAATAAAACTTTGCAGAATAGAATACAGTAAAAAAGAGCAGAACAATAGAGAGAGAATAGAGAGGGAGAGAACAATAAAACGACAACAATTTTTTTTTTTTTTGTGTTTTTATTTTTTACTTTTTTTTTTTTTATAACACTTTTTTTGTAACAGTAACTGTTGAACTTTTCGGTTCCAGGTTTGGGTCTCTCAAAATGCGATGGCATCTTGGGAGACCCTGTGTAAGTGTGCCTAGCCTGTGAAATGTTTTACCCTACGCTAATACTTCACTCGTGTGTGGAAGCGTTCAAAACATTCCCCAATACAAAGACCAGGATCGGCAGGACATTGGGGACAAAAATAACGGGTGTCACGCCTAAATCCGCGATTGGTACAGACACGACATTTTCTTTGGGGGGCTCGTTGGGTAGGGGTACTCTCGAGGGCATATGAAAAATGCCTCTCATGCAGTCGGCTTACTGCATTTGGTAGGGGATGGTGAGGTACAGAACGGCCTGGATACAGGAGTTCTGTGATGATCTCCTCCTGGAATTGAAGGAAGGATTCATTCCGTCCTGAAGCTTTGTATAAGACATAAGCATTCAGTAAAGGCAATTGGAAAAAATGTAGAGACACTTTTTTGTACCAACGTCTCGCCTTACGGGGCAATATGATACGGCGCCATCAACTGGTCGTTGAGGTCCACCCCTCCCATATTTTGGTTATATTCGTGGACACAGAGGGGTTTCTCCACAACACCAGTCGCCGTACGAATTTGTACTGTCGTGTCTGCGTGAAGGGTGGTAAGAACGAAAACATTCCTTTTGTCCCGCCACTTCACAGCGAGCAAATTTTTACACTTGCAGCAGGCTCTCGCCCGCAGCCTAATACGGGCATCTACAAGCCGCTGGGGGAAGCCCCGGCGATTAGGTCGCACGGTGCCACATGCTCCAATCTGATGATCAAACAAGTGACTAAAAAGTGGCGCGCTGCTGTACTAATTGTCCACATACAAGTGGTACCCCTTTCCGAATAAGGGTGACACCAAGTCCCAAACGATCTTGCCAGCGCTCCCCATGTAATCTGGGCATCCTTCCGGCTCTACCTCACTATCTTTGCCCTCATAAACCCTAAAGCTCCATGTGTAGCCTAAATAAACAAAAAAAGTCGCGCCACAAAACAGTCTTTTGAAATACACAGTCTCTGAACTTGTGATTTTGATCCGTGATTGATTAAATAGCAGTTGTATGTTCACGAGGTAGGCAGATTAGACCCTGGCGATAGTACTTCCTACGTTTCACACCACCAAGTGACACATAAACAAAAGTGACCCTCCACCGGAAAGAAGAGCCGCTTACCAGAAGGCAAGCAGTTAGGGCAGATGGCTATAACCCAGCCGAGGCCTTTAATCCTTGGACGTTTTCCACCAGGGAGCCCACTGTCCTTTGAGCGTGATGAGTGTCAGCTCAGTGCTTGTGGTACAGAGAGTTGTATCATGTAATGTCGGCCTCCGTGCCCAGCCTACAGCTCTTCTGTGCCAGCCGAGGAGTACAGGCATTGGCTCAGAGCGATCGCAAGGGGGTGGCTGAAAACGAACAGCCGCCCCCTCATCCCGGATCGCTTCTGGAGCCTACCGAACCGCCGCATGTACCGGGGGGGGTCCGATCGGACCCCCGACTAGGCAGGGACGTACAGGTACGCCAATGTGCCTGTCCGTGCCATTCTGCCGACGTAAATGTACATGCGGCGGTCCGGAAGCGGTTAAAGTTGGAGTTCCTCCGTTAAGGAACTCCGGTTTTGTTTGGGGCGTAGGTTGGTTTGCTGTGTTGTTTTCCCACCCCTCGAATTTTTTTGACACTGCTTGGGGACTTCCCTAAGGTCAAAGGCTGCTGTGTCCGTCCATGAACAGAAGAGAAAAAATAGGATTTTTGTACTCACCGTAAAATCCATTTCTCTGAGTTCATGGACGGACACAGCACCCACCCCTCCTTTTGTTTGTACTGCTTGTTACGAACTGGAAGCTGCTAGAGCAGGGTGTGGGTTATACCCGGGGGAACCACACCCCCTGGGAGGAGCTGCACTGAGGAAAGTGTTGTAAACACTTAAAGTGCTTTGTTTCTACCTAAACTCTCCTGAAGGAAGCGGATATAACCCTAAGGTCAAAGGCTGCTTTGTCCGTCCATGAACTCGGAGAAATGGATTTTACGGTGAGTACAAAAATCCTATTTTTACCCTTAAAAATCTCCATAGGCGACGTTTAAAAAAAATCTTACAGAGTTACAGAGGAGGTCTATGGCTAGAATTATTGCTCTCGCTCTACCAATCGCGGTGATACCTTACTTGTGTGGTTTGAATACCGTTAACATATGCGAGCGCTACTCACGTATGCGGTCGCTCGTCGGGACGGGGCGCGTTTTCTGGCTCCTAACTTTTTTAGCTGGCTCCTAGATTCCAAGCACATTTGTCAAACCCTGACTTTAATGACTCTTTAGTTTATTATATTTTACAATAATTTATGTTTATTATATCGAGTTATCCAGTTTACATCTTTTCAGGTCTTTATTTTAGCGCTGTCTACATTTTTATGTGTGTTGTTATATGACCACAGGAAATCACTGAAATAAAATATGACCAATACCGGTCACGGCTGGGGGGATGGGCGTCACATTTGTTCTGGAATCTTATTGATAGGCAACTCCTATCCTCATATTGATTGGCGTTCCAAATAAATAACTACTGCAGGAGGGAACAGACACAGAAGATACACTCCGCATCTTCCCACATAACTGTTGTGTTTTATTATGACACAATGGAAGGTTTTTATACACATGATTACGTAGCTATCACATTAATATTACAATTGTACTTTTATGGTAACAAGGGGTGTAACATAGGCGGGGCTAATTCTAATCAGGACTGGAAAGAATGCAAACATGGAATGAAAACTTTATTAGTGCCGTGTGCAATACATACAACATAGAATACAATTCTATACAGAACTTACACATTTCCTTTACACATTCATTCTACAAAGTTTATAGAAACAGACCTGGAAGTGTTTGTGAAATCTTCCCCCACAAAATGTACTCAGCCAATCAGAGGGAATGACTCCATTTTTATTTAAAAAAAGGCCTAGAGGACCGCCTTTTAAGTGGTGGGGTTAACGAGTTTCGTCCTGGAAGACGACTTGAGAAAACAGACCTCTTGCAAGACAATAACAGACCTCTAAGTCTCCATACCACAAAATGTACTCAGCCAATGAGAGGTAATGACTCCATTTTTATTTTTCTCCTGCTATCAATGGCCAACACGGTACAACACTTCATCCATGTCTTTGGTGATCTCTGATCTCCTTATGAAGTGTTTCTTACATGATGAAGATCAGCCATGGAGTATATCTGAGGTGTATATCAGGGTGTGCTTCTTCCCCACATGTCCAGCAACATTCACATACAAGACATTTCCCGCACTCACTAATACTACACCTCGAGGGTTGTGTGGGACCCCTGATGTACAGGAAGACAGGACTCCAGTGAGGACCAATTCCCTCACTCAGGACAGGAATACAGCTTCTCCCCCGTGTGAGATCTCTGATGTTTGACAAGAGTGCACTTCTTTGAAAAACATTTCCCACACTCAAGACAAGAATACGGCTTCTCCCCTGTGTGAGACCTCTGATGTGCAGAAAGACTGGTCTTCTGTGAAAAACATTTCCCGCACTCAGGACAGGAATACGGCTTTTTCTCTGTGTGAGATCTCTGATGTGTGTAAAGACCGGACTTCTGTGAAAAACATTTCCCGCACTCAGGACAGGAATACGGCTTTTCCCCCGTGTGAGATCTCTGATGTCTGGTAAGACAGGACTTCTCTGTAAAACATTTCCCGCACTCAGGACAGGAATACGGCTTCTCCCCCGTGTGAAATCTCTGATGTTTGGAAAGATAGGCCTTCTCTGAAAAACATTTCCCGCACTCAGGACAGGAATACGGCTTCTCCCCCGTGTGCGATCTCTGATGTGCAGAAAGATTGGTCCTCCGTGAAAAACATTTTTCGCACTCAGGACAGGAATATGGCTTTTCCCCCGTGTGAGATCTTTTATGCCTATTAAGTTTAGATTTAGAATAGAAACACTTCCCGCACTCAATACAGGGAAACCTTTTATGTGTTGCAAGACCGGCACCGTCCCGCACAGTCTGAGGTTCCTCCGGATAAGAGGAATACGATGGTCCGACACCGTCCCGCACAGTCTGAGGTTCCTCAGGATAAGAGGAATACGATGGTCCGGCACCGTCCCGCACAGTCTGAGGTTCCTCAGGATAAGAGGAATGCGATGGTCCGGCACCATCCTGCACAGTCTTTGGTTCCTCAGGATAAGAGGAATACGATGGTCCGGCGCCATCCCGCACAGTCTGAGGTTCCTCAGGATAAGAGGAATATGATGGTCCGGCACCGTCCCGCACAGTCTGAGGTTCCTCAGGATAAGAGGAATACGATGGTCCGGCACCGTCCCTCACAGTCTGAGGTTCCTCAGGATAAGAGGAATACGATGGTCCAGCACCGTCCCGCACAGTCTGAGGTTCCTCAGGATAAGAGGAATACGATGGTCCATCTACACTGTGTGGTGCCGGATGGACATTTGAGGTAGTCGGGTTTTCTCCTGGACTATACTGTGTGATGTCCTCATCTTCTACTTTACAGTCTGGAGACAAAGTGAGACAATCCTCTGAGGTTTTCCTCATCTCCCGTCCATCTACTAAAATAGAAAACACAAAGAGGTAGATTCAGGTAGCTACGCTATAATTTACGGCGGCGCAGCGTAGTGTATGTATGCTACGCCTCCGCAACTTACAGGAGCAAGTGCAGTATTCACAAAGCACTTGCTCCGTAAGTCGCGGCGGCATAGTGTAAATGGGGCCGGCGTAAGCGCGCGTAATTCAAATGGAGAAGGGGGGGCGTGTTTTATGGTAATATGTGATGACCTGACGTGATTTACGAACGGCGCATGCGCCGTCCGTGTACATATCCCAGTGTGCATTGCTTCCAAGTACGGCGTAACGACGTATTGGTTTCGACGTGAACGGAAATTACGTCCAGCCCTATTCGTGAACGACTTACGCAAACAACGTAAATAATTCAAGTTTAGAAGCGGGAACGACGTCCATACTTAACATTGGCTGCGCCTCCTAATAGCAGGAGCAGCCTTACGCAGAAAAAGACTTTACGCAAACGACGTAAAAAACTACCACCTGGCACACATATGTTTGTGAATCGGCGTATCTAGGAAATTATCATATTCTACACCGACAACAACGGAAGCGCCCCTAGCGGCCAAAGTTATATTGCACACAATTCTACGCCGCCGCAATCAAGTTACGTCGGTGGAGGAAGCCTATTTTTTCAGCGTAATTGCCTTTGAGAATCGGCGTAACGCTACGCGGGCGCGAATTTCAAATTACGGAGATACGCCGCCGCAAAAGGTATGTGAATCTACCCCAAAGATTATTACTAGACATGAGCTGATTGGTTCCCCTAAACCAGGACTCCGCCCACATCCGGCAGCTTTGTCTCTGAGGATCTTACAATTCCACCCTCAAGGTAACTAGTAAATGGCTCCTCTGATCTCCTACCAGATCATTTCTTTAACCTAGGATCTTAGTCAGAGAGTCCTGCACTTCCTTATATAATCCATGATTAAGTCATGGATTACAACGGGGCTGAGCCACACCAGAGGTCAGAGAGTGAGGATGGTGGGAGAACAACCAAGATAAAGACTGGACTGATCTTGTAGAACCAGCCTATAGTGAAAAATCAATATTTTGCTGCCAGCTGGACCCCAGAATCTCCATAAATCCAGTCTAGAGACATAAATTGTGTCTGCAGCACAGAGAAGGAAGATTATCCGAGAGAAATACAGGAATACAGGATGGGGAACACAGCTCAGGAAAGTGACCAGGGGATTACAGGCTGATATCACCCAGTCCCCGCCCTACTCTGGACCAATCAGTGAGCAGTATGGGTGGAGGAATGGATTTAGTGTTAATGACCCACCTGTGCTGATCTCTGTAGGAGTGTCCTCCTCTATAAATGTCCCCGTTATTCCATCCTCCTCCATAGACTGCTGATCATCCCTCACATACGTCTCTTCTTCTTCTGATTTCACCTCAAATTCTATATCGATTGGATCTCCACTCTAAACCAAGAGAATGAGAGAGAATATCATCTGTAAGATATAAACTTACATACAAAATCCACACATCATCTCCACCAGTCCATGTTCTAGATGCTCCGCCCCACCGACCTTGTAACAGTGAGGGATGGTGTGACCTTCCTGTGTGGAATCCCGGGAATACAGAGGACGGGGACATCTCTCTGGTGGGTTCCTGGTATTAGGTGGCTCCATCATATCCTTGTGTCCTTCTGAAAACTCCTCCATCACTCCATACTCCTCATCCTCCTCTTTATACTCTTCTTTTAAAGCAATATTATCCTTGGGGTTTTCGATCTGAAAGATACAATAATACATTCATTGTAACAAACACACTTGTATAACAATTTTAACTTAAAATAATTGTTTCTCATCTACCTGATGATGGTGGGGGATGGTGTGACCTTCCTGTGTGGAATCCCGGGAATACAGAGGACGGGGACATCTCTCTGGTGGGTTCCTGTAGCTGGATGACTCCACCATGGTGTCCTGGTACCGATCTTTGTGTTCTTCCTCCATCACTCCATCCTCATCATCCTCCTCTTTTATCTCTTCTTTAACCTCAACTTTAGGATCTCTCAGGTTTCCACTCTGAATATAGAATAAAAATGACATCAATGGTAACAATGCAGATAATGTAAAGATCCTAATGATACTATCAGTGATTGTTCCTCATCTACCTGATGATGGTGGGGGATGGTGTGACCTTCCTGTGTGGAATCCCGGGAATACAGAGGACATCTCTCTGGTGGGTTCCCATTACTGGATCCATCTGTAGGAAACACACACACTGACTGAATACATTGTTTCTGTGTTTATCAGATGATGGGGGATCTAGGTGGAGCCTCCGTACTGCTCTCTCCTTTACAATAAAGTCTCCTCTTACCCGGTGATGTGAGGGGCGGCTGATTCTCCATCATGACGTCCTTCCCGGCACCGCTCTCCTCTCCTCGATGATCTCTCTGGTGACTTCTAGAATCTTCTTTGTATTTCTCTATTCTATCAGGGAGGGAGGCGGAGGCAATGTGATGGTCATGTGATCTCCAGACTTCACAGGAGGAAAACTCTAGATCTGAACACAAATAATAAAATCAAATGACATTCCCAGAATCCTCCTCACCTCACTGGTCAGGTCTCTTTATTTAAACCCCACTTCATGCTGAGGTTTCTGATATTACATACAATGCAGGTCCAACAGCCCTACTTTGAAAGTGAGGAGGCCAGGGGTCGGCCCACATCCTAAGAGCATCAGAAAAAAAAGAGTCGGATAGAGGGATATTAGGAGGAGGAGCTGTGAGGTCAGTGTGATGTCATAGGGTTCTCTGACTCCGATTGGGGGGACATTGGGAGGAGGAGGGGGCTGTGGGGGGGCGGTGCTGTGTGAGGTTTCTATACACAGAATCATTTCTCCCGGGTGCGTCCCTCCTCTCCTAAAATGAAAGATGAACTCTATCTTTGGGCTTTGCCAGGACACATCATATTCCTGTGATCTCCATGTACTCCGGAGACTTTACTGATCACATTTTAGGATGAATATCTCAGACTGGGATCATTATGGAAAAACATTTCAGGATTTTTGGTACAAGTGAATTTTTTCCCTCTTTCTTCTTATTTGAATCTTATAAAATAAAGACATACATATTCCAAATCCCCCTAAATAAACTGCCCACCCCCCACCACTAATAAAAGTAGTATAACCCGTTTGTCAGGAGTCGCAGCAGGTAAACACTGTCCCAGCGCATCGCTGAAGAGCCGATTCGTGTACCTGCCGGCCGCGATGTCCGCCGGGTACACACGATCGGCGGTGACACAGCAGGTCTGTCATATTCTCGATCTACACCTCCTCCCTGGGTAAACTTATAGCCTTCATGGCTTCCAATACCATTTCTACTCTGATGACACCCAAATCTCTCACTACCCCTCAGCTCACTCCTTCAGTCTCCTCACGTATCACTAATTTACTAACAGATATATCAGCCTGGATATCAGACCACTTCCTCCAACTCAATCTATCCAAAACCGGGCTTATTATATTTCCATTCAGTGTCCTTCACCCCTCTCTGCCAATCCCTCCACTGGCCTCCATTCAGTGTTCTCCACCCCTCTCTGCCAATCCCTCCACTGGCCTCCATTCAGAGTTCTCCACCCCTCTCTGCCAATCCCTCCACTGGCCTCCATTCAGTGTTCTCCACCCCTCTCTGCCAATCCCTCCACTGGCCTCCATTCAGTGTTCTCCACCCCTCTCTGCCAATCCCTCCACTGGCCTCCATTCAGAGTTCTCCACCCCTCTCTACCAATCCCTCCACTGGCCTCCATTCAGAGTTCTCCACCCCTCTCTGCCAATCACTCCACTGACTTCCATTCAGTGTCCTCCACCCCTCTCTGCCAATCCCTCCACTGACTTCCATTCAGAGTCCTCCACCCCTCTCTGCCAATCCCTCCCCTGGCTTCCATTCAGTGTCCTCCAATCCATTCTGCCAATCCATCCACTGGCTTCCATTCAGTGTCCTCCACCCCTCTCTGCCAATCACTCCACTGGCTTCTACTCACCCAACAAATTAAAGTGGAGCTCCACCCTAAAGTGGAACTCCCGCTGATCGGAACAGCCCCCCCTCCCCTCCGGTGTCACATTTGACACCTTTCAGGGGGAGGGGGGGTGCAGATACCTGTCTAAAGACAGGTATTTTCACCCACTTGCGGCCACAGTCTGCGGGCAGGAGGTCACCTCCCGTCCTCCCCCCATTGTGCTCTGGGAACACTCGGCTCCCAGAGCACAGCGGGAGCCAATCAGCAGTCGCAGCACAACTCGCACATGCGCCGTAGGGAACCGGGCAGTGAAGCCGGAGCCCTTCACTTCCTGGTTCCCTCACCGAGGATGACGGGGTGGGGGGGAAGCAGAGTGACGAGCGATCGCTCGTCCTCTGCTGAGGACGGCGCTGGACTCCAGGACAGGTAAGTGTGCCGATATTAAAAGTCAGCAGCTGCAGTATTTGTACCTGCTGACTTTTAATATATATTTTTTTCAGCGGACATCCGCTTTAAATTCAAAATAGTTACAACTTACAAAGTCATACACAACTCGGCCCCCAGCTACGTCACTAACCTAGTCTTACAATACCAACCAAATCGTTCTCTTCATTCCTCCCAAGACCTCCTGTTATCTAGCTCTCATGTCACCTCCTCTCACACTCATCTCCAGAGCCTCTCTCATCCTCTGGAACTCCCTATCCCAATTTGTGTATCTCCTATTCTGTCCATATTTAGATGATCCCCGAAAACCCTTCTCTTCAGAGAAACCTAACCTCCCCTCACCTAACAGCTGGACTTCTATTTTTTCCATCAACCCATCCCCCACCGTTATTGCCTTTTGTATCATTTGACCCTCCATCTTAGTTTGTAAGCTCCAAGGAGCAGGGCCCTCTGATTCCTCCTGTATTATATTGTACTGTACTGTCTGCCCTCACGTTGTGCAAACTGTTGACACGATATAAATCCTGTATAATAATATATGTGTGTATCATCATCTGCTGGAGATAAAAGACGTCACAGTGACTATGGAGGAAGAGGACGGACATGACGGGGTTACTGGGTGTAAATATAAAATAAGATCTTATTACCTTCTCTGCTGCCACTTCCAACAATGTCTCCTCTGTTACTCGTACCTCATGGAACTTCCTGTCTTTATCTAACATCACTTCCTGTCTTTATCCTAACATCACTTCCTGTCTTTACCTGACATCACTTCCTGTCTTCCTTAGAGACTTCCTGTCTGGGTAGATGTGAGAAGATCACCATCTTGTGGAGCTCAGAGAAACGTCTCGTAGTGTGAACACGGCCTTGTGCTGTGTGTGTATGTACTGTATATCCTTATAGTATACCTCCCAACTTTCTTAGATGGGAATGAGGGAGACCTATTAGCAAAAGTAGGTAGGTAGTAGTAGGTAGGACACACACCCTGTCACGCCCCCTAAAGAAGATTTAATACAAAAAAAAAAAGGATAAGGTAAACCCACAAGTGCTTTTTTTTCACCCCTACAATTACTTTACACTGGGGTAGATTCAGAGAGCACTTGCGTCTGCGTAACCATAGTTACGCAGCGCAATTGCTTACTTGCCCCGGCGTATCGAATGCTCCTGATTCAGGAACCTCGATACGCCGACTGCAGCCTAAGAAATGACAGGCATAAGGCTCCTTATGCCGTCATATCTTAGGCTGCATTCTTACGCAGGCCGCTAGGTGGCGTTCCCGTTGTGGTCAGCGTATAGTATGCAAATTGCATACTAACGCCGATTCACAACCCTACGCGAGCCCTGCGTACGCAGTTTACATTGTTTGCGTACGTCAGTTTTTGCGTAAGGCTGCCCCTATTAGCAGGGGCAGCCAATGCTACGTATACCCGTCGTTCCCGCGTCACGAATTTAAAACTTAACGTCGTTTGCGTAAGTGAATCGTGAATGGCGCTGGACGCCATTCACGTTCACTTTGAAGCAAATGACGTCCTTGCGACGTCATTTGCCGCAATGCACGTCGGGAAAGTTTCCCGACGGAGCATGCGCACTACGTTCGGCGCGGGAACGCGCCTAATTTAAATTATCCACGCCCCCCTACGGGATCATTTAAATTACGCGCCCTTACGCCGGGCATTTTTGAGGACAGCCCGTGCAAATTACGTGGCTACTGCTTCGTAAATGAAGCGCAGCGCAGATAATTTGCGGGGGCGCAGGGCAAAAACGGGACGCTGCGCCTCCGTAAGAAGTGCGCAGCGGTACCTGAATCTGGGCCACTGACTTTTTGAATTTACAGATGCAGCAATTGTAAAATTGGATGAAAGGTTTAGCGCTGGGAAACACTATT
Organism: Rana temporaria; assembly: GCF_905171775.1. Taxonomy (NCBI): domain Eukaryota; kingdom Metazoa; phylum Chordata; class Amphibia; order Anura; family Ranidae; genus Rana; species Rana temporaria. The sequence continues at coordinate 186,325,324 of NC_053496.1, read as the reverse complement.
TCAAAGATAAAATGTGCATTTTATACACAGCTCTATAGATCAGACCAACATGAAGGACAAATAAGGAGGGAAGAGGGACAGAGGAACTCACGGACAGTCCCTCGAAATCCGGGACAGTTGGGAGCTATGCTTATAGATGTGTAGTGCTCCCCCCGCAGGAGCCACTGATGATAACTTTCCCAAACAGTACAGAGGCCCCCCCAGTCACCCAAGCAACAGTCCACTCCCTCTGGGTCCTATAAACAGTCTCAGGGGTTTGTCTTTTGTATTGAATTGCTTGTAGAACTCGGGGGTTTGGGATACTCCAGAACTGCTAGCAACATTAACCCCTTGCCTACCGGGCAATTTTACCCTCTTTGCTGCCCAGGCCAATTTTCAGCGCTGTCACACTTTGAATGACTATTGCGCGGTCATATGAACACTGGGGTAGATTCAGTAACGTTTGCGCATTTTTTACGTAGGCGCAGGGCACCGTTTTTGCCCTGCGCCCCCGCAAATTTTCTGCGCTACCCACGATTCACGGAGCAGTAGCTCCGTAAATTGCGTGGGCGCTCCGGAAAAATGCCCGGCGTAAGCGCGCGCAATTTAAATGATCCCGTAGGGGGCGGAATCATTTAAATTAGGCGCGTTCCCGCGCCGAGCGTAGAGCGCATGCTCCGTCGGGAAACTTTCCCGACGTGCATTGCGGTAAATGACGTCGCAAGGACGTCATTTGCTTCAAAGTGAACGTGAATGGCGTCCAGCGCCATTCACGATTCACTTACGCAAACGACGTAAAATTTAAACCTCGCGACGCGGGAACGACGGGTATCCTTAGCATTGGCTGCCCCTGCTTTTAGCATGTGCAGCCTTACGCGAAACCCGACGTACGCAAACAACGTAAACTGCGTACGCAGGGCTCGCGTAACGCTGTGAATCGGCGTTAGTATGCAATTTGCATACTATACGCTGACCACAACGGGAACGCCACCTAGCGGCCAACGTAAGAATGCAGCCTAAGATATGCGGGCATAAGAGCCTTATGCCAGTCATTTCTTAGGCTGCAGTCGGCGTTACAAGGTTCCTGAATCAGGAGCATTCGTAACGCCGGCGCAAGTAAGCAATTGCGCTGCGTAACAATGGTTACACACACGCAATTGCTACCCGAATCTGGGCCACTGTACACATATGACATTTTTATCACACAAATAGAGCTTTCTTTTGGCGGTATTCAATCATTACTGGGGTTTTTAATTTTTTGCTAAAATAACAAAAAAAAAACATTGAACATTTTGAAAAAAAAAAAAATAATAACTGTTTCATAGTTTTTTTATAACATTTTGCAAACAGGCAATTTTTCTCCATCACTGATGTGTCCTGATGAGGCTACCTCCTGCTATAGGTGAAGAACACAGAAGCCAGCTATAGTGTCTGACCACCTGCGATAGGAGTAAGCGTGAAATTGTTATTATAGATGTAGGAGTTCTACAATAGATTGAGGAGGTGAGAAGGTGATTGGTGGGAAAGGTGACACATCGCGAAAATTAAGGAAATGTTTCAGCCCTGTAAGTGGGGGAAATTTTCTGACCCTGAAGGGGTTAATCTAGGTTTCCACACTATATATGTGTGTATCATCATCTGCTGGAGATAAAAGACGTCACAGTGACTATGGAGGAAGAGGACGAACATGACGGGGGTCACTGGGTTTAAATAGAAAATAGATACGTTACACCGCCGCAAGTTTTCATCGCAAGTGCCTGATTCACAGAGCACTTGCAATGAAAACCTACGCTGGCAGCCTCCGGCGTAAGCCCGCGTAATTTAAATGGGCGTGTGCCATTTAAATTAGGCGCGCTCCCGCGCTGGACCTACTGCGCATGCTCCGTTTCGAAATTCCCGCCGTGCTTTGCGCGGAGTGACGTAATTTTTTTCGAACGGCGACGCGCGTATCGTAATTCCGTATTCCCGGACGGCTTACGCAAACGACGTTAATTTTTAAATTTCGACGCGGGAACGACGGCCATACTTTATACAGCAATACGATTGCTGTGTAAAGTTAGGGCAGGTCAAATAACGACTAAAATTGCGACGGGAAACTTGACTACCGACAACATAGCGAACGCGAAAATCCATCGTAGATCGCCGTAACTCCTAATTTGCATACACGACGCTGGTTTACGACGCAAAATCCCCCCAGCGGCGGCCGCGGTACTGCATCCTAAGATCCGACAGTGTAAAACAATTACACCTGTCGGATCTTAGGGATATCTATGCGTAACTGATTCTATGGGCCAGATTCACAAAGGTTAGCGGATCTTTAGATCCGTGTAACCTATGTGTTTTAAGATCCGCCCTCGCAAGTTTGTGAGGAAAGTGTCAAATTCACAACACACTTACCTCCAAACTTGCGACGGCGGATCCTAACTCCCCCAGCGGAATTCAAATTCCGCGGCTAGGGGAGTGTCATATTTAAATCAGGCGCGCTCCCGCGCCGATTTAAATACGCATGCGTCGTCCGGGGAATTTCCCGGCGTGCATTGCTCCCACTGACGTCAATAGGACGTCAGTGGTTGCGACGTGAGCGGGACTTGCGACGCGCGTGTTCGTGAATCGGCGTACGCAAACGACGTAGGAAATTTCAAAATCGACGCGGGAACGACGGCCATACTTAACAATACTTACCCCTGCTTTTAGCAGGGGTAAGTATACGACGGGTACCGCGCTACGGAAACGACGTAAGAACACAGCGTCGGGTCCGCGTACGTTCGTGAATTTCGCGTATCTCGCTGATTTACATATTATTCAGTGTAAATCAGCGGGAACGCCCCCGGCGCCATTTTTAAATCAAAAAAAAGATCCGACAGTGTAACACAGTGTGACACTGTCGGATCTCAGCCCTATCTATGCGTATCTGATTCTATGAATCAGGTGCATAGATAGGACCAGTAAAAATCCGAGATACGATGGTGTATCTGAGATACTCCATCATATCTCTTTTGTGAATCTGGCCCCTTGAATCAGTCGCATAGATACTCTGAGAGATACGACGGAGTATCTGAGATACTCCGTCGTATCTCGACTGTGAATCTGGCCCTAAGATCTTATTACCTCCTCTGCTGTCACTTCCAGCAATGTCTTCTATCTACTTCCTCCCGACTCACCTCTCACCTGTGAATTCCTGTCTGTACCTGACATCACTGCCTGTCTGTACCTAACATCACTTCCTGTCTTCCATAGAGACTTCCAGTCTCTATGGTAGACACTACCTTGTGGAGCCCTGAGAAATGTCTTAGTGTGAACAAGGCCTATTGCTGTGTGTGCAGTTGCGGCTGGTTCCAAAAATGTTATTTTATTTTTTAAGGGGGGGGGGGCACAAACAAACCCCTCCAGTTCCACACTCACAGCTCCCCTGATACATTTTTTACAAACAAATATGTGAAAAGTGTGGAAGGGCATTTGTATTCAGCCCCCTTTACTCTGATACCCCTAACTAAAATCTAGAGAACCCAATTGCCTTCAGAAGTCACCTAATTAGTAAATAGTCCACCTGTATGTCATTTAATCTCAGTATAAAGGCAGCTGTTCTGTGAAGCCATCAGAGGTTTGTTAGAGAACCTTAGTGAAAAAATGGCATCATGAGGGCCAAGGAACACACCAGACAGGTCAGGGATAAAGTTGTGGATTACTTTAAAGCAGGATTAGGTTTTAAAAATAATTCTGCTTCATGATTGGACACGATATGGATCCTTCCTCATCTCATTCTTGGTTATGGAAATCTATGATATTACCTGTCCGGTATCAGAGTATCGGCAAACATGAGGATTAGATATTTTACAGACGTGGCCAATGGTGGAAATAGCCAAACACCAAATTACGAAACCTTCCCAAACCTACCTACAATGATGGAATCATTTGTCCAACAGTACTCTTCTGGAACATTCTGGTGAAGGAGAAGTGCGCTCTCAGACGCCGTCACGGGGTTATAACCTCTATACAGCCACTGGATGGCTTCCCCAGATTTGGCTGATTAGCTGCTGGATCGCTTTTAGGGGCAGGCCCCCCACCCCCCTTCCGCTGCTCAGCAGTGTTTCTCGTGCTCACCGTTCTTATGGTTGAAGAAACGATCCAACGGTTTGTGCGGCTGGCCATGGAGGTGAACAGAGACCAGATCATCTCTGATCACCTCTTAGATTTAGGAGGACCATGACATCACTTGTGATCTAGGGCAGAAGTAAAGAGGTGACAGGTACTCTGATGAGCTGGTGACAGGGGCGGGCACGAAGACCGTGCATGTGACTGGCTGTGATTGGACACAGCCGGCCACGTGGTAAAGATCCATTTTCATTGGCTCGTTACCCTAATTGGGGAATGTGCTGTTTCCTGAAGGGACACGCCTCTACCCCACAAATACAGCGCGGCATAAAAAAATTGCAACGGCTGACATTTTATTCTCATGGGTCAGTTCTAGAAATAAACAAATAGATAGATAGATAGAGCGATATTCTCTCTCTCTCATTTCCCAGCCGTGACGAATTCTGGCCCTGATTCAATAAAAACAATCATTTCCTATAATCGTCGGCAACATCGAGCGGCCATAATTTCTTCTGAAAAACCTTAATCATAAAAATAGAGAACTAACACATTATGGCCACTAGATGGAGCCAATGACCATTGGAAATCATAAATAAAATATGACCAATACCGGTCACGGCTGGGGGGATGCGCGTCACATTTGTTCTGGAATCTTATTGATAGGCAACTCCTATCCTCATTAGTGTTGCTCACGAATATTCACATTGCGAATATTCGTTACGAATATGGCATATTCGAATATTCGCGAATAACTCGAATTTCGCGGCCAATATTCGCTATTCCGAATATTCATATTTTTTCAATTTTATTTTTAAAACAGATCACATCCTAGTGATCTCCATCGACGTCTAAAAGCATTGCTGGTATGATTAGAGACCCTCGGCCGAGTAGCTAAGCTGAGGCGATCCTTTTATGTTGCCGAATATTCGCAATCGCGAATATTCGATTTCCGAATATTCGCGAATACTTTCTCCGCCCTTCTTTTGCATCAGAGCCAATCAGAGTTCTCCTACCACAGTTGTCATAGGAGAGAGTGGAGTGTTTCTGTGCGTTTTTCCAGTGTATCACATCTTCAAAGAATTTTCCATCTTTTGTCCCGTGTCATCATCATTTGCATTTCACCTCTTTAATGAGAATAATAACTGTTTAACATAAAGACATTTAAGAGATGTCAACGTAAACGGTTTACTTGTATTTTCCAAATCTATGGTTATTCAATATTTATTAAACTAATCAATATACAAATTGGTCAAATTAAACCCTCAAATCTATATAATAATGTATTTATTTTATTAATACCTTGTTAGTTGCAGGGTCCATTACGTAAAACCACACTTTTTCCAAAGGACAGGTGAAATTGAATGTTTCAAAATTTCGCAATCAATTTCGCATTCGCATTAGCGAAATTTCTCAATCAGTTTCGCATTCGCATTAGCAAAATTTCTCAATCAGTTTCGCATTAGCGAAATTTCGCAAAAAAATTTTTTTGATAAAATATCACGAATATTTGATTTTAGCGAATATTTCATGAATATTCGGCTATATATTCGTGATATATCGCGAAATCGAATATGGCGTATTCCGCTCAACACTAATCCTCATATTGATTGGCGGTTCCAAATAAATAACTACTGCAGGAGGGAACAGACACAGAAGATACACTCCGCATCTTCCCAAATAACTGTTGTGTTTTATTATGACACAATGGAAGGTTTTTATACACATGATTACGTAGCTATCACATTAATATTACAATTGTACTTTTATGGTAACAAGGGGCGTAACATAGGCGGGGCTAATTCTAATCAGGACTGGAAAGAATGCAAACATGGAATGAAAACTTTATTAGTGCCGTGTGCAATACATACAACATAGAATACAATTCTATACAGAACTTACACATTTCCTTTACACATTCATTCTACAAAGTTTATAGAAACAGACCTGGAAGTGTTTGTGAAATCTTCCCCCACAAAATGTCCTCAGCCAATGGAAGGGAATGACTCAATTTTTATTTTAAAAATCCCTAGAGGACCGCATTTTAAGTGGTGGGGTTAACACGTTTCGTCCTGGAAGACGACTTGAGAAAACAGACCTCTTGCAAGAGTTTACACCACAAAATGTACTCAGCCAATGAGAGGTGAAGACTCAATTTTTATTTTTCTCCTGCTATCAATGGCCAACACGGTACAACACTTCATCCATGTCTTTGGTGATCTCTGATCTCCTTATGAAGTGTTTCTTACATGATGAAGATCAGCCATGGAGTATATCTGAGGTGTATATCAGGGTGTGCTTCTTTCCCACATGTCCAGCAACATTCACATACAAGACATTTCCCGCACTCACTAATACACCTCGAGGGTTGTGTGGGACCCCTGATGTACAGGAAGACAGGACTTTAGTGAGGAACAATTTCCCTCACTCAGGACAGGAATACGGCTTCTCCCCCGTGTGAGATCGCTGATGTCTGGAAAGATTGGACTTCACTGAAAAACATTTCCCACACTCAGTACAGCAATATGGCTTTTCCCCCGTGTGAGATGTCTGATGTGTGGAAAGATGGGACTTCGTTGAAAAACATTTCCCGCACTCAGGACAGGCATACGGCTTAAGCTCCGTGTGTGATCTCTGATGTCTGGAAAGAGCGGTCTTATATGTAAAACATTTCCCGCACTCAGGACAGGAATACGGCCTTTCCCCTGTATGCAATCGCTGATGTGTGATAAGACTGGAATTCAATGAAAAAGATTTCCCGCACTCAGGACAGGAATACAGCTTCAGCTCCGTGTGCACTCTCTGATGTCTTGAAAGAGCGGTCTTATATGTAAAACATTTCCCGCACTCAGGACAGGAATACGGCTTTTCCCCTGTATGCAATCGCTGATGTGTGATAAGACTGGAATTCAATGAAAAAGATTTCCCGCACTCAGGACGGGAATACGGCTTCAGCTCCGTGTGCACTCTCTGATGTCTTGAAAGAGCGGTCTTATATGTAAAACATTTCCCGCACTCAGGACAGGAATACGGCCTTTCCCCTGTATGCAATCGCTGATGTGTGATAAGACTGGAATTCAATGAAAACGATTTCCCGCACTCAGGACAGGAATACGGCTTTTCCCCGGTGTGAGATCTCTGATGTGTGGTAAGACTGGACTTATCTAAAAAACATTTCCCGCACTCAGGACAGGAATACGGCTTCTCCCCCGTGTGCGATCTCTGATGTCTGGAAAGAGCGGTCTTAAATGTAAAACATTTCCCGCACTCAGGACAGGAATATGGCCTTTCCCCTGTATGCAATCTCTGATGTGTGATAAGATTGGACTTCAATGAAAAAGATTTCCCGCACTCAGGACAGGAATACGGCTTTTCCCCCGTGTGAGATATCTGATGTGTGGAAAGATTGGACTTATCTGAAAAACATTTCCCGCACTCAGGACAGGAATACGGCTTCTCTCCCGTGTGAGATCTCTGATGTCTGGAAAGATGGGCCTTATGAGGAAAACATTCCCCGCACTCAGGACAGGAATACGGCTTCTCCCCCCTGTGTGATCTCTGATGTGTGTCAAGAAGCGACTTAACTGAAAAACACTTCCCGCACTCAGGACAGCAATACGGCTTTTCCCCCGTGTGTGATCTCTGATGTCTGAAAAGACTGGACTTCACTGAAAAACATTTCCCGCACTCAGAACAGGAATGTGGCTTCTCACCTGTATGAATTTTTTTATGCAAATTAAGAGTAGACTTAGATTGGAAACGCTTCCCGCACTCAGGACAGAAAAACCTCTTATCTGTTGGAGAGACGGCACCGTCCCGCACAGTCTGAGGTTCCTCAGGATAAGAGGAATACGATGGTCCATCTACACTGTGTGGTGCCGGATGGACATTTGAGGTAGTCGGGTTTTCACTTGGACTATACTGTGTGATGTCCTCATCTTCTACTTTACAGTCTGGAGACAAAGTGAGACAATCCCCTGAGGTTTTCCTCATCTCCCGTCCATCTACTAAAATAGAAATACAAAGATTATTACTAGACATGAGCTGATTGGTTCCCCTAAACCAGGACTCCGCCCACATCAGGCAGCTGAACCCCAGAATCTCCATAAATTTCAGTCTAGAGACATAAATTGTGTCTGCAGCACAGAGAAGGAAGATTATTCGAGAGAAATACAGGAATACAGGACGGGGAACACAGCTCAGGAAAGTGACCAGGGGATTACAGGCTGATATCACCCAGTCCCCGCCCTACTCTGGACCAATCAGTGAGCAGTATGGGTGGAGGAATGGATTTAGTGTTAATGACCCACCTGTGCTGATCTCTGTAGGAGTGTCCTCCTCTATAAATGTCCTCGTTATTCCATCCTCCTCCATAGACTGCTGATCATCCCTCACATACGTCTCTTCTTCTTCTGATTTCACCTCAAATTCTATATCGATTGGATCTCCACTCTAAACCAAGAGAATGAGAGAGAATATCATCTGTAAGATATAAACTTACATACAAAATCCACACATCATCTCCACCAGTCCATGTTCTAGATGCTCCGCCCCACCAACCTTGTAACAGTGGGGGATGGTGTGACCTTCCTGTGTGGAATACAGAGGACGGGGACATCTCTCTGGTGGGTTCCTGGTATTAGGTGGCTCCATCATATCCTTGTGTCCTTCTGAAAACTCCTCCATCACTCCATACTCCTCATCCTCCTCTTTATACTCTTCTTTAACACCAATATTATCATCCCCGAGGTTTCCACTCTGAATATATAATAAAACATTCATTATAATAAACAGGTTTGTGTATAAATCATAACCACCAATAATTGTTCCTCATCTACCTGATGATGGTGGGGGATGGTGTGACCTTCCTGTGTGGGATCCCGGGAATACAGAGGACGGGGACATCTCTCTGGTGGGTTCCCATTACTGGATCCATCTGTAGGAAACACACACACTGACTGAATACATTGTTTCTATGTGTTTATCAGATGATGGGGGATCTAGGTGGAGCCTCCGTACTGCTCTCTCCTTTACAATAAAGTCTCCTCTTACCCGGTGATGTGAGGGGCGGCTGATTCTCCATCATGACGTCCTTCCCGGCACCGCTCACCTCTCCTGTCAGCAGCTCGATGATCTCTCTGGTGACTTCTAGAATCTTCTTTGTATTTCTCTATTCTATCAGGGAGGGAGGTGGAGGCAATGTGATGGTCATATGATCTCCAGACTTCACAGGAGGAAAACTCTAGATCTGAACACAAATAAATAAAATCAAATGACATTCCCAGAATCCTCCTCACCTCACTGGTCAGGTCTCTTTATTTAAACCCCACTTCATGCTGAGGTTTCTGATATTACATACAATGCAGGTCCAACAGCCCTACTTTGAAAGTGAGGAGGCCAGGGGTCGGCCCACATCCTAAGAGCATCAGAAAAAAAGAGTCGGGTAGAGGGATATTAGGAGGAGCTGTGAGGTCAGTGTGATGTCATAGGATTCTCTGACTCTGATTGGAGGGACATTGGGAGGATTCTGTACACAGAATAATTTCTCCCGGGTGCGTCCCTCCTCTCCTAAACTGAAAGATGAACGTTGCCTTTGGGCTTCGCCAGGACACATCATATTCCCCATTCAGCTCTCCTTCCTCTCTGTAACATGTGCTTTCTACCAATCCTTCTGACAGTTGTGTCTTCTCTCCTTAATCTCTCTTTCCCTCACCCCTCTTCTCCACCCCACAGCCTGTATATATCACCCTCACTTCTTTCTCTGCCAATCCCTCCACTGGCTTCCACTCACCCAACAAAATTCAATTCAATACAGCAACAACATTACCAAAGTCATCCACAACTCAGCCCCCAGCTACATCACTAACCTCGTTCCACAATAGCAACCAAATTGTTCTCTTCGTTTCTCCCAAGACCTTCTGCTCACTAGCTCCCATTTCACCTCCTCCCATGCTCATCTCCAGGACTTTTCCCAGAGCTTCTCCCATCCTATGGAGGTCCCTACCCCAATCCGTCCGATGATCTCCTACTCTGTCCAATTTTAGCCGATCCCTGAAAACTTTTCTCTTCAGAGAAGCCTTTCCCGCCCCCCCACCTAACAACTGGACTTTTATTTTCTCCATCAGCCCATTCTCCATAATTATTGCCTTTTGAATCACTTCACCCTCCCTTGGCCCTTCCTCAGATTCCTCCTGTATTATAACTGTACGGTCTGCCCTCATGTTGTGCAAACTGTTGGCACAATATATTATATTATTATATAGGATTTATATATGTGTGTATCATCATCTGCTGGAGATAAAAGATGTCACAGTGACTATGGAGGAAGAGGACGGACATGACGGGGGTTAGAAAATAAGATCTTATTACCTCCTCTGCTGCCGATTTCATCAACGTCACCTCTTCCTCATATCACAAAGAGCTTCCTGCCTGTACCTGACATCACTTCCTGTCTTCCATAGAGACTTCCTATCTAGACAGGTGCGATATCACCACCTTGTGGGTCTCAGAGGAACTGCAGCCCCGAGAAACATTTTGTAGTGTGAACACAGCCTTGTGATGTGTGTGTATGTACTGTATATCGATTCCTTATAGATGTGTAGTGCGCCCCCCGCAGGAGCATCTGATCATATCTGGTTGTTTCTCATACAGTATAGAGTCCGCCAGTCACCCAAGCAACAGTCCATTTGCTCCAATAAACAGTCTAGGGGATTGTCTATTTGTAACGAATTGCTTGTAGAACTCGGGGGTTTGGGATACTCTAAAACAGTGTTGCCAACCTACCAGATTAAAATTTACTGGCACGACACCCAAAATTTACTGGTGCAGCCACGTTTTTACTGGCATTTCACAAAAGTTACTAAATTACATTTTTAGGTGCAAATTTCAGTATTTAGGCTACAAACAAGTACGCTAGGCAAATAGCAATGTGATTTAAGGTAGATATTAAGGTAAAAAAAAAACATATTTCTGTTATTTTCGATATAAAAAGGGGAAATTATTTAGTCACATCACCCCCTGCCTCCATCCCCCTCTGCAACCAACACCCCCTGCCTCCATCCCCCTCTGCAACCAACAACCCCTGCCTTCACCCCCCTCTGCGGTGCCACAATCTCCCCCTGCCTCCAATCTCCCCCAGGCCCCCTGCATCCAATCACCCCCCTGCCTCCATTGTCCCCTGCCTCCATCCCCTTCTGCGGTGCCACCAAAAACCACTGTCTCCATCCCACACCCTCTGTGGTGCCACCATCCCCCTCTGAGGTGCCACCAACACCCCCTGCCTCCAATCTCCACCGCCTCTATTGCCCCCTGCCTCCATCCCCCATCACCCCTCCAATCAACACCTGCCTCCAACCTCCATTTGCCATTCCAAGCCTAACCGATCTCGGCTATTTTTACTGGCACATTCCCGCAACCACGGACATTTACGAACGGGGGGAAAAAGTGCCCGTTTTTACGAACTGTCCGTAAAAATAAGGACGGTTGGCAACACTGCTCTAAAACTGCTAGCAAACTTCACAGCTGGGGGCCGTGAGGTATCTATCTAAACAGTCTTAGACCCTCACAGCTGAGGACCATGAGTCTCTTCGTGGCACCCGTTTACCCTGCGCAACGGCGCAGTTATTGGCATCCAGTGCATTCTCAGGAACCCCGAACAGTGCAGGAGGGCGCTCTTCTTTTTGCTCACAGATGAGATTCTTGCTGAGGACCAGGGAATGACCAGTGTCTGAAACCCTATGAGAGTGGTCTCAGTCCAAGCAGCCTCTGGCACCCAGTGTTGGGACAAGGTCATCCACCGCCCAGGGCAAATTGTGCCCCTCCCTCACAAGGAGAAGGGGCTAATAGCGGCATGCAGAGCACAATCAATGTAATGTCTGTGACAAGGGGCAAAATAGCACCAATAGTTGTGGTACATTGCAGCAAACGGAAGAGTTTTTATTGCACGCAGTTGCAGTGTGACCCCATTCCATTTAATCATGCCATGGCAGGTATACAGAACAGCTGCATCTCTTCCTTCTTGTGGGGGTCTGAGGGTGATTTGAAGAGGAAGGGGGGGGGGTGAGAGGAGGACAGGGGGGTCTAAGGAGGAGAGAGGAAGTCTGATGGGGGTCTGAAATGGAGGTCTAGGAGGGAATTGAGGAGGAAAGAGGAGGTCTGGGTAGGGTCTGAGGAGGAGGTCTGGGGGATGATCTCAGGAGAAGGGGGGTGGGAAGAGTACAGGAGGAGAGAGGAGATTGAGGAGGCCCATCTGCAAGGTGATTGATGTGGTCAGTCTCTGGGTGGAGACCAAACCTGATTTTTTTTTTATTCTATCAATACAGGTTACAACATTCCACTTCAAGTATGAAAATTAAATATATATCATATGTTGATCCTGAAATTCCCCCCCCCCTCCCACTCCAAAACCACCCTGCCCCCCCCCCCCTCTCCCCTTGTTATAAATTCCTGTTCTTTCAGTAATTTTGTGTTTAACTATATATACTATTCCTGTTGTGGTTCTAAACTCTAATGCCGCGTACACACAATCGTTTTCCGGCTTGTAAAAAACAAAGTTTTTCAGCCTCTCGAAAAAACGACGTTTTTTTCCCAACTTCATCATTAAAATGACGTTGCCTACAAACGATCGTTAAAAAAAAATGCTCTAGCAAAGCGCGGTGACGTACAACACGTAAGATGGCACTATAAAGGGGAAGTTTCATTCGGATGACGCCACCCTTGCGGCTGCTTTTGCTGGTTTCGTGTTAGTAAAAGACAATTCGGGCTTTTCTGTCTGTTACAGCGTGATGAATGTGCTTACTCCATTATGAACGGTAGTTTTACCAGAACGAGCGCTCCCGTCTCATAACTTGCTTCTGAGCATGCGCAGGTTTTTCACGTCGTTTAAGCCCACACACGATCATTTTTTACAACCCGAAAAATGACATAGTTTAAAATAAGGAGGATGCAGAAGTATCACCCGGACATTAACACTACCATGCCTGTATTTTCAACTGAAATGTGAGTTGATCCATGTATGAGTAAATCTTAAAAACGACTGCACCTAGAGGCACCTCTCTTCCTTGTGTTTTTTTTGAGACAGGGGACAACCCTGTCTTGTCCTGTTTTTCATCTCGGAGGAAGAGGATAACATGCCGTTTATTTCTTATTGCTGTGGTAGGATGATGGTATAATATTTTGATCCATTGCATCATTCTTGGCCCGATTCCCATGATTTCTAGTGTTTGTATCATAAGTCCCCTGTCTACCCTGTCAAAGGCTTTTTCAGCATCTATCGACAGGAATAGACCTGGGGACCCATTTTCTTTAATACTCTGGATTAGGAGTAACGTTCTTACCCCGTTGTCCCTCCCACCCCTTCCTGGGATAAATCCCACCTGGTCTGGGTGGATCAGAGTGGTCATCAAACCTTTCATACATTCTGCCAAAACTTTTGCATTAAGTTTTATGTCTGCATTAAGTGGCGATATGGGCCTATAACTAGAACAGAGCTTGCCACCCTTCCCCTCCTTCGGGATTACTGTAATCGTAGCGGCCAATGCCTCCCTGCTCATTTCATATCCGATCCCCACAAACCTGATTTAAGCCAGCCAAGCCTGCAGTCTCATGCTTGTGATATTGCATTTGTAACACCTGCTCTAAGTTTGTCTGACCTGCTCTGCTGTTTGGATTCCCTCAGTGATGACCTTGGTTCGAATATCGACTACTTTCTGATCTCTGCCTGCCTTTTGACTATGGATTTCACCCTGACTATTTGGAACTTTGTCTGCCTTGTGCCTGGACTGTTGTTGAACCACACTGCCTGTCTACAAATCGCAAATACCTGGTTGCTGTGCGGATATTGCGCATGTCCTGGAGTGGTGGGCAGACACTGCAGTATTGTGTATAAGTCCCGGGGGCAACCGAGTACTGGTAGGCCTGCTTTCCTTATGGGAAAGGGGGCTTCTATAGGTGAAGAACACAGAAGCCAGCTATAGTGCGTGAGCACCTGCGTTAGGAGTAAGCGTGATATTGTATAGATGAAGGAATTCTACAATAGACTGATGAGGTGAGAAGGTCATTGGTGGAAAAGGTGATACATTTTCAAAATAAAGGAAATGTTTCAGGCCTATAAGTGAGGGAATGTTCTGACCCTGAAGGGGTTAATCTACATTTCCACACTATATATATGTGTATCATCATCTGCTGGAGATAAAAGACGTCACAGTGACTATGGAGGAAGAGGACGAACATGACGGGGGTTACTTGGTGTAAATAGAAAATAAGATCTTATTACCTCCTCAGGTGCCGATTCCAAAGATGTCTCCTTGCTACTTCCTCTCAACTCACCTCTCACCCGGAACCTCCTGTTGTACCTGACATCACTTCCTGTCTTCCATAGAGACTTCCTGTCTCTATGGTAGATTTGAGAAGATCACCACTTTGTGGAGCCAAGAGGAACTACATCCCTGAGAAACGTCTCGTGGCGGCTGGTGCTACAAAAAAATTAGGGGGGGGGGGGTGTGGAAACAAACCTCTCCAGGTATACACTCACCATGGTCATGGCTCCCCCGATACGGCTTTCATCCGCGGCTTCCGTGTTAACCCGGACTTTTTTTCCGGGTTTCTAATCTTCAGCCTCCTGATTGGCCGGGACGAGAAGATGAAAACTAGAAGTGACGCGATGGCGAATATTGATTCACTAAAAGCCAAAGTGGGAGGGTTCGGGGCAGAGAGCTCTGCCCTGAGGACAATTGAAAACAAGCCAATTAGAGCCTTAGGCTCTAATCACATGCTTGTCAAAAAATGTCGGGCATAATAGACTCCCATTAGTCGGGTGCCCCGCACAGTGCACACACATAGACAGAATTATTTTTAAATAAATGATATGACCAACATTTTTTTATGAAAAATGTTAGTTGTATTATAATTTATGATTAGCTTTCCTAGTTGTCAAATCTTTTCCGGGGGGGGGAATGGTGCCTCACCCCATATGGACCAGCCGACACTGTACTGTATATCCTTAGAGACGGGATCATCTTCACTCCAACCAAGGGGGAGAGAAATATATTACTGCCTAGTTTCATTGAGAACAATGTCATGGGTCCCCCCCCCCCCCCCATTACCAGGCCCTTTGGGTCTTGTATGGCTATTAAGGGGAACCCGGCACCCAAATTAAAAAAATAAAAGGCGTGGGGCCCCCAGGCCCTATATACTCTGAACAGCAGTATGCAGGTGGTCCAAACAAGACAGGGACTGTAGGTTTGTTCTTAAGTTGAATCTGTTTGTAATTTGGAACTGGTACATTTTGTAAGTGTAGCTCCAGCCAAAAAATCTATTTTAAAGCTTTTTGGAAAACAGGGAAGGGTTATTACCCCTGTAACATTTGTGTCTGTGCCCCTGTTCAGAAGATTTCATCTTACTTTCTGTCCCAATAACAATTGGATTTAGAAAATTTGAGGTTTTTAGGGAAACAAGGATCAGCAGAGAGGAGACACTTTTTCCCCATATGAACTCTTACAGGAGAGAATTTCCCTTTCCTAGGGGTAGATTTCCTCTCACTTCTTGTTGTCTCCCTCTGTTTGTTTTTTTTTTGTTTATTTCTTTTTTTTTGTGTATTTTGTGCATGTACTCGAGAGAGGAGCGGGACTGCAGGTGTTGGGAGTAGGCAGGCCTCCCCCAGAGGCAATCTGCCACCTTTCTCCGTGCCCCGGGTGGCAATGGCGGGTGCGTGAGGGGGTCCTCCCACACAGCCCACCCTACCTGCTCCGCTTTGAAGCCCAACGGGGCAGAGGGACTCCCTATAAGGGAGTGAGAGGATCTAGCCTGCTCAACCAGCCCCGTTAGTCCTTCGCCTCTCTTTTTTAGAGACCGCGTGCATGTTAACCCAATTTTGAGTGCGTGTAAGTGTGGTGGTTTTTGTGGGAGGGGGGTGGGCGTACTAAGCGCAGGCTTACTTCGCATAGCACACCCACCGGGAGCCGGGCTGAGACCACCAAACTCAATTCACATGTAGCCGAGACCGGGATCCGAACCCCTAGCTGCAGAGGTGAATGGCTTGTCAGCGCAGTGCCAATCGCATTGAGCCACCGCAGTCTCCCTCCGTTTGTAAGTAGGAGTCATTTGTAAGTCGAATGTTTGAAAGTATGGGACCGCCTGTATATACTATACGGCCTGCCCTATATACTCTGCAGAGAATCGGACTTTAGGTGTTGGTGGTACCAGAACACTGTAAGCCCTCACAGTTACTCTTGGTGGGCGCTGGAATGGGCCCTGCTCTGAAATATATCAAGAATTGTAATTACATGCCCCTGTTGGGGGACCAAATGAGCACATGGAGGACACAAAAGGGGACCGGAGGAGCACGCGGAGGACACAGAGGGGGACCGGGGCACACAATGAGCACTCAGAGGAGCACATGGAGGAGGAAACAGTGGAGGACAAGAGGGAGACTAGAGAATCACACGGAGGACACAAAGGGGGAGTGGAGGAGGACCAGAGGGAGACTGGAGGATCACACGGAGGACACAAAGGACAGTCAGGAACGATCGGTGTGGTGGCGGGGGGGATTACAATCACTGATCTCCCTTTGCGGCTTTCAATAAAGCAGCTGAGTGCCCCCCGACCATACCAGGCCACATGCCATCAACATGGGTGTGTGGGTGCTTTGGGGCCGGGGGGTTTAATTATCTTATGTCCTTTAATGTGACAAGCATTCATCTGGCTATTCCAAATTCTGGCCTTATTTTCATTATCACAGCAATTTCCTATGACCATCATCTCAATTATGGGGCAATAATGCGGTATTAATACTGCAGTGCCACATCATTGCTACTAGATGGAGCCAATGATCATAGGAAATCACTGAAATAAAATTTGGTCACGGCTGGGGGGATGCGCGTCACATACAATGATTTAAAAAAAAAAAAAGACCTGTAAGTGTTTGTGAAATCTTCCAGCCAATGAGAGGGAATGACTCCATTTTAAAAGGCCTAGAGGACCGCCTTTTAAGTGGTGGGGTTAACGTGTTTCGTCCTGGAAGACGACTTGAGAAAACAGACCTCTTGCAAGAGTTTCCACCACAAAATGTACTCAGCCAATGAGAGGTAACGACTCCATTTTTATTTTTCTCCTGCTATCAATGGCCAACACGGTACAACACTTCATCCATGTCTTTGGTGATCTCTGAGCTCCTTATGAAGTGTTTCTTACATGATGAAGATCAGCCATGGAGTATATCTGAGGTGTATATCAGGGTGTGCTTCTTCCCCACATGTCCAGCAACATTCATATACAAGACATTTCCCGCACTCACTAATACACCTCGAGGGTTGTGTGGGACCCCTGATGTACAGGAAGACAGGACATCAATGAGGAACATTTCCCTCACTCAGGACTGGAATACGGCTTCTCCCCCGTGTGAGATTTCTGATGTCTGTAAAGAACGAACTTCTGTGAAAAACATTTCCCACACTCAGGACAGGAATACGGCTTCTCCCCCGTGTGAGATTTCTGATGTCTGAAAAGACTGGACTTCTGTGAAAAACATTTTCCGCAATCAAGACAGGAAAATGGCTTATCCCCACTGTGAGACATCTGATGTTTGTAAAGATAGGATTTCTGAGAAAAACATTTCCCGCACTCAGGACAGGAATACGGCTTCTCACCTGTGTGCAAGCTCTGATGTGTGTAAAGATTGGACTTGCTTGAAAAGCATTTCCCGCACTCTGGACAGGAATGTGGCTTCTCCCCCGTGTGAGATCTCTGATGTTTGTAAAGACTGATCTTCTGTGAAAAACATTTCCCGCACTCAGGACAGGAAAATGGCTTTTCTCCTGTATGCAATCTCTGATGTGTGTAAAGATTGGACTTCTGTGAAAAACATTTCCCACACTCAGAACAGGAAAATGGCTTCTCACCCGTGTGAGATTTCTGATGTTTGACAAGTTCTGATTTTTCTACAAAACATTTCCAGCACTCAGTACAAAAAAACGGCATCTCGCCTGTGTGCAATCTCTGATGTCTGTAAAGACTACACATTTGTGAAAAACATTTCCCGCACTCAGGACATGACTTTTCACCTGTATGCAATCTCATATGTCTATTAAGGAGGGTCTTCTCTGAAAAACATTTCTCGCACTCAGGACAGGAAAATGGCTTCTCACCCGTGTGAGATTTCTGATGTTTGACAAGTTCTGATTTTTGTACAAAACACTTCCAGCACTCAGTACAAAAATACGGCATCTCGCCTGTGTGCAATCTCTGATGTCTGTAAAGACTAAACATCTGTGAAAAACCTTTCCCGCACTCAGGACATGAATACGCCTCCTCTTCTACGTGAGATCTTTTATGCTCATTAAGTTTGGATTTATAACGAGAACACTTCCCACACTCAGTACAGGAAAGCCTTTTATCTGTTGGAAAGGCGGCACCATCCTGCAGAGTCTGAGGTTCCTCAGGATAAGAGGAATACGATGGTCCGGCACCGTCCCGCACAGTCTGAGGTTCCTCAGGATAAGAGGAATACAATGGTCCGGCAACGTCCCGCACAGTCTGAGGTTCCTCAGGATAAGAGGAATACGATGGTTCGGCACCGTCCCGCACAGTCTGAGGTTCCTCAGGATAAGAGGAATACGATGGTCCGGCACCGTCCCGCACAGTCTGAGGTTCCTCAGGATAAGAGGAATACGATGGTCCGGCACCGTCCCGCACAGTCTGAGGTTCCTCAGGATAAGAGGAATACGATGGTCCGGCACCGTCCCGCACAGTCTGAGGTTCCTCAGGATAAGAGGAATACGATGGTCCGGCACCGTCCCGCACAGTCTGAGGTTCCTCAGGATAAGAGGAATACGATGGTCCATCTACACTGTGTGGTGCCGGATGGACATTTGAGGTAGTCGGGTTTTCTCCTATAGTATACTGTGTGATGTCCTCATCTTCTACTTTACAGTCTGGAGACAAAGTGAGACAATCCTCTGAGGTTTTCCTCATCTCCCGTCCATCTACTAAAATAGAAATACAAAGATTATTACTAGACATGAGCTGATTGGTTCCCCTAAACCAGGACTCCACCCACATCAGCCAAATTGTCTCTGAGGATCTTAGAATTCCCCCCTCAAGGCAGGGCTCGAATCCTGCAGGAACGCATGGGATTGGCGTTCCTGTACTTTTCTCACAGCGGGAACGCCGTTCCTGTTAGTAGCCGCGTAATGCAGGACTGCGAGCTGTGGCAGGCAGTGTGTGGGAAGGGCAGGGCGTCCATGCCAACTGGGGTCAGTCTGCCCCGGGTGCCACACAATGGGGAGGGGGGTCTTCCCAGTAGGCCTGTCCTCACCTCCCTCGGTCCTCCTCCTCCAACGGCCACTGTAACAAGGTCCCGCCTCTTAGACTCCAGTAATAGCCGCTGGAAAAGGAGGACTGAGCAAGGGGTGGACGGGCACACTGGGGTGACACCCCCCCTCCCCAATGTGAGGCCCCTGGGGCGGACTGACCCCTGTTGGCACTGGTAAGGCCACATTGCTGGGAAAACTGGTGAGGCCACATTGCTGGGGACGCTGGTAAGGCCGCATTGCTGGGGACGCTGGTGAGGCCGCATGGCTGGGGACGCTGGTGAGGCCGCATTGCTGGGGACGCTGGTGAGGCCACATTGCTGGGGACGCTGGTGAGGCCGCATTGCTGGGGACGCTGGTGAGGCCGCATTGCTGGGGACGCTGGTGAGGCCGCATTGCTGGGGACGCTGGTGAGGCCGCATTGCTGGGGACGCTGGCTAGGCAGCATTGCTGGGGACGCTGGTAAGGCAGCATTGCTGGGGACGCTGGTAAGGCCGCATTGCTGGGGACGCTGGTGAGGCAGCATTGCTGGGGACGCTGGCTAGGCAGCATTGCTGGGGACGCTGGCTAGGCAGCATTGCTGGGGACGCTGGCAAGGCAGCATTGCTGGGGACGCTGGTAAGGCAGCATTGCTGGGGACGCTGGTAAGGCCGCATTGCTGGGGACGCTGGCGAGGCCGCATTGCTGGGGACGCTGGTGAGGCCGCATTGCTGGGGACGCTGGTAAGGCTGCATTGCTGGGGACGCTGGTAAGGCCCCATTGCTGGGGACGCTGGTGAGGCTGCATTGCTGGGGACGCTGGTAAGGCCGCATTGCTGGGGACGCTGGTAAGGCCACATTGCTGGGGACGCTGGTGAGGCCGCATTGCTGGGGACGCTGGTGAGGCCGCATTGCTGGGGACGCTGGTGAGGCCGCATTGCTGGGGACGCTGGCTAGGCAGCATTGCTAGGGACGCTGGTAAGGCCGCATTGCTGGGGACGCTGGTGAGGCAGCATTGCTGGGGACGCTGGCTAGGCAGCATTGCTGGGGACGCTGGTAAGGCCGCATTGCTGGGGACGCTGGCTAGGCAGCATTGCTGGGGACGCTGGCAAGGCAGCATTGCTGGGGACGCTGGTAAGGCCCCATTGCTGGGGACGCTGGTGAGGCTGCATTGCTGGGGACGCTGGTAAGGCCGCATTGCTGGGGACGCTGGTAAGGCCACATTGCTGGGGACGCTGGTAAGGCCACATTGCTGGGGACGCTGGTGAGGCCGCATTGCTGGGGACGCTGGCTAGGCAGCATTGCTAGGGACGCTGGTAAGGCAGCATTGCTGGGGACGCTGGTAAGGCTGCATTGCTGGGGACGCTGGTAAGGCCGCATTGCTAGGGACGCTGGTAAGGCCGCATTGCTAGGGACGCTGGTAAGGCCGCATTGCTAGGGACGCTGGTGAGGCCGCATTGCTAGGGACGCTGGTGAGGCCGCATTGCTGGGGACGCTGGTGAGGCCGCATTGCTGGGGACGCTGGTGAGGCCGCATTGCTGGGGACGCTGGCTAGGCCGCATTGCTAGGGACGCTGGTAAGGCAGCATTGCTGGGGACGCTGGTAAGGCTGCATTGCTGGGGACGCTGGTAAGGCCGCATTGCTAGGGACGCTGGTAAGGCCGCATTGCTAGGGACGCTGGTAAGGCCGCATTGCTAGGGACGCTGGTGAGGCCGCATTGCTAGGGACGCTGGTGAGGCCGCATTGCTGGGGACGCTGGTGAGGCCGCATTGCTGGGGACGCTGGTAAGGCAGCATTGCTGGGGACGCTGGTAAGGCCGCATTGCTGGGGACGCTGGTAAGGCCGCATTGCTGGGGACGCTGGTGAGGCAGCATTGCTGGGGACGCTGGTTAGGCCGCATTGCTGGGGACGCTGGTAAGGCCGCATTGCTGGGGACGCTGGTAAGGCCGCATTGCTGGGGACGCTGGTTAGGCCGCATTGCTGGGGACGCTGGTAAGGCCGCATTGCTGGGGACGCTGGTAAGGCCGCATTGCTAGGGACGCTGGTTAGGCCGCATTGCTGGGGACGCTGGTAAGGCCGCATTGCTGGGGACGCTGGTAAGGCAGCATTGCTGGGGACGCTGGTAAGGCAGCATTGCTGGGGACGCTGGTAAGGCAGCATTGCTGGGGACGCTGGTAAGGCAGCATTGCTGGGGACGCTGGTAAGGCAGCATTGCTGGGGACGCTGGTAAGGCCGCATTGCTGGGGACGCTGGTTAGGCCGCATTGCTGGGGACGCTGGTAAGGCCGCATTGCTGGGGACGCTGGTAAGGCCGCATTGCTGGGGACGCTGGTAAGGCAGCATTGCTGGGGACGCTGGTAAGGCAGCATTGCTGGGGACGCTGGTTAGGCAGCATTGCTGGGGACGCTGGTAAGGCAGCATTGCTGGGGACGCTGGTAAGGCAGCATTGCTGGGGACGCTGGTAAGGCAGCATTGCTGGGGACGCTGGTAAGGCCGCATTGCTGGGGACGCTGGCAAGGCCGCATTGCTGGGGACGCTGGTAAGGCTGCATTGCTGGGAACTGGTTAGGCTGCATTTGATGAACACTGAGTATTGAGCATCCGGGAACTGGGCCCCAATTGCACAATCAAAACAGGCAGCTTGAGGACATTGTGTGTATATATATATATATATATATACACACACACACACTGTTTTATTTTTGAGGTGGGGGTAATCTTGGGTGAGTTTCCACACTTGACCCCTGTGTCTCAAGGTAACTAGTAAATGGGTCCTCTGATCTCCTAACAGATCATTTTTTTATTCATGGACCTTAGTCAGAGAGTGAGGAAACAACGAGAACTGTCTTTTATAGGAGTGACAGTGATGAGGGGATTATAGGACGAGTGTTCCCCTCCCCCTCTATCACTCATTGCCATCTTCCCAACACAAGAAGTCCTGCACTTCCTTATTTATTCCATGATTTAGCCATGAATAACAGCGGGGCTGAGCCCCACCAGAGGTCAGAGAGTGAGGATGGGGGAGAACAACCAAGATGAAGACTGGACTCATCCTGAAGACCACCATCATTTGGTTACAGACTCCTCCCCCTCATTATCACTTTCTGTTTAAAGGGGTTGTAAAGATTCATTTTTTATTTTCTAAATAGGTTCCTTTAAGCTTGTGCATTGTTGGTTCACTTACCTTTTCCTTCCATTTCCCTTCGAAATGTCTGGCTGACTAACCGCCGCTCGGATGATGGGGCAAGCTTACTGAGGAGAAACAGGAAGTGAGAAATTCAGACAAAGAAAAAAACATTTAGAAGGGAAATCGAAGGAAAAAGTAAGTGAACCAACAATGCACAAGCTTAAAGGAACCTATTTAGAAAATAATAAACAAGAGATGAAGATTATCCGAGAGAAATACAGGAATACAGGACGGGGAACACAGCTCAGGAAAGTGACCAGGGGATTACAGGCTGATATCACCCAGTCCCCGCCCTACTCTGGACCAATCAGTGAGCAGTATGGGTGGAGGAATGGATTTAGTGTTAATGACCCACCTGTGCTGATCTCTGTAGGAGTGTCCTCCTCTATAAATGTCCCCGTTATTCCAGCCTCCTCCATAGACTGCTGATCATCCCTCACATACGTCTCTTCTTCTTCTGATTTCACCTCAAATTCTATATCGATTGGATCTCCACTCTAAACCAAGAGAATGAGAGAGAATATCATCTGTAAGATATAAGCTTAAATACAGAATCACCTCCATGAATGTTCTTGAGGCTCCGTCCCACCAACCTTGCAATGGTGGGGGATGGTGTGACCTTCTTGTGTGGAATCCCGGGAATACAGAGGACGGGGACATCTCTCTGGTGGGTTTCTGTAGCTGGATGACTCCATCATGGTGTCCTGGTACAGATCTTTGTGTTCTTCTTCCATCACCCCATCCTCATCATCCTCCTCTTTTATTTCTTCTTTAACCTCAACTTTAGGATCTCTCAGGTTTCCACTCTGAATATAGAATAAAAATGACATCAATGGTAACAATGCATATGTAGCGGGCAGCTATTTTCTTTGCTGGCCCTGCTTTCAATTTAGAGGTTAGTCAGAGGATTAGTTACCTCTGACCTATTTTGTTTTCAGATTTGGACCTCTGTTCCAGCCGTGGCTGTACTGCAGGTGACCACTATTGTTGTCTGGGGTGTCAGTTCCACCCCAGGCCAAGGGTGGCAGCAGTCAGATCCAGGTGTGTTGGGTATCCTTTCTCAGTGGCCAATCAGTGAGGGTTAATCGCCTTGCTGTGCATGCTGGGAAGGGGTATTTAAGGGACAGACGTCACGGGTTCTGGGTTGTCGTCCGTCCTGGGCAGTCGTCCCACCACCCCTGTGTGTGGCCCTCCTGGCCAGGGGTGCGTGTTCAGAGTTTCCTGACTCCGGGACCACGTTGGTCTGGAGTCGTGCCCTGCCGAGCAGGCCTAGTAGTCAGACTGGGTCTGCCTTGCTGAAGTGGTCCTATGCTATCCGTCCAAGAGGGAGGAAGTCGTCAAATGAAGTACCTGTCTTGAGAGCCCCCAGCACGAGGCTGGTACACTCAGGGGAGGCCTGAACTTCATTGAAGGACCTATCACTACTGAAAGGCTGAGCAGTGATCGCCCGTCAGTTGCCTGATTACACAAGTTGCTACTTTGAGAAGAGATAAGGGTGACTTAATCCTAAAGTGAGAGGATTCTGGACCGATCGTATCTCCACCTTTGGGAAGGTCAGTGGCAGAGACTGTACCAAGGTTCTGTGCGACACCCTGGCTGCTAGATCTAGTGAGAAAGGCCTATTCGGGGGGCACACTACCCACTCTGGCTAGAGTTCATGTCTGCAAGCAGGAGTGCTTCCGATTAAGTTCTTCACCTAAACCTACTACCTATACCATATTTCACCTCTTCAATCTATTGATCGTTCTTTTACCACGTTTGGTAAATAAAGCAGAGAAAAAGAAACGCAACATGTGGATATTGATTTTGTCTCAGCTCTCATCAAGTACCCTAGATGGCGGAGAAATAGAGGTAACGTGCCACCCAAAACAAACCAGAAGCTCCTTTGGGGAAGTGCTACATATATAATGTACAGATCCTAATGATACGATCAGTGATTGTTCCTCATCTACCTGATGATGGTGAGGGATGGTGTGACCTTCCTGTGTGGAATCCCGGGAATACAGAGGACGGGGACATCTCTCTGGTGGGTTCCTGGTATTAGGTGGCTCCATCATATCCTTGTGTCCTTCTGAAAACTCCTCTATCCCTCCATACTCCTCATCCTCCTCTTTATACTCTTCTTTAACAACAATATTATAATCCCCGAGGTTTCCACTCTGAATGTAGAAAAAAAAATGTATTGTAACAAAAATGCTTGTGTATAAATGTATTACTATCAATGATTGTCAATCATCTACCTGATGATGGTGGGGGATGGTGTGACCTTCCTGTGTGGAATCCCGGGAATACAGAGGACGGGGACATCTCTCTGGTGGGTTCCCATTACTGGATCCATCTGTAGGAAACACACACACTGACTGAATACATTGTTTCTATGTGTTTATCAGATGATGGGGGATCTAGGTGGAGCCTCCGTACTGCTCTCTCCTTTACAATAAAGTCTCCTCTTACCCGGTGATGTGAGGGGCGGCTGATTCTCCATCATGACGTCCTTGTAGAGATCCTTGTGTCCTTCTAAATACTCCCACTCCTCCATGGAGAAATAGACAGTGACATCCTGACACCTTATAGGAACCTGACACACACAATGATACAGTCACCATCCAGACACACCCCTTGTCTGTTACTGGATAATGTCCCAGAATTCCCAGAATCCTCCTCACCTCTCCGGTCAGGTCTGTGTTTTATCAATAGAGATAAGAGTGTGACTGTTCAATGTAAACGATACTCTGTCTCATGTGAAATTTGACAATAAAAACCTATAAATGAAAAAAAAAAAAAATAGAGATAAGAGTGATGTCATGTGACCTCCCAGAATCCCCCTCACATCTCCGGTCAGGTCTGTGTTTTATCAATAGAGATAAGAGTGATGTCATGTGACCTCCCAGAATCCCCCTCACCATTTTGTCAAAAGCCACACTTCAGGTTGAGGTATAATTTACCCACAAAGGGGCCCCCCTCGCTCCATCAGTTAAAAGCTTGTCATAAGCAACTCTGGCATCCTTACATATAACATAGGACATAAGGATTCCAAGAGTCCATCCACATCGTAAGAGCATCAGAAAAAAAGAGCCAGTTGGAGTGACATTGACAGGAGGAGCTGTGAGGTCAGTGTGATGTCATAGGATTCTTTGACTCCTATTGGAGGGACATTGGGAGGAGGGGCTGTGGGTGGTGCTCTGTGAGGTTTCTGTACACAGAATAATTTCTCCCGGGTGCGTCTCTCCTCTCCTATACTGAGAGATGAACGCTGTCTATGGGCTTTGCCAGGACACATCATATTCCTGTGATCTCCGTGTACTCCGGAGACTTTACTGATCACATTTTAGGATGAATAGCTGAAACTCGGATCATTATGGAGACATTCGTTTTCAGGACATTTACTACAAACCCTCTTTCTTCCTATTTGAATCTTATAAAATAAAAACATACATATTTCAATCCCCACCCCCTGATAAAAGTGGTATAATCCGTTAGTATATAGACTGATGAGGTGAGAAGGTGATTGGTGGGAAATGTGACACATCTCCATAATGAAGAGATTGTTCCGGCCCTGTATGTGGGGAAATATTCTGCACCCTGAAAGGGTTAATCTAGGTTTCCACACTATATATGTGTGTATCATCATCTGCTGGAGATAAAAGACGTCACAGTGACTATGGAGGAAGAGGACGGACATGACGGGGTTACTGGGTGTAAATAGAAAATAAGATCTTATTACCTAATCGGCTGCCACTTCCAACAATGTCTCCTCTCTACTTCCTCCCGACTCACCTCTCACCCAGAACTTCCTGTCTGTACCTGACATCACTTCCTGTCTTCCATAGATACTTCCTGTCTGGGTAGAAGAGAGACCACCATCTTGTGGAGCTCAGAGGCAAATCTCCAACATTTTGAGATGGAAATGAGAGACACCTACTAGCAAACGTTTTTAGGCATAGGACAAGCCCTTTGCCACACCCCTTTAAAGGTGAATCAACCCCCCAAAAAAGGTTAATTAAATCCACAAGGGCTTTTTTTTTACCACTACTAATCCTCTATATTGGCTTTTATGATTTACAATTTCAGAAATTTAGAAATTAAATGAAAGGTTTAGCACTGGGAAAAACGTTTTGAAAGATAAAAGGTGCATTTTATATACAACTATATAGATCAGACCAAAATAAGGGACAAATGAGGAGGGACAGAGGGACGTTGCTTCAGGGACAGTCCTTTGAAATCCGGGACAGTTGGGAGCTATGCAGAGGAACTGCAGCCCAGAGAAACATCTCGTAGTGTGAGCACATCCTTGTACTGTGTGTGTATGGACTGTATATCCTTATAGATGGGGAGGCCCTCATATGACGTCTACCGAGAACGATTAATGTCCTGCCCAGCTGTAATTTGATAATAGGTTGGGTGGGAAGAGGTTAATACATTGACCTCCTTTTCCCTCTTCCAGCTTCTGCTGGCATCACTCTCCAGGCTGCTAGAAAGGTACTAGGTGAAGGGCGCCAGAGGGCTCTGTGGGCCACATCAGAGTGCACTGTGGGCCACATCAGAAGACTCTGTGGGCCACATCAGAGAGCTCTGTGGGCCACATCTGAGGGCACCGTGGGCCACATCAGAGAGCTCTGTGGGCCACATCAGAGGGCACCATGGGCCACATCAGAGGGTGCCGTGGCCACATCAGATGGCTCCATGGGCCACATCGGAGGATTTCGTTGGCCACATCAGATGGCTCCATGGGCCACATCAGAGGATTTCGTTGGCCACATCAGAGGATTCCGTCAGCCACATCAGAGGACTCCGTGTGCCACATCAGAGGGCGCCGTGGGTCACATCAGAGGGCGCCGTGGGTCACATCAGAGAGCACTGTGGGCCACATCAGAGGGAATCTGCAAACTATGATATATATGAAAATCAATCAATCCTGATATACTGACAACCAATCTCATTTCTTGAGGTCCTACAATGCCAGGAAAGTACAAATACCCCCCTTTTTGGAAAATAGACAGTCCAAGGCAAGGCCGGGATAAGGGGTGAGCAAGAGAAGTGGTCGTTCCCCGGGGCACTGTGGCATCATGTGAGGTGGGGGGGGGCACTGTAAGGAGATTTAGGGAGGGAATATTAGTTGGGAGTGGGATTTGGGGGTGGCAGGGGTAGAAATTGTTCTAGTAAAAGAAATTTGGAGTGGATGGGTTTGCTAGGAGTGGTGATTTAGATGGATTTGTGTTGGGGGGATGAGGCAAAAGGATGTGTGCTAGTAGGGGTGATGTGGGGGGTTTGTGCTAGAGGAGGTGATATGATGGAGGGGATTTGTGCTAGTAGGGATGATTGGGGGTATTTGTGCAGGGAGGGGAAATGTTTTTGGAGGGAGGACTTGTGCTGGGAGGGGGATTTTGGAGTGAGGGGAAGAGCATGTATGCTCAGAGGTGAAATTTGAGGTGTAGAGGATTTGTGCTGTGAGGGGGATTTTGGAGTGGGGCGAGAGGATTTGTGATGATTTTTTTTTTTGTTGGAGGGGCGGGATGTGGGCTGGGAAAGGGGATTTTAGCAGGGGGTGGATTGGGGCTGAGAGAAGGGGGATTTATTCGAATGTCGCGTACACACGACTGTTTTTCATGACAAGAAAAATAAAAAACTTTAAATTGGTCGTGAAAAACGGTGTGTGGGTTCCAGAGCATTTTTCTTGACGCGAAAAATGGCCGTTAAAAAGTTAGAACCTGATCTATTTTTTCTCGTTGTTTTTCACGTCGTGAAAAACGATTGTGTGTATGCTTTAACGAGGGGGCAAAAAAATGTGCATGCCCAGAAGCAAGTTATGAGACGGGAGCTCTCGTTCTGGTAAAACTAGCTGTAAGGAAAGGACGGAGTGTCAGGGAAATGTCCGTAGTAGAAGTACTGGCAATCTTGCCAGTAGAAGAAATGGCCATAGAAGTACTGGCAATCTTGCCAGTAGAAGAAATGGCCAAAGAAGAAGTACTGGCAATCTTGCCAGTAGAAGAAATGGGAGCCATAGGCTCATCATGTGATAGGAAGATCTTTCCTGATGCCTATTTAAAGAGAGCTCTGACCATCAGGTAGTGCTGACTGGTCTTCAGCGTGTACCGTTACTCTGAACCATGCTGTTGTCTTGCTGATCTCCTGTTGCTGAACCCGGCTTGCCCTGACCCTGTTCCTGGAATCTGTTATACTCTGACTACCGGTTTCTGATCCTGGCTACCCACCTGACGCTCCTTCCGCCTGCTGCTTGGTACCTCGCTGCCCGCCTACCTCTTGACCCGGCTATCTGTGTGACCCGCATCTGCTTCCTGTGTTGCGCCCTGGCAACCCCGTGTGTCTGCGACTTGCTCCTGCGACTTCCTGCTGCAAGTCTCCCTACACCTCATCTGATGTCCAATGTCACTACTTCAGCGAAGTGCCTACCCATCCCGGCTCGAACCTCCCGCTCCTGCTGCCGGAGTCTTCATCTGCAGGCACTTGTGTTCCTCCTGTCCCTCGGTGTCTTCTGTTTCATCTCCAGCGGTGCCAGGGCGGGAGATACAAGAGAGGCCGACCTCATCATCTCAGTCTCCCATCAAGTACGTGACACTAGCATTTGTAATGGAAATGGCACATTCGTCACGCTGTAACAGACTGAAAAGCACAAAGACTGAAAAGCGCGAATCGTCTCTCACCAAACTTTTACTAACACGCAGTAACACGAAATCAGCAAAAGCAGCCCAAAGGGTGGCGCCTTTCGAATGGAACTTCCCCTTTATAATGCCGTTGTACGTCACCGCGGTTTGCTCGAGCATTTTTTTCTCACAATCGTGTGTATGCAAGGCAGGCTTGAGAGGAATCACGCTGAGAAAAACTTTGTTTTTTACAATGACATGAAAAACGGTCGTGTGTTCGTGGCATAAGTATGCAGATTAGTGCTCAGTTTGTTTGGTTGGGGGGGGGGTTTTTCTGACACATAATGCTCATACATATATGGGGGGGGGGGGTACAGATTGGAACATTCTCCCTGGGCTCTAGATGACCTTCTCCCGGCATCAGTCCAAGGTATTCAGTAAGAGGCACTGCCAGTTTTTTAAATTTATTTTTTTATCAATTGTTTTAAAAAATTAAGACTTTTTTTCTAAAGAATAAAGTTTTATTTGTTTTGAAATATACAAGTACAAACATTACAGAAGCGAAGACCTCGGTGAGGAGATTACAGTGACAACCTGACTATATTAATCAGATTGTGGATTCAGTCCATGGTGGCCGATGAAGAGAATCCTCAGCTCCATCTAGTGGCCATAATGCAGTATTTGTCCCGAAATACCTCCAAAAATGGCGAGATAGCACATTATGGCCACTAGATGGAGCCAACGATTATAGGAAATCACAATTCACCATGACTGGGCGAAATTTTTTGTCACATTTGATGAACACATTTTTTAGAACCAGACCTGTAAGTGTTTGTGAAATCTTCCCACCACAAAATGTACTCAGCCAATGAGAGGTAATGACTCCATTTTTATTTTAAAAGGCCTAGAGGACCGCCTTTTAAGTGGTTGGGTTAATGCGTTTCGTCATGGAAGACGACTTGAGAAAACAGACCTCTTGCAAGAGTTTAAACCACAAACTGTCTTCAGCCAATGAGAGGTAATGACTCCATTTTTATTTTTCTCCTGCTATCAATGGCCAACACGGTACAACACTTCATCCATGTCTTTGGTGATCTCTGATCTCCTTATGAAGTGTTTCTTACATGATGAAGATCAGCCATGGAGTATATCTGAGGTGTATATCAGGGTGTGCTTCTTCCCCACATGTCCAGCAACATTCATATACAAGACATTTCCCACACTTAAGGCACTAATACACTTCGAGGGTTGTGTGGAACCCCTGATGTACAGGAAGACAGGACTTCAGTGAGGAACAATTCCCTCACTCAGGACAGGAATACAGCTTCTCCCTCATGTGAGATCTCTGATGTCTGTGAAGATGTGACTTCTGTGATAAGCATCTCCCGAATTTAGGACAGGAAGGTGTGAGATCTCTGATGTTGATATAAGCTGGAGGTATCTGAAAAACCTTTCCCGCACTCAGGACAGGAATACGGCTTTTCCACTGTATGCAATCTCTGATGCTTGCGAAAATTGGCCTTATTTGAAAAACGTTTCCCACACTCAGGACAGGAATGCGGCTTCTCCACCATGTGAGTTGTTTGATGATGGACAAGATCTAAGTTTTGCTCAAAACATTTCCCGCAATAAACACAGGAATACTTACCCGTGTGAGTTCTTTTATGCACATTAAGAGCGGATTTATAACGGAAAGACTTCCCGCACTCAGTACAGGAAAATCTCATATCTGTTGGAAGGACGGCACCATCCCTCACAGTCTGAGGTTCCTCAGGATAAGAGGAATACGATGGTCCATCTACACTGTGTGGTGCCGGATGGACATTTGAGGTAGTCGGGTTTTCTCCTGGACTATACTGTGTGATGTCTGGAGACAAAATGATACAATCCTCTGAGGTTTTCCTCATCTCCCGTCCATCTACTAAAATAGAAATACAAAGATTATTACTAGACATCAGCTGATTGGTTCCCCTAAACCAGGACTCTGCCCACATCAGGCAGCTTTGTCTCTGAGGATCTTACAATTCCCCCCTCAAGGTAACTAGTAAATGGGTCCACTGATCTCCTACCAGATTTATTCATGGACCTTAGTCAGAGAGTGAGGAAACATCTTTCCAACACAAGAAGTCCTTCACTTCCTTATTTAGTCCATGATTAAGTCATGAATAACAGCGGGGCTGAGCCCCACCAGAGGTCAGAGAGTGAGGATGGGGGGAGAACAACCAAGATGAAGACTGGACTGATCCTGAGGACCACCATCATTGGGTTACTGACTCCTTCCCCTCATTATCACTTTCTGTTTAAGGTTCCAAATTTGGAGGAAGTTATCACATTATTATCTACATGTAAAAGTCTGTGCTCCAATCACATCATGCGATATAAAATGTCCAGCTGGTAGGAAATGGGTGTAATAAAAGCGAATACATACTATGTGTATATATAGCAGAGGGTGGAGGGGAGAGGAGAAGTCAGGAGTATGTAATGTACAATATAGAGTATATAGTGCAGGGGTCAGGAGTATGTAATGTACAATCTTCTAGTAGAAGAGTCAGGATTCATAATATTGATGTTCAGTAATCAGTGGCGGATGAAATATTTACTGGAGACAAGTTGCAGAGATCCCACACCGCTGCCTCCCATCTCCTGAGACTGCACTCAGTGACTTGGGTCTGAGACTATACAGACATATCCCTCCACCCGGCACAGCCAGCAAATAACAGAGCAAGTAACCCGGGAGAATTGTTCTGTCAGAGATCTCACTAGACCCGGGCATGGGGCAGAAGACCCAAGGTACATACCCCAGGTGTCTAGGTCAAGCAAACCCTATGGTGAAAATCAACATTTTGCTGCCAGCTGAACCCCAGAATCTCCATAAATCCAGTCTAGAGACATAAATTGTGTCTGCAGCACAGAGAAGGAAGATTATCCGAGAGAAATACAGGAATACAGGACGGGGAACACAGCTCAGGAAAGTGACCAGGGGATTACAGGCTGATATCACCCAGTCCCCGCCCTACTCTGGACCAATCAGTGAGCAGTATGGGTGGAGGAATGGATTTAGTGTTAATGACCCACCTGTGCTGATCTCTGTAGGAGTGTCATCATCGATTACTATCCTTATTATTCCATCGTCCTCCATAGACTGCTGATCATCCTTCACATCCGTCTCTTCGTCTTCTGATGATATAACCTCAAATTCTATATCGATTGGATCTCCTCTCTACACCAAGAAAATGAGAGAGAATATCATCTGTAAAATAAAACTCAAATACAAAATACGCACGTCATCTCCACAAGACCAAGTTCTAGATCAGGGGTGTCATACTCACTTTCATTGTGGGCCGCATCAGCATTAAGGGTTGCCACCAAAAGGCCAGTTGTATCTGTAAGACCAGATGTCCAGAGCACCTCATCCCTCCCTTACATCTGAAGTAAGGTGGGGGGGTGGGGGATGCCGTTATGGTTGCCACCTCATTCCTTTAAAACCCGAACACATATGAATTACACAGGTTCTGAGGCTGATTTAATGCAGATAAGGCGCTAAGTGAATTTAATTACCAACTTAAAGAGGAAGTTAAACCCTCCTCAAGAAAAAAAATTAAAATAAGACCCTGCAAGACAAAAACATAATGAGCTAGTATGCATAGCATAATAGTTCATTATGTAGTACTTACCTGAGAGCGAAGCCCCCGCAGCAGCCGTCTTTCCTCTCCTCCACTGCCGCCACTTCACTTCCTTGTATCGCGGCTCCGGCGCTGTGACTGGCCAGAGTTTCGATGATGCCACTCCCGCGCTTGCGCATGGGAGACGGCACTGGCGGCTTCATAGCCTTCACTCACGGCTCGCTCAGTGCGCCTGCACCATCGTCTACGGCGCACATGCACCTACAAGTGAGCCTGATGCCTTGTACACAAGACCGGTTTTCACAATGAGAAAACGGCCATTTTTTATATTGGTCGTGAAAACCGGTCGTGTGTATGCTCCCTAGCAGTTTTCTCGACGAAAAAGAAAAACTGCCTGCAAAATTTTTTTAAACCAGCCCTTTTTTTTTTCGTCGTATTTCCCGTCAGTCTTTTTCTCGTTGCGAAAAACAGTCGCGTGTATGCTTTCCCGAGGGGAAATAAAAAATGTCCATTCTCAGAATCAAGTATGTAACCCAAAAGCAGCCCAAAGGGTGGGGCCATTTGAAAGGAACTTCCCCCTTATAGTCCGGTCGTACGTGTTGTACATCACCGCGCTTTGGTCGGACATTTTTTTGCATGAACGTGTGTATGCATGTCAGGCTGGAGAGGAATCGCGTCGGGGAAAAAGATCGTTTTTTTTTCCTGCCGAGAAAAATGGTCGTGTCTACGAGGCATTAATCTAGGCTTACCTGTAGGTCTAAGTGGTCTGTTAGGCCGCGTACACACGATCAGTCTAAACCGATGAAAACCGACTGAAGTTCAGTTTCATCGGTCCAAACCAACCGTGTGTGGGCCCCATCAGTCAGTTATCCTTCGGTCCAAAAACGTAGAACTTGCTTTAAAATTCAACCGATAGACGCCTAACCGATAGGTCAAAACCGATGGTTAGTATGCAAAAGCATCAGTTAAAAACCTGTGCATGCTCAGAATTAAGTCGATGCATGCTTGGAAGCATTGAACTTAATTTTTCTCTGCACGTCGTTGTGTTTTACTTCACCGCGTTGGACTCGATCGTTTTTTTAACTGATGGTGTGTAGGCACATCAGACCATCAGTCAGCTTCATCGGTTAACCGATGAAACGGTCCTTCAGTCCGTTCTCATCGGAAGGACTGATCGTGTGTACAGGGCTTTAGGGTTAACAACCACTTTAATCATCCACAGAACCCGTGTAATTAATATGTTTTCAGTTTTAAAGGGATGAGGTGGCAACATTAAGGGCACTCCCCCCCCCCTCCCTCCTCCTCACATCAGATGTCAAGAGTCCCCCCATTCTCCTTTACATCACAGTGCACCCCTTACTTTGTGCTATTGACAGGAAGCAGTGGGGGGGTAGAGAAAGTGCAGGGACTGGAGGAGTACCAGAGGAGGGCTGGAGTCTGCTGAATGCTGATAGTAGGGTGAGCAGAGATGAGGGGGAGCTGCGTCTGCACAGAGAGGATCTATAGAGTTCTGTCCTCCTCTGCTGCTAACTGCTAAGACAAGGTGGGAGCCGAGCCGAAGGTGCCATGGCTACAAGAGAGGTGCAAGAGCCACATGAAATGACCTGGCGGGCCGGATTCGGCCTTAAGATCTTGTGTTTAACACACGTGTTCTAGATGTTTCGATTCACCAACCTTGCAATATGGAGGGATGGTGTGATCTTCTTGTGTGGAATCCCGGGAATACAGAGGACTTGGACATCTCTCTGGTTGGTTACTGTAGCTGGATGACTCCACCATGGTGTCCTGGTGCAGATCTTTGTGTTCTTCCTCCATCACCCCATCCTCATCATCCTCCTCTTTTATCTCTTCTTTAACCTCAACTTTAGGATCTCTCAGGTTTCCACTCTGAATATATAATAAAAATGACATCAATGGTAACAATGCAGATAATGTACAGATCCTAATGATACTATCAGTGATTGTTCCTCATCTACCTGATGATGGTGGGGGATGGTGTGACCTTCCTGTGTGGAATCCCGGGAATACAGAGGACTGGGACATCTCTCTGGTGGGTTACTGTAGCTGGATGACTCCACCATGGTGTCCTGGTACAGATCTTTGTTTTCGTTTGGAAACTCTGAATGCTCCATCACCCCATCCTCATCATTCTCCTCCTCTTTTATCTCTTTTTTAACCTCAACTTTAGTATCTCTCAGGTCTCCACTCTGAATATAGAATAAAAATGACATCAATGGTAACAATGCAGATAATGTACAGATCCTAATGATACTATCAGTGATTGTTCCTCATCTACCTGATGATGAGGGATGGTGTGACCTTCCTGTGTGGAATACAGAGGGAGGAGACTCTCTGGTGGGTTTCTGTAGCTGGATGGCTCCACCATGGTGTCCTGGTACAGATCTTTGTGTCCTTTTGGAAACTCCTCCATCACTCCATCCTTATCATCTCCCTCTTTTACCTCTTCTTTAATATTGACCTGTGTGAAATCCTGGGGATACAGAGGAGGGGGACATCTCTCTGGTGGGTTCCCATTACTGGATCCATCTGTAGGAAACACACACACTGACTGAATACATTGTTTCTATGTGTTTATCAGATGATGGGGGATCTAGGTGGAGCCTCAGTACTGCTCTCTCCTTTACAATAAAAGTGGGCTGCAATACCCTTAAAAATGCCGTCTGGAGTGGCACATTTCTGAAAATCGCATGCACCACTTGAGTATAATCACCCCACATATTTACAAGACATATCCCTCCACCCGGCACAGCCAGCAAATAACAGAGCAAGTAACCCGGGAGAATTGTTCTGGTCAGACCTGAGCATGGGGCAGAAAACTCAAGGTACATACCCCAGGTGTCTAGGCCAAGAAATACATATGGTGAAAAATCAACATTTTGCCGCCAGCTGAACCCCAGAATCTCCATAAATCCAGTCTAGAGACATAAATTGTGTCTGCAGCACAGAGAAGGAAGATTATCCGAGAGAAATACAGGAATACAGGACGGGGAACACAGCTCAGAAAAGTGACCAGGGGATTACAGGCTGATATCACCCAGTCCCCGCCCTACTCTGGACCAATCAGTGAGCAGTATGGGTGAGGGAATGGATTTAGAATTAATGACCCACCTGTGTTGATCTCTGTAGGAGTGTCCTCCTTTATAAATGTCCCCGTTATTCCATCCTCCTCCATAGACTGCTGATCATCCCTCACATGCATCTCTTCTTCTTCTGCTTTAACCTCAAATTCTATATCGATTGGATCTCCACTCTAAACCAAGAGAATGAGAGAGAATATCATCTGTAAGATATAAGCTCACATACAGAATACACACATCATGTCCACAAGTGTCAAGAAACCATGAATCAGACCGAGACAGAAGTACAGTTAAATCACGCTTGTTTAATAATAATAAAAAGATAAACAGAGTAAGCTTAGTCAAAACATAGCCAGAGTTCAGGAACCTGATCGGATAGTCAGACAAGCCAAATGTCAAAGAGCCAGAGATAAAGGTAGTAGAACAGCAAGCAGGATCTGGAGCCAGAAGGAACGCAGGAGATAGTCTCTATGATGTTGACCAAGGCAAAGGCAGAGAGCAACTGAACTGGAAGGCTTATATAGACAAGCAGGATCATCAACAGGTGAGTCACTGTGGAGAGATAGGAGCTGGCAATTAGCCGACAGCTGAGCACAGAACTCAGAGAAGGAAGGGCTGATTCCAGCCCTGACAGTACCCCGTCCTCAACGACCCCTCCCCCTCAGAGGACCACCGTCTATGGAAATCACAGAGGAGGACAGGGGCATGTACGTCCGAGGATGAGAACCAAGAGCGGTACTCCGGATCGTACCCTTTCCAATGCACCAGGTACTGTATGCGCCCACAGAACCTATGGGAGTCAACAATGGACTGTACTTCATACCCCTCATGGTTCTCAACCTTTATAGTGTGAGAACGTGGCACCAAGGTGGTAAAGCGATTGCAGACCAAAGGTTTCAATAAGGAGACACGAAACACATTTGAGATACGCATATTAGAAGCAAGGTCCAACGCGTAAGCCACTGGGTTTATCCTGCGAATAATACGGAAAGGCCCAATAAACTGAGGTGCAAACTTCAGAGAAGGAACACGAAGTCGGAGGTTGCGAGATGACAGCCAGACCCTGTCCCCGACCTGGTAGGAAGTCACAGGTGTCTGTACCTATCGTTAGCATGTCGCAAAGCCTCCTGGACTTGTGCCCAAGTGGAACGAAGACCACGGAGATGCTCCTCTAACGCAAGAATACTCTGCGGAACAAACGAGTCAGGCAACATGGAAGGTTGGAAACCATAGTTCGCCATAAACAGGGACAATTGGGAAGCAGAATTCAAGGCACTATTGTGAGAAAACTCTGCCCACGGTAAGAGGTCTGACCAGTTGTTATGATGGTCAGAAATATAGCAACGTAGGAATTGCTCCAATGACTGATTGGCTCGTTCTGTGGCCCCATTAGACTGCAGGTGATACGCAGAGGAGAAAGCAAGCTAAATTCCCAACTGTTTAAAAAAAGCTTGCCAGAACCAGGACACAAACTGTCTACACCTGTCTGAGACAATCACCTTGGATAGCCCATGTAAGCGAAAGATCTCCCGAGCAAAAATGGAAGCCAGTTCCTTAGAAGTGGACAACTTCTTAAGTGGAATGCAAGGAGACATTTTAGAGAACCGGTCAACCACCATAAGGATAACTGTGTTGCCCTGGGAGTTGGGTAACTCCACAATGAAATCCATAGACAGGTGGGTCCAGGACCTCTCTCCATTGGGTATGGGTTTTAGGAGGCCCACTGGAAGGTGTTGTGATGTCTTATGCCTTGTACACACGATCAGGTTTCTTGGCAGTCAAAAGACCACCGGGAAACCCAAGGGGAAAACCGAGAATCAGCTTGGCCACTTTTCCCTGTGTATACACGGCTGGTTTTCCCGACAGGAAAACTGCCTGAGAGCTTTGGTCGGGAAAACCGTCCGTATGTATGCTTCACAGCAGTGTTTCTCCATAGGAAAACTGCAGGAAAAAACGCAGTGATTCACGACGGGAAAAAATAGAACATGTTCTAATTTTTTCCCCGCAGTTTTTCTGTCGGGAAAACTGCTAGGGAGCATACACACAGCCGGTTTTCCTGACCAAAACCTGTCGTGTGTACGAGGCATTACTCTGAGCACACACGGAACAGGCAACTACGAAGGGGGTTACATCAGCACGTAGACTAGGCCACCAGAATTGTTGGGAAATGGCCCAAAAGAGTTGATTCCTCCCAGGGTGGCCAGCAGCCTTGGGAGAATGGTAAGTCTGGAGCATGGCAGTACGAAGTCTCTCTAGAAAAAAGCAGCGGCCTAGGTTTCTCAGGAGGAGCATCGACCTGATCAGCTCGAATTTTGTCACCCAAAGGAGAAGTGAGACTGGTGCGAACCGTAGCCAGAATACAATCAGGAGGAATCACAGGAACCGGAACCAACTCCATCTTGGAAGTGGAGGAAAATTGTCGTGACAAGCCATCATCCATTACAATGTAATTAAAACTAGAAAAGAGCCCATCGCGCCTTTCTGGGAGAAAGGTGCTTAGCCTCAGACAAGAATGTGAGATTCTTATGGTCAGTAAGAATGAGATCCAGCACAGTGGTACCTTCGAGGAGATGTCTCCATTCTTTCAGTGCTAAAATGATCGCTAAAAGCTCTCCATCACCAATCTCGTAAATTGCACTCCGCAGGTGACAGTTTCTTGGAAAAGTAGACACATGGATGCATAGCACTCTCAGAGT
Organism: Rana temporaria; assembly: GCF_905171775.1. Taxonomy (NCBI): domain Eukaryota; kingdom Metazoa; phylum Chordata; class Amphibia; order Anura; family Ranidae; genus Rana; species Rana temporaria. Next base: position 186,286,769 of record NC_053496.1, on the reverse strand, counting down.
GCCAACTCCAGTCTCAGAAGCATCACCTTCAAGGATAAAAGGCAACGTAGAATCAGGATGTGCCAACACAGGAGCTGAAACAAGGGCAGCCTTGAGACTCTCAAAGGCCTTAATAGATTCCGGAGACCTACTTTGTGGGTTACCGTCCTTTCTGGTCAAATCAGTCAGGGGCTTGACCAGAGACGAGAAGTTACGAATAAACTTCCGATAATGGTTGGCAAAGCCAAGAAAACACTGCAGAGGACGTAAACCCACAGGTCAAGGCCACTGTAGGACTGCTGAAAGTTTCTCTTGGTCCATCGAAAAACCAGCGGTGGAAATTACATAACCCCCGGAATTTAACCTGTTCACAATGGAATTCGCACTTCTCCAATTTACAATAGAGATTGTTCTCTCTTCATTTCTGAAGCACACGACAGACATCTGTGTGGTGGCTCTTCAGGGACTTGGAAAATATGAGGATATCATCAAGATAAACCACCACACATAACTACAACAAATTTCGGAGGACATCGTTGATAAACTCTTGGAAAACTGCCGGAGTGTTACAAAGGCCAAAAGGCATTACACGATACTCAAAATGACCTGTTCTAGTATTAAACGCAGTTTTCCACTCGTCGCCCTCCTTAATCCTCACGAGATTGTATGCCCCTCTCAAATCAAGCTTCGTAAAAAACGTTGCTCCCTTGAGGCGGTCAAATAACTCCGTAATCAACGGAATCGCATTGGCATTCTTAATCGTGAAACGATTGAGACCCCTATAATCAATACAAGGTCTCAGTTCACCACTCTTCTTTACAAAGAAGAAACCAGCAGGAGACGAGGATTTGCGGATGAAACCTCGAGAGAGTGCGTCTGCAACGTACTCCTCCATGGCCTTATCCTCCAAGACCGACAAAGGGTAAACCCGGCCACGAGGGGGTATGGCACCAGGTTGAAGGTCAATTGTACAATCATACGACCGGTGTGGAGGCAAAGTACCGGCTTGACCTTTGTCAAAGACATTGCTAAAATCGCGGTACTCCACCGGAAGGGAGGAGAGTGAAGAGGTGCACAAGACATTGGCTACCTTCTGGAAGCATCTCTTACTGTATTGTAGCGACGAGGACAGAACCTCAGTACAGAACCAATCAAAAGAAGGGTTGTGCCACTGTAACGGAGGATAACCAATAACCAGCGGAAACTTAGGTGAGGAAATAACTTGGAATTGGATTATCTCATGGTGAAGATCCTCTACGGCCATGGACAATGGAACAGTCTCACGAGTCACATGGGCATGCTGTAGAGGTCTCCCGTCAAGAGCCTCAATGGCAAGTGAAGTGTCACGCAGCTGCAGCAGAATCGAGTGCTTCGATACAAAAGCAACATCAATAAACAGGCCTGAAGCCCCGGAGTCGATTAGAGCCTGTATCTCGACGGACGTCTCAGCCCAAGAAAGGGTAACCAAAACCAGAGGCTTATCCTTCTGGATTACTGGAGACAAAACAACGCCACCTAAGGTCTGTCCGTGAAAAGACCTCGAGGTTCGGGGGTTAACTGGACGGGTAGGACAAGACTTTAAAAAGTAACCAGTCTGGCCACAATAAAGGCACAGTCTCTCCCTCCTCCTAAGGGCTCTCTCATCTGCAGAGACGCGTGAAGCCCAAGTGCATGGGTTCATCTTCACAGACTGGCTCAGTACCAGGAGACATGGGAGGTGAGGGAGGCAAGGGTGGGACTGCAAAGCTCGGAGACAAATGTACAGGAGGCTTTCGCAAGCGCTCCTTAGTAGAGAGTCTTTAGTCAATGAGAATGGCAAATGTGATCAAGCTTTCCAGCTCAGTGGGTATAACTCAGGCTGCTATCCCATCCTTGATGTTATCCGAGAGACCATGAGAAAAAGCAGCCACGAGGGCCTCATTGTTCCAAGCGACCTCTGCTGCCAGAGTACGGAATTCAAAGGCGTAATCGGCAACAGTTCTCGTACTCTGTTTGATGGGCATGAGGCACTTGGTAGCATGCGGGAACGTTAAATACCCTTTTGAAGGAAGCCACAATTTCTGGGTTACTCAGGACCACAGGTTTTTGCGTCTCCCATAGAGGGTTTGACCAGGCCAAGGCTCTCTCAGAAAGCAAAGATATCACAAAACCTACTTTGCTTCTGTCCTCCTTTCTGCTGCTAACTGCTGAGCCAAGGAGGGTGCCATGGCTGCAGGAGAGGTGCAAGGGCCCCATGAATTGCCCTGTTGGCCCGGATTCAGCCCTGGGGCCTTGTGTTTGACACGTGTGTTCTAGATGCTTCGATCCACAAACCTTGTAACAATGAGGGATGGTGTGATCTTCCTGTGTGGAATCCTGGAAATACAGAGGACGGGAACATCTCTCTGGTCTGTTCATGTAGCTGGATGTCTCCTCCATGGTGTCCTGGCACAGATCTTTGTGTTCATTTGAGATCTCTGACTCCTCCATCACTCCATTCCCATCATCCTCCTCTTTGATCTCTTCTTTAATATGGACCTGTGTGGAATTCTGGGAATCTAGAGGACGGGAACATCTCTCTGGTGGGTTCCTGGTATTAGGTGGCTCCATCATATCCTTGTGTCCTTCTGAAAACTTCTCCATCACTCCATACTCCTCATCCTCCTCTTTATACTCTTCTTTAACAACAATATTATCATCCCCGAGGTTTCCACTCTGAAAGATATAACACATTTACTGTAACAAACATGCTTGTATTTAAATCACATCTACCAATGTTTGTTCCTCATCTACCTGATGATGGTGGGGGATGGTGTGACCTTCCTGTGTGGAATCCCGGGAATACAGAGGACGGGGACATCTCTCTGGTGGGTTTCTGTCGCTGGATGGCTCCACCATGGTATCCTGGTACAGATCTTTGTGTTCTTTTAGAAACTCCTCCACCACCCCATCCTTCCCCTCCTCCTCTTTTAGATCAACTTTAGGATCTCTCAGGTTTCCACTCTGAATATAGAATAAAAATGACATCAATGGTAACAATGCAGATAATGTACAGATCCTAATGATATGATCAGTGATTGTTCCTCATCTACCTGATGATGGTGGGGGATGGTGTGACCTTCCTGTGTGGAATCCCGGGAATACAGAGGATGGGGACATCTCTCTGGTGGGTTCCCATTACTGGATCCATCTGTAGGAAACACACACACTGACTGAATACATTGTTTCTATGTGTTTATCAGATGATGGGGGATCTAGGTGGAGCCTCCGTACTGCTCTCTCCTTTACAATAAAGTCTCCTCTTACCCGGTGATGTGAGGGGCGGCTGATTCTCCATCATGACGTCCTTGTAGAGATCCTTGTGTCCTTCTAAATACTCCCACTCCTCCATGGAGAAATAGACGGTGACATCCTGACACCTTATAGGAACCTGACACACACAATGATACAGTCACCATCCAGACACACCCCTTGTCTGTTACTGGATAATGCCCCAGAATCCTCCTCACCTCTCCTGTCAGCAGCTCCATCATCTTCTTGATGACTTCTAGAATCTTCTCCATGTTGTGTCTCTCAGGTTTTAGGGAGTCACATGGAGGCACTGTGATGGTCATATAATCACCTGGCTTCAGAAGAGGAAAACTCTGTATTGAGGAACCAATAGGAATATTTTAATCTCAGAATCCTCCTCACCTCTCCGGTCAGGTCTGTGTATTATTAATAGAGATAAGAGTGATGTCATGTGACCTCCCAGAACCCTCCTCACCTCTCCGGTCAGGTCTGTGTTTTATTAATAGAGATAAGAGTGATGTCATGTGACCTCCCAGAATCCTCCTCACCTCTCCGGTCAGGTCTGTGTTTTATTAATAGAGATAAGAGTGATGTCATGTGACCTCCCAGAATCCCCCTCACCTCTCCGTTCAGCAGGTAGATGATCTCCAGGGTGAAGTTTAGTATCTTCTGAGTCAGGTGACTCCAGTCCTCCTCCATCCTTATTGGTGCCATCATTTGATCTCTACAGGTCTCCCTGTAGACGGATAACTTTGGGAAATGAAAGAACAAATTATTTGGATGTTATTATTAGACAATAATACGATTTGTGGATGGGGGGGTAATAGAAGGGTGGTTGTAAGTTTGAGAACTACTGCCTTCATGGGAAAACATTTAGACCGGCCAAAAGTGAGTGATTTTCTATCCTGCAACAACGGGTTGCAGTTATGAAAATTGCTCAATTGCCCCATCAACACAGGCAGTGTTGACAGGGAAATCCCTGTGGATGCATTGTGTTCTCCCAGCGAGGGGGAAGAGGAAGAACACAGTGATTATAACAGGTAGCAAATCACAGGCTGGTTGTACCCATGTTGGTCGATTGATCAGTTTGGGTACGTTCAGTCTGCACATAAATGGTTTGAAGCCGGATTCAAAGCATCTATGACTGGCTTAAGTTTGGACTATTTAGTGCAGGGGTCTTCAAACTAAGGCCCTCCAGGTGTTCAGGAACTACAATTCCCATCATGCCTGGTCATGTCTGTGAATGTCAGTGTGTTACAATGCCTCATGGGACGTGTAGTTCTGCCACAGATGGAAGGCCGTAGTTTGAAGATCCCTGATTTAGTGTTTGATAAATTTTCAGGAACCCAGAACCCTCTTGGCCTGTCGGTCAGAAATTCCCTTTTCTCAGTTGAGTTTGTTTGGTTTCTGAACTGGATTTGATTATTTTTAGATCTGCCGACAAGGAATGATAAATGTGATTGTTCCTTTGACGCGTTTGCTCTGAGGCTAATATGTTGTTTTATCCAGCCCATTGTACAGGGGGATGGTTGGTTTCCTGGGGTTCTGAATTCCAGCACCGGGCACGGCCAGACCCTGTGTCATGGGAATGTAATGGACTGCCCCTCAAGAACCCCAACACAGACCCATGACCACCCAGATTGTACATAAACAGACCTCTTCTAAGTACGAGTGCCCACCAAGGGGTTAAGGACTGCCCTTCTTTATTCCACTTGGTATCTTGAATTTTTTTATTTGACCAGTGAGGTGGTTAGAAGGCGAAGGTTGCCTAAATTTCTTGGTAGGAGTTCTGTAAGGAGGTCTGAAAAGTAAATGCAGGCAGGAGGACCATCAAAGACCAAGAGCCCCCCTCGCCACTAAGGATGAGCTCCGGCGTGTTCGCAGAGAACACGTGCAGAGCCCGCCAGGAAGTCGGCACCCGCGCTGCGCTAATCACAGGCAGGCAGACATTTCCCGATCTCTGCAGCCGAGCATCGGACAATGTCTGCCTGGCTGTGATTAGCGCAGCGCGGGTGCCGACTTCCTGGCGGGCTCTGCACGTGTTCTATGCGAACACGCCGGAGCTCATCCTTACTCCCCACCTTAGAGCCTCCTTGAGCAGTACAGCCTCTTTTTCCCTCAGAGCCCTGCTGTCCACCTACCCTATCAATTGCCCAGAGCCATTCAACTCCACCACCCCCTCAGGGGCCCCAAATTCCTCTAGCCTCAGTACCCCCTGAGATGTTCCTCAGCTCCTCTCCAGTATTTTCCTCCCTCTGACACCAATGATGGAAAATATTCTTCATGGCAGGCTGGGGAATGTTTACTTCCTCCTGACCAGCAATGTAAGGGGCTCTATGCTCCATACTCCCGACCCCGGCACTCCATCGTTGTGTTGGCTGCATATTGTAATGATTTCCTATGGGCTGCTTGTGTAGTGTAATAATTGAGCATTGTAGGCCATGTATGGTCATTGTCGTGTCTATTTATTGTCTGGACTGTTTGTTTAGAGGAACATATTACTAGAATTTATCTTCAAAATTAAGGAACAGTTCCGGCCCTGTAAGTGGGGGGGAATGTTCTGACCCTGAAGGAGTTAATCTAAGTTTCCACACTATATATGTGTGTATCATCATCTGCTGGAGATAAAAGACGTCACAGTGACTATGGAGGAAGAGGACGGACATAACATGAGGTTACTGGGTGTAAATAGAAAATAAGATCTTATTACCTCCTCTGCTGCCACTTTCAGGAATGTCGCCTCACTACTTCCTCCCGCCTCACCTCTCACCAGGAATTTTCTATTTATATCTGACATCACTTCCTGTCTGTACCTGATACCACTTGACTTCCATAGAGACTTCCTGTCTGGATAAAAGTGAGATCACCATCTTGTGGAGCTCAGAGGAACTGCAGGCCCGAGAAACGTCTCCTTGTGCTGTGTGTGTATGTACTTATAGATGGGGTCATCTCCACTCCCACCAAGGGGTAGAGAAATACACTGCTCAAAAAAAATTAACGGAACACTTTGAAAACACATCAGATCTCAACGGGCAAAAATCTCATTCTGGATATCTATATTGGTATGGACTGGGTAATGTTTTAGGATCTATACTGGTATGGACTGGGTAATAGACATGTGCAATTTTTTAAGTTACGAATACGTTTTCCGTCAATTTTCGTTATTTTAGTTGATTCGTTAACATACGAATGGTTTAGCGCAATTAATAACGAATAACGATATTTTCAAAATAACGAATATGAAAAACAACGAAGATACGAAAGATGAAAGAAACGAAAACATAGAAACAATGAAAATACCGAACCCAAAAAAAAAAATAATTACGAAAAACAAAATGAACGAAAATGCAAACTTACTAATATTCGAAGACCGAAAAGAAAACAACCGAAATGCCGAACAAAGACTAAAAAACGAAAATCAAAACTAACGAAAAATAAATTACGAATCTTTGGAAAACTGAAATGAAAACAACGAAAATACGAAATAATGTAAATTAGCTTTGGTTAGTACTGAAATATTTCTGGACATTGACCAATAGCCACTGAGCGCTGTCCCTTTCCTCTGAAGAGGTTTGTTCCTTCCCCCAATGAGCTTCTTTCTCATTACCTCCTGGCTCCTTGTGTCTTTTTCTGTGTTGGACTGCAGTGCTTCTAATTTCTAGATTTGTATTTGTAATATCTGACATATTTTAGTTTTCTTCTACGTCAGACTTCATTCTAGACAGGGTGTGTGTGCTAACTAAGGCAGCCAAGTCAATCACAGTAAAGTACAAATTACAAAATGACGACGAGTAGTGTGTCGAATAAACGTAAAATGTATTCTAACAGAATTACGAATGCAATAAAATCTACAAAAGTACGTTTTTACAATCAAAGGAAATTAGACACGAAAATACGAATGATCATAAAGCAACGAAAATATATTTCTTACGAAAATACGAATGCGGCATGATGGAAAATATAATGTAAATACGAATAGCAAAACAACGAAAATTAAACCAACGTAAAAACGAAGGAACGAATAAAACCATTTTAAAAATACGAACGCGGCAGAATACAAAATATAACGAAAATACGAATCTCGATTCAACGAAAAATAAACTAACAGAAAAAAACGGAAACAGAAAAAAGAGTGTTACGAAAATACTAAAGAGTACGAATACGATAACTAACGTCTTACGAAATTACGACTCGTTACGAATCACGATAAACGAACAGAAACGAAACAGAAATAAATGAAAATTTTTGCTGTGCACATGTCTAATGGGTAATGTGTTAGGATGTATACTGGTATGGACTGGGTAATGGGTTAGGATGTATACTGGTATGGACTGGGTTATGGGTTAGGATCTATACTGGTAAGGACTGGGTAATGTGTTAGGATCTATACTGGTAAGGACTGGGTAATGTGTTAGGATCTATACTGGTAAGGACTGGGTAATGTGTTAGGATCTATACTGATATGGGCTGGGTAATGTGTTAGGATCTATACTGGTATGGACTGGGTAATGGGTTAGGATCTATACTGGTAAGGACTGGGTAATGTGTTAGGATCTATACTGATATGGGCTGGGTAATGTGTTAGGATCTATACTGGTATGGACTGGGTAATGGGTTAGGATGTATACTGGTATGGACTGGGTAATGGGTTAGGATCTATACTGGTATGGACTGGGTAATGTGTTAGGATCTATACTGATATGGGCTGGGTAATGTGTTAGGATCTATACTGGTATGGACTGGGTAATGGGTTAGGATCTATACTGGTAAGGACTGGGTAATGTGTTAGGATCTATACTGATATGGGCTGGGTAATGTGTTAGGATCTATACTGGTATGGACTGGGTAATGTGTTAGGATCTATACTGGTAAGGACTGGGTAATGTGTTAGGATCTATACTGATATGGGCTGGGTAATGTGTTAGGATCTATACTGGTATGGACTGGGTAATGGGTTAGGATGTATACTGGTATGGACTGGGTAATGGGTTAGGATCTATACTGGTATGGACTGGGTAATGGGTTAGGATGTATACTGGTATGGACTGGGTAATGGGTTAGGATCTATACTGATATGGACTTTGTAATGTGTTATGCGTACACACGGTCGTTTTTTGTGATGAAATAAAACAACGTTTTAAAAAACGTCATTTAAAATGATCGTGTGTGGGCAAAACGTCGTTTTATGTCTTCTGAAAAACGACAAAAAAAAAATTCGAACATGCTTCAATTTTTTATGTCGTTTTTCAAAACGTCGTTTTTTGTGTCATAAAAAAATGATCGTGTGTGGGCTAAAACGACGTTTTTAAACCCGCGCATGCTCAGAGGCAAGTTATGACGCGAGCTTGAATGGAACAGAGTGCCGTCGTACGTGCTGAACGTAACCGCGCTTTGCTAGAGCATTTTGAAAAAACGATGGTGTGAAGGCAACGTCGTTTTTTAAAATGAAGTTTGAAAACCGTCGGTTTTTTTCAAGACAAAAAACGACCGTGTGTACGCGGCATTAGGATCTATACTGGTATGGACTGGGTAATGTGTTAGGATCTATACTGGTATGGACTGGGTAATGTGTTAGGATCTATACTGGTATGGACTGGGTAATGCGTTAGGATCTATACTAGTATGGACTGGGTAATGTGTTGGGATCTATACTGGTATGGACTGGGTAATGTGTTAGGATCTATACTGGTATGGACTGGGTAATGTGTTGGGATCTATACTGGTATGGACTGGGTAATGTGTTAGGATCTATACTGGTATGGCATGGGTAATGTGTTAGGATCTATACTGGTATGGACTGGGTAATGTGTTAGGATCTTTACTGGTATGGACTGGGTAATGGGTTAGGATCTTTACTGGTATGGACTGGGTAATGTGTTAGGATCTATACTGGTATGGACTGGGTAATGTGTTAGGATCTATACTGGTATGGACTGGGTAATGTGTTAGGATCTTTACTGGTATGGACTGGGTAATGGGTTAGGATCTTTACTGGTATGGACTGGGTAATGTGTTAGGATCTATGGGCCAGATTCACAGATATCTGAGGCGGCGTAACGTATCGTCTTTACGTTACACCGCCGCAAGTTTTCAGCGCAAGTGCCTGATTCACCAAGCACTTGCGTGTAAACTTACGGCGGTGTAACGTAAAGCCGTCCGGCGCAAGCCCGCCTAATTCAAATGGGGCATGTACCATTTAAATTGGGCGCGTTCCCGCGCCGAACGTACTGCGCATGCTCCATTTTGAAATTTCCCGCTGTGCTTTGCGCGAAATGACGTCGCCCTGACGTAATGTTTTGAATGGCGACATGCGTAACGTACTTTCGTATTCCCGGACGACTTACGCAAAAAAAAAAAAATTGAAATTCGACGCGGGAACGACGGCCATACTTTAACATGGGCTGTCTATTGTTACACCACCTCATTAGCAGCCGTTACTTTGCGACTCGAAAAGACGACTAGCGACGACGTAACGAACGTGCGTACCTTCGTGGATCGCCGTAAAAGCTAATTTGCATACCCGACGCTGGAAAACGACGCAAACTCCACCCAGCGGCGGCCGAAGTATTGCATCCTAAGATCCAAAGGCGTACGAAGCCGTACGCCTGTCGGATCTTAGCCAAATGCCGTCGTATCTTGTTTGTGAATTACAAATTAAGATACGACGCAGCAAATTTGAAAGTACGCCGGAGTATCAGTAGATACTCCGGCGTACTTAGTCTGTGAATCTGGCCCTATACTAGTATGGACTGGGTAATGTGTTAGAATCTATACTGGTATGGAGTGGGTAATGTGTTAGAATCTATACTGGTATGGACTGGGTAATGTGTTAGAATCTATACTGGTATGGACTGGGTAATGTTTTAGAATCTATACTGGTATGGACTGGGTAATGTGTTAGAATCTATACTGGTATGGACTGGGTAACGTGTTGGGATCTATACTGGTATGGACTGGGTGATTTGATGGAAATGAAAATGATCCACCTACAGAGGGCTGAATTCAAAGACACCCCGAAAATCTAAGTGAAAAAATGATGCAGCAAGCTCGTCCATTTTGCTGAAATTTCATTGCAACAACTCAGAATGGTCCTCGGTAGTTTGTATGGCCCCCCCCCAAGTGCTTGTATGCATGCCTGACAACATCAAGGCATGCTCCTAATAAGACGACGGATGGTGTCCTGGGGTATTTCCTCCCAGATCTGGACCAGAACATCACTGAGCTCCTGAACAGACTGAGGTGCAACCTGGCGGCACCGGATGGACCGAAACATAATGTCCCAGAGGTGTTCTTTTGGATTTAGGTCAGGTGAGCGTGAGGGCCACTCAATGGTATCAATTTCTTCATCCTCCAGGAACTGGCTACATGCTCTCGCCACATGAGGCCGGGCATTGTCGTGCACCAGGAGGAACCCAGGACCCACTGCACCAGCGTAGGGTCTGACAATGGGTCCAAGGATTTCACTACGATACCTGATGGCGGTCAGGGTGCCATTGTGTAGCATGTAGAGGTCTGTGCGTCCCGCCATGGATATGCCTCCCCAGACCATCACTGACCCACCACCAAAACCGCTCATGCTGAACGATGTTACAGACAGCATAATGTTCTCCGCAGCTTCTTCAGACCCTTTCACGTCTGTCACATATTCTCAGGGTGAACCTGCTCTCATCTGTGAAAAGCATGGGGCAGCAGTGGCGGACCTGCTAATTCTGGTGTTCAATGGAAAATGCCAATCGAGCTCCACAGTGTCTGGCAGTGAGCACTAAAGGATGTCGGGCTCTCAGGCCACCCCCATGAAATCTGTTTCTAATTGTTTGGTCAGAGACATTCACACCAGTGAACCTTATGTCGGGATCTACAGTATATGGCCCAGATTCACGAACGACTTACGCCGACGTATCTTCTTATACGCCGCGTAAGTTCTAGGATGCGCCGTCGTATCATTGCGCCGTATTCTTAAAACCAGATACGCCTGAGTTCTGTCTCCATCCGACCGACGCAAGTCTCCCACGCCGTCGTATCTTGGGTGCATATTTACGCTGGGCGCTAGGGGCGCTTCCATTGATTTACGCGTCGAATATGTAAATGACCTAGATACGCCGATTCACGAACGTACTTGTGCCCGACGCAGTAAGCTACGCGGTTTACACAAGGCGTACGTCCAGCGTAAAGTTATCTCTCATAAAGCAGGGGTAAGTCATGTTAGGGTATGGGCGCGGGAACAGCGTCGTATTTTACGTCGTTTACGGAAGTCGTACGTGAATGGGGCTGGGCGTAGGTTACGTTCACGTCGTACGCATTGAGCCGTCGGATCTTAGGGAGTATATGCGACGTGATTCTGAGCATGCGCGCGCATGCGTCGTTCGTTTGGCTATTCATTTACATGGGGTCACGGTTAATTTTAATACAACACGCCCACTACCTTCCAAATTTGAATTAGGCGGGCTTACGCCGGCCCATTTACGCTACGCCGCCGTAACTTAGGGAGCAAGTGCTTTGTGAATACTGGTCTTGCCTCTCTATGTTACGTCGGCGTAGCGAATATGAGATGCGCTACGCCCGCTCAAACATACGCCGCTGTCTGCGAATCTGGCCCACTGTGTCTGTGAGACTCTTGCTTACAAGGAAGCCCGGGTTTTGTTTAATCAAGTCAATTAAGCCCCTCCCACTGTTACCAGTTTGTCCACACCCACTGTTTCACATCCCTCAGGCGGCGTCCCTCCTTCTCAAGTTCAAAACTTGGGAGGTGTGGTTATAGGGGGAGGCACCCCAGATGGGGAGAGTCCTCAAAATCTTGCCAGTATCCAATCTCATTCCAACACCTTTCTTAAAAATGTACGCTTGATAAACTGTTGCGCTGCCATCATCAGACATAAAACAATCGGAACTACCACCATTGCATTCTCCAGGGCTTTTCATTACAGTCATTGGGCGCCAGACACTTCTTGGATGTAAAAGAGATGTTATTTCTTTTGACAGTGCTTTTTGTATTTTTGGGGGGAAAGAGGGTTAGGGCCAGGACACCCTTAAGTAGTTATAGATCAAATTGGTAGACTCTAAGACTTCAATAGGAGGACAGCCGTGCAGGGAAAGGCCCCAGCAAGGCGCCACTTCTGCACATGCGGGAATGCTGTCTCCTATGGCAACAGTCTTTAACAGTTCCTAACTCAAACGTAACAGTTCCTTCAGCTCCTACTACTCTTGTAGTTCTTCAATAGTGATGAGCCGAACACCCCCCCGTTCGGTTTGCACCAGAACTTTCGAACGGACGTGCGAACATTTAGAACCCCATTGACGTCAATGGGACTCGAACGTTCAAATTCAAAAGTGCTAATTTTAAAGCCTAATATGCAAGTTATTGTCGGAAAATGGGTTTGGGGACCCGGGTCTTGCCCCAGGGAACATGTATCAATGGAAAAAAAGTTTCAAAAACTGTCGTTTTTTTCTGGAGCATCCAGATGCTTAAAGTGAAAGAAAAATTCCTTTAAATATCGTACCTGCTGGGTGTCTATAGTATGCCTGTGAAGTGGCATGTGTTTAGAACTGTCCCTGCACAAAATGAGATTACTAAAAGAAAAAAGTAATTTAAGACTGCTTGCGGCTTTAATGTAATGTTTGGTCCCTGCAATATGGATGAAAATCACTAAGAAAAATAGCATGGGTTTCCCCACCACCACTCCCCCCCAGGTCATTACAAGCCCCTTTGGCCCTATATACTTTGAACAGCAGTATACAGGCGGTGCAAACAAGACAGGGACTGTAGGTTTGTTGTTAAGTAGAATCTGTTTGTAATTTTAAACTGGTACTTCTTAAAGTGTAGCTTGAGCCATAAAATCTTTTCTTAAGCTTTTCTGAAAACATAGAGAAGGGTTATCACCCCTGTAACATTTGTTTTGCTGTCTGTGTGCATCTGTTCAGAAGATTGCACCTCACTTTCTGTCCCAATGACAATAGATTTTTTGAAAAAAAAAATTGTGAAACAAGGATTGTGATAAAGCATCAGTGGACAGGAGACACTTCTTACAGAAGAGAATTTCCCTTCCTAGGGGTAGATTTCCTCTCACTTCCTGTTGTCTCTTTCCGTTTGCAAGTAGGAGTCGTTTGTAAGTTGGATGTTTGAAAGTAGGGGCCTGCCGTATATACTGTGCAGAAATTTGGGCCCTAGGTGTTGGTGTTGCCACAACACTGTAAGCCCTCACAGTTAGTCTTGGTGGGCGCTGGAACGCCCTGCTGTGAAATATTAGATCAAGAATTGTAATTACATGCCCCTGTTGAACAGGGGCAGAAAAATTGGGCCTTAGGCACTGGTGCTACAACACTGCAACCCCTCACAGATACTCTAGTTGGAGCGCAGCAAAGAGCCCTGCTGCAAAGTATTGCATCAAAAATTGTAATTACATGCCCCTGTTAAACAGGGGCAGAAAAATTGGGCCTTAGCCACAACAATTTTCTTACAAGCTATCAGCAAGATCATTGAGGAGGAAAAGGATATTCACTCAGCATAACAGGACAGTCACTCAGCATCAGCATAGGCAGTCTTGAAGGGATCTGACATTTAAAAAAAAATTACTCAGTTACATCAGCATCAGGTGCTTGTGGTGATCCAAGCCTGATTCATTTTTATAAAGGTCAGTCGATCGACGGAGTCGGTGGAGAGGCGCACCCTGTGATCGGTTACAAAGCCTCCAGCAGCACTGAATGTGCGTTCTGAAAGAACGCTGGATGCAGGACAAGCCAGTAGTTCAATTGCGTACTGTGCAAGCTCTGGCCAGTGATCCATCCTCAAGACCCAGTAAGCCAGAGGATTTTCGGTTGGGAAAGGTGTCCAAGTCTGATCTTGCCCCTAGGTATTCCCGCACCATGTAAAACAGACGCTGGCGATGGTTGCTGGAACCGGTCATACCTTGGGGCTGCGGACTAAAAAATTGTCTGAACACATCGGTCAGACGGCCACCTTCTTCACCGCTCCTTCTGTGACTGACCAAAGCCTCAGCAACACGTTGTCCAGGACCAGGATTTTGTAACCCCCCAGTCTCTGGGAACGCATTGCACAGACCTTTCTGCAAGGCCTCCTGAAGATGTTTCATCTTCTGTGCCGGCAAGGTAAGGTCCGCAACCTTATTCTTGTATCGTGTATCAAGGAGAGTTGCCAGCCAGTAATGATCCCTCTCCTTGATAGCATGAATACGAGGATGCTTCCGCAGGCTTTGCAGGATCAGGGAGGCCATGCAGCGTAGGTTTGCTGAGGCATTCGGTGTGGAGTCCTCTGGGTCACTGAGGACGACATGATCCGCAGCCACCTCATCCCAGCCACGTACAAGTCCATGGGTTCCTTGGGACTGTAATTGATCCCTTATAGACTGCTGCTGAGTGCTAGGCTCCACCTCCATGCTGACACAATCCTCCTCCTCCTCTTCCTGTGTGATAGGTGGGCAAGCAGGAACACTGTCTGGATAAAGAGGGCCTTGAGAGGTAAGTAAGTCCTCCTCTTCCTCCCTCTGTTCTGCCTCAAGGGCCTTGTCCATTATTCCACGCAGCGTGTGCTCCAACATGTGAATAAGAGGGACAGTCTCACTGATGCATGCACTGTCACTGCTCACCATCCTCGTGGTCTCCTCAAATGGTGACATGCATCCCTGATCAAGGCCCACTGGTGTGGGGGAAAAAAAACCAAGCTCCCCTGACCCAGTTCTGCTGCCATATTGGCACAGATACTCATTGATGGCCCTCTGCTGCGTGTGCAGCCGCTGCAGCATGACCAACGTAGAGTTCCACCTGGTGGGCATGTCACAGATTAGGCGGTTCTTGGGCAGGTTGTATTCCCTTTGGAGGTCTGCCAGCCGAGCACTGGCATTATATGACCGTCGGAAATGCACACAGACTTTCCTGGCCTGCTTCAGGACATCCTGTAAGCCCGGGTACTGCCCAAGAACTGCTGCACCACCAAATTAAGGACATGAGCAAAACAGGGCACATGGGTCAGTTGTCGCTATCGCAGGGCGGAGAGGAAGTTGGTGCCATTGTCGCAAACCACCATTCCTGGCTTAAGCTGGCGTGGCGTCAACCACCTCTGAGCCTGCCCCTGCAGAGCTGACAGAACCTCTGCCCCAGTGTGGCTCCTGTCTCCCAAGCACACCAGCTCTAGCACCGCATGGCATCTCTTTGCCTGTGTACCTGCGTAGCCCCTTGAACGCCTACGGAGCACCGCTGGTTCCAAAAACACATCAGCACAGGAAGAGGCCACAGAGGAAGAAGAAGAGGAGGGGGTGGAGGAGAGAGGTGTGTCACAACCAGTTGTAGCATTTTGGAGGCGTGGTGGCGGAACAACCTCCAACACTACTGTACCTTGTCCTGCGTCCTTCCCAGCTGCCAGCAGAGTCACCCAATGCGCCGTGAAAGAGAGCTAACGTCCCTGTCCATGCCTGCTGGACCATGAGTCAGCGGTAATATGCACCTTACCACTGACCGCCCTGTCCAGCGAGACATGGACATTGCCTTCCACATGGCGGTAGAGAGCCGGAATCGCCTTCCGTGAGAAAAAGTGTTGTTTGGGAACTTGCCACTGAGGTACCGCACATTCCACAAACTCACGGAAGGGGGCAGAATCTACCAACTGAAAAGGCAACAGTTGAAGTGCTTTCAATTTAGCTAAGCTAGCATTCAACCGCTGGGCATGTGGATGGCTGGGAGAGAACTTCTTTCGGCGCTGCAGTAGCTGGGGCAGGGAAATTTGCCTGGTACAATCTGCCATCGGTGTACCGATAGTAGATTGCCCGCATGCCCAGCTGGTGAGGGGCAAGGGGAGGTCCGCTTTGTTCTTTGGTGTGGGTCTTTGAGGTCTTTGCCAACGAACTGCATGGCAGGTCGACATATGTCTGGTCAAGCATGTGGTGCCCAAGCGGGTGATGTTTTGGCCACGCGAGATACACTTGAGACATATGTTGCAAATAGAAGCATTGCGATCTGATGCACTCGTCTCAAAAAAAGCCCACACCAAAGAACTTTTGGAATAACGCTGAGACAGAGCAGCGCCCTGCACATGTGTAGCTCTGCGTTGTGATGCAGTTGGTGTGCTGCCCTTAAGCTGGCCCCTGGAGGGCATCCTGCCTCGTTGGGAGATGTGCCTGTGCCTCCTCCTATCAGGCATCCACGTAGAGTCAGTGACCTCACCATCCCCTCCCTCCTCATCACTGTAGAAAACCTAGCAGTATGCTGCAGCTGGGGGCAACATGACTGCCAGATTGCTGTCCTTCTTGGGCACCCCCTCTCTCTGGGCTCACGTTACTGCCTTCCTCTGTCTGTGTTCCATCATCGGAGCCTCCAAAACGCTGCGCATCCTCATGCAGCATGTACCCAACACTGTGGTCAAACAGTTCGGGGGACTCCTCAGGAGGACATGGTGGGGCTAGGGAAGGAGTGAGTGATGCCATTGAGCAGAGGGAAGAGGACGCCTTGGCAGATACTTTGCCAGACAAAGTAACCTGAGCCTGAGTGAGGGAGGATGAGGACGGCTTGGTCACCCACTCTACCAAGTCTTCGGCACGTTGCGGCTCAACGCGGCCAGCTGCCGAAAACAAGGACGAGCGTGTCCAACGACCACGTGCTGATGAGGATGCACCGTGTCCACGACCAGCACTGTTGCCTCTAGGCGCAGAGCCTGCTTGCCCTCGTGACTCTCTGCCTCTTCTTGCTGTCCTTCCAGACATACTAATGGCCTGCAGAGGACAAAGGCAGTACACACACCTCGTAGCTTTAGGTGCAAACTGCAGAGGACACGGGCAGTACACACCAAGTAGGTTTAGGTGCAAACTACAGAGCACACGGACAGTACACACCAAGTAGCTTTAGGTGCAAACTACAGAGGACACGGCCAGTACACACCAAGTAGCTTTAGGTGCAAACTACAGGAGGACACAGGCAATACACCACGTGAGAATACTGCAGCTAGCACAATCAACTGCCTGCCAGTAAATTAGGAAGAGCTGATCTAGCTAAACTATACAGTGTATAATATATATACATACATACACACACACACACACACACACACACACACAACACCCTATACATACTGTAACTTTAACTAACTAGCCTGCCTGCTCTCTCTCTCTCTAGGACTGATCTCTAACCACCGCCGCAACACACTACACAAGGCCGACCTGCTGGTGGCCTTTTATAGTGTGCGGCGTGTACTAAACCTCCTGAGCCATAACTGGCCAAAGCCACCCCCTCTCCATGGGTCAAAGTGCATGCTTGGCCAATCATCAGCCAGCAATGCCGCATTATGGGCCGTGACTCGAATTTGGCGCGAACGGCCCGTAACGTTCGTATTTAGACGAACGATCGAACATACGATGTTCGAGTCGAACATGGGTTCGACACGAACACGAAGCTCATCCCTATTCTTCAATACCGTGCTCCCGGTCTCTCACTAGACCCTCTGATTCCCCTGACTCTGAATCCCTTGAGCGCCTCCAAAGTTGTTGGTGGTCACCCTGAAGCATCGCCCACGCTTTCCTGCTGGGTCCCTAGCTTGGCACTCCAGAAACTCTTCAAGCTTCACCCCTGCTGACCGGCTCAGTCCCTGGCTTGACACACAAGGCTGCTCTGCAAGCGCCTCCTACGCTGGTTGGGTCCCTGACTTGATCGCCGCCTGAAGTTTCCCCGATTCTCCACCGTGCCGGTTTAGGGAGAATGCTGCTCCGGTACTTTCTTCAGTTACTCACTGTGGTCCCTGGTAAAGGTGGTTGGTCCCTTTGTGGTGACAGCTTCCCCTCTACCTCTGACCATGGCAGGTTCTCCGGCCGACAGAACCGTCACTTCTGATTGGACTGCAAGCCGCAGTCCCAACCCTGTGCTGCTCTCTTACTTCTGGATAGGCCCTCACTTCTGGATAGGCCCTCACACAGCCTGGCAGCCAGATGCCCCCGTGATAGGCCCAATCTCCGGCCTAGCAACCCGGGGCATACGACACACGTCCACCCAGACAGCCATCCAGGTGGCAAAGAACCCCAATCACCTGAATATATAGGTTCTCCCAGCAGACCAAGGGATTCAAGAAAACCCCTGCCCATTGGCTGAGATACCCCATACAGTGGAACCTTGGATTGCGAGTAACACGGTTAACGAGCGTTTCGCAATACGAGCGCTGTATTTAAAAAAAAAAACGAGACTCGGTTTGCAAGTGTTGTCTCGCAAAACAAGTACGATTCAGGCCAAAGCGATGTGCAGTACCGCTTTTGGCCTGAGGTGGGGGGCGCCGGAGCTGAGCCGGACGTCGCCAATCACAGAGATCAGCGCCATTCGGAAGTTCACGGAAAGGCCCGAGGACAGCACGGCTCGGGTGGGAAGTCTTTCCGAGGTCAGCCGAAGCATTCTCTGGCTTTTTCTGAGGCTCTCCGGCCCCCCCCCTGTCTCTGGCCACATGTGGTATTGCATTCCGCTGAAGTCAATGCGGAACAAAATGTTTTCGTTTCCATTGACTTCAATGGGGAAACTTGCTTTGATATGCGAGTACTTTGGATTACGAACATTCTCCTGGAATGGATTATGCTCGTAATCCGAGGTTACACTGTATACCTATAACCTGACCTTGGGTTGTCATTCTCATATCTAGTACCGCCAAGTCCCCAGCCACCTAGTGGTAGAAGAGAAAAGTGCAACAAGGCCAAACTTAGGGAGAAATCAATAGACTTCTATCAATCGACCAAGACTACACTTGGCAAGTCAATTTGTGAGGAGCTCCCTGACTAAACCCCAGGGTGCTACAGATGTATACTCAGAGGTGAACTTTTTTTTTTGGGGGGGGGGATTTGTGCTAGAGGGGGATGGGAGAGATTTGTACTGGGAGCAGGATTTTGAAGTGGGGGGAAAAGGATGTATAATCAGAGGTGAAATTTGAAGGATAGAGGATGAGTGCTAGGAGAGGGGATTTGTGATGGGATTTTGCAATGGGGAGAGAGGATGTATACTCGGAGGTGACATTTGACGGGTAGAAGATTTATGAGGGAGTAGGGGAATTTATTCTTGGGGGGGTACGTATGCAGATTAGTGCTCACTTTTTTGGGTGGGTTGGGGGGGGGTTTCTGACACATAATGCTCATACATCTTGGGGGGGGGGCACAGATTTGAACGTTCTCCCTGGGCTCTAGGTGACCTTCTCTCAGCATCGGTCCAAGGTATTTAGTAAGAGGCCCGGCAAGTTTTTTAAAGTTGTAATTATTTTTCATAATTTTTTTTGAAAAAATTAAGACTTTTTTTCCCCTCTAAAGAATAAAGTTTTATTTGTTTTTGAATATACAAGTACAAACAATACAGAAGAGAAGACCTCGGTGAGGGGATTACAGCGACAACCTGACTACATTGATCAGATTGTGGATTCAGTCCATAGCGGCCGATGAACAGAATCCTCAGCTCCATCTAGTGGCCACAATGCAGTATTTGTCCCAAAATACCTCCATCGAAAAATTGGCGAGATAGCACATTATGGCCACTAGATGGAGCCAACGATTTTAGGAAATCACAATTTTTTTTTAGAAACAGACCTGTAAGTGTCTGTGAAATCTTCTCCCTCAAAATGTTCTCAGCCAATGAGAGGGAATGACTTGATTTTTATTTTAAAAGGCCTAGAGGACAGACTTTTAAGTGGTGGTGTTAACGCGTTTCGTCCTGGAAGACGACTTGAGAAAACAGACCTCTTGCAAGAGTTTCCACCACAAAATGTACTCAGCCAATGAGAGGTAATGACTCCATTTTTATTTTTCTCCTGCTATCAATGGCCCACACGGTACAACACGTCATCCATGTCTTTGGTGATCTCTGATCTCCTTATGAACTGTTTCTTACATGATGAAGAACCGCCATGGAGTATATCTGAGGTGTATATCAGGGTGTGCTTCTTCCCCACATGTCCAGTAACATTCATATACAAGACATTTCCCGCACTCACTAATACACCTCGAGGGGTTGTGTGGGACCCCTGATGTACAGGAAGACAGGACTTCAGTGAGGAACATTTCCCTCACTCAGGACAGGAAAGTTACTTCACCACCATGTGCAGTCTCTGGTGTCTGTAAAGATCAGACTTCTTTGAAAAACATTTCCCGCACTCATTACAGGAAAGTGGCTTCTTATCCGTGTGCGATTTCTGATGTGAGGCAAGACCAGACTTCACTGTAAAACATTTCCCGCACTCAGTGCAGGAATATGGCTTCTCCCCCGTATGCAATCTCTGATGTGTGAAAAGATTGAACTTCTGCGAAAAACATTTCCCGCACTCAGAACAGGAATACGGCTTCTCCCCCGTGTGAGACATCTGATGTTTGTAGAGACCGGACTTTTGTGAAAAACTTTTCCCGCACTCAGGACAGGAATACGGCTTCTCCCCCGTGTGAGATCTCTGATGTTTGTAAAGGCCGGAATTTTGTGAAAAACATTTCCCGCACTCGGAACAGGTATACGGCTTAACGTCCATGTGAGATCTCCGGTGTTTCTTAAAACTGTACTTCTCTGTGAAACATTTCCCACACTGAAGACAACAATATGCCTTTTCCCCTGTGTGAGACCTCTGATGAATGACAAGTTGTGAATTTTGTATAAAACATTTCCCACACTCACTACAGGAATACGGCTTTTCTTCTGTATGCAATCTTTGATGTCTAGAAAGGTTGCCCTTTTGTGAAAAACATTTCCCGCACTCGGGACAGGAAAATGGCTTCTCCCCCGTGTGAGACCTCTGATGTGCGACAAGTTCTGATTTTTGTACAAAACATTTTCCGCACTCAGAACAGGAATACGACTTCTCTGCCGTGTGAGATTTCTGGTGTTTCAAAAAACTGTACTTATCTGAAAAACATTTCCCACACTCAGGACAACAAAATGGTTTTTCACCTGTGTGGGACCTCAGATGTGTGACAAGCACTGAATTTTTTACAAAACATTTCCCACACTCAGAACAGGAATGCGGCTTTTCTCCTGTATGCAATCTCTGATGCGTGTTTAGATTTGACTTAGTTGAAAAACATTTCCCGCACTCAGGACAGGAAAACGGCTTCTCCCCCGTGTGAGATCTCTGATGTTCCACAAAATTTGTTCTATGTGCAAAACATTTCCCGCACTCAATACAGGAATATGGCTTCTCACCTGTGTGTGACCTCTGATGTCTGTAAAGATGGGACGTCTGTGAAAAACATTTCCCGCACTCAGGACACGAATATGGTTTATCACCTGTGTGCGATCTTATATGTGTGTTAAGAGTGGACTTCTCTGAAAAACATTTCCCGCACTCAGGACAGGAATACGGCTTCTCCTCTGTGTGAGTTCTTTTGTGCACATTAAGTTTGGATTTCAAGCGGAAACACTTCCAACACTCAGGACAGGAAAACCTCTTATCTGTTGGAAGGACGGCACCGTCCCGCACAGTCTGAGGTTCCTCAGGATAAGAGGAATATGATGGTCTGGCACCGTCCCGCACAGTCTGAGGTTCCTCAGGATAAGAGGAATACGATGGTCCGGCACCGTCCCGCACAGTCTGAGGTTCCTCAGGATAAGAGTAATACGATGGTCCGGCACCGTCCCGCACAGTCTGAGGATCCTCAGGATAAGAGGAATACGATGGTCCGGCACCGTCCTGCACAGTCTGAGGTTCCTCGGGATAAGAGGAATACGATGGTCCGGCACCGTCCCGCACGGTCTGAGGTTCCTCAGGATAAGAGGAATACGATGGTCCGGCACCGTCCCGCACAGTCTGAGGTTCCTCAGGATAAGAGGAATACGATGGTCCATCTACACTGTGTGGTGCCGGATGGACATTTGAGGTAGTCGGGTTTTCTCCTGGACTATACTGTGTGATGTCCTCATCTTCTACTTTACAGTCTGGAGACAAAGTGAGACAATCCTCTGAGGTTTTCCTCATCTCCCGTCCATCTACTAAAATAGAAATACAAAGATTATTACTAGACATGAGCTGATTGGTTCCCCTAAACCAGGACTCCACCCACATCAGGCAGCTTTGTCTCTGAGGATCTTACAATTCCCCCCTCAAGGTAACTAGTAAATGGGTCCTCTGATCTCCTACCAGATCATTTCTTTATTCATGGACCTTAGTCAGTGAGTGAGGAAACAACGAGAACTGTCTTTTATAGGAGTGACAGTGATGAGGGGATTATAGGACGAGGGACCCCACCCCCTCGATCACTCATTGCCATCTTCCCAACACAAGAAGTCCTGCACTTCCTTATTTAATCCATGATTTAGTCATGAATAACAGCGGGGCTGAGCCCCACCAGAGGTCAGAGAGTGAGGATGGGGGAAAACAACCAAGATGAAGACTGGACTGATCCTGAAGACCACCATCATTGGGTTATTGACTCCTCCCCCTCATTATCACTTTCTGTTTAAGGTTCCAATGTTTGGGGAGGTTATCACATCATCCGATATAAAATGTCCAGCTGGTAGGAAATGGGTGTAACAAAAGAGAATACATATTATGTGTATATATAGCAGTGGGGGGAGGGGAGAGAGGAGAAGTCAGGAGTATGTAACATGCAATATATAATTACTGTATATAGGGTAATGGTCAGGAGGACTCATAAAATTGGTGTTCAGTAATCAGTGGTGGCTTATATGTTTACTGGAGACAAGTTGCAGAGATCCCACCCCGCTGCCTCCCATCTCCTGAGACTGCACTCAGTGACTTGGGTCTGAGACTATACAGACATATCCCTCCACCCCGCACAGCCAGCAAATAACAGAGCAAGTAACCCGGAAGAATTGTTCTGTCAGAGTTCTCACTAGACCCGAGCATGAGGCAGAAGACCCAAGGTACATACCCCAGGTGTCTAGGTCAAGCAAACCCTATGGTGAAAATCAAAATTTTGCTGCCAGCTGAACCCCAGAATCTCCATAAATCCAGTCTAGAGACATAAATTGTGTCTGCAGCACAGAGAAGGAAGATTATCCGAGAGGAATACAGGACGGGGAACACAGCTCAGGAAAGTGACCAGGGGATTACAGGCTGATATCACCCAGTCCCCGCCCTACTCTGGACCAATCAGTGAGCAGTATGGGTGGAGGAATGGACTAGTGTTAATGACCCACCTGTGCTGATCTCTGTAGGAGTGTCCTCCTCTATAAATGTCCCCGTTATTCCATCCTCCTCCATAGACTGCTGATCATCCCTCACATACGTCTCTTCTTCTTCTGTTTTCACCTCAAATTCTATATCGATTGGATCTCCACTCTAAACCAAGAGAATGAGAGAGAATATCATCTGTAAGATATAAACTTACATACAAAATCCACACATCATCTCCACCAGTCCATGTTCTAGATGCTCCGTCCCACCGACCTTGTAACAGTGGGGGATGGTGTGACCTTCCTGTGTGGAATCCCGGGAATACAGAGGACGGGGACATCTCTCTGGTGGGTTTCTGTAGCTGGATGACTCCTCCATGGTGTCCTGGTACAGATCTTTGTGTTCTTCCTCCATCACCCCATCCTCAGCATCCTCCTCCTTTATCTCTTCTTTAACCTCAACTTTAGGATCTCTCAGGTTTCCACTCTGAATATAGAATAAAAATGACATCAATGGTAACAATGCAGATAATGTACAGATCCTAATGATACTATCAGTGATTGTTCCTCATCTACCTGATGATGGTGGGGGATGGTGTGACCTTCCTGTGTGGAATCCCGGGAATACAGAGGACGGGGACATCTCTCTGGTGGGTTCCCATTACTGGATCCATCTGTAGGAAACACACACACTGACTGAATACATTGTTTCTATATGTATATCAGATGATGGGGGATCTAGGTGGAGCCTCCGTACTGCTCTCTCCTTTACAATAAAGTCTCCTCTTACCCGGTGATGTGAGGGGCGGCTGATTCTCCATCATGACGTCCTTCCCGGCACCGCTCACCTCTCCTGTCAGCAGCTCGATGATCTCTCTGGTGACTTCTAGAATCTTCTTTGTATTTCTCTATTCTATCAGGAAGGGAGGTGGAGGCAATGTGATGGTCATACGATCTCCAGAGGAAAACTCTAGATTTGAACACAAATAATAAAATCAAATGACATTCCCAGAATCTTCCTCACCTCACTGGTCAGGTCTCAATTTTATTCCATTGGACTCTGCTGATTCATTGGGAGGAGAAGCTGTGGTGGGCGCTATGTGAGGTTTCTGTACACAAAGTCATTTCTCCCGGGTGCGTCCCTCCTCTCCTAAACTGGAAGTTCAACTTTGTCTTTGGGCTTTGCCAGGACACATCATATTCCTGTGATCTCCGTCTACTCCGGAGACTTTACCGATCACATTTTAGGATGAATTTCCGAGACTGGGATCATTCTGGAAAAAAACTATTCTGGACATTTACTACAAATTTCATTTTTCCCTAATTCTTCTTATTTGAATCTCATAAAATAAAGACATACATATTCCAATCTCTCCTAAATAACCCCCCCCCCTCCCGTCACTAATACAAGTAGTATAATCCGTTTGTCAGCAGTGTGTTGTGCTCCTGCTCCTCATTCCAGCATCCTGGTTTTGGCTGTGATGCATTCTTTCTTTCTGTCCACCTGTAAGGTGATTGATGTGGTCAGACTCTGGGTGGAGACCAAAACTGATTTAAAGCCAGCCAAGCCTGCAGTCTCACACTTGTGATATTGTGTTTGTAAGACATGCTCCAAGCTCATATGAAATCACAATCCCATATTACCTCCCTCACCCTTCTGCTTCTCCTAACCTCTGAAGATTAAACCCCAAACCCTGGGCCTCCTGGACCGGTATCAACATTTCTTGATGACTTCTGTGCTTGGCTACCCTACATTCTCTCTTCTGAAATCCCCACAATCATTCACGGTGACTTCAACATCCCTGTTAATACGAACAGATCTGCTACTTCTACACTTCTCAGTCTAACCCCTTCTTTTGACCTGAAGCAATGAATACATGCTTCTACTCACTCTGATGGCAACACCCTGGACCTTTTATTCTCCTACCTATGGACTCCATGCAACCTCTCCAACAATCCTCTCCCTCTCTGATCACTTCCTTATTCATTTCTCTCTCTCCCAGTCTTCCACCTCTTCTCCCTCCAACCACCACAGATACTCGTAGAAACCATCGACACCTCAACCATTCTCTGCTACTGACCACTTCTATGACAAAATCTCACCCCCTGTCCTGCTCCAACCTAGCCCCTTCTGTCTACAATGGATCCATGTCCTCCGCCCTGGACACACTGGCCCCCCTCACTACACACACGAGTCAGGACCCGACCCCTACAACCTTGGTAAACAGATGATACCAGAAGTCTCAAAAAACATAGCAATGCTCTTGAGCTCCTGTTGCGTAGGACGAAGTCTGATGCCCCGTACACACGATAATTTTTCGGCTTGTAAAAAACAACGTTTTTTAAAAATGGCATTTAAAATGATCGTGTGTGTGTGGGCTTCTGAAAAACCAAAAAAAATAAAAACATTCGGACATACTGCATTTTTTAACGACGTTTTAAACGATGTAGTTTTTCAGGTTGTAAAAAATGATCGTGTGTGGGCTAAAACGACGTGAAAAACCTGCGCATGCTCAGAAGCAAGTTATGAGACGGGAGCGATCGTTCTGGTAAAACTACCGTTCATAATGGAGTAAGCACATTCATCACGCTGTAACAGACAGAAAAAGCGTGAATCGTATTTTACTAACACGGAATCAGCTAAAGCAGCGCCAAGGGTGGCGCCATCCGCATGGAACTTCCCCTTTATAGTGCCGCCGTACGTGTACGCGCTTTGCTAGAGCATTTTTATTTAACGATCGTGTGTAGGCAACGTCGTTTTAATGATGAAGTTGGAAAAAACATTGTTTTTTCTAGGAGGTTGAAAAACGTCGTTTTTTTACAAGCCGAAAAATGATCGTGTGTACGCGGCATTAGAAGGATTTTAACCAATATAAATCTGCCCTCCAAAAATAAAATTCCTGTCTTCTCACTGCCAAGCAGACCTATTTTATCGCTCTCATTAACACCTTCTCATCCCGTTCCCATCAACTTCTCTCTACCTTCAACTCTACTTCGCCCTCCACTGCCTTCACTTCAAAAATTAGTCTCGTCACACTGGTGCCCTTGTTACACTGGCATCCCCCATCATACTGTCCCCCTCCTTTCACACTGACACCTCCTGTCACACTGCCGCCCCACGATACTGCCCTTCCCGCCACTCTGCCCCCATAATACTGTTTTCCTATTGTCACACTGCCCCCCCCCCGTCACACTGCCTAGGGACCCTTCTCTTGTCACACTGCCCCCCTCCTGTCAAACTAACTTTCTACTGTCACACTGCCCCCCTCCTGTAATACAGCCCTCTACTGTCACACTGTCACCCCCGTCACCACTGCTCCCTACCTGTTACACTGCTCCCCCCCATCATACTTTCCCTCTACTCATACTGCATTTCTCCTGTCACACTGCCATCCCCATCACACTGCCCCTCTCCTGTCACACTGTCCCCCCATCAAACTTCCCCCTCCCCATCATACTGCCCCGTCACACTGTCCCCCATCATACTGCCCCTCCTTCACACTGTCCTCCCCATCATACTGCCCCCCATCACACTGCCCCCCCCATCATACTGTCCCCTCCTGTCACACTGTCCCCCATCAAACTGCCCCCTCCAATCACGCTGCCCTCCCCATTATACTGCCCCGTCACACTGTCCTCCCCATCATACTGCCCCCCGTCACACTGCTCCGCCTATCACACTGCCCCCCCAGTCACACTGTCCCCCATCAAACTGCCCCCTCCAATCACGCTGCCCTCCCCATCATACTGCCCCGTCACACTGTCCTCCCCATCATACTGCCCCCCACCCAACAAACTGTCCCCTCCTGTCACACTGTCCCCCCATCATACTTCCCCACTCCTGTCACACTTTCCATGTACCCTTCTCCTGTTACACTGCCCCTCCATTATACTGCCTAAATATCCTCCTCCTTTCACACTCCCCACTTTTGTCATATTGCCCCTCTACTGTCACACTGTGTATCATCATCTGCTGGAGATAAAAGACGTCACAGTGACTATGGAGGAAGAGGACGGACATGACGGGGTTACTGGGTGTAAATAGAAGATAAGATCTTATTACCTCCTCTGCTGCCACTTCCATCAACGTCACCTCACTACTTCCTCCCGATTCAACTCTCACCCGGAACTTCCTATTTATACCTAACATCACTTCCTGTCTGTAGCTGACATCACTTCCTGTCTTCCATAGAGACCCCCGGTCTGGGTAGAAGTGAGATCACCACCTTGTGGATCTCAGAGGAACTACAGCCCAGAGAGAAACGTGTGAACACGTCCTTGTGGTGCTGTGTGTGTATGTATATATCCTTATAGATTTGTAGTCTTCCCCCGCAGACACCGGTGATGGTAACTGTTTTTTTTCTTCAAACAGTTACCGAGGCCTCCAGTCACCCAAACAACAGTCCATTCACTCCGGCTCCAATAAACAGTCTCTGGAGTTTGTTAATTGATTACGAATTGCCCTGGGGTGGTAATCAAACACCCTAAATATATAGGCGCCACATCCTAGTTATAGTGTTGGGATGAAAAATATTTTTCAAGCCAACACAGTCTCAGGAGTTTGTCGTTTTGTAATGTATTGCTTGTAGAACTTGGGGCTTGGGATACTCCAAAACGGCTAGCAACATGAATGAGAGGATAGTCTAAACCCTCACATCTGTGGACCGTGTGGTATCTTTCAGAAGAGACTTAGACCCCTTTCACACTGAGGAATTTTTCAGGCGGTTTAGCGCTAAAAATAGCGCCTGAAAAACTCCTGCCCTGCAGTCTCAGTGTGAAAGCCTGTGGGCTTTCACACTGAGGCGATGCGCTGGCAGGACCACTAAAAAAGTCCTGCCAGCAGCATCTTTGGAGCAGTGTTGCCAACCGTCCGTATTTTTACGGACAGTTTGTAAAAAAGGGCACTTTTTTCCCCCGTTCGTAAATGTCCGTGGTTGCGGGAATATGCCAGTAAAAATAGCCGAGATCGGTTCGGCTTGGAACTGCGCTTCGAGATTGGAGGCAGGGGGTGATGGTGGCTGCAGTGGCACCGCAGAGGGGGACGGAGGCAGGGGGAGATTGGAGGAAGAGGGTGTTAGTGGCAGGGGGTGATTGGAGGCAGGGGCTGTTGGTGGCACCGCAGAGGGGGATTGGAGGCAAGGGGAGATTGTGACACCGCAGAGGGGGGTGAAGGCAGGGGGTGTTGGTGGCAGAGGGGGGATGGAGGCAGGGGGGATGTGACTAAATAATTTGCCCTTATTATATCGAAAATAACAAAAATATGTTTTTTTGCCTTAATATCTTCCTTAAATCACATTGCTATTTGCCTAGCGTACTTGTTTGTAGCCTAAATACTGAAATTTTCACCTAAAAATGTAATTTTGTAACTTTTGTGAAATGCCAGTAAAAACGTGGCTGCGCCAGTAAATTTTGGGTGTCGTGCCAGTAAAT
This sequence comes from Rana temporaria, assembly GCF_905171775.1. Classification (NCBI taxonomy): domain Eukaryota; kingdom Metazoa; phylum Chordata; class Amphibia; order Anura; family Ranidae; genus Rana; species Rana temporaria. The sequence goes on along the minus strand of NC_053496.1, from coordinate 186,258,017 downwards.
TTTGAATTGGTAGGTTGGCAACACTGCTTTGGAGCGGTGTGTTTACCGCTCCTTCCCATTGAAAACAACGGGACACCACGGTATTAACACTTTTTCGGGTGCTAGCGGGGGTTAAAACCGCACCACTAACGGCCGAATACTGCCGCAATTCCTAAAAGTAGCGGCACCTCCCGCCACGGTGTGAAAGGGGCATTAGACCCTCACAGCTGGGGACCGTGTGGTATCTTGCTGAACAGTCTTAGAGCATTACAGCTGGGGACCGTCGTATCTTTCTGAACAGTCTTAGACCCTCACAGCTGGGGACCGTGAGGTATCTTTCTAAAGAGTCTTAAACCGCGTACACACGACCATTTTTAATGTCCTAGAAAAAACAAAGGGGTGGATTCAGAAAGAATTTACGCCGACGTGTCTATAGATACGCCGCGTAAATTCAAATCTGCGCCGGCGCATCTTCTTTCTGTATTCAGAAAGCAAGATACGCCGACATTAGCCTAAGATACGACTGGCATAAGTCTCTTACGCCGTCGTATCTTAGGGTGCATTCTCACGCTGGCCGCTAGGTGGCGCTCCCGTGGTTTTCGGCGTAGAGTATGCAAATTACCTAGTTACGCCGATTCACAAACGTACGTGCGCCCGGCGGTAGTTTTTTAAGTCGTTTGCGTAAAGGCTTTGTCGGCGTAACGTTGCTCCTGCTTCTATGAGGCGCACGCAATGTTAAGTACGGACGTCGTTCCCGCTTTGATTTTTGAATTTTTTACGTCGTTTGCGTAAGTCGTCCGCGAATAGGGCTGGACGTCATTTACGTTCACGTCGAAACCAATAGGTCGTTGTGGCGTACTTGGGAGCAATGCACACTGGGATATGTACACGGACGGCGCATGCGCCGTTCGTAAAACACGTCAATCACGTCAGGTCATCACACATCAGCATAAAACACGCCCCCCCTTCCACATTTGAATTACGCGGGCTTACGCCGGCCCCATTTACGCTACGCCGCCACAACTTACGGAGCAAGTGCTTTGTGAATACTGCACTTGCTCCTGTAAGTTGCGTCGGCGTAGCGTAAATACAATACGCTGCGCCGCCGTAACTAGGCGCGCAGGTATATGAATCTGCCCCAAAGTTTTTTTCGATGTGATTCTTGTCAAGCCTGCCTGCCTGCAAAGCGCGGTGACGTACAACACGACGTACGATGGCATATAAAGAGGAAGTTCCATTCAGATGGCGCCACCCTTTTGCTGATTTCGTGTTAGTAAGATTGGTGTGAGACGATTTGCGCTTTTCTGTCTGTTACAGCGTGACGAATGTGCGATCTCCATTACAAACGCTCGTTTTACCAGAATGAGTGCTCCCGTCTCATAACTTGCTTCTGAGCATGTGCGTTTTTTTTCACGTCATTAAAGCCCACACACGCATCAGACCATGGTAGGTGTACCGAACAGCTGCATCTCTTTATTCATGTGGGGGTCTCAGGAGGAGGAGGGGGTAGGTCTGAGAGGTGATCTGAGGATAAGGGGGGGTCAGACGAGGATGGGGGTTGATTGAGGATGTCTAGGAGGGGTCTGAGGAGGAGGGGTTAGCTCTGGGGGGGGCGGGGTGAGGAGAAAGGAGAAAGGAGATCTGTGACGGTATCGGTATGATATCCCCGTCAACGTTCCCTTCTTCCCATAACGACAATCACCCCAATATTCCACGAGGAGGGATATCCCTGGAATCGCCCAGAAAGCCACACATGAGACCAGCTTACTGCTAGAACAAGACACTTTAATGACACAAAAACTCAGCTTATATGTGGTTACAGCCTGTTAGGAACGCCCCCCTCACACAGTGGGGTTTCCCATACAGATTATAGGAGACAAGTCGGAGCCGACCATGCAGACACATTTCTTTAGATAAAGACATCAGGGGAGTTAATTACTACACTGAAGCAATCAGAATAATTAACATCCCACTTCTCTAATCATTTAGCCTGATGATACAATACACATCTTTTAAGGGTAAACACAGATCTTCTTTACACAACACAATAGATCAATTAACCTTTAGAAATAGTGAGGGGACATTAGCACATCAATAACCTGGCTAGCAGGGAGCAGTAAACTGAGACATATAGGCAAATGTATCACAATGGCCCCCCTTTTGCTCCCTGCTCCGGCAAACCCGGTTGGACCTTCCCTGGTCCAGTAGGGTTGACGGGTTCAGAGCTTTTAGTCAGAGGTTAACTCCATTGGCATGACTGACCTCCCTTGACAACTGCTTCAGACTCAGGTATGTCACCGGGTCGTCAGATCACACGCCGTTCAGTCCCCAAGTCTTTGTGCGATCTGCAAAGTCACCAGAAGTCAGTGTGAAGACAGCGAATGGGTCTGTGCGTCGCCATCTAGGTGTCCCGCTATGGGAGGGGGCAGGTTATGGCTCTGAAGTGACAATCACAGGAGATTCATAAAAAGAAAAAGTTATATTTGTTGAAATGCTGTAGCACTGGTGCTCAGAGTCCGGGGGGGGGGGGGGGGGGGGGAATCAGAGCCCCATAAGATCAGCCACCCCCTGCTCCCTCCGCAGCCGCCGGTTCTCCTCTTGGAGCTTCTCCAGCTCCATCTCCAGTTCATGGAGCCTGGGGGGGTCAGCCTGCTGTGACCTCAGGTGGTTGTTCTCCTCCTCCATGCGGCTTATGCATTCCTCCAGCTCTATGTACTCACGGATCAGCTCCTGCTTGCTCATGTCCTGCAGGCTCTCCACGTGGTCCTTCATCATCAGGAACTGGGTGGTGGTGTAAGGGGCCACCGGTGGGCCCTTGGTGAACATCTCGGCCCGCATCTGGGATGCCCGCTGCGACTCCCTCTCCTCCAGTCGCTTTTTCTCCTCCCAGGTCAGCTTGTTATACGGCTTCCAGGACCTCTTCTTCTTGAAGGGTGGCTGGCGGTGCCTCTTTCTGCCCAGCTCCCTCCAGGGCCCCTCCGTCTCATGGCTGTCGCCTATGACCAGCTGACAATGGTGTTCCCTGTTGTCCGTAATACCAGATTGTACCGTGAGGACTTCGTAAACGGTGTCCGATGGTTCTTCCGGACCCAGCTCCTGGAGATCCCAAGCCGAGTCTACACAATGGGCTGCTGCTGGTGGGCGGTATCCAGGTTGAGACCAATTTGACCTGGTGTTGTCACTCATGGGGCAATTCTGCTTAAAGTGACCCAGCTGTTTGCACCGGAAGCAGCGTTGTTCGTTGTCCTCCTGGCGTGGATAGCGAGGGCTAGATGTCATCGGTCTGTTAGGAGGTTGGTATCTAGCGGCTGGTGGGTGTGAGGGCACCGTTTGTGGTGGAGGTTGTACCCGTGGTGTGACCTGGTTTGTCTTGCGAGTATCCGCATATTCATCCGCCAACTTCGCGGCCTCTGGTAGAGTCATGGGCCTGCGATTTCTCACCCAATCTTTGACATCCGTCTGGATGTGATTGTAAAATTGCTCCAGGAGCATTAGTTGCAAAATGTCCTCTGCGGTGGTGGCCTGGCTGCTGTTAACCCAGTTAGAGGCCGACAGGGACAGCTGGCATGCCCATTCTGCGTAAGAGTCTTTCGTGGTTTTGCGTGAGTCCCTGAACTTCTGTCGGTGGGACTCTGGGGTTACTGCATAACGAGCCAGGAGCGCTTCTTTAACCCGGGCGTAGCTATGGATATCCTGATCTGGCACGGTCCGGAAAGCATCAGAAGCTTTGCCTGACAGTTTGCCGGACAATATTGCAACCCACTCTCTTCTAGCAATTCGGTGCAGGTTACATTGTCGCTCAAAATCCGCCAGGTAGTTATCAATCTCACAGTCCTTTTCATCAAAAGCTTTAAAAGCGCTAAACGGAATCTTCCTTGTGTCTGCTGTGCTGTACTCACTGTTCGTAGAATGTGCGGCTGCTTGTTGGACTGCTGCCAGTTTTAACTGTAGTTCTGCGTCCCTTATTTGTTTAGCCTCCTCCGCTAACAGGTCCATCACTTTCAGAACCACATCCGGCGTTGGGTTCGGGCCGAACCACGCTAGCTTCTCTCTCATTAGCTTGTTGGTTGGTGACTCCTCCTGAATCACTGGTGTCTCCATCTCTTGTACTGCTGGCGTTGCTGCAATCCCCTCCTCCTGGTCTAGCTCCATTAATTCTGCTATGATGACCCGCTTGGTTTTGTTGCTAGCAATCCTTCCACGAACTTCCAGTAGTTCTTCCAGTGTCTGCTTGGAATCCGGGTGTGATGGGGAATAGAAGGGAAGATCCCGCTGCTACCAACCAATTGTGACGGTATCGGTATGATATCCCCGTCAACGTTCCCTTCTTCCCATAACGACAATCACCCCAATATTCCACGAGGAGGGATATCCCTGGAATCGCCCAGAAAGCCACACATGAGACCAGCTTACTGCTAGAACAAGACACTTTAATGACACAAAAACTCAGCTTATATGTGGTTACAACCTGTTAGGAACGCCCCCCTCACACAGTGGGGTTTCCCATACAGATTATAGGAGACAAGTCGGAGCCGACCATGCAGACACATTTCTTTAGATAAAGACATCAGGGGAGTTAATTACTACACTGAAGCAATCAGAATAATTAACATCCCACTTCTCTAATCATTTAGCCTGATGATACAATACACATCTTTTAAGGGTAAACACAGATCTTCTTTACACAACACAATAGATCAATTAACCTTTAGAAATAGTGAGGGGACATTAGCACATCAATAACCTGGCTAGCAGGGAGCAGTAAACTGAGACATATAGGCAAATGTATCACAAGATCTAAAGGCTGAATTTCCCCCTTGTACTTGCAGATCATCTGGAATTTAGAGGCAACTTCTTCCCCTCTCCAGTCATGTGATATATCACATGACAAGGGGATAGAGGGCAGCCCCTTTCGCCACCTCCAGAAGTGATTAAGTGACTAATTAGCCACTCAGATCACATCTTCAAAAAAAGAGTATCGCGGGCTGAAAAGATCGATGCCGGGATGATGCCTGTAGGTGCGCCCACCATTCCGGTATAACCACGGAAACCGGAGGATGTCCATATGTTGGCCACCAGATGGAGCCGATGACCACAGGAAATTACTGAAAAAAAATATGACCAATACCGGTCACGGCTGGGGGGATGGGCGTCACATTTGTTCTGGAGTTTTATTGATAGGAAACTCCTATCCTCATATTGATTGGCGGTTCCAAATAAATAACTACTGCAGGAGGGAACAGACACAGAAGATACACTCCGCCTCTTCCCAAATAACTGTTGTGTTTTATTATGACACAATGGAAGGTTTTTATACACATGATTACGTAGCGATCACATTAATATTACATATGGTATGTTGGATGATTTCTAGAGACATCGACACATCCTGCCCTCTCCTGTCACACTGCCCCCTTCTATCATACTGCCCTCTCCTGTCACACTTCCCCCTTCTATCATACTGCCCTCTCCTGTCACACTGCCCCCACCATACTGCCCTCTCCTGTCACACTGCTCCCACCATACTGCCCTCTCCTGTCACACTGCCCCCTCCTGTCACACTGCCCTCTCCTGTCACACTGCCCCCACCATACTGCCCTCTCCTGTCACACTGCCCCCTTCTATCATTCTGCCCTCTCCTGTCACACTTCCTCCATCATACTGCTCCCTCCTGTCACACTGCCCCTTCCTGTCACACTGCCCCCACCATACTGCCCTCTCCTGTCACACTGCCCCCTTCTATCATACTGCCCTCTCCTGTCACACTGCCCATCATTCTGCCCTCTCCTTTCACACTGCCCCCCATCATACTGCCCTCTCCTGTCACACTGCCCCCATCATACTGCTCTCTCCTGTCACACTGTCCCCTTCTATCATACTGCCCTCTCCTGTCACACTTCCTCCATCATACTGCCCCCTCCTGTCACACTGCCCCCTTCTATTATACTGCCCTCTCCTGTCACACTTCCTCCATCATACTGCCCCCTCCTGTCACACTGCCTTCATCATACTGCCCCTTCCTGTCACACTGCCCCCATCATACTGCCTCCATCATACTGCCCCCTCCTATAACACTGCCCTCTCCTGTCACACTGTCCCCTTCTATCATACTGCTCTCTCCTGTCACACTGCCCCCTTCTATCATAATGCCCTCTCCTGTCACACTGCCCATCATTCTGCCCTCTCCTTTCACACTGCCCCCCATCATACTGCCCTCTCCTGTCACACTGCCCTCTCCTGTCACACTGTCCCCTTCTATCATACTGCCCTCTCCTGTCACACTTCCCCCCCCCCATCATACTGCCCTCTCCTGTCACACTGCCCCCTTCTATCATTCTGCCCTCTCCTGTCACACTTCCTCCATCATACTGCTCCCTCCTGTCACACTGCCCCTTCCTGTCACACTGCCCCCACCATACTGCCCTCTCCTGTCACACTGCCCCCTTCTATCATACTGCCCTCTCCTGTCACACTGCCCATCATTCTGCCCTCTCCTTTCACACTGCCCCCATCATACTGCCCTCTCCTGTCACACTGCCCCCATCATACTGCCCTCTCCTGTCACACTGCCCTCTCCTGTCACACTGCCCCCTTCTATCATACTGCCCTCTCCTGTCACACTGCCCATCATTCTGCCCTCTCCTTTCACACTGCCCCCCATCATACTGCCCCCTCCTGTCACACTGCCCCCTTCTATTATACTGCCCCCTCCTGTCACACTGCCTTCATCATACTGCCCCTTCCTGTCACACTGTCCCCTTCTATCATACTGCCCTCTCCTGTCACACTGCCCCCATCATACTGCCCCCTCCTATAACACTGCCCTCTCCTGTCACACTGTCCCCTTCTATCATACTGCTCTCTCCTGTCACACTGCCCCCTTCTATCATAATGCCCTCTCCTGTCACACTGCCCATCATTCTGCCCTCTCCTTTCACACTGCCCCCCATCATACTGCCCTCTCCTGTCACACTGCCCTCTCCTGTCACACTGTCCCCTTCTATCATACTGCCCTCTCCTGTCACACTTCCCCCCCCCCCCATCATACTGCTCTCTCCTGTCACACTGTCCCCATCTATCATACTGCCCTCTCCTGTCACACTTCCCCCCATCATACTGCCCTCTCCTGTCACACTGCCCCCATCATACTGCCCTCTCCTGTCACACTGCCCCCATCATACTGCCCTCTCCTGTCACACTGCCCCCATCATACTGCCCCCTCCTGTCACACTGCCTCCATCATACTGCCCCCTCCTGTCACACTGCCCCCTTCTATCATACTGCCCTCTCCTGTCACACTCCCCCCCCCCATCATACTGCTCCCTCCTGTCACACTTTCTTCATCATACTGCCCTCTCCTGTCACATTGTCCCCTTCTATCATACTGCCCTCTCCTGTCACACTGCCCCCATCATACTGCCCTCTCCTGTCACACTGCCCCCATCATACTGCCCTCTCCTGTCACACTGCCCCCATCATACTGCCCCCTCCTGTCACACTGCCTCCATCATACTGCCCCCTCCTGTCACACTGCCTTCATCATACTGCCCCTTCCTGTCACACTGTCCCCTTCTATCATACTGCCATCTCCTGTCACACTGCCCCCATCATACTGCCCTCTCCTGTCACACTGTCCCCTTCTATCATACTGCCATCTCCTGTCACACTGCCCCCTTCTATCATAATGCCCTCTCCTGTCACACTGCCCATCATTCTGCCCTCTCCTTTCACACTGCCCCCCATCATACTGCCCTCTCCTGTCACACTGCCCTCTCCTGTCACACTGTCCCCTTCTATCATACTGCCCTCTCCTGTCACACTTCCCCCCCCCATCATACTGCTCCCTCCTGTCACACTTTCTTCATCATACTGCCCCCATCATACTGCTCTCTCCTGTCACACTGCCCCCTTCTATCATACTGCCCTCTCCTGTCACACTGCCTCCTCCTGTCACACTGCCCGTCATTCTGCCCTCTCCTTTCACACTGCCCCCCATCATACTGTCCTCTCCTTTCACACGGCTCCCTCCTGTCACAGTTTCCCATCACACTGCCCTCATCATACTGCTCTCGCCTGTCACACTGGCCCTCTTCTATCATACTGCCCTCTCCTGTCACACTGCCCCCATCATACTGCCCCCTCCTATCACGCTGCCCTCTCCTGTCACACTGCCCCCCATCATACTGCCCTCTCCTGTCACACTTTTAAGTGGTGGGGTTAACGCATTTTGTCCTGGAAGACGACTTGAGAAAACAGACCTCTTGCAAGAGTTTCCACCACAAACTGTCTTCAGCCAATGAGAGGGAATGACTCCATTTTTATTTTTCTCCTGCTATCAATGGCCAACACGGTACAACACTTCATCCATGTCTTTGGTGATCTCTGATCTCCTTATGAAGTGTTTCTTCCATGATGAAGATCAGCCATGGAGTATATCTGAGGTGTATATCAGGGTGTGCTTCTTCCCCACATGTCCAGCAACATTCACATACAAGACATTTCCCGCACTCACTAATACACCTCGAGGGTTGTGTGGGACCCCTGATGTACAGGAAGACAGGACTTCAGTGAGGAACATTTCCCTCACTCAGACCAGGAAAGTTCATTCTCCTCCGTGTCCAATTTTAGATGACTGTAAACAGAGGACTTCTGTGGGTTACACCTCCACCAATCAGAATAGGACAGTGGACCGATCTCCGTTTGCGATCTCACATGTGTGTCAAGATCCGACTTAAACTGAAAACATTTCTCACACTTAGGACAGGAAAATGGCTTCTTCACTGCGTGCGATCTCTGATGATCGGAAAGAGAGACCTTTTGTGTAAAACATTTCCCGCACTCAGTACAGGAATACGGCTTTTCCCCCGTGTGACTCCTCTGATGCAAGGCAAGATGGGACTTCTGTGAAAAACTTTTCCCGCACTCAGGACAAAGAAAAGGCTTCTCACCTGTGTGAGTTCTTTTATGTCCATCAAGAGAGGTTTTCATACGGAAACATTTCCCACACTCAGGACAGGAATATGGCTTCTCACCTGTGTGAGACATTATATGAACATTAAGATTGCATTTCACAGCGAAACACTTCCCACACTCAGTACAGGAATATCGTTTCTCCTCTGTGTGCAATCTCCGATGTGTGTTAAGTTTAGACTTCTTTGAAAAACATTTCCCACACTCAGGGCAGGAATACGGCTTCTCATCTGTGTGAGATCTTTTATGAGCATTAAGACTGGATATCAAACGGAAACACTCCCCGCACTCAGTACAGGGAAACCTCTTATCTGTTGGAAGAACGGCACCGTCCTGCACAGTTTGAGGTTCCCCAGGATAAGAGGAATACGATGGTCCGGCACCGTCCCGCACAGTCTGAGGTTTCTCAGGATAAGAGGAATACGATGGTACGGCACCGTCCCGCACAGTTTGAGGTTCCCCAGGATAAGAGGAATACGATGGTCCGGCACCGTCCCGCACAGTCTGAGGTTTCTCAGGATAAGAGGAATACGATGGTCCGGCACCGTCCCGCACAGTCTGAGGTTCCTCAGGATAAGAGGAATACGATGGTCCGGCACCGTCCCGCACAGTCTGAGGTTCCTCAGGATAAGAGGAATACGATGGTCCGGCACCGTCCCGCACAGTCTGAGGTTCCTCAGGATAAGAGGAATACGATAGTCCGGCACCGTCCTGCACAGTCTGAGGTTCCTCGGGATAAGAGGAATACGATGGTCCGGCACCGTCCCGCACAGTCTGAGGTTCCTCAGGATAAGAGGAATACAATGGTCTGGCACCGTCCCGCACAGTCTGAGGTTCCTCAGGATAAGAGGAATACGATGGTCCGGCACCGTCCCGCACAGTCTGAGGTTCCTTAGGATAAGAGGAATACAATGGTCCGGCACCGTCCCTCACAGTCTGAGGTTCCTCAGGATAAGAGGAATACGATGGTCCGGCACCGTCCCGCACAGTCTGAGGTTCCTCAGGATAAGAGGAATACGATGGTCCGGCACCGTCCCGCACAGTCTGAGGTTCCTCGGGATAAGAGGAATACGATGGTCCGGCACCGTCCCGCACAGTCTGAGGTTCCTCAGGATAAGAGGAATACGATGGTGCGGCACCGTCCCTCACAGTCTGAGGTTCCTCAGGATAAGAGGAATACGATGGTCCGGCACCGTCCCGCACAGTCTGAGGTTCCTCGGGATAAGAGGAATACGATGGTCCGGCACCGTCCCGCACAGTCTGAGGTTCCTCAGGATAAGAGGAATACGATGGTGCGGCACCGTCCCTCACAGTCTGAGGTTCCTCAGGATAAGAGGAATACGATGGTCCGGCACCGTCCCGCACAGTGTGAGGTTCCTCAGGATAAGAGGAATATGATGGTCCGGCACCGTCCCGCACAGTGTGAGGTTCCTCAGGATAAGAGGAATATGATGGTCCGGCACCGTCCCGCACAGTCTGAGGTTCCTCAGGATAAGAGGAATACGATGGTGCGGCACCGTCCCTCACAGTCTGAGGTTCCTCAGGATAAGAGGAATACGATGGGCCGGCACCGTCCCGCACAGTGTGAGGTTCCTCAGGATAAGAGGAATATGATGGTCCGGCACCGTCCCGCACAGTGTGAGGTTCCTCAGGATAAGAGGAATACGATGGTCCATCTACACTGTGTGGTGCCGGATGGACATTTGAGGTAGTCGGGTTTTCTCCTGGACTATACTGTGTGATGTCCTCATCTTCTACTTTACAGTCTGGAGACAAAGTGAGACAATCCTCTGAGGTTTTCCTCATCTCCCGTCCATCTACTAAAATAGAAATACAAAGATTATTACTAGACATGAGCTGATTGGTTCCCCTAAACCAGGACTCCACCCACATCAGGCAGCTTTGTCTCTGAGGATCTTACAATTCCCCCCTCAAGGTAACTAGTAAATGGGTCCTCTGATCTCCTACCAGATCATTTCTTTATTCATGGACCTTAGTCAGAGAGTGAGGAAACAACATAACTGTCTTTTATAGGAGTGACAGTGATGAGGGGATTATAGGACGGGTGTCCCCACCCCCTCTATCATTCATTGCCATCTTCCCAACACAAGAAGTCCTGCACTTCCTTATTTAGTCATGAATAACAATGAGGCTGAGCCCCACCAGAGGTCAGAGAGTGAGGATGGGGGGAGAACAACCAAGATGAAGACTGGACTGATCCTGAAGACCACCATCACTGGGTTATTGACTCCTCCCTCATTATCACTTTCTGTTTAAGGTTCCAAAGTTGGAGGATGTTATCACATTATTATCAACATGTAAAAGTCTGTGCTCCAATCACATCATCAGATATAAAATGTCCAGCTGGTAGGAAATGGGTGTAACAAAAGAGAATACATATTATGTGTATATATAGCAGTGGGGGGAGGGGAGAGGAGAAGTCAGGAGTATGTAATGTACAATATAGAGTATATAGTGCAGGGGTCAGGACTCCTAATGTTGGTAATCAGTGGTGCCTCACATGTATACATTTAGTGTTAATGACCCACCTGTGCTGATCTCTGTAGGAGTGTCCTCCTCTATAAATGTCCCCGTTATTCCATCCTCCTCCATAGACTGCTGATCATCCCTCACATACGTCTCTTCTTCTTCTGATTTCACCTCAAATTCGATATCGATTGGATCTCCACTCTAAACCAAGAGAATGAGAGAGAATATCATCTATAAGACCAGATGTCCAGAGCACCCCATCCCCCCTTACGAGATGTCAAGTGTCCCCCCCAATATCAGAAGTCAAGAGTCCTCCACCCTCCCTTACATCACAGTGCACCCCCCTTACTTTGTGCTATTGACAGGAAGAAGCTGGGGGTAGAGAAAGTGCAGGAACTGGAGGAGGACCAGAGAAGGGCGGAGATGAGGGGGAATTGCGTCTGCACAGAGAGGCAAAGGATCTGTAGGAGGAGCTGTATCCTTCTGTCTGCTGCCAACTGCTGAGACAAGGTGGGAGCAGAGCCGAGGAGAACACTATGACTGCAGGAGAGGTGCAAGGGCCACATGAAATGACCTGGCAGGTCAGATTCGTCCCTGGGGTCTTGTGTGTGATAAATGTGTTCTGGATGCTTCAAACCACCAACCTTGTAACAGTGGGGGATGGTGTGACCTTCCTGTGTGGAATCCTGGGAATACAGAGGACGGGGACATCTCTCTGGTGGGTTCCTGGTATTAGGTGGCTCCATCATATCCTTGTGTCCTCCTGAAAACTCCTCCATCACTCCATACTCCTCATCCTCCTTATACTCTTCTTTTACATCAATATTATCATCCCCGAGGTTTCCACTCTGAATATATAATAAAACATTCATTGTAACATACATGCTGTGTATAAATCATAACCACCAATAATTGTTCCTCATCTACCTGATGATGGTGGGGGATGGTGTGACCTTCCTGTGTGGAATCCCGGGAATACATAGGACGGGGACATCTCTCTGGTGGGTTCCCATTACTGGATCCATCTGTAGGAAACACACACACTGACTGAATACATTGTTTCTATGTGTTTATCAGATGATGGGGGATCTAGGTGGAGCCTCCGTACTGCTCTCTCCTTTACAATAAAGTCTCCTCTTACCCGGTGATGTGAGGGGCGGCTGATTGTCCATCATGACGTCCTTGTAGAGATCCTTGTGTCCTTCTAAATACTCCCACTCCTCCATGGAGAAATAGACAGTGACATCCTGACACCTTATAGGAACCTGACACACACAATGATACAGTCACCATCCAGACACACCCCTTGTCCGTTACTGGATAATGTCCCAGAATCCTCCTCACCTCTCCTGTCAGCAGCTCCATCATCTTCTTGGTGACTTCTAGAATCTTCTCCATGTTGTGTCTCTCGGGTTTTAGGGAGTCACATGGAGGCACTGTGATGGTCATATGATCACCTGACTTCACAAGAGGAAATCTCTGTATTGGAGAACCAATAGGAAGATCATGTTAGACTCCCAGAATCCTCCTCACCTCTCCGGTCAGGTCTGTGTTTTATTAATAGAGATAAGAGTGATGTCATGTGACCTCCCAGAATCCTCCTCACCTCTCCGGTCTGTGTTTTATTAATAGAGATAAGAGTGGTGTCATGTGACATCCCAGAATCCTCCTCACCTCTCCGGTCAGGTCTGTGTATTATTAATAGAGAAAAGAGTGATTTCATGTGACCTCCCAGAATCCTCCTCACCTCTCCGGTCAGGTCTGTGTATTATTAATAGAGATAAGAGTGATGTCATGTGACCTCCCAGAATCCTCCTCACCTCTCCGGTCAGGTCTGTGTATTATTTATAGAGATAAGAGTGATGTCATGTGACCTCCCAGAATCCCCCTCACCTCTCCGGTCAGGTCTGTGTTTTATTAATAGAGATGTTGTGTCTCTCAGGTTTTAGGGAGTCACATGGAGGCACTGTGATGGTCATGTGATCACCTGACTTCACAAGAGGAAATCTCTGTATTGGAGAACCAATAGGAATATCATGTTAGAATCCCAGAATCCTCCTCACCTCTCCGGTCAGGTCTGTGTATTATTAATAGAGATAAGAGTGATGTCATGTGACCTCCCAGTGTCCTCCTCACCTCTCCGGTCAGGTCTGTGTTTTATTAATAGAGATAAGAGTGATGTCATGTGACCTCCCAGAATCCTCCTCACCTCTCTGGTCAGGTCTGTGTATTATTAATAGAGATAAGAGTGATGTCATGTGACCTCCCAGAACCCTCCTCACCTCTCCGGTCAGCAGGTAGATGATCTCCAGGGTGAGGTTTAGTATCTTCTCAGTCAGGTGACTCCGGTCCTCCTCCATCCTCATTGGTGGCGTCATGTGATCTATACAGGTCTCCTTGTAGACGGATAACTTTGGGAAATTAAAGTAAGAATTATTCGGATGGTATTGGTCACACAATAATAGGAGGTGAGGGGGTTAATAGGAGGGATGCTGTACATTGAAGAAATTATATAAAAATAAGTTGTGCTCACGTAACGTGTAAGGCACTGATTGGCACTTGCAGGTGGCACTGGTTTGGAACTGACAGATGGCACTAGTTTGGGACAGATGGCACTGGCAGGTGGCACTGATTGGCGGTGGCACTGGTAGGCACTGGCTGGCAGTGGTTAGCACCTACAGATGGCACCGATTGGCGGTGGCACTGGCAGGTTTCACACTAAGCCGAGTGTAACTTTAACTGTGTGAAACTAACAGAGAGGAGAGAGAGAGAGGAGCTGTCAGCTCAATGTTGGGGGTGGGCGGGACCCGGTGGGCGGGACCCAGCAGCTAAATTACACCAGCCAATGATTGGGCTGCTTTAGAAAAGGGGTGGGGCCACATACACGTAGCGGCCCGCCCAGATACCATCCCATAGGCTGGTGTAATATAGCTGCTGGGTCCCACCCACCCATTGGCTGGTGTGATATAGCTGCTGGGTCCCACCCGGGTCCCACCCACCCCCGACATCAAGCTGACAGCTCCTCTCTCTCCTCTCTGTTACTTGTCAGTTTCACACTCACCGCGGCACTTGATGCTGCCAGAAGGAAGGAGGAGCGGCTGTCAGTGTAAAATATCGGCCTAATTTTGATAATAATCGGCCGGTTTATAAAAAAATCGCCAAATATCGGCCGATATATCGGTCTACCTCTAGTGATTATTGTAAGCAGCTAATCACATGTTAAATCTGGCAGGCTGACTGCACTCAAGTTGATCGATCAACTTAGGTACATTCAGCCTTCCTATAAATGTTTTAAATCTCGGGCTGGTTCCGCAGGATTCAAACAGTCTATTAGCTGGATTCAGAAAGACTTACGACGGCGTATCAGTAGATACGCCGTCGTAAGTCCGAATCCGCGCCGTCGTATCTTTAACTGTATTCTCAAAATCAGATACGCTTCTCAGTTGCTAAGATACGACCGGCGTAAGTCTCCTACGCCGTCGTATGTTAGCTGCCTATTCACGCTGGCCGCTAGGGGCGTGTACGTTGATTTACGCCTAGAATATGTAAATCAGCAAGATACGCCTATTCACGAACGTACGTACGCCCGTCGCAGTAAGCTACGCCGTTTACGCAAGGCGTTTTTCAGGCGTAAAGATAAACCACCTAAAAGATGGCGAGGCCAATGTTAAGTATGGACGACGGAACAGCCGTCAAATTTCACGTCGTTTACGTAAGTCGTACGTGAATGGGACTGGGCGTAGGTTACGTTCGCGTCGAAAGCATTGACTATTTGCGACGTGATTTTGAGCATACACACTGGGATACGTCCACGGACGGCGCATGCGCCGTTCGTTAGGCGCGTCATTTACGTGGGGTCACGATTCATTACCATACAACACGCCCACTACCAGCCTACTTTGAATTACACGGGCTTACGCCGGCCCATTTACACTATGCCGCCGTAACTTAGGACGCAAGGGGCCAGATTCACAAAGGTTAGCGGATCTTTAGATCCGTGTAACCTATGTGAATTAAGATCCGCCCTCGCAAGTTTGTGAGGAAAGTGTCAAATTCACAACACACTTACCTCCAAACTTGCGACGGCGGATCCTAACTCCCCCAGCGGAATTCAAATTCCGCGGCTAGGGGAGTGTCATATTTAAATCAGGCGCGCTCCCGCGCCGATTTAAATACGCATGCGTCGTCCGGGGAATTTCCCGGCGTGCATTGCTCCCACTGACGTCAATAGGACGTCAGTGGTTGCGACGTGAGCGGGACTTGCGACGCGCGTGTTCGTGAATCGGCGTACGCAAACGACGTAGGAAATTTCAAAATCGACGCGGGAACGACGGCCATACTTAACAATACTTACCCCTGCTTTTAGAAAGGGTAAGTATACGACGGAAAACCGCTACGGAAACGACGTAAGAACACAGCGTCGGGTCCGCGTACGTTCGTGAATTTCGCGTATCTCGCTGATTTACATATTATTCAGTGTAAATCAGCGGGAACGCCCCCGGCGCCATTTTTAAATCAAAAAAAAGATCCGACAGTGTAACACAGTGTGACACTGTCGGATCTCAGCCCTATCTATGCGTAACTGATTCTATGAATCAGGCGCATAGATAGGACCAGAAAAAATCCGAGATACGATGGGGGATCTGAGATACTCCATCGTATCTCTTTTGTGAATCTGGCCCAAGTTCTTTGTGAATACGGTACCTGCCTTCTAAGTTACGGCGGGGTAGTGTATCTGAGATACGCTACGCCCGCACAAAGTTAAGCCAGTCTTTCTGAATCTGGCTATATAACTTTATTTAGTCTGTTTAGTGTTTGAGAAATTTTTATGAACCCAGAAGCCTCTTGGACTGCCGGTTTTCGAAATTCCCTTTTCTCCGTTGGGTTTGTTTGGTTTCTGAACTGGATTTGATTAGTATTCGATCTGCAGACAAGGAATGATAGATACGATCCTTCCTGTGACTTGTTTGCACTGAGGCAGTGTTGTGAGGTCAATGGAGGGTCATCATGATGTTCAGGAAGGGGAAATTGCTGACTTTTTGACTGGAATTACCATCTAACCAGGATAATTGCCAGAAATCCGGCTGCAAGGCTCCAATCTCTGAGTAATAGGAGTGATGTCACTCTCTGCAGTAAGAGAAAGGTTTGAATTGGATAGCAGGAGGATGCTGCTGGTGGTGGTAAAGTAGAGAGCTGTGTGCGTGTGGGGTGGGTGTCTGTTCTCTTCCCTCCAATGGCAGCCCAGTGTGGGTAGGAGGAGGACAACGGGCGTTGAGAGGTTTGTTTTCTGTTGGTTGCCAAATATGTGGTTTTATCAAGGACATTGTACATGGGGGTGGTGGGACACTGGGGCTCTGAAATCCCAGCA
This sequence comes from Rana temporaria, assembly GCF_905171775.1. NCBI lineage: Eukaryota > Metazoa > Chordata > Amphibia > Anura > Ranidae > Rana > Rana temporaria. Next base: position 186,241,210 of record NC_053496.1, on the reverse strand, counting down.
CCGGGCACTGCCAGACCCTGTGTCCTGGGAATGTACTGGACTGCGCCACAAAAAAACCCAAGCGAGCAAAGTCCTTTCTTGTATAGAGAGGTATGGACTCCAGAGAGAGAGATATCATCCCCCCCCCCCCTGTACAAATCATTAGTAAGACCTCATCTGGAATATGCAGTTCAGTTTTGGGCTCCAGTTCTAAAAAAGGATATCGGGGAACTGGAGAAAGTGAAGAGAAGGGCAACCAAACTGATAAGAGGCATGGAGGAGCTCAGCTATGAGGAAAGATAAGAGGAGCTGAATTTATTCTCTCTTGAGAAGAGGAGATTAAGGGGGGATATGATCAACATGTACAAATATATTAGGGGTCCATATAGTTAACTTGGTGTTGAGTTATTCACTTTACGGTCATCACAGAGGACAAAGGGGCGCTCTTTACGTCTAGAGGAAAAAAGATTACGGGCCAGATTCACAAAGAGATACGACGGTGTATCTACAGATATCTACAGATACACCATCGTATCTCTGACTTACACTGGTCCTATCTATGCGCCTGATTCATAGAATCAGATACGCATAGATAGGGCTAAGATCTGACAGTGTTACACTGTGTTACACTGTCGGATCTTTTTTTCAATTTAAAAATGGCGCCGGGGGCGTTCCCGCTGATTTACGATAAATTATATGTAAATCAGCGAGATACGCAAATTCACGAACGTACGCGGACCCGTCGCAGTGTTCTTACGTCGTTTCCGTAGCGGTTTTCCCGTCGTATACTTACACCTGTTTTTAGCAGGCGCAGCCAATGTTAAGTATAGCTGGCGTTCCCGCATCGAATTTGAATTTTCCAACGTCGTTTGCGTACGCCGATTCACGAACACGCGCGTCGCAAGTCCCGCTCACGTCGAAACCACTGACGTCCTAGTGACGTCAGTGGGAGCAATGCACGCCGGGAAATTCCCCGGACGGCGCATGCGCATTTAAATCGGCGCGGGAACGCTCCTGATTTAAATAGTACACTCCCCTAGCCGCGGAATTAGAATTCCGCCGGGGGATTTAGGATCCGCCGTCGCAAGTTTGGAGGTAAGTGGTTTGTGAATTAGCCACTTGCCTCCTAAACTTGCGGGAGCGGATCTTAATTCACGTAGATCGAGCGGATCTATAGATCCGCTGAGCTACGTGAATCTGGCCCTTCATCTCCAAATACGGAAAGGTTTCTTCACAGTTATGCCACGTACACACGACCGTTTTTCGGGTTGTAAAAAATTACGTTTTTTTTTTTAATGTCATTAAAATGCCACCTACCTTATCAATGGCCTACAGAGCCTTTCAACTCCCACCACCCCCTCAAGGGTTCCAAAAGTCCTCTAGCCTCAGTACCCCCTGAGATGTTCCTCAGCTCCTCCACTTTTTCTCAGACACCTCAGTATTTTCCTCCTTCTGACACCAATAATGGAATATATTCTTCATGGAAGGCTGGGGAATGTTTTCTTCCTCCTGACCAGCAATGTAAGGGGCTCTATGCTCCATACTCCTGACCCCGGCACTCCATCATTGTGTTGGCTGCATAGTGTAATGATTGCCCATTGGCTGCCTGTGTAGTGTAATAATTGCCCGTTGCAGGCCATGTATGGTCAGGATGGTCATTGTCTTGTTGTCTATTTATTATCAGTGCTGTTTGTTTAGAGGAAAAAATTACTAGAATTTATCTTCAAAGTAAAGAGAATGTTCAGGCCCCCGTAAGTAAATAAAAGACGTCACAGTGACTATGGAGGAAGAGGACGGACATGACGGGGGTTACTGGGTGTAAATAGAAGATACGATCTTATTACCTCATCTGCTGCCACTTCCAGCAATGTCTCCTCTCTACTTCCTCCCGACTCACCTCTCACCCGGAACTTCATGCCTGTCCCCGACACCATTTCCTGTCAGTACCTGACATCACTTCCTTTCTTGGTAAAAATTGAGGTCAAGGGAACTGCAGGCCCAAGAAACGTCTCGTAGTGTGAACACGGCCTTGTGCTGTGTGTGTATGTTTTGTATATCCTTATAGATGGGGTCATCTCCACTCCCACCAAGGGGGAGAGAAATACACTGCTCAACAAAAATGAATTGAACACTTTTGAATCAGAACTCCTGGGATATTGATCTGGTCAGTTGAGTAATAGAGGGGGGGTTGTTAATTTCAATTAACAGCAAAGCAGCTGAAACTGATTAACAGGTGCACTAGATGGGCAACAATGAGACAACCTCCAAAACAGGAATGGTTTTTCAGGTGGAGGTGTCTGACATTTTTTTCCCTACTCATCTCCATTCCATGTCCTCCTTTTCCAGTCCAGGAGATATAGAGAGTAAGAGATGGAGAGAGAGAATAAGGGGGATAGAGGAGAAGGGGAGGAAGAATGAGGGGGAGGGAGAGAGAATGAAAGCTAGCAAGAGAGAGACAGGGGGGGAGAGAGAGAACAAAGGGGAGAGGAAGGATGAGGGGGAGATAAAATAAGTGGAAGAAAGAGAATAAGGGGGGGGGAGAGAATGAATGAATGAAAACTTATATAGCGCAACACATGCGAACTTAATCGCCTCTGGGCGCTTGTTGTTCCTGTCTCCTTTGGTATCAAAAGAGATGAGTCTTGATCTTTCTCCTGAACGCCAAGTGGTTCTCCTCCAACCGAATGCTGGTTGGTAAAACGTTCCATAGTCTGGGACCTTGGACCGCGAATCTCCTTTCTCCTTTGGACTTGTACTTGGCTTTCGGTATCTGGAGGAGATTTTGATTGGTGGATCGCAGAACGCGATTGGGATTATGAGCTTTTATTTTTTCGCATAGATAATGGGGAGCATTCCCATGGATACATCTATGCGTTAGACAGAGTGCTTTAAAAGCGATTCTGTCTTTTACTGGTAACCAGTGAAGGGATCTCAGTGAAGGTGAGATTGATTCCCAAGGTTTTTTCCCAGTCACAAGTCTAGCGGCCGTATTTTGAACGACTTGTAGACGAGCGATTTGGTACTTGGGGAGTCCGAGGTAAAGGGCATTTGCATAGTCCAATCTTGAGTTTACAATAGCTCCCACCACGACCGCTATGTCTTCCTTGGGAATAAAAGGAGTATGAAAGAGAGAAAGCAGAGAGACAGAGAATAAGGGGTAGAGAAAGAAAGAGGGGAAGAGAGAACGAGGGGTGGAAGAGAGAATGAGGGGTAGAGAGAGAACAAGGGATAGAGAGAGAAAGAGGAGAACGAGGGGGAGAGACAGAGAGAATGAGGGGGAGAGAAACGGAGAACGAGAGAGAGACAACGATGGGGAGAGAGAGAGAAAGACAGAACGAGGGGTGAATGAGAGGGAGAGAGAACGAGGAGAGTGAGAGGTAACGGGAGAGAGAGAATGAGGGGGGAGAGAGTGAGAGAAAACACGAGGGGGAGAGAGAGACCAAAAAAAGAAAATAAAAAAACTGCGCTAAACCCATTCTCACGTGAGGACAAAAAAATGTAAGACCTCTAAAAATAGAGGAAAAAAGTGATGATGATTAAGGGGAAGTTGCTGCCTATTCAAAGCTTAAATACTTAAACCTCACAGACATACATACAAAAAAATAGGCGCTCAACCCCAAATATTATCAGTGCAAACACAAAGGGTGCATATACATAAATCAAAACCATACAATGTGATAAACCAAAAGCAAATAAGAGTATATCAATGTACACCCTGTGCCAAATGGGTCAAAACAATATGGGTCAAAACAATATATAAAAAAATTAATCCCAATCAATATATGAATAAGTTGGCAAAGGAAAATAGGAATATTGAAAGTCCCAAAAAACAATATGAACTTGAAAAAATTCCTGACAGCCGGACGCTTCCAAGCAATAGTTCATTAATTGCTGCAGATTTCAATCCGACATCTTGAAGCAACTTGGATCTTACATTCAACCGAAGTAATAAAAATACTGGGCCAGATTCATGTAGCACTTACACCGTTTTTTTGGTAGATGTGCGGCCTAAGTGCAGATTTGCACCGGCGGATCGCTGCGCTGTACCCAGAGAACCAGATTACGCCTCCAAATAGACTTCATCGCCTCGGTGTAACCTTTCCACGCCGGCGCGGCGTTGGCGCAGATTTACGCTGGTCGGATCTGGCGCGGCCATGGTTTTTGTGTTTTAAATATGCAAATGAGGTTTTTGGGCCGATTCATCAACTTAAGCTTGACCGGCGCAGGCTACTCCCGGTGCGCGGAGCTGAAATTTCCGGCGCCAAGTTACACCTCATAAAAGCAGGGGTAACTTTGCACCAAACTTGCAGAGGTCAGCTGGAGAGCAGCTAAAGCAGCAGCGTTACAAACGAACTGAGCAACAACACTTGCTGGACAACACATCTGTGTGCCAACATGCCAGGGGCAGCCACTCTGTGGCCCATAGAGGCGGTCCCCATGTTGGGAGAGGCCCTCAATAATTACAGCCCTCTCCTCTGGGCTGAAATTGGTCATCCGCCCACCTGAGGATTCCTCATCAGCCATAACTGCCCCACCACAATGCAAAAGACCTAGCTTGAAAAAAAAAAGCTTCAGTACATTTGCACCTGCAGGGCGGAAGTCTGGGCTGATTTATGGACTGGGCGTTGGTAGTGGGCCGGCGGAGCTCAGGGCTCACGCCGGGGCGCAGTTCTGAGCATGTGCAGATTGGGGCATTTACCCCTGGATGTCACTGAGCATGTGCGGTCTAAGATGCGCCCCGGCGTGACCCCTGCGCCACGGTCGGCACTTCATTAGCATAGGGTGACTCCCATTTGGCCTTACCCCGCCTTACGCCGTCTAAAATCCGCCCCGCTGGGGCATCGTAGACAAAAAAAGTTTCTTGAATCACCTAACTGACGCTCCGCACTGGACTGGTGTAGTCTAAAAATGATGCACCACGCCGGTGCAAATCTGCACCATTGTACATGAATCTGGCCCACTGACTCTTACAGAATTGTTGGACCCCGGTATTAAGGAGGTCAGAAGAGCATGTGCAGTAGAGGTCGACCGATATGGGTTTTTCTCTGGCCGATGCCGATGCCGATATTTAGAAATCGGGGCAGCCGATGGCCGATATATGAGGCCGATTTTTGCGGCCGATATTTTGGGCCGATTTTTGGATTGGGATGCATTGTGGAGGAGGATGGATGGTGCTGGGCGTGGGTGGGAGATGCGTTGTGGAGGGGGAAAGATGGTGCTGGCTGTGCCTGGGGGATGCATTGTGGAGGGGGATGGCTGGATGTTGCTGGCCTTGGAGGGGGGATGCTTTGTGGAGGGGAAGAGATGGATGGTGCTGGCTGTGGATGGAGGGAGGGGGTGGATGGATGCAGCTGGCCGTGGGTGGGGGATGTATTGTGAAGGGGGATGGATGGAGCTGGCCGTGGGTGGGGGATGCATTGTGAAGATGGATGGAGCTGGCCGTGGGTGAGGGATGCATTGTAGAGGGGGGATGGATGGATGCAGCTGGCCGTGGGTGGGGGATGCATTGTGAAGGGGGATAGATGGATGGAGCGAGCTGGCCGTGGGTGGGGGATAAATTGTGAAGGGGGATGGATGGATGCAGCTGGCCGTGGGTGGGGGATGCATTGTGAAGGGGGGTGGATGGATGGAGCTGGCCATGGGTGGGGGATGTATTGTGAAGGGGGATGGATGGATGCAGCTGGCCGTGGGTGGGGGATGCATTGTGAAAGGGGATGGATGGATGGAGCTGGCCGTTGGTGGGGGATGGATGGATGGAGCTGGCCGTGGGTGGGGGATGCATTGTGAAGGGGGATGGATGGATGGAGCGAGCTGGCCGTGGGTGGGGGATGTATTGTGAAGGGTGATGAATGGAGCTGGCTGTGGGTGGGGGGATGTATTGTGAAGGGGGATGGATGGATGGAGCGAGCTGGCCGTGGGTGGGGGATGTATTGTGAAGGGGGATGGATGGATGGAGCTGGCCGTGGGTGGGGGATGTATTGTGAAGGGGGATGGATGGATGGAGCTGGCCGTGGGTGGGGGATGTATTGTGAAGGGGGATGGATGGATGGAGCTGGCCGTGGGTGGGGGATGTATTGTGAAGGGTGATGGATGGATGGAGCTGGCCGTGGGTGGGGGATGCATTGTGAAGGGGGATGGATGGATGGAGCGAGCTGGCCGTGGGTGGGGGGATGTATTGTGAAGGGGGATGGATGGATGGAGCTGGCCGTGGGTGGGAGATGCTTTGTAGAGGGGGGTGGATGGATGGAGCTGGCCGTGGGTGGGGATGGATAAAATGAGTGTGTATACAGGAGAGGTGTGTGCTCTAACATGTACACACTGTTCCCTCCAGCACTGTCCATTGGATGACACCTGTGAGCTCCCACGTGAGTTGGAGTACAATCACTAGAGAGCCGAGGCACCTATCAGAGATGATAGGAATACTGTACATTACCCCAGTCTCCAGCAGCACGAGAAATGAATCCTTCAGCCACGCTGCTGGTAGCCTGCGCGCCGGCCCCGCCCCCCCTACCTCGACGGGCTGTAGCAGAAAGCAAACTTGTCACAAGCCCGAGCAGCTGCAGTAGTTGCTTGTCTGCGCGAAGAGATCACAAAAGCTTCCTGCATGCTGGGACGGTGGCGGGATTACTTAACATGGGCTCTAGGCTACGGCAGCCGTAGCCTAGAGCCCATGTTAAGTAATCCCGCCACCGTCCCAGCATGCAGGAAGCTTTTGTGATCTCTTCGCGCAGACAAGCAACTACTGCAGCTGCTCGGGCTTGTGACAAGTTTGCTTTCTGCTACAGCCCGTCGAGGTAGGGGGGGGGAGGGGCCGGCGCGCAGGCTACCAGCAGCGTGGCTGAAGGATTCATTTCTCGTGGAGCGGGGTTTAGCGCGGCAGCCGAAAATCGGCCGATTTTTTTACAATAATCGGCCGATGCCGATTTCTTAAAAACTGCCAAATATCGGCCGATATATCGGCCGACCGATATATCGGTCGACCTCTAATGTGCAGCATCAGCCTGCCGGCCCCGTTGTAGAATCACTTAACTTGGGGAGGGGGTGCTTCGATCTTGCAAGAAGAAGGAAAAGACTTCAGCTGTCTCTCCCGGCCGTGTAGCACAGAAGACGGTAGTCAGTTTCAGCTTGAGAGATGCGGGACACTAATTTCTGAATTAGTAGACTGCTAGGGAAAAGGCATCTGAATACTGTCTGCAGTCTGGCAAGCATTTGGCAAGTCGAATGCTTGCCAGACTGCAGACAGTATTCAGATGCCTTTTTAACCACGATACTGCACTATTGGAAATTGTTTCCTTAATCCTCAGAGGTCTGTGGAGTCATCCCAGCTGGGGAAGTTCCATCATCATCATCAGAGGAGGAAGTGAACAGAAGACCCCCTATCTGGTGTACAGGATTGTGCACTTTTGAGGGTCTTGCACTGAGGTGAGCGAGTATTTCCCCCGGTGACGGAGCACCCTTGTTATATGGTGGAGCACATATTGAAATATGAAGATACACTGGAGCACTTTATGTGTGGACTGTTGGGACTTTATGTATTTTTAAATTTTTATAGCACAGGAGTTTATTATTGAATGATTGTTTGTTCACTATTGGGCAGCGCTATCACAACTTTTAGCTTTACCAATGTACTGCCACCGTGTTGTCCACGCGTAGCAGGACACTTCTCCCTCTGAGGAAAGGGCTGAAGGCTAGAAGGGCCTGAAAAGTGGCTCTGAGCTCCAGGATGTTCGTTACTACGCCCTGCGGTCAGAAAAACCAACGTCCCTGTGCCTCTTGATCCCGATGGTGGGCTCCCCATCCTTGTAGACTGGCATCTGACGTGATTATTTCTGGCTGGGGAGGAGCAATGGGTCGGGGCTGAAGTTGGTAAATACACCGTCGTCTCGGTGTCAGTGACGTCAAAGCCGCGCATGCACCGTAGCAATTTGCGGCACCCTGCATCAGTTTTTGGAACTGGCGAGAGAGGGGACAACGCTGTGTGTCACTTCTGGTCGCGCATGCGCAGAGCCGATGGCGGCCGCCATGTTAAGGAGGGCAAGGAGACGGAGGAACTAGGAGGCTCAGCAAGTGGAGAGAGAGGAGAAATAAACAAAAGAAAAAATGAAGAAAGGGCGCGCATATAGAAGACACAGGGGAAAACACAAGACCGAGAAAAAAAGTGGAGGTCGCTGCGGTTAGGCTAAGCCTGTTTAAGGCTTGTATGACACCAGAGCATGTAGACCCCTGAGACCATCAGAATTGGGTTCCCCCCGCCTACTGCAGTGCCACATTGTTGCCACTAGATGGAGCCAATGATCATAGGAAATCACTGAAATAAAATATGACCAATACTGGTCACGGCTGGAGGAATGTGCGTCATATTCATTCAACAAAGTTTTTAGAACCAGTCCTGTAAGCGTTTGTGAAATCTTCCACCACAAAATGTGCCAATGAGAGGTAATGACTCAATTTTTATATAAAAAAAAATTAAAATAGTTTTTATTACGTTTTTACAGATAGAAAATCTTACATACTTTGCAAAACAATTTCCAAGTCATTCATAAAAATACAAAACATTCTCAAAGTACACAAAAATACATAAAAATAGATATAGATACACAAATTGTGTGCACTGAAATACAAAAATAAATCTATGCCGCCATTTTTAATGACTCCATTTTCATTTTAAAAGCCCTAGAGGGCCGCCGTTCAAGTGATGGGGTTAACGTGTTTCGTCCTGGAAGACGACTTGAGAAAACAGACCTCTTGCAAGAGAATAATAGACCTCTAAGTCTCCATACCACAAAATGTACTCAGCCAATGAGAGGGAATGACTCCAATTTTATTTTAAAAGGCCCAGAGGACCGCCTTTTAAGTGGTGGGGTTAACGTGTTTCGTCCTGGAAGACGACTTGAGAAAACAGACCTCTTGCAAGAGTTTCCACCACAAAATGTACTCAGCCAATGAGAGGGAATGACTCCATTTTTATTTTTCTCCTGCTATCAATGGGCAACACGGTACAACACTTCATCCATGTCTTTGGTGATCTCTGATCTCCTTATGAAGTGTTTCTTACATGATGAAGATCAGCCATGGAGTATATCTGAGGTGTATATCAGGGTGTGCTTCTTCCCCACATGTCCAGCAACATTCATATACAAGACATTTCCCGCACTCACTAATACACCTCGAGGGTTGTGTGGAACCCCTGATGTACAAGAAGACAGGACTTCAGTGCGGAACATTTCCCTCACTCAGGACAGAAATGTTAATTCTCCCCCGTGTGAGATCTCTGGTGTCTGGAAAGATCAGACTTCTTTGGAAAAAAAAATCCCGCACACAGGACAGGAAAGTGGCTTCTCCCCCGCATGTAAGCTCTGATGTATGTTAAGCTTGTACTTCTCTGAAAAGCATTTACCGCTCACTGGACAGGAATAGGGCTTTTCTCCGTATGCATCCTCTGATGTCTGTAAAGGTTGCTCTTTTGTGAAAAACATTTCCCGCACTCGGGACAGGGAAATGGCTTCTCCCCCATGTGAGACCTCTGATGTGTGACAAGTTCTGACTTTTGTACAAAACGTTTTCCGCACTCAGAACAGGAATACGGCTTCTCCCCTGTGTGAGATCTCTGGTGTGTATAAAGACTGTATTTATCTGAAAAACATTTCCCGCACTCAGAACAGGAATACGGATTCTCTCCTGTGTGAGATCTCTGGTGTCTATAAAAATTGTATTTATGTGAAAAACATTTCCCGCACTCAGTACAGGAATACGGCTTTTCTCCCGTATGCAATCTCTGATGTGCGTAAAGATTGGACTTCCTTGAAAAACATTTCCCGCACTCAGGACAAGAAAACGGCTTTTCCCCAGTGTGAGACCTCTGATGTGTAACAAGTTCGGTTTTTTGTGCAAAACATTTCCCGCACTCAGTACAGGAATACGGCTTCTCACCTGTGTGCGATTTCTGATGTCTGTTTCGAATACACTTCGATGAAAAACATTTCCCGCACTCAGAACAGGAATATAGTAGCTTTTCACCTGTGTGCATTTTCATATGTCTGTTAAGTCTGGACTTATCTGAAAAACATTTCCCGCACTCAGGACAGGAATACGGCTTCTCCCCCGTGTGAAATAACTGATGTCTGACAAGTTGCGATTTTTCCAGAAAACATTTCCCACACTCAGGACAGGAATGTGGTTTCTCACCTGTGTGAGTTCTTTTATGCACATTAAGTTTGGAATGAAAACGAAAACACTTCCCACACTCGGCACAGGAAAACCTCTTATCTGTTGGAAGGACGGCACCGTCCCGCACAGTCTGAGGTTCCTCAGGATAAGAGGAATACGATGGTCCGACACCGTCCCGCACAGTCTGAGGTTCCTCAGGATAAGAGGAATACGATGGTCCGGCACCGTCCCGCACAGTCTGAGGTTCCTCAGGATAAGAGGAATACGATGGTCCGACACCGTCCCGCACAGTCTGAGGTTCCTCAGGATAAGAGGAATACGATGGTCCGGCACTGTCCCGCACAGTCTGAGGTTCCTCAGGATAAGAGGAATACGATGGTCTGGCACCGTCCCGCACAGTCTGAGGTTCCTCGGGATAAGAGGAATACGATGGTCCGGCACCGTCCCGCACAGTCTGAGGTTCCTCAGGATAAGAGGAATACGATGGTCCATCTACACTGTGTGGTGCCGGATGGACATTTGAGGTAGTCGGGTTTTCTCCTGGACTATACTGTGTGATGTCCTCATCTTCTACTTTACAGCCTGGAGACAAAGTGAGACAATCCTCTGAGGTTTTCCTCATCTCCCGTCCATCTACTAAAATAGAAATACAAAGATTATTACTAGACATGAGCTGATTGGTTCCCCTAAACCAGGACTCCGCCCACATCAGGCAGCTTTGTCTCTGAGGATCTTACAATTCCCCCCTCAAGGTAACTAGTAAATGGCTCCTCTGATCTCCTACCAGATCATTTCTTTATTCATGGACCTTAGTCAGAGAGTGAGGAAACAACGAGAACTGTCTTTTATAGGAGTGACAGTGATGAGGGGATTATAGGACGAGGGTCAGGAGTATGTAATGTACAACATAGAGTATATAGTGCAGGGGTCAGGACTCATGATATTGGTATTCAGTAATCAGTGGTGGGTGAAATGTTTACTAGAGACAAGTTGCAGAGATCCCACACCGCTGCCTCCCATCTCCTGAGACTGCACTTGGTGACTTGGGTCTGAGACTATACAGACATATCCCTCCACCCGGCACAGCCAGCAAATAACTGTCATGCTGCGTACACACGATCATTTTTCGGCGTGAAAAAAAAAAGCAGCCCAAAGGCGAATAGAACTTCCCCTTTAGAGTGCCGTCGTACGTGTTGTACGTCACCATGCTTTGTTCATCATTTTTTAAAAACGATGGTGTGTGGGCAACATCGTTTTTAATGATGAAGTTTGAAAAACTTTGTTTTTTGGACATTTTTAAACACAACGGGGGTAATCCACAAAGATCCGGCGTAACGTAAATTTTCCCATTTAAGTTACACTGCCTTAAAATTTCTACCTAAGTGCCCGATCCACAAAGCACTTACCTAGAAATTTTTGGCTGTGTAACTTAAATTCCGCCGGCGCAAGGCGTTCCTCTTTTCATGAGGGCGATTCCCATTTAAATTAGGCGCGCTCCCGCGCCGGCCGTACTGCGCATGCTCGTGACGTCATTTTCCCGACGTGCATAGCGTGAAATTACGTTACGCCGAGCTTTGTGGATCGCGACGGGTCAATAAAGTTGCGTCGGTAAAAAAAAAAAAAGATACGGCGGAAAAAAAAAAATTCAAAACAAAAAATAAATCGCGTCGCTGGACAGAAGGGTCTGCTTTTACATGGTGTAAACAGTTTACACTTTGCAAACGCAAAATTAGGGCTGCTTTTACAAACTAAAACTTACGGAGAAAAAACGAAGCTGAAAAGCTTCGTGGATCTCCGTAAGTGCTAATTTGCATACCCGAGGCGGCATTTCGACACGAAATGCCCCCAGCGGCGGATGCGGTACTGCATCCTAAGATCCGGCAGTGTAAGTCCCTTACACATGTCGGATCTTCTGCCTAACTATGGAAAACTGATTCTGTGGATCAGTTCCATAGTTAGAAACAGGGATACGACGGCGTAACAGCAGTTACGCCGGCGTATCCCTTTTGAGGATCTGGCCCAACGTTTTTTTCCATGCCGAAAAATGATCGTGTGTACGCGGCATCAGAGAAGGCTTCATCCGCCGATGACACTTCCTGATATTTGGTGTGCAGTACTGTGGTCCAGGGTCCTGGAACTGCCAGGGGAGCTTTCCCCTGTTGGTGAAATTATGTGATCTTTGGGCCACAGTACTGGCGTCCGCCAGTGGGTGGTTCCTGGCAGTGTGGGGCTGACATCACCTGAGTCTGATTGCAAGAGATGTGTATAAATACCCGGCAGACACACTCATACTTTGCCTTGGTATCTTTCCTTGCACACTGACCCTGACCTTGAGAAGCTCTGTATCTGTACCTGATCCTGTGTCTGTCTGTTACCTGAACCCTGAGCCTTGTACATGTACCCGTCTTTCCTGTGATCCATCCATCCTCTCCTTGTCCTGTTTGTTTTCCCTTTCCCGTCGTAAAAAAAACATTGTTTTTCTCGACAGGATTCTTGTCTAGCTTTCCTTGCATACACACTGTCAAGCCAAAATCTCTTCGTTCTAAAATGCGGTGACGTACATAGCAGTATAAAGGGGAAGTTTGATTCCACTGGCGCCACCCTTTGGGCTGCTTTTGCTAATCTCATGTTACTGCGTGTTAGTTAATGTTTGGTGAGAGACGATTCGCACTTTTCAGCCTTGTGCGTTTCAGTCCGCTACAGCTAGTGGTGCAACGGATCGTCATTGATTCGTGATCCGCACGGATCAATGACTTTGGATCGGCACACACATGATCCGTGGCGCAGGTAGAGGGGGGCGAGCAGAGCGGTAAAACACGCTGTAACAGCTGACATTGAAATAGTCTCCGCTCTGCTCGCACTCACACAGCCCCGCCTCCTCCTAACCCCCGCACTTGTTATAGACAGAATGTGTGCCGCAGCCAATTGCCTTCTGGCGCGTCCGGCCACGCCCCCCCGCGTGGATAACTGCTGAGTGATGGACGATGCAAGTGAGCAGCTGTCCCGCTGTGAGCTGTGAGAGGAGCAGGGGGAGGACGGTGCATGGCGGTAGGTGAGGCTCCATGTGTGTGGGGTCGCGTTGGTATGGAAGAATTGACCTCCCTTGGTGGATTGTTTACCCCTTAGGAAGGAGAGGGGGAGCAGAGGGCACATGACACCACCCTCAGGGGTGAGGTGCAGCTGATGTCTGGGGCTGCATGGAGTGTGACAGACATATGGAGGGAATGTAGTGATGGGGGAGGGAATATAGAGGTATAAACACCCACACTCAGTGTATCCCCCCCTCCACCCCATCATAAGAGCCAAGTGTGACCTGACTGTCCTCCATCACTTGTGGGGGAGACATGCCCATGGGCTAAGGAGGGTCAGGGAAGGAGATGAGCATCGGGGTGAGAAGGTGGAGGAAGAGAGGAGCGTCAGGGAAAGGTGAGAGTGAGGCTGCAATGGGGGCACAGTGAGGCTACAATTATTTTTGCTGATCCGAAAAATGATCCGATCCGTGACTCTGATCCGAGGATCGATCTGACCCGTGAGTTTTTTGATTTGTTGCACCCCTAGTTACAGCGTGACGAATGTGCTATCTCCATTACGAACGCTAGTTTTACCAGAAGGAGCGATCCCGTCTCATAACTTGCTTCTGAGCATGCGTGTTTTTTTAAGCATACACACGACCGGTTTTCTCGTCGTAAACCAGTCCGACGAGAATCACGGCGAGAAAATTGAGACTCCCGACGAGTAAATAGAGAGTAGGTTCTCTATTTTTCTCGTCGAGATTCACGACCGTTTTCTTGACAAGAAACCATACACACAAACGGTTTTCTCTGCAAAAAGCTCTGCCAGCAGTTTTCTTGCCGAGAAAACCGTGCGTGTGTACGAGGCTTCACTGTTATTATTTGTGGGTTCTGTTTGGTATTGGTTGTGGTTGTATTTATATTACTTCACTTATCGTTAATAAATCAATATACTTCACTTACACAGTTCTGGTCTTATCTGATACGTGACAATAACAGAGCAAGTAGCGCCAGGAGAATTATTCTACCAAAGATCTTACTAGACCCGGGCATGGGGCAGAATACTCCAGGGGCCTAGGCTCAGCAATGCCTATGGTAAAAATCAACCCTCCAGCTGAACCCCAGAATCTCCATAAATCCAGTCTAGAGACATAAATTGTGTCTGCAGCACAGAGAAGGAAGATTATCCCAGAGAAATACAGGAATACAGGACGGGGAACACAGCTCAGGAAAGTGACCAGGGGATTACAGGCTGATATCACCCAGTCCCCGCCCTACTCTGGACCAATCAGTGAGCAGTATGGGTGGAGGAATGGATTTAGTGTTAATGACCCACCTGTGCTGATCTCTGTAGGAGTGTCCTCCTCTATAAATGTCCCCGTTATTCCATCCTCCTCCATAGACTGCTGATCATCCCTCACATACGTCTCTTCTTCTTCTGATTTCACCTCAAATTCTATATCGATTGGATCTCCACTCTAAACCAAGACAATGAGAGAGAATATCATCTGTAAGATATAAACTTACATACAAAATCCACACATCTTCTCCACCAGTCCATGTTCTAGATGCTCCGCCCCACCGACCTTGTAACAGTGGGGGATGGTGTGACCTTCCTGTGTGGAATCCCGGGAATACAGAGGACGGGGACATCTCTCTGGGGGGTTTCTGTAGCTGGATGACTCCATCATGGTGTCCTGGTACAGATCTTTGTGTTCTTCCTCCATTACCCCATCCTCATCATCCTCCACTTTTATCTCTTCTTTAACCTCAACTTTAGTATCTCTCAGGTTTCCACTCTGAATATAGAATAAAAATGACATCAATGGTAACAATGCAGATAATGTACAGATCCTAATGATACTATCAGTGATTGTTCCTCATCTACCTGATGATGGTGGGGGATGGTGTGACCTTCCTGTGTGGAATCCCGGGAATACAGAGGACGGGGACATCTCTCTGGTGGGTTCCCATTACTGGATCCATCTG
Source organism: Rana temporaria (assembly GCF_905171775.1). Lineage (NCBI taxonomy): Eukaryota > Metazoa > Chordata > Amphibia > Anura > Ranidae > Rana > Rana temporaria. Next base: position 186,226,064 of record NC_053496.1, on the reverse strand, counting down.
TAGGAAACACACACACTGACTGAATACATTGTTTCTATGTGTTTATCAGATGATGGGGGATCTAGGTGGAGCCTCCGTACTGCTCTCTCCTTTACAATAAAGTCTCCTCTTACCCGGTGATGTGAGGGGCGGCTGATTCTCCATCATGATGTCCTTCCTGGCACCGCTCACCTCTCCTGTCAGCAGCTCGATGATCTCTCTGGTGACTTCTAGAATCTTCTTTGTATTTCTCTAGTCTATCAGGGAGGGAGGTGGAGGCAATGTGATGGTCATGTGATCTCCAGACTTCACAGGAGGAAAACTCTAGATTTGAACACAAAGAGAAAAATCTGATTCAATTCCCAGAATCCTCCTCACCTCACTGGTCAGGTCTCCATTTTACTCAATTTTCTCTGAAGATGAGGGAGATTGGGAAGAGGGGCTGTGAGGTCAGTGTGATGTCATAGGATTCTCTGACTCTGATTGGAGGGACATTGGAAGGAGGAACTGTGGGGAGTGCTCAGAATAATTTTCCCCGGGTGCCTCCCTCCTCTCCTAAACTGAAAGGTGAACTATGTTTTTGGGCTTTGCCAGGACACATCATATTCCTGTGATCTCCGTGTACTCCGGAGACTTTACTGATCACATTTTAACCACTTGACCACTGGGCACGAAAACCCCCTTAATCACCAGACCAATTTTCAGCTTTCGGTGCTCTCACAATTTGAATGACAATTACTCAGTCATACAACATTGTACCCATCTGAAATTTTTGTCCTTTTTTTCCCACAAATAGAGCTTTCTTTTGGTGGTATTTGATCACCTCTGCGGTTTTTATTTTTTGCGCTATAAAAGAAAAAAGACTGAAAATTCTGTAAAAAAAAAAAAAAAAATCTAGTTTCTGTCATATTAGCAGGTTATTTCTCACACACAGCATATGCATACTACAAATTACACCCCAAAACACATTCTGCTATTCCTCCCGAGTATAGCGATACCACATGTGTGCGACTTTTACACAGCGTGGCCACATACAGAGGCCCAACATGCAGGGAGCACCATCAGGCGTTCTGGAACACCCAGGCCAATTCTGACATTTCTCTCCTACATGTAAAAATCATCATTTATTTGCTAAAAAAATTACATAGAAACCCAAAACATTATATATGCTTTTTTTTCAAAGACCCTAGAGAATACAATGGCGGTTGTTGCAACTTTTTATCTTGCACGGTATTTTCGCAGCAATTTTTTGAACGCGTGTTTTTAAAAAAAAAACAGTTTTGTGCTTAAAAAAAAAAAAAAACAGTAAAGTTAGCCCAATGTTTTTGCATAATATGAAAGATGAAGTTACGCCGAGTAAATAGATACCCAACATGTCACCCTTCAAAATTGCACACGCTCGTGAAATTGCGCCAAACGTTGCTACTTAAAAATCCCCATAGGCGACGTATTGCAAGGTATTGGAGTATTGAGGGTATTGCGGAGTATTGGGGGGGTATTGCAGAGTATGGGGGGGTATTGCAGAGTATGGGGGGGGTATTGCAGAGTATGGGGGGGGGTATTGCAGAGTATGGGGGGGTATTGCAGAGTATGGGGGGGGTATTGCAGAGTATGGGGGGGGGTATTGCAGAGTATGGGGGGGGGTATTGCAGAGTATGGGGGGGGGGTATTGCAGAGTATGGGTGGGTATTGCAGAGTATGGGGGGGTGGGTATTGCAGAGTATGGGTGGGTGGGTATTGCAGAGTATGGGGGGGTGGGTATTGCAGAGTAAAATAAAAAAAATGATGAGTGCAATACTCTGCAATACCCCACCCCATACTCTGCAATACCCCACCCCATACTCTGCAATACCCACCCCCCCAGGGTGGGTATTGCAGAGTATGGGGTGGGGTATTGCAGAGTATGGGGTGGGGTATTGCAGAGTATGGGGTGGGGTATTGCAGAGTATTGCACTCATCATTATTTTTATTTTGCAGAGTATTGCGCAGGGATGGCTGGATCTGTGACTGCAATTGTCACAGATCCAGCCCACAGTGCGGCGGCTGCTGCTGCCGCCCGATCCCCCCCCCCCTCCCTCTCCTCTCACACTGTACCGAACGGTACAGAGAGGAGAGGGAGGAACCGGCGTCATTACATGACGCCGGTTTGTTTACAAGTGATCGCGCCGTCATTGGACGGCGCGATCACGTGGTAAGGAGCCGCTTCCATTGGCTCCTTACCGCGAGTGCTGTTGCTGCGGGTCCCGTAGACCCGGCGAGCACCGGCGATCGCGTGTGCGCGCCCGCTCGGGCGCGCACAACGCAGTCTCTGGGAGGACGTACATTGACGCCCTCCTAGAGTACAGGAACCGCTCTGTAGCCGTATTTTGGCTATAGGGCGGTTACCAACTGGTTAAGAAGAATATCTGAGACTGGAATCATTATGGGGAAAAAAAATTCCGTACATTTACTACCATTTACATTTTTCCCTCTTTCTTCTTATTTGAATCTTATTAAGTAAAGACATAGATATTCCACTCCCTCCTAAATAAACCCCCCACCTCCTGTCACTAATAAAAGTAGTATAATCCATTTGTCAGGAGTGTGTTGTGCTCCTGCTTCTCATTCAAGCATCCTGGTTTTGGCTGTAATGCATTCTCCCTGTCTCTCTGTCCACCTGCAAGGTGATTGATGTGGTCAGTCTCTGGGTGGACACCAAACCGTATTTAAGCCAGCCAAGCCTGCAGTCTCATGCTTGTGATATTGCGTTTGTAACATGTGCTCCCAAGCTCTCTGTTTGTCTGTCCTGCTCTGCTGTTTGGATTCCCTCATTGATGACTTTGGTTCAGATATCGACTACTCTCTGAACTCTGCCTGCCTTTTGATTATGGATTTGACCCTGACTATTCTGAATCTTGCCTGCCTTGTACCTGGACTATTGTAGAACCACTCTGCCTGTCTGCCAACTGCAAGTAGCTGGTTGCTGTACTCAGATCACGCCTGCCCAGTGTGGTAGTCTGGTACTGTGGCATTGCGTATAAGTCCTGGGGGCAACCGAGTACCGGTAGGCCTGCTTGCCTTATGGGAAATGGGACTAAGCCAGCTATAGTGTCATACTAACCCTCTACTGTCACGCTGCCCCCTAGGGTTGCTACCTCATCCCTTTAAACCCAAACACAGATTAATTACACAGGTTCTGTGGTTGATAATTAAAGGGGTTGTAACGCTTCGTGTTTTTTCACCTTAATGCATCCTATGCGTTAAGGTGAAAAAATACCTTGCACTCTCCGCCCCCTCCCCCCCGGAGCCCCCGTTTTACTTACCTGAGCCCCGAATCTTCGTGGGCACGATCCCGCATTGCTTTCCCCCAGCTCTTTATTGGATGATTGATAGCAGCGCAGCCATTGGCTCCTGCTGCTGTCAATCAAATCAATGACGCAGCCCCCCGGGGGCGGGGCTGAGTAATACAGTCGTCGGCTATGGCCGCCGACTGTATCACACCGGAGCAAGCTAACCCCTTGGGAAAGTGCTTCCCAGAGGGGGGTTAGCTCTTGCAGGGAGGAGCCGATACAGCTGCCGAGGGACCCCAGAAGATGAGGATCAGGGCCACGCTGTGCAAAACAAACCGCACAGTGGAGATAAGTATGGTATGTTTGTTATTTTAAAAATAAAACTTTACAACCCCTTTAAACTTACTTGGTGCCTAATCTGCATTAAATTAGCCTCAGAACCTGTGTAATTCATATATATTTGGGTTTAAAGGGATGAGGTGGCAACCCTACTGCCCCCCCTCCTGTTATACTGCACCCCCTCTTGTGACACTGCTCCCCCATCATACTTGCCCTCTACTGTCACACTGCCCCCCCTCCTGTCATACTGCACCCCCTCTTGTGACACTGCTCCCCCATAATACTTGCCCTCTACTGTCACACTGCCCCCCCCCCCCTCCTTCTACATTGGCTAGGTACCCTTCTCTATTCACACTTCCCCCTTCCTGTCATATTGCCCCTCTAATGTCACACTGTGTATCATCATCTGCTGGAGATAAAAGACGTCACAGTGACTATGGAGGAAGAGGACGGACATGACGGGGGTTACTGGGTGTAAATAGAAAATAAGATCTTATTACCTCCTCTGCTGCCAGTTCCAGCAATGTCTCCTCTCTACTTCCTCCTAACTCACCTCTCACCCGGAACTTCCTGTCTGTACCTGACATCACTTCCTGTCTTCCATAGAGACTTCCTGTCTGGGCAGAAGTGAGATCATCATCTTGTGGAGATCAGAAGAACTGCAACCCCCAGAAATGTCTTGTAGTGTGAACACGGCTTTGTGCTGTGTGTGTAATATGTAATGTATATCCTTATAGATGTGTAGCGCTCCCCCCGCAGAGAGCGGTGATAGTAACTGGTTCTTTCCCAAACAGTACAGAGGCCCCCCCCAGTCACCCAAGTAACAATCCATTCACTCCGGCTCCAATAAACAGTCTTTTTGTAATGTATTGCTTGGGGTTTGGGGTGCTCTAAAACTAATAGCATCATTAATGAGAGGAAAGTCTAAACCCGCACAGCTGGGGACCGTGAGGCACAGTTATTGGCCTCCAGTGTAATCTCACGAGCCCCGCACATGAGATTCTTATTGGGAACCCGGGGAATGGCCAGTATCTGAAACCCTATAAGAACGGTCTCCGTCCAAACAGCCTATGTCACCCAGTGTCAGGACAAAGTCACCCAGATGGCAAGAGAGAGAGAGAAGGAGGAAGAGAATGAAAGAGAGGAAAAAGCACAAGAGAGAAAGAGAAGGGAGAGAATGAGGGAGAGTCACACTACAATGTCGCACACTCCTGAACCGCGTTCTTTGTGTGTTATGTACTCCTAAACCCGTCACTGACTACAGTCCTCTGTGCATTACACACCCTGGACCCTCGCACTCTGTCTTACACACTCCTGTACTATATACAGTATACTGTACATTACATGCTTCTCACCAAAAGCATTCATCGTCTGACCGGTTGCTATGGAGTCCCTGAATATTTTAACCACTTAACCCCCGGACCATATTGCTGCCCAAAGACCAGAGCACTTTTTGCGATTCGGGACTGCATCGCTTTAACTGACAATTGCGCGGTCATGCGACGTGGCTCCCAAACAAAATTGGCGTCCTTTTTTCCCCACAAATAGAGCTTTCTTTTGGTGGTATTTGATCACCTCTGCGGTTTTTATTTTTTGCGCTATAAACAAAAATAGAGCGACAATTTTGAAAAAAAATTATATTTTTTACTTTTAGCTACAATATCCCCCAAAAATATATAAAAAAACATTTTTTTTCCTCAGTTTAGGACGATACGTATTCTTCTACATATTTTTCGTAAAAAAAAAATCGCAATAAGCGTTTATTGATTGGTTTGCGCAAAAGTTATAGCGTTTACAAAATAGGGGGTATTTTTTATGCCATTTTTATTAATATATTTTTTTTACTAGTAATGGTCAGCGAATTTTTTTCGGTACTGCGACATTATGGCGGACACTTCGGACACATTTTTGGGACCATTGGCATTTTTATAGCGATCAGTGCTATAAAAATGCATTGGATTACTATAAAAATGCCACTGGCAGTGAAGGGGTTAACACTAGGGGGCGGGGAAGGGGTTAAGTATGTCCCTGGGTGTGTTCTTACTGTGGGGGGGGGTGGCCTCACTAGGGGAAACACTGATCTTCTGTTCATACATTGTATGAACCGAAGATCAGCATTTCCCCTGCTGACAGGACCGGGAGCTTTGTGTTTACACACACAGCTCCCGGTCTCCGCTCTGTAACGAGCAATCGCGGGTGCCCGGCGGCGATCGCGCCCGCCGGGCACCTGCACAGGAGTCACGGACGAGCGGGGGGCGCGCGCGTCTCCGGCGGCACGCACGCGCCCCTAGTGGCCACTAAAAGAGCCGACGTAGAGCTACGGGCTCTCGCCCAGGAGAGTCGACCTGCCACCGTAGAATGACGGCGGCTGGTCGGCAACTAGTTAATGAAGTTCTAATTTAAGGTCGGCTCAGAAAAACGGTTATCTCTCGGTCTATTTTTAATGTGCAAAGCCATTTGTGACCACTCTCTAAACATTAGAGCTCCCCCTAGCTGCAGCCTGGTAATAACATTGCTAGGAGGTCTATTCATTTATCTGCTCCATACTTCCCATCTTTATATAAACCTCTCCTGACATTTAGGGGGCTATTTAAGGGCCCAATAAAAGCGCATGTACTATTCGTCTGTGAATTAAGGTAAGAACTTATGTTATTAAGCCCTTTGCTATGCTGTTTTCCTCTAAATTTAACCGCTTAAGGACCGCCCCACGTACATATACTGCGGCAGGGCAGCACTTTAGCGCAAAATCACGTACCTGTACGTGATCTCTTCCATCGGCTCTGGGGCACTCTCTCCCGCTATGATTGGACACAGCGGGAGCCAATCAGCGGGTCCGTTGGCCACCAGCCACCCGCGATCCTTCAGGAGAATGGCAGAACAGCGATCTGCCTATGTAAACAAGGCGGACTTTGGTTCTGACAGCGAGGGAGAGAGAGATCTATGATTCCTACTAATCAGGAACACAGATCTCTCTCTTCCTCGAGTCAGTCCATCCCCCACACAGTTAGAAAGCGCACACAGGGAACACAGTAAACCCCTTTGATCGCCCCTGATGTTAACCCCTATTCCAGCCAGTGTCATTTATACAGTGACGGTGCATTTTTTTTTAAGCATTGATCACTGTATTGGTGTCACTGGTCCCCAAGAAGTGTCACTTAGTGTCAGATTTGGAATGTCGCCGTCCTGCTAAAAATCGTCGATCGCCGCCAATTACTAGTAAAAACAATAAAAAAAAGGTCCATAAATCTATCCCATAGTTTTGGCTTTGCACAAACCAATCAATATACGCTTATTGGGATTTTATTTTTACCAAAATAGCAGAATACAAAGTTGGCCTAAATGAATAAAGAAATTCGATATTTCTAAAAATATATATTAGATGTGTTTTATAGCAGGATGTAAAAAAAATTTTTTTTTTCCTCAAAATTTATGCTCTTTTTTTGTTTACGAGCGCAAAAAAGTTTATAGAAACAGACCTGTAAGTGTTTGTGAAATCTTCCCCCACAAAATGTACTCAGCCATTGAGAGGGAATGACTCCATTTTAATTTTAAAAAGCCAAGAGGACCGCCTTTTAAGTGGTGGGGTTAACGCGTTTCGTCCTGGAAGACGACTTGAGAAAACAGACCTCTTGCAAAAGTTTCCACCACAAAATGTACTCAGCCAATGAGAGGGAATGACTCCATTTTTATTTCAAAAGCCCCAGAGGATCGCCTTGTAAGTGGTGGGGTTAACGTGTTTCGTCCTGGAAGACGACTTGAGAAAACAGACCTCTTGCAAAAGAATAATAGACCTCTAAGTCTCCACACCACAAAATGTACTCAGCCAATGAGAGGTGATGACTCCATTTTTATTTTTATCCTGCTATCAATGGCCAACACGGTACAACACGTCATCCATGTCTTTGGTGATCTCTGATCTCTTTATGAACTGTTTCTTACATGATGAAGATCAGCCATGGAGAATATCTGAGGTGTATATCAGGGTGTGCTTCTTCCCCACATGTCCAGCAACATTCATATACAAGACATTTCCCGCACTCACTAATACACCTCGAGAGTTGTGTGGGACCCCTGATGTACAGGAAGACAGGACTCCGGTGAGGAACAATTCCCTCACTCAGGACAGGAATACGGCTTCTCTCCCGTGTGAGATCTCTGATGTGCAGTAAGAGCGGACTTCACTGTAAAACATTTCCCGCACTCAGTACAGGAAAATGGCTTCTCCCCCGTGTGCAATCTCTGATGTGCAGTAAGAGCGGACTTCACTGTAAAACTTTTCTCGCACTCAGTACAGGAAAACGGCTTTTCCCCTGTGTGCAATCTCTGATGTGTGGAAAGAGTGGACTTCTGTGAAAAACATTTCCCGCACTCATTACAGGAATAAGGCTTCTCTCCGGTGTGCAACCTCTGATGTTTGTAAAGACTGGACTTCTGTGAAAAACATTTCCCGCAATCAGGACAGGAATACGGCTTCTCCCCCGTGTGAGATCTCTGATGGTTATAAAAACTGGACTTATCTGGAAAACATTTCCCGCACTCAGAACAGGGATACGGCTTCTCTTCCATGTGAGATCTCTGGTGTTTATTAAAACTGTACTTCTCAGAGAAACATTTCCCGCACTCAGGACAACAATACGGCTTTTCTCCCGTGTGAGACCTCCGATGTATGACAAGATGTGAATTTTGTACAAAACATTTCCCGCAATCAGTACAAGTATAGGGCTTTTCTCCCGTATGCAACTTCTGATGTCTGTAAAGGTTGTTCTTTTGTGAAAAACATTGCCCGCACACAGGACAGGGAAATGGCTTCTCCCCCGTGTGAGACCTCTGATGTGCGACAAGTTCTGATTTTTGTACACAACATTTCCCGCATTCAGAACATGAATATGGCTTCTCCTCCATGTGAAATTTCTGGTGCTTAAAAAAACTGTACTTATCTGAAAAACATTTCCCGCACTCAGGACAACAATACGGCTTTTCCCCCGTGTGAGACCTCCGATGTGTGACAAGTTCAGAATTTTTTACAAAACGTCTCCCGCACTCAGTGCAGGAATATGGCTTTTCTCCCGTATGCAATCTCTGATGTGTGTAAAGATTGGACTTCCTTGAAAAACATTTCTCGCACTCAGGACAGGAAAACGGCTTCTCCCCCGTGTGAGACATCTGATGTGCAATAAGTTCTGTTTTTTGCACAAAACATTTCCCGCACTCAGTACAGGAATACGGCTTCTCACCTGTGTGTGATCTCTGATGTCTGCTAAGAATAGACTTCCGTGAAAAACATTTACCGCACTCAGGACAGGAATACGGCTTCTCACCTGTGTGAGACCTCTGATGTCTGCTGAGTTTGGACTTCTCTGAAAAACATTTCCCACACTCAGGACAGGAGTACGGTTTTTCCCCCATGTGCATTCTCTGGTGTCTATACAATTTGGACTTATCTGAAAAACATTTCCCACAATCAGGGCAGGAATATGGCTTCTCTCCGGTGTGAGATCTTTTATGCAAATTAAGTTTGAATTTAGAACAGAAACTCTTCCCACACTCAGTACAGGGAAACCTTTTATCTGTTGGAAGGACGGCACCGTCCCGCACAGTCTGAGGTTCCTCGGGATAAGAGGAATACGATGGTCCGGCACCGTCCCGCACAGTCTGAGGTTCCTCAGGATAAGAGGAATACGATGGTCCGGCACCGTCCCGCACAGTCTGAGGTTCCTCAGGATAAGAGGAATACGATGGTCCGGCACCGTCCCGCACAGTCTGAGGTTCCTCAGGATAAGAGGAATACGCTGGTGCGGCACCATCCCGCACAGTCTGAGGTTCCTCAGGATAAGAGGAATACGATGGTCCATCTACACTGTGTGGTGCCGGATGGACATTTGAGGTAGTCAGGTTTTCTTCTGGGCTATACTGTGTGATGTCCTCATCTTCTACTTTACAGTCTGGAGACAAAGTGAGACAATCCTCTGAGGTTTTCCTCATCTCCCGTCCATCTACTAAAATAGAAATACAAAGATTATTACTAGACATGAGCTGATTGGTTCCCCTAAACCAGGACTCCGCCCACATCAGGCAGCTTTGTCTCTGAGGATCTTACAATTCCCCCCTCAAGGTAACTAGTAAATGGGTCCTCTGATCTCCTACCAGATCATTTCTTTATTCATGGACCTTAGTCAGAGAGTGAGGAAACAACGAGAACTGTCTTTTATAGGGGTGACAGTGATGAGGGGATTATAGGACGAGTGTCCCCTCCCCCTCTATCACTCATTGCCATCTTCCCAACACAAGAAGTCCTGCACTTCCTTATTTAGTCCATGATTTAGTCATGAATAACAGCAAGGCTGAGCCCCACCAGAGGTCAGAGAGTGAGGATGGGGGAGAACAACCAAGATGAAGACTGGACTGATCCTGAAGACCTCCATCCTTGGGTTACTGACTCCTCCATCATTGGGTTACTGACTCCTCCCATTACTGATGTCCAGCTGGTAGGAAATGGGTGTAACAAAAGAGAATACATATTATACCCCTATCGGGGTATGCAGCACCCGCATCTCTCCTTTATGTGTCTTTTCCTTGCTCACATATTATGTGTATATATAGCAGTGGGTGGAGGGGAGAGAGGAGAAGTCAGGAGTATGTAATGTACAATTAAGGCCTTGTACACACCAGCGGATCTGTCCGATGAAACGGTCCGCGGACCGTTTTCATCGGACATGTCCGCTGCCGGATTTTGGTCTGATGGCTGTACACACCATCAGACCAAAATCAGCGCGGAAAACAAACGCGGTGACGTGTCGTTGCGATGATGACGCGGCGATGTGCGCGACCCTGGAAGGTCAATGCTTCCACGCATGCGTCGAATCACTTCGACGAATGCGAGGGCTTTCGGCCGAGCGGACATGTTCGGTGAGTCTGTACAGACGACCGAACATGTCCGACGGACAGGCTTCCAGCGGACATGTTTCTTAGCATGCTAAGAAACATTTGTCCGCTGGAAACCTGTCCGATCCGCCGGACATTTGTCCGGTCGGCCGTACACACGACCGAACATGTCTGCTGAAACTGGTCCGCGGACCAGTTTCAGCAGACATGTTCGGTCGTGTGTACGGGGCCTTAGAGTATATAATGTAATGGTTAGGAGGACACATAATATTGGTGTTCAATAATCAGTGGAAGCTGAAATTATGTACATATATATGTGTCCTTGAAGCACGTTCCTTCTGCTCCTTTTAAGTTCTAGCCCATTACCTTCTTTAAGGGTTAATTGTCAGCAGCCATAAAAAGCTCTCTCCGTTCGGTGCTCAATCATCGGCTGAGGAAGGAGGCGTGAATAGCCTCTGAAACGTGTTCCGATTGGTTAAATTGGTTAATCCACCCACTGTTAGTGTGAGCAGAAAAAAAGCAGATTACCGATCTTTTCATTGGCTGACAGCAGTCCACATGGTAAGGGGCCAGGATTGGCCCCTTACTCCGATCTGTGATTAGCCGAGTCTCATTGACTCGGTGATCACAAAGCGCGCCACACATGCCTCATAGGGGGCGCGCACGGAAGGACGTCATGCATGGAAGGACGTCTATTGAAGCCCACCCCAGCAATTAAGGCCCGCGATGTAGCCGTCTATCGGCTATAGCATGGGCAAGTGGTTAAACTGTGCTACACCATTGGTCACCTGGCGCCTCTGTCTCCCCCTCAATACTTTTGATATCACCCAGTCCCCGCCCTACTCTGGACCAATCAGTGAGCAGTTTGGGTGGAGGAATGGATTTAGTGTTAATGACCCACCTGTGCTGATCTCTGTAGGAGTGTCCTCCTCTATAAATGTCCCCGTTATTCCATCCTCCTCCATAGACTGCTGATCATCCCTCACATACGTCTCTTCTTCTTCTGATTTCACCTCAAATTCTATATCGATTGGATCTCCACTCTAAACCAAGAGAATGAGAGAGAATATCATCTGTAAGATATAAGCTTTATTATTGTGACATCATATATGTAGCGGTACCCCCATATGGGGCTGCTGAGTGTAGTAGTCCGTCTGTCACCCTGCCCAGCCAGGCACAGACTTTTCAAGAATCCAGAGACATGAAAGCTGTCCTTGCACTTGTTTTTTTTGTATTGTATTGAGGGGAATTTAACATGGCTACGGATAGGGAATTTATCAGATGCCCAGATAAATGCCAGGCAAACTATATACACCACGGTATATACAATCTCTTCTTCCCCTCCTGCACTTCCTTGCTTGCAGACTATCACTCCTCGCTCCTCCAGCACATCACTTGCTTGCACTTCCCGGACCAACTAGCACTGCAAGCCTGACACTGGCTCAGCGAGGCCTAAAACAGATGCCCTTTGCAGGCAGGGACCGAGGGCCTCTATGGTGTAGCAAAATATAGACGGTTCCAGTGCTAGCTGTCCCTGTGGCTACTGCTCTCAGTGATAAATTCCCTATCCCTAGCCAAGTCAAATTCCCCTCAATGAATTACAAAAAACAAGTGCAGGGACTACTTTCATGTCTCTGGATGCTTGAAAAGTATGTGCCTGGCTGGGTACAGCTATATTTGGGGGCTCGTCCGGGACTGCCAGCCCTCCCGGCTGCAGCTGCCCCTTTCCACTGCTCGTGCCACAACAATCCTCCAGACTGGCTCTGCACCCATCCCAGACTGCTGCATCTCAGTTCTCTCAGGCGTGCCTCATCAGCCCTCTTGACTCACCAGCCCTCTTGACTGCCTTTGAAGACCTCCTCGAGACTTGCCCGGCAGTGTTCTCCCACTGTCCTCTCTTGCTCCTCCTGGTCAGAATACCTCGTTGGGTTGTAAGAGGGTCCTGCTAGCACCCGAGCCCAGGCCAAAGTTCACCCCCCCCAGACTGGGCAGATCCCTCAAAGACCCCGACAGCCTTACACTCCATCTCCATTTTCCACCAACTCCTCTCCCATCTGGGCTCACCCTGGGTATTTAAGGTGGCTTGCCTCCTGCCAATCCAGAATGGGGATTGGTCAGGACTCCTTTAGAACACCCCAGCTGGCTCCATCTCCCCTCTCTTCACAGAAAACACCAGAAAATTCTGGAAAGGAGTGGGAGGTACTAGTGACACCACCTGTGTGTCACCCAACTCTATTTTGAGTCACTCCCTTCTCAGGTCACAAAAACACACCCAAGCCTGGGGATTGGTCAGAGCTCCTCAGAACACCCCAGGTGGCTCCATCCCTCCTTCCAGAAAACTCTGGAAAGGAGTGGGAGGTCCTAGTGACACCACCCAGCTCTATTCTGAGTCACCCCCTTCTCAGGTCACAAAAAACACCCAGGCTTGGCACCCAGCCAAGTCTGGAAATGTACCTATTCTCACAAAAAAAGGTTCTTATACTCCTAGCACACTAGAGGGTGCTACATATATAAAAAAACACATCCTCTCCACAAGTCCATGTTCTAGATGCTCCGCCCTACCGACCTTGTAACAGTGGGGGATGGTGTGACCTTCCTGTGTGGAATCCCGGGAATACAGAGGACGGGGACATCTCTCTGGGGGGTTCCTGGTATTAGGTGGCTCCATCATATCCTTGTGTCCTTCTGAATACTCCTCCATCACTCCATACTCCTCATCCTCCTCTTTATACTCTTCTTTCACATCAATATTATCATCCCCGAGGTTTCCACTCTGAATATATAATAAAACATTCATTATAATAAACATGTTTGTGTATAAATCATAACCACCAATAATTGTTCCTCATCTACCTGATGATGGTGGGGGATGGTGTGACCTTCCTGTGTGGAATCCCGGGAATACAGAGGACGGGGACATCTCTCTGGGGGGTTTCTGTATCTGGATGACTCCACCATGGTGTCCTGGTACAGATCTTTGTGTTCTTTCTCCATCACCCCATCCTCATCATCCTCCTCTTTTATCTCTTCTTTAACCTCAACTTTAGGATCTCTCAGGTTTCCACTCTGAATATAGAATAAAAATGACATCAATGGTAACAATGCAGATAATGTACAGATCCTAATGATACTATCAGTGATTGTTCCTCATCTACCTGATGATGGTGGGGGATGGTGTGACCTTCCTGTGTGGAATCCCGGGAATACAGAGGACGGGGACATCTCTCTGGTGGGTTCCCATTACTGGATCCATCTGTAGGAAACACACACACTGACTGAATACATTGTTTCTATGTGTTTATCAGATGATGGGGGATCTAGGTGGAGCCTCCGTACTGCTCTCTCCTTTACAATAAAGTCTCCTCTTACCCGGTGATGTGAGGGGCGGCTGATTGTCCATCATGACGTCCTTCCCGGCACCGCTCACCTCTCCTGTCAGCAGCTCGATGATCTCTCTGGTGACTTCTAGAATCTTCTTTGTATTTCTCTATTCTATCAGGGAGGGAGGTGGAGGCAATGTGATGGTCATGTGATCTCCAGACTTCACAGGAGGAAAACTCTAGATCTGAACACAAAGAGAAAAATCTGATCCAATTCCCAGAATCCTCCTCACCTCACTGGTCAGGTCTCTATTTTACTAAATTTTCCCTGAAGAGGAGGAGCTGTGGAGTAAGTGTGATGTCATAGGATTCTATGATTCTGGTTGGAGGGACATTGGGAGGAGGAGCTGTGGGGGGGGCTCTGTGAGGTTTCTGTACACAGAATAATTTCTCCCGGGGGCGTCCTTCCTCTCCTAAACTAAAAGATGAATATTGTCTTTGGGCTTTGCCAGGACACATCATATTCCTGTGATCTCCGGAGACTTTACTGATCACATTTTAGGATGAATATCTGAGATTAGGATCATTATGGAAAAAAATAATTTGCAACATTTATTACAAATTATATTTTTCCCTCTTTCTTATTTCAATTGTATAAAATAAATACATACATATTCCGAACCCCCATTTTAAAAAAAACACGCCACTAATAAAAGTAGTATAACCTGCTTGTCAGCAGTGTGTTGCACTCCTGCTCCTCATTCCAGCATCCTGGTTTTAGCTGTGATGCATTATTTCTGTCTGTCTGTCCACCTGTAAGGTGATTGATGTGGTCAGTCTCTGGGTGGAGACCAAACCTGATTTGGGCCAGCCAAGCCTGCAGTCTCATGCTTGTGATATTGCGTTTTGCTCCAAGCTCTCTGTTTGTCTGCCCTGCTCTGCTGTTTGGATTCCCTCGTTGATGACCTTGGCTCGGGTATCGACTACTCTCTGAACTCTGCCTGTCTTTTGACTACGGATTTGACCCTGACTATTCTGAGCCTTGCCTGCCTTGTACCTGGACTGTCATTGAAGCACACTGCCTGTCTGCCAACCTCAAGTACCTGGTTGCTGTGTTCAATTTGTTCCTGCCATTGCGTGGTAGTCTGGCACTATGGCATTGTGTATAAGTCCTGGGGCAACTGAGTACTGGTAGGCCTGCTTGCCTTATAGGAAAGGGCGCTTCTATAGTTGAAGAACTCATAAGCTAGCTATGGTGTATGACCACCTGCATTAGGGGCAAGTGTGACATTGTTAGTATAGATGACCAAATCGATGGTTTAGATTTATTTTTTCCATAGGACCGGCGCTCCGTGGACTAGGCCGAAGCCGCGGCCTCGCTTTAAAAATCCTGCCCGCAGCTCGCCGCAATCCTGGGAAAAGGCCGGACGCCGCGGACTAGGCCGAAGCCGCGGCCTTTTCCAAGGATCGCGGCGAGGTGTGGGCAGAATTTTTTTAGGCAAGGCCGTGCCTTTGGCCTAGTCCGCGGCCTTTTCCCAGGATCGCAGCGAGCAGGATTTTTTAGGCGAGGCCGCGGCTTTGGCCTAGTCCGTGGCCTTTTCCCAGGATCGCGGCAGACTAGGCCGAAAGCCACGGCCTCGCCTAAAAACTCCTGCCCGCAGCTCCTTTGGACCAGCGTGGTGTCCATCAGAAAAAAAAACTTCGAATAGTGAATCAAGTTTTTTTTATTTTTAAATCGCAGATTTTTTTGGGGGGCCAAAATCGCCCAGCTCTAATCAACACTTCCCTTATTCAACCCTGCTACTATAGACAAGGTTGCTCAACTTTTCTCTAATGCCCACCCAACCGCCTGTCCCCTGGACCCAGTTCCTTTGCAAATTCCTACGGTCACCCTCTGGCTCTATCCTACAATCTCTAAAGGCCCGTACATGCGATCCAATTTCACGACAATAACTGTCTGATGAACGTGTTGTGTTGGATAATCCAACGGTGTGTATGCTCCATCAGACAATTGTTGGCTGAATTGACGACAACAAATGTTGGCTGTTCATGCTCACCAACTGTCCGACAATTAATCTGTTACTTCGGATTATCTGATCGTGTGTACACAAATCCTTCTAACTAAAATCCAAAGTACAAACACGCATGCTAAGAACCAATATTAGGCCTCGTACACACGAAAGGTTTACCAGAGGACAACGGTCTGATGGACCGTTTTCATCGGTCAAAACCGATCGTGTGTGGGCCCCACAGGTTATTTAACCATCGGTTAAAAAAAAGCCAACTTGCTAACCGATAGGTCGAAACCGAACGTTAGTAGGCACAACCATCGGTTAAAAATCCACGCATGCTCAGAATCAAGTCGACGCATGCTTGGAAGCATTGAACTTCATTTTTTTCAGCACGTTGTTGTGTTTTACGTCACCGCGTTCTGACACGATCAGTTATTTAACCGTTGGTGTGTGTGCGCGACGGACCGCCAGTCAGCTTCATCGGTTAACCTATGAGACCTTCAGACCGTTCTCATCGGATGGACTGATCGTGTGTACGAGGCTTCAAACATTATGATAACATTAGCAGAAGTTGCCCAAAGGGTGGCACAAAAGAGCAGAAAAAAACATATATTTAGGTTTTGTTGGCTGAAAATGTTGTGCCGTCTGTATGCATACCAAGTTCACGGCCAACACCCTTTGGACCAAAATCCACGATAAGGTCTGATGGAAGTCCTATCGTGTGTACGAGGCTTAACTCACATTTGCATCTTCCCCAACTCTCTAAAACTTGCACTAGTCACCCTCATAAAAAGCCTTCCTTGGACCCCACCAATATTAACAACCTATGCCCCATCTCAGTGCTGCCCTTTTCCTCCAAACTTCCTAAACGTCTGGTCTACAACCAACTGAGCGACCATCTTACTGAACATAACCTTCCTGCTCCCCTTTAATCTGGAACTCGCCCTCAACACTCATAAATGATCTTCTAACGACACTATTCTGTACTCCTACTCCTGGACCTCTCTGCTGCCTTTGACACGGTGGACCACCCCTCCTCCTCAAAAAACTCCTCTCCTTTGGTCTCTGTGACTGTAGTCTTCGCTGGTTCTTATCCTACCTATCCCACCGCACCTTCAGGGTCACTTTACTTCCTCCTCTCCTCCTTATTTTCTCAGTCTGGGTCCCCCAAGGTTCTGTTCTTGGACCTCTCCTATTCTCGATCTACACCTCCTCCCCTGGGTCAGCCGATAGCCTCTAATGGCTTTCAAATCAATACTGATGACACCCAAATGTCTCTTCCCCTCAGCTCAATCTTTCAGTCTCATACACATCACTAATTTACTAACAGACATATCCGCCTGGATGTCACACCACTTCCTCCAACTCAATCTATCCAAAACAGAGCTCATAATATTTCCTCCCCCATGTGCCCCTGAATTCTCTTTCAAGATCGATGGCACCACCATCAACCCGTCCCCACAAGACAGGGGTCGTAGGTATAATCCTGGACGCTAAACTCTCCTTTCAGCCCCACATCCAATCACTGTGCAAAGCTTTCCACCTCAACCTTCATAACATCTCCAAAACATGCCCCTTCCTAACCAATGACATCACAAAGCTACTGATTAACTCCCTGGTTATCTCTCGCCTTGACTACTGCAAGTCCCTCCTCACTGGATTACCTCTACACAGGCTATCCCCCGTCAGTCCATCATGAATGCTGCTGCCAGTCTAGTTTACTTTACCAACTGTTCAATGTCTGCTACCCCGCTCTGTCAATCTCAATCTCCACTGGCTTCCATTCACCCAACAAACTAAATTTAAAATAGTAACAACAACTTAGAAAGTCATGCAGAACTCGGCCCCCATCTACATCACTAACCTAGTCTCACAATACCAACCAAATCGTTCTCTTCGCTCCTCCCAAGACCTCCTGTTCTCTAGCTCCCTTGTCACTTCCTCCTATGCTCATCTCCAGGACTTTATCCCGAGCCTCTCCCATCCTTTGGAACTATCTATCCCAATTTGTCTATCTCCTACTCTGCCCACTTGGGCGATCCCTGAAAACCCGTCTATCCTGCCCCCACCACACATCAACTGGACTTTTATTTTCTCCATCAGCCCACCTCTCCACTGTTATTGTCTTTTGTATCCTTTGACCCTCCCTCTTAGATTGTAAGCCGGCGCCAACGCATCCCGCCGCTACGCGGCATCCCCGCTGCCGCCGCCACTTGGTTAATACGGGCGGGGAACATTACAGCATTCATTTGAATAGCTGTAATGATTCGCTCCGCGTATAGACACTCCCCCTTGCTCGGGTGAACTGTCCAATGCCGAGCAAGGGGGAGTGTCTATACACAGCGCGAATCATTACAGCTATTCAAATGAAAGCTGTGATGTTCCCCGCGCGTATTAAGCAGTCGGCGGCAGCAGGGATGCGGCGGGATGCAGGTAAGGGGGACATGGCTGCATATGGGAGACATGGCTGGATATGGGGGGGGGAGACATGGCTGCAAATGGGGGACATGGCTGGATTTGGGGGGACATGGCTGCATGGGGGGGACATGGCTGGATATGGGGGGAGACATGGCTGGATATGGGGGGGGGAGACATGGCTGTAAATGGGGGACATGGCTGGATATGGGGGGAGACATGGCTGCATATGGGGGGACATGGCTGCATGGGGGGGACATGGCTGGATATGAGGGTAAACATGGCTGCATATGGGGGACATGGCTGGATATGGGGGGAGACATGGCTGGATATGGGGGGAGACATGGCTGCATATGGGGGGACATGGCTGGATATGGGGGGGGGGACATGGCTGATATGGGGGGGGACATGGCTGCATATGGGGGGACATGGCTGGATATGGGGGGGGGAACATGGCTGATATGGGGGGGGACATGGCTGCATATGGGGGGACATGGCTGGATATGGGGGGGCATGGCTGGATATGGGGGGGGGGACATGGCTGGATATGGGGGGGACATGGCTGGATATGGGGGGGGACATGGCTGGATATGGGGGGGGGACATGGCTGGATATGGGGGGGACATGGCTGCATTTGTGGGGGGACATGGCTGCATTTGGGGACACATTTAAAAAAAAGTATCGGTATTCGGTATCGGCGAGTACTTGAAAAAAAGTATCGGTACTTGTACTCGGTCCTAAAAAAGTGGTATCGGGACAACCCTAGTAACTGTACTGCCTGCCCTCGTATTGTGCAAACTGTTGGTGTGATATAAACCCTGTATAAGAATAATATATTATATATGTGTATTATCATCTTCTGGAGATAAAAGACGTCACAGTGACTATGGAGGAAGAGGACGGACATGACGGGGGTTACTGGGTGTAAATAGAAAATAAGATCTTATTATACCTTTTGGACCACCACCCCTTCCCTTTAGATTAGAATGTAAGCTCTATGAGCAGGGCCCTCCTGTACCATTTATATTGAACTGTAATCGTGTTGTCCCCCCCTATACATTGTAAAGCAGTGCGTAAACTGTTGGGGCTATATAAAACGTGTATAATAATAATAATAATAATAATAATAATAATAATAATTACCTCCTCTGCTAGCAATTTCTGCAACGTCACCTTTGTACTTCGTAGTTCAGGAACTTCCTGTTTGTAGCTGACATCACTTCCTGTCTGCAGCTGACATCATTTCCTGTCTTCCATAGAGACTTCCTGTCTCTATGGTAGAAGTGAGCTCACCACCTTGTGGAGCTCAGAGGAACTGCAGCCCAGAGAAACGTTTCGTAGTGTGAACACGGCCTTGTTGCTATGTGTGTATGTACTGTATATCCTTATAGATGTGTAGTGCTCCCCCCGCAGACACCGGTGATGTTAACTGGTAGAAAAAAAGAAATGTTAAGTGGCGCTTGGGGAGTAGGAAAGGAAGGCTAGATATACACTAAAAGGTGTAAATATACCAGAGGCGTTGCTAGGGGGGTGCGGGGGGTGCGGTCCGCACCCGGGTGACACCCGCTGGAGGGGTGACACCATCCTGACATTGAGTAATTTTTTTTTTTTTGATTTTTTTTTTTTAAATGCCCAGCGCCGCCGCGTGTGTGTCTTCCTCCGCTCCCCTACTGAGCCAGCCACCTGCGAGCGGCGAGCCTCAGCAGAGCTCAGCCTGTGTGCCTGTCACACTGCACTGTGTGATGATGTGACATCAGTCACATCACACACAGTACTTTGAGTTTCACCGCGCCTGGAGGTGCACAATCCCCCCCGTTTGTGATTGAAGAAATCATAAATCCTGCCTCTTGTGTCCAATCACTGTGCTGTGATTCGTTGCAGCACAAGCTGATTTTTGGGACGGAGGGGTGTCCCTGAATTGTAGTTTGGAAATGTGGTCACTCTAAGCTCTAACCCAGCAAGCCCATCTAACTTCCCAGTCCAGTCCTAGCTAGCCCTTTCAGCTGTCCAGCCCAGGTCCTGTTGGCTACTCAGTTTTCAAGCCCAGGCCCAGCTAGCCAACTCAGCTGTCAAGCTCACACCCAGCAAGCCCATCCAACTGCCCAGTCCAGTTCTAGATAGCCCACTCAGCTGTCCAGCCCAGGTCATGTTAGGCTATACAGCTTTCAAGCCCAGGCCCAGCTAGCCCACTCAGCTGTCAAGCTGAAACCCAGCTCGCCTATGCAGCTGTAAAGCTCAGGTGCAGCTAGCCCACTGAGCTGTCCAGTCCAGGCCCAACTAGTTCATTCAGGTCTCACGCTCAGGCCCAGTTAGCCCACTCAAAAGTCAAGACCAGGCCCTGACAAGCAATTGCCTGCCATACTTATAGCACACCAATAACACTCAGCCTCAATCACTTCCTGGGGAATTAGCTTTGATAAAGTTGTGTACTGTAATCATATCCTGCCTTAAGAGCCTCTTCTCGGAGGTGAATATCTGTAATTATGTCATCAATCTTCATAGCCGAGGTCCTCCAATCCTCTTATTCATTTTGTTGCCCTTCACTGAACTCCTTCAAGTTCAACGACATCCTTTCTGTGCAATGGTGTTAAAAACTGAGCTGCATAATCAAGACGAGGTTGAACGAATGTTCCAT
Organism: Rana temporaria; assembly: GCF_905171775.1. NCBI lineage: Eukaryota > Metazoa > Chordata > Amphibia > Anura > Ranidae > Rana > Rana temporaria. Next base: position 186,205,213 of record NC_053496.1, on the reverse strand, counting down.
AAAGAGACAGAATTAGTTCCAGTGAAGGGAACACTTAAGGCGTCAGCATACCAAGACATTGTGGACAATTGCATCCTCCCAACTTTGTGGGAACAGTTTGGGGACGGGCCCTTCCTGTTCCAACATGACTGCACACCAGAGCACAAAGCACAGTCTGTAAAGACATAGATGAGAAAGTTTGGTGTGAAGGAACTTGACTGACCTGCACAGAGTCCTGACCTCAACCCGATAGAACACATATAGTCCAACATTAGTGCCGGATCACAAATGCGCTTCTGGAAGAACGGTCAAACATTCCCATAGACACACTCCTTGTGGACGGCCTTCTCAGAAGAGTTGAAGCTGTTATAGCTGCAATGGTTGGGCAAACTCAATATTAAATCCTACGGACAAAGACTGGTGTAGCACCCTCTAGTGGTACTAGGATGTGTACAGTTAGATTTTTTTTTGCAGTGTAGGAAAGTTTAGGCAGGCTTGGCAGGCAGCCAAGCCCGTGAGTTTTGATTCTGGGTTGGCAGGAAGTCAGGTAGGGCTGGGTGACTCAAGCAGCATCACTGAAACCTCCCCTCTCATTCCAGAATGTGCTAGAATCTTCTGGAAAGGAAGGAGGAGGGGAGAGGTGGAGCTGCCTGGAGTGTTCTGAGGACCCTGCCCAATCCCCAACTAGGATTGACAAGTGGCAGGCCCCCTCAAATACTCAGGATCAGCCAAGCTGGGGAGGAGTTGTGATTGGGTGGAAGATGGAGATGGAGTGTTAGGCTGTCAGGGCCTTTGAGGGAGCTCCCTCCCCAGTCTGGGGGGTGACCATGGGCCTAGACTCGGGTGCGGACAGGACCCTCTTACAACTAACAGAGGTGTCCAGACCAGGAGGCACTGGGAGCAAGGAGAGGACAGCAGAAGAACACTGCCGGGCAAGTCTCCAGGAGTTCCACAGAGGCAGCCAGGAGGGCTGGTGAGTGTTCACACAGTCAGCAGGACTGCAGAGGTATGCCTGAGAGGACTGGGAGAGTGCTTTCTGGGATGGGTGCAAAGCCAGTGGAGTGGAATGTTGTGGCACAGGCAGTGGAGAGAGGCAGCTGCAGACAGGAGGGCTGGCAGGTCTTGACGATGTGGTGCTGGGATCAGTAGCCACATGGACAGCTAGGACTACGAACATTTTGCTACGTGGGCCCTGCCTGCAAAGGGCATTTACTCAGGCCTGGCTGAGCCAGTGTCAGGCCTAAATTCAGTGCTAGTTGGTCTGGAATAAGCAGTAATCAAGTGATGTGCTGGAGCTGGAAGTGAGGAGGTGTATATACAGGGCGTGTATATAGTTGAAGTCCCAATTCTTAATTTCTTCAATCAAGTGGGCATCCCATACTACCCCTTACTCCATCCAAGTTTAATTCACCTCAATAAAAAATAAAAACAAAGTACAAGGACTGCTTCTTGACTCCTGAGTGTCTGAAGATTGTGTGCCTGGCAGGGTAAGAGACAGACCACAACAACCAGCAGCCCCTATGGGGGTACCGCTACATTTGGGGGCTCGTTTCGGGGCTGTCTGCTCATGGGTAGATATTATAATTTGAAGTATCGTGTAATTATTATGTGGCACACGGTTGTGAACACCGCCACTTCCTGTACATAGAAATTGCTTTCATAGATTAGCGGAACATTCATTGTATTGTATTTATTCATATTTCTTTACACAACATTCAAAAAAATAATAATTTATATGAGTTGGTTTTGGATCATCGTGGCTCCATTATTGTTCCAGAAATTGTTCATTGCTCAAGGAACGCCTAGAACCCTTTGGAGGAACCCTGGCTGAGAAAGTCTGGACTAGGCAGTAATATATTTCTCTCCCCCTCGGTGGGAGTGGAGATGACCCATCTATAAGGATATACCGTACTGCACATACACACACAGCACAAGGACGTGTTCACAGTCACACTACGAGACGATTCTCGGGTGGCTGCAGTTCCGCATATCTCCACAAGGTGGTGATCTCACATTTACCATAGAGACAACAAGTCTCTATGGAAGACAGGAAGTGATGTCAGATATAAATACAAAGTTCCGGGTGAGAGGTGAGTCAGGAGGAAGTGGAGAGGAGACATTGCTGGAAGTGGCAGCAGAGGAGGTAATAAGATCTTATCTTCTATTTACACCCAGTAACCCCGTCATGTCCGTCCTCTTCCTCCATAGTCACTGTGATGTCTTTTATCTCCAGCAGATGATGATGCACTCATATATAGGGTGGGAACTGGGAACTGTAAGCTCCAGGAGCCGGGCCCCCCTATTCTTTCGGTATTGTAATTGTACTACTGTCCCCCAGCACTCTCCCAGTCCTCTCGCTGGTCTGTAATCCCAGGTGGTGTGTGTTCATGTATTCCTGTCTCCGGGACCACGTTGGTCCGGGGTTGTGATCTACCGAGTAGGCCTGGTAGTCAGACTGGGTCTACGTTTGAGGAGTGGTCCTGTGCTGTCCGTCCTGAGGGAGGAAGCCACTCGATGAAGAATCTGTCTTGGAGAGCACCGAGCACGAGGCTGGTATCTCAGGAGAGGCCTTGAACTTCATCGAGGGACGCTGCCATAGGGTGACCACGTGTCCCAGATGTCCCGGGCACCTTCACTCTGGGACAATACAGTGTCCCGGAATGAAACTGACACAGGTCCCAGGATGAACCCCTCAGAGCTTAAGATGTGACCCCCCCCCCCCCAAACTAGTGAAGAACTAAAGGTCCCAGCATAGATCTGTGAAATCTATGGGGTCACACCCTTAGATCTCATGGGCTCATGCGGGGAGTTTCAAAATGGGGGGGGGGGTCACATCTTTAGATATCATTGGTTCATGCTGGGAATTGTAGTCCTTTACTTTGGGGGGGGGGGTGACCTCCCCAAAGTTAAGGACTACAGGTCCCAGCATGAACCCCCCCCCCCCCCCAACTAGTGAAGAACTACAGGTCCCAGGATGAACCGGTGAAAACCATGGGGGGGGGGGGTGTCACAATTATTTTTTATAAAAAGTTATCTTTTTTTAGAAAGGGGGGGGGGGGTGTCCCTGAATGGCAGTTTGGAAATGTGGTCACCCTAGGGACGCACCATTACTGAAAGACTTAGTGATGGACGCCTGTCAGTTCTAAGTTTGCAAGAAGTTAATCGGGAGAGATCCAGTTGCTGAATTCTGGTTGCTAGGCTAGTGAGAGGGACCTATACGGGTGTGCAATACCCACTCTGGCTAGAGTGGCGACGAAAGCTTTGTTGCTGGAAGCAGGAGTGTTTCCGGACAGAAGTTGTGCACCTGAACCTGTTACCTATTAACCTTCCACCTCTTCAACTACTTATTTTATTCTTTTACCAAGTTCAGCAAAAAATTCAAAGAAAAAGAAGTCTAATGCCGCGTACACACGATCATTTTTCGGCATGAAAAAAAAAAACGATGTTTTTCGACATTTAGAAAAAACAATGTTTTTCCAACTTCATGATTAAAATGACGTTGCCCACACACCATTGTTTAAAAAACAATGCTCTAGCAAAGCGCGGTGACGTACAACACATATGACAGCACTATAGAGGGGAAGTTCCATGAGGATGGCGAAACCCTTGGCGCTGCTTTAGCTGATTCCGTGTTAGTAAAAGACGATTCACGCTTTTCTGTCTGTTACAGCGTGATGAATGTGCTTACTCCATTATGAACTGTAGTTTTACCAGAACGAGCGCTCCCGTCTCATAACTTGCTTCTGAGCATGCGCAGGTTTTTAACGTAGTTTTAGCCCACACACGATCATTTTTTACAACCCGAAAAACGACATTGTTTAAAACGTCATTAAAAAATGCAGTATGCTCGAAAAAAAAAATTGTCGTTTTTCAGAAGCCGAAAAATGATGTGAAGCCCACACACCATCGTTTTAAATGACATTTTTTTTAAAACTACGTTTTTTTTCATGCTGAAAAATGATCGTGTGTACGCGGCATTAGTCTGGACATTGAACTTTTTCTCAACTCTCATCTGATACCCTAGACGGCAAGGAAATAGAGGTAACATGCTGTCCAAAACAATCCAGCAGCTCCTTCGGGGGTAGTGCTACATTCAGAAAACAGATTTCTCAATAATGATCCGAGTCTCAGATATTCATCTTAAAATGTGATCAGTAAAGTACACAGAGATCACATGAATATGATGTGTCCTGGTAAAGCCCAAAGATAAAGGCCCATATTATCTTTAAATGTCCGCGGGCGGCGCGTAAGGCATTTACACTCCGCCGCCCCAAACTACAGGAGCAAGTGCTGTATTTCCCAAACACTTGCTCCGTAGTTTGGGGCGGCGGAGTGTAAATGGCCCGGCGTAGCCACGCGTATCTTCAAGGGGGCGGCTTCTATTCAAATTAAGCGCGCCCCCGATTCTAAGTAACTGCGCATGCGCCGGGCTTAAAAAAGCCCAGTGCGCATGCTCCAGTTCTCGGCGGAAAACGTCAATGACGCCGACGTGTGCGTCATTGATGTAAAGTCGTATTCAAGAACGACTTAGGGAAACGACGTAGCCGACGGAAAAACACGACGCGGACCCGACGCCATCCGTAACATGGCCTACGTGGGACATGCGGAAACTTACTCCTCATATAGGAGTAAGTTTCCGCTTACGCAAACGACGTTAGCGACGGGTACGCAACGCAAAATCGTTTGGGAATCGGCGTAGCAGGCTCATTTGCATAAACAAATGAGACCTTCACGTAAATGCCATCTAGTGGCGGGCGGAGTAATTACATTTAAGATCCGACAGTGTAAGTGACTTACACATGGCGGATCTTAAGTGTATCTATGCGAAAATGATTCTAAGAATCAGTCGCATAGATACACGGGCCAAAAAAGAGAGATACGATGGAGTATCCTGAGATACTCCATCGTAACTTTTCTCAGAATATGGCCCAAAGTTCATCTTTCAGTTTAGGAGAGGAGGGACACACCCGGGAGAAATTATTCTGTGTACAGAACCCCCCCCCCCCCTACTGCTCCTCCTACTAATATCCCTTTCAATCAGAGTCAGAGAATCCTATGACATCACACTGACCTCATAGCTCCTCCTCCCAATGTCCCTCTCACAAGCAAAGCAAGAATGTTGCTCCTGCATTGTGTGTAATGACACCAGAATTCCTTGTGACAAGCATTTCCATTACAGAGTGTGTGTGTTTGGGGCTGTTTGGGTAAATTATATCCCAATGGGGTTTTGCTAAAATGAAGACCTGACCAGTGAGGTGAGGAGGATTCTGGGAATGTCATTTGATTTTACTATTTGTGTTCAGATCTAGAGTTTTCCTCCTGTGAAGTCTGGAGATCATATGACCATCACATTGCCTCCACCTCCCTCCCTGATAGAATAGAGAAATACAAAGAAGATTCTAGAAGTCACCAGAGAGATCATCGAGCTGCTGACAGGAGAGGTGAGCGGTGCCGGGAAGGACGTCATGATGGAGAATCAGCCGCCCCTCACATCACCGGGTAAGAGGAGACTTTATTGTAAAGGAGAGAGCAGTACGGAGGCTCCACCTAGATCCCCCATCATCTGATAAACACATAGAAACAATGGATTCAGTCAGTGTGTGTGTTTCCTACAGATGGATCCAGTAATGGGAACCCACCAGAGAGATGTCCCCGTCCTCTGTATTCCCGGGATTCCACACAGGAAGGTCACACCATCCCCCACCATCATCAGGTAGATGAGGAACAATTATTGGTAGTTATGATTTATACACAAACATGTTTATTATAATGAATGTTTTATTATATATTCAGAGTGGAAACCTCGGGGAAGATAATATTGATGTTAAAGAAGAGTATAAAGAGGAGGATGAGGAGTATGGAGTGGTGGAGGAGATTTCAGAAGGACACAAGGATATGATGGAGCCTCCTAATACCAGGAACCCACCAGAGAGATGTCCCCGTCCTCTGTATTCCCGGGATTCCACACAGGAAGGTCACACCATCCCCCACTGTTACAAGGTTGGTGGGACAGAGATTATAAAACACAGACTTAGAAAGACGATGTGTGGATTTATTATGTGGCATCACTATAATAAAGCTTATATCTTACAGATGATATTCTCTCTCATTCTCTTGGTTTAGAGTGGAGATCCAATCGATATAGAATTTGAGGTGAAATCAGAAGAAGAAGAGACGTATGTGAGGGATGATCAGCAGTCTATGGAGGAGGATGGAATAACGGGGACATTTATAGAGGAGGACACTCCTACAGAGATCAGCACAGGTGGGTCATTAACACTAAATCCATTCCTCCACCCATACTGCTCACTGATTGGTCCAGAGTAGGGCGGGGACTGGGTGATATCAGCCTGTAATCCCCTGGTCACTTTCCTGAGCTGTGTTCCCCGTCCTGTATTCCTGTATTTCTCTCGGATAATCTTCCTTCTATGTGCTGCAGACACAATTTATGTCTCTAGACTGGATTTATGGAGATTCTGGGGTTCAGCTGGCAGCAAAATTTTGATTTTCACCATAGGGTTTGCTTGACCTAGACACCTGGGGTATGTACCTGGGTCTTCTGCCCCATGTTTGGGTGGGGACACTCGTTCTATAATCCCCTCCTCACTGTCACTCCTATAAAAGACAGTTCTCGTTGTTTCCTCACTCTCTGACTAAGGTCCATGAATAAAGAAATGATCTGGTAGGAGATCAGAGGACCCATTTACTAGTTACCTTGAGGGGGGAATTGTAAGATCCTCAGAGACAAAGCTGCCTGATGTGGGCGGAGTCCTGGTTTAGGGGAACCAATCAGCTCATGTCTAGTAATAATTTTTGTATTTCTATTTTAGTAGATGGACGGGAGATGAGGAAAACCTCAGAGGATTGTCTCACTTTGTCTCCAGACTGTAAAGTAGAAGATGAGGACATCACACAGTATAGTCCAGGAGAAAACCCCACTACCTCAAATGTCCATCCGGCACCACACAGTGTAGATGGACCATCGTATTCCTCTTATCCTGAGGAACCTCTGACTGTGCGGGACGGTGCCGGACCATCGTATTCCTCTTATCCCGAGGAACCTCAGACTGTGCGGGACGGTGCCGGACCATCGTATTCCTCTTATCCTGAGAAACCTCAGACTGTGCGGGACGGTGCCGAACCATCGTATTCCTCTTATCCTGAGGAACCTCAGACTGTGAAGGACGGTGCCGGACCATCGTATTCCTCTTATCCCGAGGAACCTCAGACTGTGCGGGACGGTGCCATCTTTCCAACACATAGGAGGTTTTCCTGTAGTGAGTGCGGGAAGTGTTTCCGTTATAAATCCATACTTAATAGGCATAAAAGATCTCACACAGGAGAGAAGCCATATTCCTGCCGTGTGTGTGGGAAAAGTTTTTCAGATATGTCCAATTTCTACAGGCATCAGAGATCACACACGGTCGAGAAGCCGTATTCCTGCCCTAAGTGTGGGAAATGTTTTTCAGATAAGTCCAGTTTTTCTAAACACCAGAGATTGCACACGGGAGAGAAGTCGTGTTCCTGTCTTGAGTGCGGAAAATGTTTTTTACGGGAATCCCACCTTATTAGACATATGAGATCTCACACAGGAGAGAAGCCGTATTCTTGTACTGATTGCGAGAAATGTTTTTCTCGGAAATCCCATCTTAATAGACATATGAGATTGCACACAATTAAGAAGCCCTATTCCTGTACTGAGTGCGGGAAATGTTTTGTTCAAAAATCAGAACTTGACGCACATCAGATGTCTCACGCGGGGGAGAAGCCGTTTTCCTGTTCTGAATGCGGGAAATGTTTTTCACATAAGTTCAAACTTTCCATACATCAGAGTTTGCATACAGGGGAGAAACGACATTCCTGTCCTGAGTGCGGAAAGTGTTTTCGTTTTAAGTATGGTCTTACTGTTCATATAAAACGTCACACAGGAGAGAGAGCATATTCCTGTCCTGAGTGTGGGAAGTGTTTCTACACTCAAGCCACACTTAAACTTCATAAAAGGTCTCACACAGGTGAGAAGCCGTATCCCTGTCCTGAGTGTGGGAAGTGTTTCCCCAGTAAAACCCGTCTTGATGAGCATAAAAGAACTCACACAGGTGAGAAGCCGTATCCCTGTCCTGAGTGCGGAAAATGCTTCAGTTTGAAAACCACTCTTAAGGTACATAAAAAAACTCACACAGGTCAGAACTTGTATACTTGCCCTGAGTGTGGGAAAAGTTTTACACAGAAGTCCAATCTTACCTTGCATCAGAGATTGCACACGGGGGAAACGCCCTATTCCTGTCCCAAGTGTGGGAAATGTTTTTCTCGGAAGTTCTGTTTTACCAACCATCTGAGGTTTCACGCGAGGGTGAAGCCGTATTCCTGTCCTGAGTGCGGCAAATGTTTTACAGAGAATTCACATCTTCAGATACATCAGAGAATTCACACGGGGGAGAAGCCGTATTCCTGTCCTGAGTGCGGGAAAGGTTTTATAGAGAAGTCACATCTTCTCAACCATCAGAGATCGCACACAGTGAAGAGGGAGTTTCCCTGTCCTAAATGCGATAAATGTTTTAAAACGAAGTACAACCTCAACAAACATCAGGAATCGCACACGGCGGTAGATCCACTTTACTTTTTTAATTGGCAGAAGTCTAACCCACAGAAGTCCTCTGTTTACAGTCATCTGAGATTGGACACGGAGGAGAATGAACTTTCCTGGTCTGAGTGAGGGAAATGTTCTTCCTGTACATCAGGGGTCCCACACAACCCTTGAGGTGTATTAGTGAGTGCGGGAAATGTCTTGTATATGAATGTTGCTGGACATGTGGGGAAGAAGCACACCCTGATATACACCTCAGATATACTCCATGGCTGATCTTCATCATGTAAGAAACACTTCATAAGGAGATCAGAGATCACCAAAGACATGGATGAAGTGTTGTACCGTGTTGGCCATTGATAGCAGGAGAAAAATAAAAATGGAGTCATTCCCTCTCATTCACTTTTATGTGAAAGAGGATCACTGTAACTGGAGGGCCCGTGGAACCCAGAAGCTCTTAGAAAGTCTGAGCCAGAAACCAGCGTAACAATGACCCACTGTGCAACAATATAGTGGGGGTTATGGCAGCTAGCTGCTTCCATAACCACGGTATATAACGTCAAAGTGGCGATGTACTGTATATCTAAGTGGTTAAAGTGCCACAAACAATATCAACTACTCCGATCTAAATTTATAAAAGATTCATCTAAATTTTATTTATACAAAATTTAAACACATATATGATATCATAGGTACAGATTACATCAGCATAAACAATATACAACCATTCTGTGCAAACAATGCATAAAGAAGAATTTATGGATCAACGCGTTTCGGCCAAAGCAGGAGGAGGGCTTCTTCAGGATCCAGTTTGCAACATTAATATATCTGATTACTGATTGATAATATCATAATAATTCCACATAATAAACAATACAGAAATTATAAATAGACCCCTTGTGCTCCGTCAGGCATGGTTTCATAGAAATATCTCGGAGATCATAATCACACATTTAAGATTTTAGTAGACAAAGAAGGACATTCTTTTTTTTTTTTTTTTTTTAACCCTCAATTCACAGAAATTAAATATCACACATTTTCACTGGGCTATGTAATTTGTTTTGTTTTATGAATAGACCCCTAAATGCCAGGAGACTTTTATTTAAAAATGGGAAGTTTGTGGCACATAAATTAACCGCTTAAGACCCGAACCATTATGCAGGCAAAGGACCTTGCCCCTTTTTGCGATTCGGCACTGCGTCGCTTTAACTGACAAAAATTGGCGTCCTTTTTTCCCCACCAATAGAGATTTCTTTTGGTGGCATTTGCACCAAAAAATTTAATAAAAATGCATAAGACATGTACTTACAAACATCTCATGATTAAAAGCGTGTATGTATGCCGGCCGGCAATAGGAGCCCTTCCTCCATCAGATGGAACGCGGTGACGTCAGTGTGCGCCTTCCCAGACGACGTTTCGTCATTAACAGACGTTCTCAATGGGGATCCCCATTGAGAACGTCTGTTAATGACGAAACGTCGTCTGGGAAGGCGCACACTGAGATGAGATGTTTGTAAGTACATGTCTTATGCATTTTTATTAAATATTTTGTACGGTATCACGCTATGGTCCGTTTTTATTTATATACCGAGGATATGTTCAATCATCGATGTGGTGTAATTTGAGATCTGCTCCCTGGATCCCTCCCCAGTCTGATGCTAATCTGAAGTGGAGCCCATTGAATATAATGTGTCTACATGCCTAATGTTTGGGTGGTTCTGGTAAGCGGCTTTCAGTTTGGTGGTGGTGTGTTCACACTAAAGTTTTGCTGACACATGGTGGTGCTGCTACAAATTTTTTATTGGACTGAATGTGCTTTTATTCATATGATCTATTATCATTGCTTTTTACCAGCCTGATATCTGGTTTCCTACTTGGCGCAGTTTACTTTTATATTAGCCAATTAGAGGAGTTTTCCCTCGTGGGGCATGCTGGGGAGGGGTATATCTGTGACAGGTGTCATGTGCTAAAAAGTTTTCGCGGGGTCCCGGTTCCAGGTACGGCATCCACCTTCAGGGTGCGCGCATCCATGGACCCCGCCAACGCGGCCCACCTGGCCAAAATTGCAGGCTACACAGAACCTCATCCGGAGGTAAAAGGGGACTCCAGTGACTTACTGGATCTCCGGTTCTATTGAGAGGATCCCAGGCTGGGTGCCGTTCGATTGGGGGGTCGGCTTGAGGAGAACCCGGAGGCGGGTTGTCCAATGGGGCTTGAACGAACCAATCAGGGATCTGGTGACCGGAACGCTGACAGGTACGCTTTGCTGTCGTCCGGTGACCTATGCAGAAATCTACTGGGAGGATTCGCTCCATTCATCCATTCAGCTCACTTAAAGTGATAGGCCTATGGCAGAGGCCCTAGAGCCAGGTCTGTGAGAGAGATCTGTTCCTCCCAGAAAATCCTAAGTGACACCCTGGCTGCCAGGCTTGTGAGAGGGGTCTGTCCGGGGGCACTTCACCCACTCCAGCTGGAGTGGCGACGAATCGCAAATTGATACTACTGAGAGCGGGACTGCTCTGTTCATATCCAGGCCTGATACCGCAAGGTTCTCTTTTCTCTTCATCAACCTTTCTTTTCCTAATTGATGTTGATGTTGGCCTGGAAATAAAGCATTGGAAAAACCCTTATTCACTGTCTGGACCTTTGCTCACTACTTTGTTTCTACAATTGCACCCCTGGGCCACATCAAGGTAACTTAATATGCCGATCCCAACAACAAATCAGCGGCTACTGTGGGGGTAGCGCTACATCAGTGGTCAGTGTAGTGGTCCCTTACATTGGTGATCAATGGGAGAAGGACCCCCTTTTATCAGTGGTCAGTGTAGGGGTCCCTTACATTGGTGACCAATGGGAGAAGGACCCCCTTATATCAGTGGTCAGTGTAGTGGTCCCTTACATTGGTGACCAATGGGAGAAGGATCCCCTTATATCAGTGGTCAGTGTAGGGGTCCCTTATAGGGTTGCCACCTTTTCTTTAAGCCAAACCCAACAGTTTAGCGGCAAAGGGCACATATTTTTTCATAGTGTACACTATAGGATTATAAAAGACCTGGGACATTTTTGGCTGCCTCATCGAGAGTAGTAATGCTGTAGATGTGGCTAAACAGCTCTTGCTGACATCATCACCCCCCCCCCCCCACACACACAGTGCCTTATTGATGCTGAACCTGCCCCCAGACAGCGTCCTGCAGCTCCCGAATGGCAACAAATGTTTGTGTGACTATCTCAGTTACTTGAGGAGGCACAGCACAGTCTGAATAATGTGTCCGGGTTTCAGGCAGACCAAAACCCGGACACACAATTCCAAACCCTGTGAATCCTGGATAGGTGGCAACCCTACTCCCTTACATTGGTGGCCAATGGGAGAAGGACCCCTTATATCATTGGTCAGTGTAGCTGTCCCTTACATTGGTGACCAATGGGAGAAGGACCCCCTTATATCATTGGTCAGTGTAGCTGTCCCTTGCATTGGTGACCAATGGGAGAAGGACCCCCTTATATCAGTGGTCCATGGGAGAAAGACAGTCCTACATCACCATTAGTGGGAAGACTGCCCCCCTTAGGCCAGGTTCACACCTATGCCAATTGAGTGCGGCTTAAACCGCATCCAATACGCAGAACATTTCAAAATACATTGTTTTCAATGAGGCTGGTTCACATATGTGCGATGCATTCGCACTGCGCATTGCAGTAAAACCGTGTGCGTCTTTTAGGCATTGCGGTGCGGCTCAGGTGCGAATTCAAGCCCATTATCTTCTATGGGTACGCAGCTGATTCGCAGATGTGTTCAGTTCTCTTCAGGAATTTCTCTCATTCAGCTCAATACACTTCTCCCCCACTCTCCTCTCACCCGTAACTTCTCCCAGGTCTCCAAATTCGCATCTAAAACATTGCTAATCTGCTGAACACTTCTCTTATCTCTCTACAGAGATAAGAGAGCTGAAATTCGCACCGCACTAGTGTGATTCCGGCCTTACAGATCATTGATGTCAGTTGTTAGAGAGACAGAAATTGTTTATTGCTCAAGGAACCCCTAGAGACCTTTGGAGGAACCCTGGGTGAGAAAGTCTGGACTAGGCAGTAATATATTTCTCTCCCCCCTTGGTGGGAGTGGAGACGACCCCATCTATAAGGATATACAGTACTAGCACAAGGCCATGTTCACACTACGAGACGTTTCTTGGGGGTGCAGCTCCTCTGAGCTCCACAAGGTGGTGAGCTCACTTTTACCCAGACAGGAAGTCTCTATGGGTGACAGGAAGTGATGTCAGGTACAGACAGGAAGTTCCAGGTGAGAGGTGAGTTGGGAGGAAGTAGAGAGGCGACATTGCTGGACGTGGCAACTGAGGAGGTAATACGATCTTATTTTCTATTTACACCCAGTAACCCCGTCATGTCCGTCCTCTTCCACCATAGTCACTGTGACGTCTTTTATCTCCAGCAGATGATGATACACACATATATAGTGTGGAAACCTAGGTTAGGTAACATGGGAAGGAGGCAGGGTTGCCGACTTTCAGTAAATTTACAGTTTGTAAAATCCATAATTGTCGCATCTGTCCATGAATGTCAGTTATGGACATTTAGCCTACATGTCCGTAATGGACATTCAAGGACAGATGCAAAATGTATGGATTTTACAAACTGTTCATAAATTTACTGAAAGTTGGCAACCCTGGAAGGAGGGGTGGATTTAAAAATGCACATGTTTGTATTTTATAGGCTTTATGTAGAAGATGGAAAAGACCTGATGTCTGTGAAGGTTCAGCACAAGGGATGTGTCTGGATGATGACTGTATCATTGTGTGTGTCAGGTTCCTATAAGGTGTCAGGATGTCACTGTCTATTTCTCCATGGAGGAGTGGGAGTATTTAGAAGGACAGAAGGATCTCTACAAGGACGTCATGATGGACAATCAGCCGCCCCTCACATCACCGGGTAAGAGGAGACTTTATTGTAAAGGAGAGAGCAGTACGGAGGCTCCACCTAGATCCCCCATCATCTGATAAATAGTGATGGGCCGAAATCAGAGCTTTGCCCAACCCGGGCTTAGAATGCCTTGTGTGGCACACAGGGTATTGTAGGGCGTTCAACGGAGCGAACACCCACCAAACGCCCTGCAAATTTAGGTGTTCGCCGAAAGGGCAAACAGGCGATGTTTAGGCCGAGCGGTCTGAACTGTTCGCCCAATTCTACTGATGAACACTAAGAAACAATGTATTCAGTCAGTGTGTGTGTTTCCTACAGATGGATCCAGTAATGGGAACCCACCAGAGAGATGTCCCCGTCCTCTGTATTCCCGGGATTCCACACAGGAAGGTCACACCATCCCCCACCATCATCAGGTAGATGAGGAACAATCACTGATAGTATCATTAGGATCTGTACATTATCTGCATTGTTACCATTGATGTCATTTTTATTCTATATTCAGAGTGGAAACCTGAGAGATTCTAAAGTTGAGGTCAAAGACGAGATTAAAGAGGAGAATGAAGAGTATGGGGTGATAGACACCATGGTGGAGTCATCCAGCTACAGAAACCCACCAGAGAGATGTCACCGTCTTCTGTATTCCCGGGATTCCACACAGGAAGGTCACACCATCCCCCACCATCATCAGGTAGATGAGGAACAATTATTGGTAGTTCTGATTTATACACAGCATGTTTATTACAATGAATGTTTTATTATATATTAAGAGTGGAAACCTCGGGGATGATAATATTGATGTAAAAGAAGAGTATAAAGAGGAGGATGAGGAGTATGGAGTGGTGGAGAAATTTTCAGAAGAACACAAGGATATGATGGAGCCACCTAATACCAGGAACCCACCAGAGAGATGTCCCCGTCCTCTGTATTCCCGGGATTCCACACAGGAAGGTCACACCATCCCTCACCATCATCAGGTAGATGAGGAACAATCACTGTTAGTATCGTTAGGATCTGTACATTATCTGCATTGTTACCATTGATGTCATTTTTATTCTATATTCAGAGTGGAAACCTGAGAGATACTAAAGTTGAGGTTAAAGAAGAGATAAAAGAGGAGGAGGAGTCACCCAGTTATAAAAACCCACCAGAGAGATGTCCCCGTCCTCTGTATTCCCGGGATTCCACACAGGAAGGTCACACCATCCCTCAATATTGCAAGGTTGGTGGGATGGAGATTGTAAAACACAGACTTATGGAGACGATGTGTGGATTTTCTATGTGATGTCACAATAATAAAGCTTATATCTTACAGATCATATTCTCTCTCATTCTCTTGGTTTAGAGTGGAGATCCAATCGATATAGAATTTGAGGTGAAATCAGAAGAAGAAGAGACGTATGTGAGGGATGATCAGCAGTCTATGGAGGAGGATGGAATAACGGGGACATTTATAGAGGAGGACACTCCTACAGAGATCAGCACAGGTGGGTCATTAACACTTAATCAATTCCTCCACCCATACTGCTCACTGATTGGTCCAGAGTAGGGCGGGGACTGGGTGATATCAGCCTGTAATCCCCTGGTCACTTTCCTGAGCTGTGTTCCCCGTCCTGTATTTCTCTCGGATAATCTTCCTTCTCTGTGCTGCAGACACAATTTATGTCTCTAGACTGGATTTATGGAGATTCTGGGGTTCAGCTGGCAGCAAAATGTTGATATTTACCATAGGCATTGCTCAGCCTAGGAACCTGGGGTATGTACTTTGGGTCTTCTGCCCCATGCCCGGGTCTAGCAAGATCTCTCGTCCTATAATCTCCTCATCACTCCCACTCCTATAAAGACAGTTCTCGTTGGTTCCTCACTCTCTGACTAAGGTCCATGAATAAAGAAATGATCTGGTAGGAGATCAGAGGACCCATTTACTAGTTGCCTTGAGGGGGGAATTGTAAGATCCTCAGAGACAAAGCTGCCTGATGTGGGCGGAGTCCTGGTTTAGGGGAACCAATCAGCTCATGTCTAGTAATAATCCTTGTATCTCTATTTTAGTAGATAGACGGGAGATGAGGAAAACCTCAGAGGATTGTCTCACTTTGTCTCCAGACTGTAAAGTAGAAGATGAGGACATCACACAGTATAGTCCAGGAGAAAACCCGACTACCTCAAATGTCCATCCGGCACCACACAGTGTAGATGGACCATCGTATTCCTCTTATCCTGAGGAACCTCAGACTGTGCGGGACGGTGCTGTCCTTCCAACAGATAAGAGGTTTTCCTGTCCTGAGTGCGGAAAGTGTTTCCAATTTAAATCCCGTCTTAATGTGCATAGAAGATCTCACACAGGAGAGAAGCCGTATTCCTGCACTAAGTGTGGGAAATGTTTTTTATGGAAAACCACTCTTTCCACACATCAGAGATTTCACACAGGTGAGAAGCCGTATTCCTGCCTTAAGTGCGGGAAGCGTTTTTCATATAAGTCTAATCTTTCCATACATCAGATATCACACACAGGGGAGAAACGATATGCCTGCCCTGAGTGCGGGAAATGTTTTAAAGGAAAGTCATATCTTCATATGCATCGGAGATCGCACACGGGGGAGAAGCCGTATTCCTGTCCTGAGTGCGGGGAATGTTTTAAAGGGAAATCATATCTTCAGATACATCAGAGATCGCACACAGCGGAGAAGCCGTATTCCTGTCCTAAATGCGAGAAATGTTTTAGAACTAAGTCCGGTCTTGAATCACATGTAAGATTTGAAACGGAGGTTGGTCTACTTTCCTCTTCTGATTGGAGGAGGTGTAACCCACAGAAGTCTTCTGTTTACAGTCATCTAAAATTGGACACAGAGGAGAATGAACTTTCCTGGTCTGACTGAGGGAAATGTTCCTCACTGAAGTCCTGTCTTCCTGTACATCGGGGGGTCCCACACAACCCTCGAGGTGTATTAGTGAGTGTGGGAAATGTCTTGTATACGAATGTTGCTGGACATGTGGGGAAGAAGCACACCCTGATATACACCTCAGATATACTCCATGGCTGATCTTCATCATGGAAGAAACAGTTCATAGACCTCAACCGTAGCTTGACCTCTTGACAAAGATGTCCTGACTCCTGTGGAATGAATGAGGTTATAGATTGGTAATTTTTTCTCCCATTGAAACATAGTATTGAGAACGGGGGGCCACACACTTGTGGGGATAATAAAACTTTCCAAATAAAAAGGCAACAACATAAGAAACAGTTGATAAGGAGATCAGAGATCACCAAAGACATGGATGAAGTGTTGTACCGTGTTGGCCATTGATAGCAGGAGAAAAATAAAAATTGAGTCATTCCCTCTCATTGGCTGAGTACATTTTGTGGTGGAAACTCTTGCAAGAGGTCTGTTTTCTCAAGTCGTCTTCCAGGACGAAAAGCGTTAACCCCACCACTTAAAAGGCGGCCCTCTAGGCCTTTTAAAATAAAAATGGAGTCATTGGCTGAGTACATTTTGTGGTGGAAGATTTCACAAACACATGTCTGTTTTTAAAAAAAAAATTGGTTCGACTAATGTAATTTCCTATGATAATCATCGCCAATCTACTGGCCATTATGTGGTATTGTAGTATTTCTGCTGCATTATGGCCACTAGATGGAGTTGACGATCATAGGAAATCACTGGGGTAGATTCAGATAGATTAAGCAGATCTTTAGATCTGCGTAATCTATCTGATTTACAATCCGCCAGGCGCAAGTTTTTGAGGCTAGAGCTGTATTCAGAAAGCACTTACCTCAAAACTTGCGGCAGCGTATCGTTAATTCCGCAGCTAGGGGGCATCTACAACTTAAATCAGGCGCGTCCCCGCGCCGATCCAACAGCGCATGCGCCGTCGGCGATTTTCCCCAGCGTGCATTGCTCCAAATGACGTCGCTAGGACGTCATTGGTTTTGGCGTGAGCGTAAATTACGTCCATCCGTATTCGCGACCGACTTATGCAAACGACGTAAAAATTCAAAACTCGGCGCGGGAACGACGGCCATACTTAACATTGGATACGCCGCATATAGCAGGGGTAAGTATATGCCGGGAAAAGCCGAACGCAAACGACGTAAAAAAAAAGCGACGGGCGGGCGTTCGTTTCTGAATCGGCGGAAATCGGAATTGGCATATTCGTCGCGTAAAAAACCGAAGCGTCACCTAGTGGCCGGCGGGAGATTGCAGCCTAAGATCCGACGGTGTAAGTCACTTACACCTGTCGCATCTAAGGGAGATCTATGCGTAACTGATTCTTATGAATCAGTCGCATAGATCTGACTGTCGGAACTCAGAGGTACGACGGCGTATCTCTATCTGAATCCGGGCCACTGTGTATAGAAACCACTTCACACTGACGTAACGCATATATGCATCCTCGGCTTCAAGTGGTTGTAGCGGGATGATCTGCAGCTGCACGCATCCAGTACCGTTTTTTATTTAGAGCGGACGGTCGGCTTTCTTGTAACAACAACCGATGCGGGTAATCAGCCGCTCGCCTGTTATTCCAAGTAGACATGTACGTTTCGTTCCGAATTAATGTTCGGTACAAGTTTTTCGTGATTCGGATATATCCGAATTACAATATAAACAAATTTTACCAAAATGCTCAGAGTAAAGAACTGAAATTCGAATCAAATTTTACATGGAACTCCAGTCCAATTCTAACTGTAAACATATTGCTGAAATTAAAGACTGTGGGGCAGATCCACAAAAGAATTACACCGACGTATCTATTGATACGCCGCGTAATTTTAAAGTTCCCGCGTCGTATCTTTGTTTTGTATCTACAAAACAAGATACGACGGCATCTGGGATCGATCTTAGGTGCATTTTTTCCGCCGGCCGCTAGGTGGCATTTCCGTCGAAATTTCGCGTCGAGTATGCAAATTAGCTAGTTACGGCAATCCACGAACGTACGTCTGGCCGGCGCATTTTTTTACGTCGTTTGCGTTCGGCTTTTTCTGGCGTATAGTTACCCCTGCTATTATGAGGCGTACTCAATGTTAAGTATGGCCGTCGTTCCCGTGTCGAATTTTGAATTTTTTACGTTGTTTGCGTAAGTCGTTCGCGAATAGGGATTTGCGTAGAATGACGTCACGGTCGGAAGCATTGGCTTGTTCCGGTTTAATTTCGAGCATGCGCACTGGGACACCCCCACGGACGGCTCATGCGCCGTTAAAAAAAAACGTTGTTTACGTCGGGTCACAACGTATTTACATAAAACACGCCCCCATCACAGCCATTTGAATTCCACGCCCTTACGCCACCAAAGATACACTACGCCGCCGTAACTTACGGTGCAAATTCTTTGAGGATTAAAAAAAATAAAAATAAGTTACGGCGGCGTAGTGTATCTTAGATACGCTACGCCCGGCGGAGAGAAGCGCCGATCTACACGGATCTGCCCCTGTGTGTGTTATTAGAGGAACATTTGGAAATAAATAAAGAATAAATACTCAGGTAATATCAATGTAACATTACTACTATGATCAAATGCAATGTTACTGTTGTACTTTACTTTACAATGTTATACTCTAATAAAAGTAATTGAAAAGAAAATAAATGCTGTTTTTGACGCCACAGGGAAACCTTTTTCCTTTAGAAATGTCATTTTTTTGCGCAACTGTTCTAAACACAAGAAACATGTGCCACTTTACAGGCATACTATAGACACCCCCAGGCACGAAATTTAAAGGAATATTTCACTTTTATTGTTTCACTTTAGGCATCATTAAATTCACTGCTCCCGGAAAAACTTCAGTTTTTAAACTTTTTTGCATTGATACATGTCCCCTGGGGCAGGACCCGGGTCCCCAAACACTTTTTATGACAATATCATGCATATATGCTATTTGGCAAAAAAGGCGTACACCCGATGTTCGACTTGAACATTGGGCTAATCCCTAGTCTCTGCTAAAAATTAATTATATATATATATATACACACCGTATTTATCGGCACATAACAAACCCTTTTTCCCCTGTAAATAGGGGCAAATCGTATGTGCGTGTTAGACGCCGATTTTGTACCTGTCTGCACGGAGGGGACGAGCGCAGCCGCATCAGAGCCGGGATCTCCTGTGTAATCGGCGCTCTCAGCCAAAAACAGTCCCTTCTCCTTGGCCGGCTCTTAGGATAGACGTCACATCTCCCTGCATTGGACCGGTGATTTGTCTATCATTAGAGGCGGCCACGGAGACGGGACTGTCTGTAGCTGAGAGCGCTGATTACACAAGAGATCCTGGCTCATGCGGCACAGATCAGGCTGCAATGGCGAGGATGCATATGGGCACAGATCAGGCTGCAAAGATGCATATGGGCACAGATCAGGCTGAGAACAGGAATCACCTCTGGAGAGGGTGAGGACAGGGATCACCCTTGGAGAGGAAGAGGACAGGTATCGCCCCTGGAGAGGGCAGGGATCACCCCCTGGAGAAACAGAGAACAGGGATCACCGCTGGAGAGGACAGGGATCACCCCTGGAAAAGCAGAGGACAGGGATCACCGCTGGAGAGGGAGAGGACAGGGATCACCGCTGGAAAAGCAGAGGACAGGGATCACCGCTGGAGAAGCAGAGGACAGGGATCACCGCTGGAGAAGCAGAGGACAGTGATCACCGCTGGAGAAGCAGAGGACAGGGATCACCACTGGAGAGGGAGAGGACAGGGATCACCCCTGGAGAAGCAGAAGACAGGGATCACCCCTAGAGATGCAGAGGACAGGGATCACCGCTGGAGAGGGAGAGGACAGGGATCACCACTGGAGAGGGAGAGGACAGGGATCACGCCTGGAGAAGCAGAAGACAGGGATCACCCCTAGAGATGCAGAGGACAGGGATCACCGCTGGAGAGAGAGAGAGGACAGGGATCACCACTGGAGAGGGAGAGGACAGGGATCACCCCTGGAGAAGCAGATGACAGGGATCACTGCTGGAGAAGCAGAGGACAGGGATCACTGCTGGAGAAGCAGAGGACAGGGATCACTGCTGGAGAAGCAGAGGACAGGGATCACCCCTGGAGAGGACTGGGTTCACCGCTGGAGAAGCAGAGGACAGGGATCACCTCTGGAGAAGCAGAGTACAGGGATCACCTTGGGAGAAGCAGAGGACAGGGATCACCCCTGGGAAGGGAGAGGAAAGGGATCACCCCTGGAGAAGCAGAGGAAAGAGATCACCCCTGGAGAAGCAGAGGACAGGGACCACCGCTGGAGAAGCAGAGGACAGGGGTCACCCCTGGACAGGTAGAGGACAGGGATCTCCGCTGGAGAAGCAGAGGACAGGGATCACCGCTGGAGAGTCAAAGGACAGGGATCACCACTGGAGAGTCAGAGGACAGGGATCACCACTGGAGAGTCAGAGGACAGGGATCACCCTTGGAGAGACAGAGGACAGGGATCACCCTTGGAGAGTCAGAGGACAGGGATCACGCTTGGAGAGACAGAGGACAGGGATCACCCTTGGAGAGACAGAGGACAGGGATCACCCTTGGAGAGACAGAGGACAGGGATCACCCCTGGAGAGGCAGAGGACAGGGATTACTGCTAGAGAGTCAGAGGACTGGGGTCACTTCTGGAGTAGGGTGACCAGACATCCCCGGTCTCTGGGGACAGTCCGCGGATTGAGGACACTGTCCCTGGACCAAGCCTGTCTGTCCTGGTCACCTTACTCTGGAGAGTGACCAATAGGAGACGGGCCCCTTATATCAGTGGTCAGTGGGAGAATGATATTCTTACATCCCCATTAGAGAGAAGACTGCCCCCCTTACAGATCATTGATGCCAGCTGTTACTGAGAGACAGAAATTGTTCAACTCCTAAAAACCATCTTAGAAACCCTGGCGGAGAAAGGCTGTACTAGGCAGTTATATATTTCTCTCCCCCTTGGTGGGAGTGGAGATGACCCATCTATAAGGATATACAATACATACACACACAGCACAAGGCCGTGTTCACACTACGAGACGTTTCTCAGGCTGCAGTTCTTCTGAGCTCCACAAGGTGGTGATCTTCTTTCTTGTACCGACAGGAAGTCTCTATGGAAGACAGGAAGTGATGTCAGGTACAGACAGGAAATTCCGGGTGAGAGGTGAGTCGGGAGGAAGTAGAGAGGAGACGTTGCTGGAAGTGACAGCAGAGGAGGTAATAAGATCTTATTTTCTATTTACACCCAGTAACCCCGTCATGTCCGTCCTCTTCCTCCATAGTCACTGTGACGTCTTTTATCTCCAGCAGATGATGAAAAATAACTATTCCTGATGTCTGTGAAGGTTCAACACAAGGGGTGTGTCTGGATGGTGACTGTATCATTGTGTGTGTCAGGTTCCTATAAGGTGTCAGGATGTCACTGTCTATTTCCCTATGTAGGAGTATTTAGAAGGACACAAGGATCTCTACAAGGACGTCATGATGGAGAATCAGCCGCCCCTCACATCACCGGGTAAGAGGAGACTTTATTGTAAAGGAGAGAGCAGTACGGAGGCTCCACCTAGATCCCCCATCATCTGATAAACACATAGAAACAATGTATTCAGTCAGTGTGTGTGTTTCCTACAGATGGATCCAGTAATGGGAACCCACCAGAGAGATGTCCCCGTCCTCTGTATTCCCAGGATTCCACACAGGAAGGTCACACCATCCCCCACCATCATCAGGTAGATGAGGAACAATTATTGGTGGTTATGATTTATACACAAACATGTTTGTTACAATGAATGTTTTATTATATATTCAGAGTGGAAACCTCAGGGATGATAATATTGATGTAAAAGAAGAGTATAAAGAGGAGGTTGAGGAGTATGGAGTGATGGAGGAGTTTTCAGAAGGACACAAGGATATGATGGAGCCACCTAATACCAGGAACCCACCAGAGAGATGTCCCCGTCCTCTGTATTCCCGGGATTCCACACAGGAAGGTCACACCATCCCCCACTGTTACAAGGTTGGTGGGATGGGGCTTATGAAACACGTACTTATGGAGACAATGTGCGGATTTCTTATGTGATGTCACAATAATAAAGTTTATATCTTACAGATGATATTCTCTCTCATTCTCTTGGTTTAGAGTGGAGATCCAATCGATATAGAATTTGAGGTGAAATCAGAAGAAGAAGAGACGTATGTGAGGGATGATCAGCAGTCTATGGAGGAGGATGGAATAACAGGGACATTTATAGAGGAGGACACTCCTACAGAGATCAGCACAGGTGGGTCATTAACACTAAATCCATTCCTCCACCCATACTGCTCACTGATTGGTCCAGAGTAGGGCGGGGACTGGGTGATATCGGCCTTTAATCCCCTGGTCACTTTCCTGAGCTGTGTTCCCCGTCCTGTAGTTCTCTCGGATAATCTTCCTTCTCTGTGCTGCAGACACAATTTATGTCTCTAGACTGGATTTATGGAGATTCTGGGGTTCAGCTGGCAGCAAAATGTTCATTTTCACCATAGGGTTTGCTTGACCTAGACACCTGGGGTATGTACCTTGGGTCTTCTGCCCCATGCCCGGGTCTAGTGAGATCTCTCATCCTATAATCCCCTCATCACTGTCACTCCTATAAAAGACAGTTCTCGTTGTTTCCTCACTCTCTGACTAAGGTCCATGAATAAAGAAATGATCTGGTAGGAGATCAGAGGAGCCATTTACTAGTTACCTTGAGGGGGAATTGTAAGATCCTCAGAGACAAAGCTGCCTGATGTGGGCGGAGTCCTGGTTTAGGGGAACCAATCAGCTCATGTCTAGTAATAATCTTTGTATTTCTATTTTAGTAGATGGACGGGAGATGAGGAAAACCTCAGAGGATTGTCTCACTTTGTCTCCAGACTGTAAAGTAGAAGATGAGGACATCACACAGTATAGTCCAGGAGAAAACCTGACTACCTCAAATGTCCATCCGGCACCACACAGTGTAGATGGACCATCGTATTCCTCTTATCCTGAGGAACCTCAGACTGTGCGGGACGGTGCCGGACCATCGTATTTCTCTTATCCTGAGGAACCTCAGACTGTGCGGGACGGTGCCGGACCGTCGTATTCCTCTTATACTGAGGAACCTCAGACTGTGCGGGACGGTGCCGGACCATCGTATTCCTCTTATCCTGAGGAACCTCAGACTGTGCGGGACGGTGCCGGACCATCGTATTCCTCTTATCCTGAGGAACCTCAGACTGTGCGGGACGGTGCCGTCCTTCCAACAGATAAGAGATTTTCCTGTCCTGAGTGCGGGAAGTGTTTCCAATTCAAATCCCGTCTTAATGATCATAAAAGATTTCACACAGGAGAGAAGCCGTATTCCTGCCCTGAGTGCGGGAAATGTTTTTTAAACAAAACCACTCTTACCACACATCAGAGATTTCACACAGGTGAGAAGCCATATTCCTGCCTTGAGTGCGGGAAACGTTTTACAGTAAACTCCCATCTTTCCCAACACCAGAGATCTCACACAGGCGAGAAGCCGTATTCCTGCCCTGAGTGTGGGAAGTGTTTTTCATGCAAGTCCCATCTTTCCATACATCAGATATCCCACACAGGGGAGAAACCATATTCCTGCCCTGAGTGCGGGAAATGTTTCTGTTTTAAAAACAGTCTTGCTGTTCATCTAAAATCTCACACAGGAGAGAAACCATATTCCTGTCTTGAGTGTGGGAAATGTTTCCGCAGTCAGTCCAGGCTTAATCTTCATAAAAGGTCTCACACTGGTGAGAAGCCATATTCCTGTCCTGAGTGTGGGAAATGTTTCAGTTTGAGAAACACTCTTTTTGTACATAAAAGGTCTCACACAGGTGAGAAGCCGTATTCTTGTTCTGAGTGTGGGAAAAGTTATTCACACAAGTCCAATCTTGTTTTGCATCAGAGATCTCACACAGGTGAGAAGCCATATTCCTGTACTGAGTGCGGAAAAAGTTATTCACACAAGTCCAATCTTACCTTGCATCAAAGGTCTCACTTAGGTGAGAAGCCGTATTTTTGTCCAGAGTGTGGGAAATGTTTTGTACAAAAATCAGAACTTGTCACACATCAGAGGTCTCATGCGGGGCAGAAGCCTTTTTCCTGTACTGAGTGTGGGAAGTGTTTCCATTTTAAATCTCATCTTGATGTTCATAAAAGATCTCACACAGGTGAGAAGCCGTATCCCTGCCCTGAGTGCGGAAAATGCTTCAGTTTGAAAACCACTCTTAAGGTACATAAAAAAACTCACACAGGTCAGAACTTGTACACTTGTCCTGAGTGCGGGAAAAGTTTTACACAAAAGTCCAATCTTACCCTGCATCAGAGATTGCACACGGTGGAGAAGCCGTATTCCTGTCCTGAGTGCGGGAAATGTTTTATAGAGAAGTCACATCTTCTCACCCATCAGAGATCGCACATAGTGAAGAAGCCGTATTCCTGTCCTAAATGTGAGAAATGTTTTCAAACTAAGTCAGATCTTGACTCACATGTGAGATTACAAACGGAGGTAGATCCACTGTCCTCTTCTGATTGGAGGAGGTGTAACCCACAGAAGTCCTCTGTTTACAGTCATCTGAGATTGGACACGGAGGAGAATGAACTTTCCTGGTCTGACTGAGGGAAATGTTCCTCACTGAAGTCCTGTCTTCCTGTACATCAGGGGTCCCACACAACCCTCGAGGTGTATTAGTGAGTGCGGGAAATGTCTTGTATGTGAATGTTGCTGGACATGTGGGGAAGAAGCACACCCTGATATACACCTCAGATATACTCCATGGCTGATCTTCATCATGTAAGAAACACTTCATAAGGAGATCAGAGATCACCAAAGACATGGATGAAGTGTTGTACCCGTGTTGGCCATTGATAGCAGGAGAAAAATTGACTCATTCCCTCTCATTGGCTGAGTACATTTTGTGGTGGAAACTTATGCCGCGTACAAACAATCGGGAATTCTGACAAGATTTTTTTTTTTACTAAATGTGTAGCATACGCGGTCACACAAATCTTGCCTGAATTTCCGACCGTCGAGAACGCGGTGACGTACAGGACGTACGACAAGCCGAGATCAATGAAGTTCAATAGGCAGTTCGGCTCTTCTGCTTGATTCTGAGCATGCGTGTTTTTTTGCGCGTCGGAATTGCACACAAACGAGTGGAATATCCGCCAAGAATTTTTTC
This sequence comes from Rana temporaria, assembly GCF_905171775.1. Classification (NCBI taxonomy): domain Eukaryota; kingdom Metazoa; phylum Chordata; class Amphibia; order Anura; family Ranidae; genus Rana; species Rana temporaria. The sequence goes on along the minus strand of NC_053496.1, from coordinate 186,179,580 downwards.
CGTCCGAAAAATAGAGAACCAGCTCTCAATCTTTTGCTGGCTAAAATTGACAGAAAATGTTTGATGGAGCCTAATTTTCCGACTAAATGCTCACATCCAACTTTTTTTACGGAAAGTCCTATCGTGTGTACAGGGCATTAGAGGTCTATTATTCTCTTGCAAGAGGTCTGTTTTGTCAAGTCGTCTTCCAGGACGAAACCTGTTAACCCCACCACTTAAAAGGCGGTCCTCTAGGCCTTTTTAAAATAAAAGTCATTACCTCTTATTGGCTGTGTATATTTTGTGGTGGAAGATTTCAGAAAACACTTGCAGGTCTATTTTTGAAAAAATTGTTCATGAAATGTGAATTCCTATGATCATCAGCGCCATCTAATGGCAATAATGTGGTATTGTAGTGTTTCTGCTGCATAATGGCCACTAGATGGAGCTGACCATCATAGGAAATCGCTGTGTATATTAAAATACTGTCAGAATTTGTAACATCTGGGGGAATGGTTGTTACATTCATCCAACTATTTTTTTGGTTTATAGACAAGCTTCTTAATTTCACTCAAAGAAGTGGGGACTCTTACCGGAAGGAGTGGACCTCCTGTAGCAGCGAGGTCACACACATCTGCAGATATAGCCCTCTGCGGGGTCTATGATAGATCCTGTCTCGGGAATACACTGGCAGTCTGAGAGCATCCTTCCCAGTATACAGCTACCATCTGACTCCCTTTCTGAACTCAGATGTAAGGAGGAACCCTGCAGATTCAGATGTAAGAGGGAACCCTGTGGACTCATATCTAAGAGGGATCTCTGTGAAATCAGATTTAGGAGGGAACCCTGTGGAATCAGATGTAATGGGGAACTCTTCAGACTCAGATGTAATGGGGAACTCTGCAGACTCAGATGTGATGTATCCATACGTTTGATGGTTGGAAAAGAAAGGGGTATTAAGGGTTAAAAAGGAAGGCAGACATCCTTTAGAGCACAGGTGTAAAACATAAGGCCCGTGGCCAAAATCTGGCCCTCAGGGACATTTCATGTGGCCCTTCCAGACCTCCTCTGGTCCTCCTCCAGACCCTTACTTTCTGCTTTCAAGCAATGTATCCAGCTCCTTCCCAGCAGCAGCATAAGGTAAGGGGGTGTGGGGGACTCAACTTCTGATGGTGGGGTGGCTCTTGACTAATAATATATTCGGAGATTATAGATGAGTGGGGGGATCCCAGCACAGAGAGACAGGAAGGAGGGGGGGAGAGAGCAGAATCATGGGAGAGAGTAAGGGGAAGAAGGGGTTAGAGAAAAGGGGGTGGTGATAGAAAGATGGGGGGTGGAGGAGGGGGAGAGTGAGAGAAAGATGGAGGGAGTCGGAGATAGAGGGGAAGGGGTGGTGAGAGAGAGAGGAGCGGTGATAGGGATGGGGGTGTGAGAGAGGGGGGGAATGGTAGAGGGAGATGGGGGGAAAGAGAGAAGGGGTGGTGAGGAAGAGAGACAGATGGGTGGTGAGAAAGAGGAGGCTGGAGAGAGGAAAAAGTAGAGGGAGAAGGGGTGGTGAGGAAGAGAGACAGATGGGTGGTGAGAGAGAGGGGGAGGGAGAGTGGAGGCTGAAGGGAGGGAGAGAGTGAAAGGTAGAGGGAGAAAGGAAAAAGTAGAGGGAAAATGGGTGGTGAGAGAGACAGAGGGCTGGTGAGAGAGGGGAGGGATGGGGGAGAGAGGAGGCTGGAGGGAGTGACAGCGGAAGGGGCGAGAGAGAGGGAGATGGGGGAGAGAGAGAGAGAAGGGGTGGTGATAGAGACGTGGGTGAGAGAGAAGGGAGGGATGGGGGAAGAGAGGAGGTTGGAGGGAGTGAGAGAGTAAGGGAAAGGTGGGGGAGAGAGACATAGGGGTGGTGAGAGAGAGGAGGGAGATAAAGAGGTGGAGGGTGAGGGTGAGAGAGAGGTGGGTGCAAGATAGAGAGAGATGGGACAAAGAGAGGGGGAGAGAGATTGGGACGTGAGAAGGATGTAAGGAAGAGAGAGGGGGAGTGAGAAAGAGATCCCTTGCCTTGGCCCAGTCTGCAGCCCCTCATGTCCCAGTCCGCATAATTTACATGCAGTCTGAACTAAATAGAAGCTCCAGTCATTGTGGTGAGGTTACTCGCTGTGCCCTGTAGCAGTGTTTTCGATGCCTGTTCACCCAGCCTTGTGCGAGGGGCTGAGGCTGGACGAGAAACATGCCGAAGGCTGAGCATGTTCTCCGTATCAGTGGACACTGCCAGGAGATCTCGGAAGGCAGGGGGAAATGTTGATGATAGGAGTGGGCCGCATGGTGTAGTCATCCCCCGGAAGCTCCAGCAGCAGTGAGTGAGTAACTTGTATAGCGCTACAAATGCGAACTAAATCGCCTCAAGGCGCTTCTTGCATCCAGTGTCGTCCTGATCCTTCAGAAGAGGGGGGTCTTTCGTTTTTTCCTAAAAGCCCAATGGTGTTCTTCCATGCGGATGGTCGTGGGTAGAGCGTTCCAGAGCCGAAGTTTTGAGGAGCGTTTCCTTGTGAACATTTGTGAGTGAGGGAGAGGGTCTCGAATGTGACCCGATCCTTTACGGCTAGCCAATGGAGGGTCCTCAGTGACGGGGTGATGGATTCCCAGGGTTTTTTCCCCGTTACCAGTCTGACTGCCGTGTTCTGGACGACTTGTAGACGCAAAATCTGGTATTTGTGTAGTCCTAGGTAGAGGGAATTTGCGTAGTTGAGTCGGGAATTGATGATTGTTCCTACCACTACTGCTGTATCCTTTTCCGGGATGAAGGGGATGAGTCTACGCAGCAGGCGGCCACCTCTCCCTCTCCCAGTGCCGTCTTAGTAGATGTCGCGGGTTGTTGCAGCTTCAGGAAGCAATCCATGCTGATGTAGTGTGGGCAGATAAGAGGTCCGGTTTCCTGGGAAACTGGTAGGTAGATACCAGCAATGTGTGGTAAGCTGCTAGAGAACCGCTGGCCAGGAGCTCTGTAACTAAGCGCCCTCACGCCACCATGCCAAGAACACGTCCCCGATAACAGGCAAATTAAAGTGGAGGTTCATCCGGAAGTGTAAATTTTTAACATTAGATTAATGCTCATTTTGTGAAGGGGAATCGGCTAGTTTTTTTTAAAATCGAAGCTGTACTTACCGTTTTAGAGAGCGATCTTCTCCGCCGCTTCCGGGTATGGTCTTCGGGACTGGGCGTTCCTATTTGATTGACAGTCTTCCGACAGGCTTCCGATGGTCGCATCCATCGCGTCACGATTTTCCGAAAGTAGCCGAACGTCGGTGCGCAGGCGCCGTATAGAGCCGCACCGACGTTCGGCTTCTTTCGACTACTCGTGACGTGTTGGATGCGACCGTCGGAAGCCTGTCGGTAGACTGTCAATCAAATAGGAACGCCCAGTCCCGAAGACCATACCCGGAATTGGCGGAGAAGATCGCTCTCTAAAACGGTAAGTACAGATTCGATTTTAAAAAAACTAGCTGATTCCCCTTGACAAAATGAGCATCAATCTAAGGTTAAAAAAATGTTTTCGGGTGAACTCCCGCTTTAAAGAGCCGCCTCTGTATACAGTACATATACACACAACACAAGGCCGTGTTCACACTACGTGACAGTTTTTGAGGCTGCTGTTCCTCTGAGTTCCACAAGGTGGTGATCTAATTTCCACCCAGACAGGAAGTCTCTATTGAAGACAGGAAGTGATGTCGGGTACAGTCAGGACGTTCCTGGTGAGAGGTGAGTCGGGAGGAAGTACACAGGAGACGTTGTTAAAATTGGCAGCAGTGGAGGTAATAAGATCTTATTTTCTATTTACACCCAGTAACCCCGTCATGTCCGTCCTCTTCCTCCATAGTCACTGTGACGTCTTTTATCTCCAGCAGATGATGATACACACATATATAGTGTGGAAAACCTAGATGAACCCCTTCAGGGTCAGAATATTTCCCCACTTACCGGGGCCGGAACTTTCCCTTAATTTTGGAGATGTTTCACCTTTCCCCCAATCAGCTTCTCAGTCTATACGGATTATACCACTTTTATTAGTGGCGTCGGATGAAGGCTTATTTAGGGGAGTCATGCACTATGCCACTAGGTATCCTGAGGCTGTTCCCTTAAAGCGGAGGTTCACCCTTAAAAACATTTTTTGACATCACACAAAGTCGCGCCATCCTACCGACACAATGCCGGTGTTTTTTTTTTTTTTGTCAGCACATACCTCTTAATCCCGATTTTCACCTCACAGCGATCCCGCGGGAGTGGGCGTTCCAAAGCACTGCCTGTGACTGACAGGCTTCTGAACGGCGCATACTGCGCGTCACAGGTTGCCGACAGAACCCGAACGTCGGTGCGCAGGCGCCGTATAGAGCCGCACCGACGTTCGGGTTTTTTCGGCAACCTGTGACGCGCAGTATGCGCCGTTCGGAAGCCTGTCAATCACAGGCAGTGCTTGGGAACGCCCACTCCCGCGGGATCGCCGTGAGGTGAAAATCGGGATTAAGAGGTATGTGCTGACAAAAAAAAACAAAACACCGGCATTGTGTCGGTAGGATGGCGCGACTTTGTGTGATGTCAAAAAATGTTTTAAAGGGTGAACCTCCGCTTTAAGAAACACTTCTTCTAAGACAATCACCAAAGCGTTGTTCTATATATTTACCCCTCCTAGCATCCCTAAAGAGATTCTAACCAACCAGTGGACTCCTTTTATGTCGAAAGTAATGAAAGAGTTGTGTAAATTGTTCAATATTAAGCACTTGCATACTTCGGTTTACCACCCTCAGACAGTTGGTTTAGTAGAACGGTTTAACACAATCCTCAAGAGTAGGCTATAGATGGGAGAATCTGGGATGGTCTACTGCCATATACGTTGTTTGCAATTAGAGAGGTCCCACTGTCTTCATCTGGGTTCTCACTCTTTGAACTTTTGCATTGGCGGGATCCCAGAGGGTTGCTAGATATTGCCAAAGATTGCCAAAGCCTGGGAGACTGAGACCCTACCCTACCGGGGTGTGTCATAGAACATATCTTGGCCCGGTGCGGGTAAATTATATCCCAGTGGCGGTTTGATAAAATGGAAACCTGACCAGTGAGGTGAGGAGGATTCTGGGAATGTCATTTGATTTTACTATTTGTGTTCAGATCTAGAGTTTTCCTCCTGTGAAGTCTGGAGATCACATGACCATCACATTGCCTCCACCTCCCTCCCTGATAGAATAGAGAAATACAAAGAGGATTCTAGAAGTCACCAGAGAGATCATCGAGCTGCTGACCGGAGAGGTGAGCGGTGCCGGGAAGGACGTCATGATGGAGAATCAGCCGCCCCTCACATCACCGGGTAAGAGGAGACTTTATTGTAAAGGAGAGAGCAGTACGGAGGCTCCACCTAGACCCCCCATCATCTGATAAACACATAGAAACAATGTATTCAGTCAGTGTGTGTGTTTCCTACAGATGGATCCAGTAATGGGAACCCACCAGAGAGATGTCCCCGTCCTCTGTATTCCCGGGATTCCACACAGGAAGGTCACACCATCCCCCACCATCATCAGGTAGGTGAGGAACAATTATTGGTGGTTCTGATTTTTACACAAGCATGATTGTTACAATGAATGTTTTATTATATATTCAGAGTGGAAACCTCGGGGATGATAATATTGATGTTAAAGAAGAGTATAAAGAGGAGGATGAGGAGTATGGAGTGATTAAGGAGCTTTCTGAAGGACACAAAGATATGGTGGAGCCACCTAATACCAGGAACCCACCAGAGAGATGTCCCCGTCCTCTGTATTCCCGGGATTCCACACAGGAAGGTCACACCATCCCCCACCATCAGGTAGATGAGGAACAATCACTGATAGTATCATTAGGATCTGTACATTATCTGCATTGTTACCATTGATGTCATTTTTATTCTATATTCAGAGTGGAAACCTGAGAGATCCTAAAGTTGAGGTTAAAGAAGAAATAAAAGAAGAGGAGGATAAGTCATCCAGTTATAAAAACCCACCAGAGAGATGTCCCCGTCCTCTGTATTCCCGGGATTCCACACAGGAAGGTCACACCACCCCTCCCTATTGCAAGGTTGGTGGGACGGAGATTATAAAACACAGACTCATGGAGATGATGTGTGGATTTATTATGTGATGTCACAATAATAAAGCTTATATCTTACAGATGATATTCTCTCTCATTCTCTTGGTTTAGAGTGGAGATCCAATCGATATAGAATTTGAGGTGAAATCAGAAGAAGAAGAGACGTATGTGAGGGATGATCAGCAGTCTATGGAGGAGGATGGAATAACGGGGACATTTATAGAGGAGGACACTCCTACAGAGATCAGCACAGGTGGGTCATTAACACTAAATCCATTCCTCCACCCATACTGCTCACTGATTGGTCCAGAGTAGGGCGGGGACTGGGTGATATCAGCCTGTAATCCCCTGGTCACTTTCCTGAGCTGTGTTCCCCGTCCTGTATTCCTGTATTTCTCTCGGATAATCTTCCTTCTCTGGGCTGCAGACACAATTTATGTCTCTAGACTGGATTTATGGAGATTCTGGGGTTCAGCTGGTAGCAAAATGTTGATTTTCACCATAGGGTTTGCTTGACCTAGACACCTGGGGTATGTACCTTGGGTCTTCTGCCCCATGCCCGGGTCTAGTGAGATCTCTGACAGAACAATTCTCCCGGGTTACTTGCTCTGTTATTTGCTGGCTGTGCCGGGTGGAGGGATATGTCTGTATAGTCTCAGACCCAAGTCACTGAGTGCAGTCTCAGGAGATGGGAGGCAGCGGTGTGGGATCTCTGCAACTTGTCTCCAGTAAAAAAGGAAAATTGCGCTAATCGAATATAAATTAAGTGAATAAATGGGAAGGCTGCAATAGCGTGAACTAACACAAAACAAATATAAAAAGAAAGAAAAATTGCGCCAACCAGTAGTACAATAATATAAACAGTGAAGTCCTTTGTGTCTTCTACACGTGAAACACAGAAAAAATGTGCACCATATAAGTGCATAAATCGTGAACAAATTGTTAAAAAGATCCAATAACAAAGTCCATAAACGAAATTTTCAACCCAGGCAACACCCAGTGTGAAGATAATTGACAGTCGTGACCCGCCACCATATGGACTGAGGCTTACCACAAGGTAATTTGATAACAGCGTTATTCAAATAACTGTAGGATACTTCTAAACATCGGATAATAGCCAGGAATACACCAGGTCACGGTCCCTTTAAGAAGTCCACGATGGGGTGCAGCAGCGTATAATAGCGATTTACGTCCTCATAGCATGTCACAGCCCAGTCCACATCCTCTGCTTTCAACCTGCCGCGCTGTGACCAGGGGGGGGAGGGAGGGGGACATTCCAGGGAGCTCGGGGGTTATCAGGAAAAGCGTAACTGAACGCTGGGCTGGTATCAATCAAATTTTTTTTGATTGATACCAGCCCAGCGTTCAGTTACGCTTTTCCTGATAACCCCCGAGCTCCCTGGAATGTCCCCCTCCCTCCCCCCCCTGGTCACAGCGCGGCAGGTTGAAAGCAGAGGATGTGGACTGGGCTGTGACATGCTATGAGGACGTAAATCGCTATTATACGCTGCTGCACCCCATCGTGGACTTCTTAAAGGGACCGTGACCTGGTGTATTCCTGGCTATTATCCGATGTTTAGAAGTATCCTACAGTTATTTGAATAACGCTGTTATCAAATTACCTTGTGGTAAGCCTCAGTCCATATGGTGGCGGGTCACGACTGTCAATTATCTTCACACTGGGTGTTGCCTGGGTTGAAAATTTCGTTTATGGACTTTGTTATTGGATCTTTTTAACAATTTGTTCACGATTTATGCACTTATATGGTGCACATTTTTTCTGTGTTTCACGTGTAGAAGACACAAAGGACTTCACTGTTTATATTATTGTACTACTGGTTGGCGCAATTTTTCTTTCTTTTTATGTCTCCAGTAAACATTTCATCCACCACTGATTACTGAATACCAATATCATGAGTCCTGACCCCTGCACTATATACTCTATGTTGTACATTACATAATTCTGATACTATATAGTCCCAACTATTGTACCTCATACGATATGTTGTACTTTAAAAAGGACTGACCTCGGACATTTTAAATTCTGATGATGTGATTGGAGCACAGACTTTTACATGTTGATAATAATGTGATAACATCCTCCAACTTTGGAGCCTTAAACAGAAAGTGATAATAACCCAATGATGGTGATCTTCAGGATCAGTCCAGTCTTCATCTTGGTTGTTCTCCCCCATCCTCACTCTCTGACCTCTGGTGGGGCTCAGCCCCGCTGTTATTCATGACTAAGACCGGGTTCACACTGGTACTACATGACTGTTGTACCACTGTCTTCCTACTTCGCCTTGCAACATCGGTCCTACTTCTATCCGACGTGAATGAACAGGATAAGATTTTACTCCGAATTTGAGTTAGTCTGACTTGTCCTCCGACCAATCAAAACAATCCCAGTGTGACATAAATTCATTTTACTGCTGCTGTAATCACCATGTCGGATGTCACAAGTCAGATGCTTAGGACAAGGATCCGACTTCAATTATATTCAATGAGCTGAAGTTGGACCAAGGTTGTGCAGGAACCTTTTTCAAAGTCGGACCAGTTAAGACATCTCTCATAGGAAATCATTGATTTTAGGGTTGTCCCGATACCACTTTTTTAGGACCGAGTACAAGTACCGATACTTTTTTTCAAGTAGTCGCCAATACCGAATACCGATACTTTTTTTAAATGTGTCCCCAAATGCAGCCATGTCCCCCCACATATGCAGCCATGTCCCCCACATATGCAGCCATGTCCCTCTAGCCATGTCCCTCACATATGCAGCCATGTTCCTCTAGCCATGTCCCTCACATATGCAGCCATGTCCCTCACATATGCAGCCATGTCCCTCTAGCCATGTCCCTCACATATGCAGCCATGTCCCTCTAGCCATGTCCCTCGCATATGCAGCAATGTCCCTCTAGCCATGTCCCTCACATATGCAGCCATGTCCCTCACATATGCAGCAATGTCCCTCTAGCCATGTCCCTCACATATGCAGCAATGTCCCTCTAGCCATGTCCCTCGATGCGGCGGCAGCGGCGGGGGGGGGGGAAAGGGGGGGGAAGTATTCTATTTAGGTATCGGGGGTATTTGCACGAGTACGAGTACTCCCGCAAATACTCGGTATCGGTCCCGATACCGATACTGGTATCGGTATCTGGACAACCCTAATTGATTTACACACGTAATGCAACACGATCTCCCAAAGTCGGAGCGTATGTCATACCAGTGTGAACCCGGCCTAAATCATGGTCTAAATAAGGAAGTGCAGGACTTCTTGTGTTGGGAAGATGGCAATGAGTGATAGAGGGGGTGGGGACCCTCGTCCTATAATCCCCTCATCACTGTCACTCCTATAAAAGACAGTTCTCGTTGTTTCCTCACTCTCTGACTAAGGTCCATGAATAAAGAAATGATCTGGTAGGAGATCAGAGGAGCCATTTACTAGTTACCTTGAGGGGGGAATTGTAAGATCCTCAGAGACAAAGCTGCCTGATGTGGGCGGAGTCCTGGTTTAGGGGAACCAATCAGCTCATGTCTAGTAATAATCTTTGTATTTCTATTTTAGTAGATGGACGGGAGATGAGGAAAACCTCAGAGGATTGTCTCACTTTGTCTCCAGACTGTAAAGTAGAAGATGAGGACATCACACAGTATAGTCCAGGAGAAAACCCGACTACCTCAAATGTCCATCCGGCACCACACAGTGTAGATGGACCATCGTATTACTCTTATCCTGAGGAACCTCAGACTGTGCAGGACGGTGCCGGACCATCGTATTCCTCTTATCCTGAGGAACCTCAGACTGTGCGGGACGGTGCCGGACCATCGTATTCCTCTAATCCTGAGGAACCTCAGACTGTGCGGGACGGTGCCGGACCATCGTATTCCTCTTATCCTGAGGAACCTCAGACTGTGCGGGACGGTGCCGGACCATCGTATTCCTCTTATCCTGAGGAACCTCAGACTGTGCGGGACGGTGCCGGACCATCGTATTCCTCTTATCCTGAGGAACCTCAGACTGTGCGGGACGGTGCTGGACCATTGTATTCCTCTTATCCTGAGGAACCTCAGACTGTGCGGGACGGTGCCGGACCATCGTATTCCTCTTATCCTGAGGAACCTCAGACTGTGCGGGATGGTGCCGGACCATCGTATTCCACTTATCCTGAGGAACCTCAGACTGTGCGGGACGGTGCCGAACCATCGTATTCCTCTTATCCTGAGGAACCTCAGACTGTGCGGGACGGTGCCGGACCAACGTATTCCTCTTATCCTGAGGAAGCTCAGACTGTGCGGGACGGTGCCGGACCAACGTATTCCTCTTATCCTGAGGAAGCTCAGACTGTGCGGGACGGTGCCGGACCATCGTATTCCTCTTATCCCGAGGAACCTCAGACTGTGCGGGACGGTGCCGGACCATCTTATTCCTCTTATCCTGAGGAACCTCAGACTGTGCGGGACGGTGCTGGACCATCGTATTCCTCTTATCCTGAGGAACCTCAGACTGTGCGGGACGGTGCCGGACCATCGTATTCCTCCCATCCTGAGGAACCTCAGACTGTGCGGGACGGTGCCGGACCATCGTATTCCTCTCATCCTGAGGAACCTCAGACTGTGCGGGGCAGGGCCGTCCTTTCAACAAATAAGAGGTTTTCCTGTGTCGTGTGTGGGATGTGTTTCCGTACTAGATTCAGTTTTAATGTTCATAAAAGATATCACACAGATGAGAAGCCGTATTCCTGCTCTGAGTGCGGGAAATGTTTTTCAGTAAAGTCCTATCTTTCCCAACACAAGAGATCTCACACGGGTGAGAAGCCGTATTCCTGTGCTGAGTGTGGGAAATGTTTTTCATATAAGTCCAATCTTTCCCAACACAAGAGATCTCACACGGGTGAGAAGCCGTATTCCTGTGCTGAGTGCGGGAAATGTTTTTCATATAAGTCCAACCTTTCCGTGCATCAGAGATCACACACAGGGGAGAAACGATATTCTTGCCCTGAGTGCGGGAAGTGTTTCTGTTTTAATCACAGTCTTACTCTTCATAGAAATACTCACACAAGACAAAAGCCATATTCCTGCCCTGAGTGCGGGAAGTCTTTCCACACTAAATACAGAATGATTGAACATAAAAGGTCTCACACAGGTGAGAAGCCGTATTGCTGTCCTGAGTGCGGGAAATGTTTTAGTTTGAAAAACAATTTTGATGCACATAAAAGAACTCACACGGGTGAGAAACCGTATTGTTGTCCTGAGTGCGGGAAATGTTTTTCACAGAAGTCCAATCTTACCTTGCATCAGAGATTGCACACGGGGGAGAAGCCGTATCCCTGCCCTGAGTGCGGGAAATGTTTTACACTAAAATCACAATTTGTTTTACATCAGAGGATCCACACGGGGGAGAAGCCGTATTCCTGTCCTGAGTGCGGGAGATGTTTTTCACAGAAGGGCTCTCTTTCCGACCATCAGAGATTGCACAAGGCTGAGAAGCCGTATTCCTGTCCTAGGTGCGAGAAATGTTTTAAAACTAAGTCTGATCTTGTCTCGCATGTGAGATTTCAAACAGAGGTAGGTTCACTGTCCTCTTCTGATTGGAGGAGGTGTAACCCACAGAAGTCCTCTGTTTACAGTCATCTAAAATTGGACACAGAGGAGAATGAACTTTCCTGGTCTGACTGAGGGAAATTTTCCGCACTGAAGTCCTGTCTTCCTGTACATCAGGGGTCCCACACAACCCTTGAGGTGTATTAGTGAGTGCGGGAAATGTCTTGTATATGAATGTTGCTGGACATGTGGGGAAGAAGCACACCCTGATATACACCTCAGATATACTCCATGGCTGATCTTCACCATGTAAGAAACACTTCATAAGGAGATCAGAGATCACCAAAGACATGGTGGAAGTGTTGTACCGTGTAGGCCATTGATAGCAGGAGAAAAATAAAAATGGAGTCATTCCCTCTCATTGGCTGAGGACATTTTGTGTTGTAAACTCTTGAAAGAGGTCTGTTTGCTCAAGTCGTCTTCCAGGACGAAACGCGTTAAGCCCAGCACTCAAAAGGTGGTCCTCTCGGCCTTTTAAAATAAAAATTGAGTCATTACCTCTCATTGGCTGAGTACATTTTAGATTTTAGATGGTGTTAGATTTCACAAACACTTACAGGTCTGATGGTTAAACATTTGTTCAACGAATTCCTATGATCATCAGCGCCATCTAATGGCAATAATGTGGTATTGTAGTATTTCTGCTGCATTATGGCCACTAGATGGAGCTGACCATCAAAGGAAATCACTGTGTAAACTTGATCTCTGCCATAATTTGTAACGGCTGGGAGAATGCTTGTTACATTTATCCAACGGACCCCCTTAGTTTCTTCTGTGAGGTATGAATTAAGACCCTCAGACATATATTTTCTGAAAGCAAAGCCCTTGGAGCAAGAGTTCCCCTTTAGATCTGAATCTGCAGAGTTACCTTACACCAGTGATGGCGAACCTTGGCACCCCAGATGTTTTAGAACTATATTTCCCATAATGCTCATGCACCCTGCGGCGTACTAGAGCATCATGTGAAATGTAGTTCTAAAACATCTGGAGTGCCGAGGTTCGCCATCACTGCCTTACACTGTCCACAGAGTTCCCCCTTATGCCGCGTACTTACGCTCAGAATTTCCGACAAATGTTCGATGGGAGCGTGTTGTCGGAAATTCTGAACCGTGTGTAGGCTCCATCGGACATTTGCAACAACACAATCCGTTCTCGTGTGTAGACAATTCCGACGCACAAAATTCTACGCATTGTACGAGACGGAAGCGCTCGGTCTGGTAAAACTAGCGTTGCTGTAACAGACTGAAAAGCACGAGGCTGAAAAACGCGAATCGTCTCTCACCAAACTCCTACTAACACGACTGGTATTGAACTTCCCTTTAATAGCGCCGTCGTAGTGTTGTACCTCACCGCGTTCTTGGCGTTCGGAATTTCCGACAACATTTGTGTGACCGTGTGTATGCAACACAAGTTTGAGCCAACATCTGTCGAAAAAAAATCCACGGTTTTGTTGTCGGAATGTCCGATCGTGTGTACGCGGGATTACACTGTAAGTGGCAATTCTGCGGAATCAAATGTAAGATGGAACCCTGCTGACTATGATGTGTAAGTGGCAACTCTGCAGACTCAGATGTAAGAGGAAACCTTGCAGACTCAGATGTAAGAGGAAACCTTGCAGACTCAGATGTAAGAGGGAACCCTGCAGACTCAGATGTAAGAGGGAACCCTGCAGACTCAGATGTAAGAGGGAACCCTGCAGACTCAGATGTAAGAGGGAACCCTGCAGACTCAGATGTAAGAGGGAACCCTGCAGACTCAGATGTAAGAGGGAACCCTGCAGACTCAGATGTAAGATGGAACCCTGCAGACTCAGATGTAAGATGGAACCCTGACAACCAGGGCTTTTTTTCTCAGACAATAGGTGCAGGAACTCCCCCTTTCCGAGTCACCCATTTTCTCCGCCCCCTACCCACCTCCCAGTACCACCCCTTTTATACAATATAGAACCAAGTATCATTTTGTGGTGCTAAGTGATTTATATGGAATTTGGTAATGATATCAAGAAAAGCAGTAAAATAGATCCCCCTAACAACAATGGACCACCCACAACAAAATGTCCCCGCCAGCAACAATAGACTCACGGCAGCATCAACAGATCTCCGTACAGCCAACATTAATAGACTCTGGCTGCCATCAACAATAGACCCCTCCCCCAACAGTAGATCTCGTTCCGCAACAATTGACCCCCCCAGCAACATAAGACCCCCCCTAGAAACAATAGACCCCCCCTGCAAAAATAGATCCACAGCAGTGAGCATCAATACCCTGCAGCACACCCCAGCATCCCTTGCTATTACATACAGTCAGTTCAGAAGGTGCCGGAAATGCGTTCCCGCTGAAAAAAAGCCCTGGGTAGCCCACTTGTGCCATTTCCGTTGATTGAGGAGATGACCCACATCTATAAAAGTATACAGTGGGCTGGATTCAGAAAGAAGATACGACGGCGTATCTCCTGATACGCCGTCGTATCTCTGAGTCCGGCCGTCGTATCTATGCGCCTGATTCATAGAATCAGGTTCCGCATAGATATGCATAAGATCCGACAGGTGTAAGTGACTTACACCGTCGGATCTTAGGCTGCAATTCCAGGCCAGCCGCTAGGTGGCGCTACCGTATCTTTTACGTGTCGAATATGCAAATGAGCATTTACGCCGATTCAGAAACGAACGACCACCCGGCGCTTTTTTTTTTACGTCGTTTGCCTTCGGCTTTTTCCGGCGGAAAGTTACTTCTGCTATAGGAGGGGTAAGTGCGGCGTATCCTATGTTAAGTATGGCCGTCGTTCCCGCGCCGAGTTTTGAATTTTTTACGTCGTTTGCCCAAGTCGTTCGCGAATACGGCCGGACGTAATTTACATTAACGTCGAAACCAATGACGTCCTTGCGACGTCATTTGGAGCAATGCACTCTGGGAAAATTTGCGGACGGCGCATGCGCTGTTCGATCGGCGCGGGGACGTGCCTGATTTAAATTGTACACGCCCCCTAGCCGCGGAATTTGAATTCAGCCGGGGGATTTACGATACGCTGCCCCAACTTTAGAGGCAAGTGCTTTCTGAATAAAGCACTTGCCTCAAAAAATTGCGGCGGCTTAACGTAAATCAGATAGGTTACGCGGATCTAAAGATCTGCTAACCTATCTGAATCTAGCCCACTACATACACACACACAACAAAAGGCCGTGTTCACATTACAAGATGTATCTTGGGCCTGCAGTTCCTCTGCGCTCCACAAGATGGTGATCTCGTTACTACCTAGACAGGAAGTCTCTATGGAAGACAGGAAGTGATGTCAGATACAGACAGGAAGTGCTTTGTGATACGAGGTAGAGGTGACGTTGCTGAAATTGGCAGCAGAGAAGGTAATAAGATCTTATTTTCTATTTACACCCAGTAACCCCGACGGCAAGATTTGTACAGTGATTGTATGTGTGACCCAAAGGATAGATCAGAGTCCAGGATTACGCGGGGACGGGTTTATCGCTGTGCCATTGATCCTGAGAGGAAAAATCATGGGGGAGGAAATATTATGAGCTCTACAGTGGAACCTCGGATTGCGAGCATAATCCGTTCCAGGAGAACGCTCGATATCCAATGTACTCGCATATCAAATCGAGTTTTCCCATTGAAGTCAATGGAGACGAAAATAATTTGTTCCGCATTGACTTCAATGGCATGCAATATTGCATGCGGCCAGAGGTGGGGGGCGCTTGAGAGCCTCAGTAAAGGCCCGAGGACAGCTCGGCTGACCTTGGAAACAGTGTCTCTCAGGGGATTTCCGAACGGCGCTGATCGGCTGCGATCGGTGCCGTTCGGCTCTGGCGCCCCCCCCACCTCAAGCCAAACGCGGTACTGCACACCGCTTTGGCCTGAATCCTGCTCATATTGCGAAACAACACTCGCAAACCGAATTAGGATTTTTTTAAATACAGCGCTCGTATTGCTCGTTAACCGCGTTACTCGCAATCCGAGGTTCCACTGTATTTGGATAGCTTGAGTTTGTGGAAGTGGTGTGACATCCAGGCTGATATATCTGTTAGTGAATTAGTGATACGTGAGGAGACTAAAGGAGTGAGCTGAGGGGCAGAGAGATAAATCTGAGTGTTGTTGGCGTAGAAATCAGCTGACCCAGGGAGGACGTCTAAGAACAGAACATTGAGGGACCCCCAACAGAGAAAGGAAGAGGAGGAAGTAGAATTGTTGGAAACGCTAAAGGTGCGGTTGGATAAGTAGGAAGAGAGCCAGCAAAGACTACAGTCATGGAAACCAAAGGCGTGGAGTTTCTTGAGGAGGAGGGGGGAGCGGTCAAACGTATCATAGGCAGCAGAGAGGTCCAAGAGTAAGGAGTACAGAATAGTGTCCATTAGACATTAGTAGACCGTTTTTTTGTTTCAGGAGGGCAGTTTCTGTGGAGTGTTGAGGGCGAAATCCAGACTGAAGGGGATCAAGAAGGTTCTTCTCGGCGAGGTGGACGCTCAGTCGGTTGTAGACCAGACGTTTTTGGATAAAACGGGGAGCAACGAGATGAAGTGCAGGTTGTTAAGATTGGTGGAGTCCAGTGACTGCTTTTGAGTATGGGGGTGACTAGTGCATGTTTTAGAGAGTTGGGGAAAATGTCAGAAGATGAGTTTGATTATTCCCTTCAGGGTCAGAACATTTCCTCACTTACAGGGCCGAATTATTCTCTTCATTAAGGTAAGGACTGGCCACACGTTGCTCCCCCACCTGGGGTATAATTTGCCTTCTCTGGGTTAGTCTGTTGTTGGTGCTGAGAAGGGAGACCGGCAGGCTGGGAGGTGACATGTCTGCAGGACTGATGTAGACCCACTGAGGTCTATTCACAAGCCAGGAGGCTCCATAACTGTTTGCCGGGCTTTTGTTTTGGGACTGTGTTTCTTACCCCTGCGCAGGAATCCTTTTGCTGTACACGCTGACTAATAAACACGGGCAGGAGGCCCTTTAACCTTACATGCGGCTTGGATTACCCCTCTGCAAGCTCTCCACTTGAAGCTGGACCTCACAGTGTACAGAAACGTCAGAGAGCGCCCCTCACATGTCTCTCCAATCAGAGTCAGAGAATCCTATGGCGTCACATTGACCCCACAGCGTTTGCTCCCAATGTCCTTTCATCTGGAGTCTTTGAATTCTTTGACGTCACACTGACCTCACAGCTCCTCTTCCCAATGGCCCTTCATCCGGAGTCAGAGAATCCTATGACATCACATTGACCCCACAGCTCCTCCTTCCAATGTCCCTCCAATCAGAGTCAGAGAATCCTATGACATCACACTAACTCAACAGCTCCTCTTCCCAATGTCCCTTCATCCGTAGTCGGAGAATACTATGACATCACACTGACCTTAGCTCCTCCTCTCAACATCCCCCCAACCAGAGTCAGAGAATCTTATGACATCACACTAACCTCACAGCTACTCCTCTCAATGTCCCTTCATCTGGAGCTATAGATTCCTATAACATCACAGTGACCTTAGCTCCTCCTTCGAATGTCCCCCCCAACCAGAGTCAGAGATTCCTATGACATCACACTGACCTTAGCTCCTCCTTCCAATGCCCCTCCAATCAGAGTCAGAGAATCCTATAACATCACACTAACCCAATAGCTACTCCTCCCAATGTCCCTCCATCTGGAGTCTTTGAATTCTTTGACCTCACAGCTCCTCTTCCCAATGTCCCTTCATCCGGAGTCGGAGAATTCTATGACATCACACTGACCTTAGCTCCTCCTCTCAACATCCCCCCCAACCAGAGTCAGAGAATCTTATGACATCACACTGACCTCACAGCTACTCCTCTCAATGTCCCTTCATCTGGAGCTAGAGATTCCTAGGGACCACAGTGACCTTAGCTCCTCCTTCCAATGTCCCTCTAACCAGAGTCAAGGAAATTCTATGACATCACACTAACCCAACAGCTCCTCCTCCCAATGTCCCTCCATCTGGAGTCTTTGACATCACACTGACCTCACAGCTCCTCTTCCCAATGTCCCTTCATCCGGAGTCAGAAATTCCTATGACATCATACTGACCTTAGCTTTTCCTCCCAATGTCCCCCCAACCCGAATCCAGAGAATCCTATGACATCACACTGACCTCACAGCTGCTCCTCTCAATATCCCCCTCACAAGCAAAGACTGTTGCTCCTGCATTGTGTGTAATGACACCAGAATTCCTTGTGACAAGCTTTTACCCTACAAAGTTCGGACCTCTTTGTGGGTAAATTATATCTCAGTGGGGTTTTGATAAAATGGAGACCTGACCAGTGAGGTGAGGAGGATTCTGGGAATGTCATTTTATATTAATTATTTGTGTTCAAGTCTAGAGTTTTCCTCCTGTGAAGTCTGGAGATCACATGACCATCACATTGCCTCCACCTCCCTCCCTGATAGAATAGAGAAATACAAAGAAGATCCTAGAAGTCACCAGAGAGATCATCGAGCTGCTGACAGGAGAGGTGAGCGGTGCCGGGAAGGACGTCATGATGGAGAATCAGCCGCCCCTCACATCACCGGGTAAGAGGAGACTTTATTGTAAAGGAGAGAGCAGTACGGAGGCTCCACCTAGATCCCCCATCATCTGATAAACACATAGAAACAATGTATTCAGTCAGTGTGTGTGTTTCCTACAGATGGATCCAGTAATGGGAACCCACCAGAGAGCTCTCCCCGTCCTCTGTATTCCCGGGATTCCACACAGGAAGGTCACACCATCCCCCACCATCAACAGGTAGATGAGGAACAATTATTGGTAGTTCTGATTTATACACATGTTTGATTGTTACAATGAATGTTTTATTATATATTCAGAGTGGAAACCTTGGGGATGATAATATTGATGTTAAAGAAGAGTATAAAGAGGAGGATGAGGAGTATGGAGTGATGAAGGAACTTTCTGAGGGACACAAGGATGTGGTGGAGCCACCTAATACCAGGAACCCACCAGAGAGATGTCCCCATCCTCTGTATTCCCGGGATTCCACACAGGAAGGTCACACCATCCCCCACCATCATCAGGTAGATGAGGAACAATCACTGATAGTATCATTAAGATCTGTACATTATCTGCATTGTTACCATTGATGTCATTTTTATTCTATATTCAGAGTGGAAACCTGAGAGATTCTAACGTTGAGGTTAAAGAAGAGATAAAAGAGGAGGATGATTCATCCAGTTATAAAAACCCACCAGAGAGATGTCCCCGTCCTCTGTATTCCCGGGATTCCACACAGGAAGGTCACATCACCCCTCCCTATTGCAAGGTTGGTGGGACGAAGATTATAAAACACAGACTCATGGAGACGATGTGTGGATTTCCTATGTGATGTCACAATAATAAAGCTTATATCTTACAGATGATATTCTCTCTCATTCTCTTGGTTTAGAGTGGAGATCCAATCGATATAGAATTTGAGGTGAAATCAGAAGAAGAAGAGACGTATGTGAGGGATGATCAGCAATATACGGAGGAGGATGGAATAATGGGGACATTTATAGAGGAGGACACTCCTACAGAGATCAGCACAGGTGGGTCATTAACACTAAATCCATTCCTCCACCCATACTGCTCACTGATTGGTCCAGAGTAGGGCGGGAACTGGGTGATATCAGCCTGTAATCTTCTGGTTACTTTCCTGAGCTGTGTTCCCCGTCCTGTATTCCTGTTTCTTGTTCATACATCACGGGACACAGAGGCTTAGATAATTACTTAGTGGGTTAGATCGTCACCACAGGTGATTGGACACTGGCAACCCTAATTACAAGGTGAGTTCCTCCCATATATAACCCCTCCCTTATGGAGAGCACCTCAGTTTTTTCGTCAGTGTCTAAGGTGGTTGGTCACGTTGAACATGTGCTAAGAAGAGAGCTCTGTTGATGGTTTTCTAAGGAGACCTAGGAGCTATACAACCAATATCAAACGCCTAAGATAGGTGGTACCCATGCCTTCTGTAAAGAAGAAACAAGGTTTGCCTGTAATGTCTCTCTTCGGAGGTCTGGGATCCAGGCTTTGGTGTACTAATACATCAGTGGCACGAAAAGTTCTGGCAGAGTCTTCTACAGGTCCAGGTAAGAGGTTCCTGTAAGAAGGAACCCATAGACCTGAAGGTTAGCACAACACTACCCGCCGTGATGGGTGAAGGCTGGATTTGCTGTTTTCAGCAACTTTCCTGCGACGGGCATAAAGTAAGTGAAGATAATTTTTTTAATGTTATCTTCTGTGAGTAGGCATGTCTTACCTGGTTTCCGCCACCAGAGGGAGTAAGTTACATACCTGGTGTATTTTTACATGCCATCCAGGGACACGCTCAGTGAAGTCTGTCTGTGTAAAGCACCACTCGCCTCCTCCGCTGCAGGCTCTGCCACAAAACACATACGAGGGTTCTCACAAAGCCCCCTGTAGTCTTTTTTCTTCCTTCCCCTTCACCCCGGGCCACCGCCATGATGGTGGCGCACGCTCCTGTCTAGCTCAGATGGCATGGGAAAGAGGGGGGCGTGGTTGCCCGTGTGCGTGCATGGCTCCCTAGTGTGCAGGCGCCAAGAGGCTTGTTAAAAAAAAGCCCAGCACGCCAGAGCCTTCTGTAAGCAGTGGACCACATATAAATTTCCCCCTACTGAGGCTGCCATGTCCTCTGGGCCTCGGAAATCCCCACAGGCTGCATATACCTTTCCAATTCATCCCTTGTTGGAGAAATTGATGTATGATGGCTGGGTTCACCCAGATAAACTGTTTTCTCCTCCTAAAAAGTTTTCCCTCCTTTACCCTACTTTACCCTATGGAAGAAGGTTTCACCAAGAAATGGGGGGTGCCGGTGACTTGTCGGTATGATTCCTCTATCAAAATGGTTCCTGTAAGGACTGTGCAGGCGCAATCCTTGCCGACGGAAATCTCCGAACCTCGGCCGGCAACCAGGCTCATTCCTTAACATCCCCGTGGATTGGAGGAGCCAGGAGGCCAAGCGAGCTGTCCGAGCGAAGCGAGGACGTGAGGCCGACTGGCCACTTACCTCAAATTCCACGTCGCCCTGGAGGTTCGGTAATTTCTGTCGGCAAGGATTGCGTCTGCGCAGTCCTTACAGGAACCATCTCGATAGCCGGAACCATATCGTCAGATCACCGGCTATAGATGCGCCTATCTCTTGTGTAAACAAAACCCTGACCTGTCCTGTAGACAATGTTCAGGGTTTCAAAGATCCAACTGATAAAAAAATGGAATCTTTCCTTAAAGCCTCCTCCTCTATGGCCGGTGCTGTGGTGCAGCCTGCAGTTGCAGCAATTGGCATGTGCCAGTTCCTCAAGGAACAAATGAAACGGGTGGTTAACATCCTCCCTGCAGAGGAAGTTGAGGTTTATGCAGCCCTTCCTAAGGCCCTGTGTTTTGCGGTTGATGCGATTATGGACTCCGTTCAGCAAGCATCCCTCCTGAATCTCCTGCTGGTACACATGCGCAGGTCCCTTTGGCTAAAGCATTGGGAAGCCAAGGTTTCTTGCAAAAGATACTTGGCAGCGTTCCCGTTTCATGGGGATCACCTATTTGGGGATGATTTGGACAAATATATCCAAAAGATTACCGGGGCAATTCTACACGGTTACCGGTTAGAAAAAAAGAGTAAACGTCCCTCATTTTAGACGTTCTCTTTCCCCAGCCCCTGGAACTTCGACTTCCTGGCAGTGGCAATGGCCTCCCCAGTCTAATGCGGCGTACACACGATCATTTTTTGGGTTGTAAAAAACTATGTTTTTCAGGCTTGATCATTAAAACGACGTTGCCTATACACGATCGTGAAAAAAAAATGCTCTAGCAAAGAGCGGTGACGTAAAACACGTACAACAGCACTATAAAGGGAAAGTTCCATTCTACATTCATTAGATTTGACCAGGTGGATGTGAGAGGGCATGAGGATGCCGCCTTCGGGCGCAGTGTACTGCAGGCAGCAGTGTAGGTCCTTTTGTCCGGTGGCAGTCTGTATTTTCTGATCTGTGTCTCCCTCCCCTCAATTTGGGCATTGGTATGGGACATCCCACTAAGTAATTATCTAAGCCTCTGTGTCCCGTGATGTATTCCCAAGAAAAGGATTTTATTTTTCTCAGATAATCTTCCTTCTCTGTGCTGCAGACACAATTTATGTCTCTAGACTGGATTTATGGAGATTCTGGGGTTCAGCTGGCAGCAAAATGTTGATTTTCACCATAGGGTTTGCTTGACCTAGACACCTGGGGTATGTACCTTGGGTCTTCTGCCCCATGCCCGGGTCTAGTGAGATCTCTGACAGAAAAATTCTCCCGGGTTACTTGCTCTGTTATTTGCTGGCTGTGCCGGGTGGAGGGATATGTCTGTATAGTCTCAGACCCAAGTCACTGAGTGCAGTCTCAGGAGATGGGAGGCAGCGGTGTGGGATCTCTGCAACTTGTCTCCAGTAATCATTTCATCCGGCACTGATTACTGAACACCAATATCATGAGTTCTGACTCTTTTAATAGCTCATTTATATTGTACATTACACACTCCCGACCCCTGCACTATATACAATATGTTGTACATTACATACGCCTGACTTCTCCTCTCTCCCCTCCCCCCTCTGCTATATATACACATAATATGTATTCTCTTTTGTTACACCCATTTCCTACCAGCTGGACATTTTATATCTGATGATGTGATTGGAGCACAGACTTTTACATGTTGATAATTAACATCCTTAGACTTTGGAGCCTTAAACAGAAAGTGATAATGAGGGGGAGGAGTCAGTATGATGGTGATCTTCAGGATCAGTCAAGTCTTCATCTTGGTTGTTCTCCCCCCATCCTCACTCTCTGACCTCTGGTGGGGCTCAGCCCGCTGTTATTAATGACTAAATCATGGACTAAATAAGGAAGTGCAGGACTTCTTGTGTTGGGAAGATGGCAATGAGTGATAGAGGGGGTGGGGACACTCGTCCTATAATCCCCATCACTGTCACTCCTATAAAAGACAGTTCTCGTTGTTTCCTCACTCTCTGACTAAGGTCCATGAATAAAGAAATGATCTGGTAGGAGATCAGAGGAGCCATTTACTAGTTACCTTGAGGGGGGAATTGTAAGATCCTCAGAGACAAAGCTGCCTGATGTGGGCGGAGTCCTGGTTTAGGGGAACCAATCAGCTCATGTCTAGTAATAATCTTTGTATTTCTATTTTAGTAGATGGACGGGAGATGAGGAAAACCTCAGAGGATTGTCTCACTTTGTCTCCAGACTGTAAAGTAGAAGATGAGGACATCACACAGTATAGTCCAGGAGAAAACCCGACTACCTCAAATGTCCATCCGACACCACACAGTGTAGATGTACCATCGTATTCCTCTTATCCTGAGGAACCTCAGACTGTGCGGGACGGTGCCGGACCATCGTATTCCTCTTATCCTGAGGAACCTCAGACTGTGCGGGACGGTGCCGGACCATCGTATTCCTCTTATCCTGAGGAACCTCAGACTGTGCGGGACGGTGCCGGACCATCGTATTCCTCTTATCCTGAGGAACCTCAGACTGTGCGGGACGGTGCCGGACCATCGTATTCCTCTTATCCCGAGGAACCTCAGACTGTGCGGGACGGTGCCGGACCATCGTATTCCTCTTATCCTGAGGAACCTCAGACTGTGCGGGACGGTGCCGGACCATCGTATTCCTCTTATCCTGAGGAACCTCAGACTGTGCGGGACGGTGCCGGACCATCGTATTCCTCTTATCCTGAGGAACCTCAGACTGTGCGGGACGGTGCCGGACCATCGTATTCCTCTTATCCTGAGGAACCTCAGACTGTGCGGGACGGTGCCGGACCATCGTATTCCTCTTATCCCGAGGAACCTCAGACTGTGCGGGACGGTGCCGGCCTTCCAACAGATAAGGGGTTTCCTTGTCCTGAGTGTGGAAAGTGTTTCAATCAGAAACGCAATCTTAGTGTACATAGAAGAACTCACACAGGAGAGAAGCCGTTCTCCTGTCCTGAGTGCGGGAAATGTTTTTCACAGAGGGCCAGTCTTTTATCACATCAGAGATCTCACACAGGTGAGAAGCCGTATTCGTGTCCTGAGTGCGAGAAATGTTTCTCATACAAGTCCAGTCTTTCCGATCATCAGAAATTGCACACGGGGGAAAAGCCGTATCCCTGTTCTAAGTGCAGGGAATGTTTTTCAGAGAAGTCCGGTCTTAATGAACATCAGAGAGTGCACACAGGTGAGAAGTCGTATTCCTGTCCCGAGTGTGGGAAATGTTTTTCACACAAGTCCAACTTTTCCAATCATCTGAGATCTCACACGGGGGAAAAGCCATATTCCTGTCCTGAGTGTGGGAAATGTTTTTCAGATAAGTCCTATCTTAACATACATCAGAGAGTGCACACAGGGGAAAAGCCGTATTCCTGTCCTGAGTGCGGGAAATGTTTTAAACTTAAGTCCGAAATTTCTTCACATCAGAGATTGCACACAGGGGAAAAGCCGTATTGCTGTCCTGAGTGCGGGAAATGTTTTACACATAAGTCCAATCTTTCCAAACATCAGAGAGTGCACACGGGGGAAAAGCCGTATTGCTGTCCTGAGTGCGGGAAATGTTTTTCAGCGTTAAACGGTCTTGCCTCACATCAGAGGTTGCACACAGGGGAAAAGCCGTTTCCCTGTCCTGAGTGCGGGAAAAGTTTTACACACAAGTCCAGTCTTACCGCACACCTGAAATTGCACACGGAGGTGACGCCATATTCCTGTCCAGAATGCTTAAAATGTTTTCCACACAAGTCCAGTCTTACCGCACATCAGAAATTGCACACAAGAGCGAAGCCATATTCCTGTACTGAGTGCGGGAAATGTTTTTCAGAGAAGTCCTATCTTTCCAGACATCAGAGATTACACACGGGGGAGAAGCCGTATTCCTGTTCTGAGTGTGGGAAATGTTTTTCACAGAAGTCCCATCTTTCCAGACATCAGAGATTACACACGGGGGAGAAGCCGTATTCCTGTCCTGAGTGAGGGAAATGTTCCTCACTGAAGTCCTGTCTTCCTGTACATCAGGGGTCCCACACAACCCTTGAGGTGTATTAGTGAGTGCGGGAAATGTCTTGTATATGAATGTTGCTGGACATGTGGGGAAGAAGCACGCCCTGATATACACCTCAGATATACTCCATGGCTGATCTTCATCATGTAAGAAACACTACATAAGGAGATTAGAGATCACCAAAGACATGGATGAAGTGTTGTACCGTGTTGGCCATTGATAGCAGGAGAAAAATAAAAATGGAGCCATTACCTCTCATTGGCTGAGGACAGTTTGTGGCGTAAACTCTTGCAAGAGGTCTGTTTTCTCAAGTCGTCTTCCAGGACGAAACGCGTTAACCCCACCACTTAAAAGGCGGTCCTCTAGGGATTTTTTTAATAAAAATGTAGTCATTACCTCTCTCTTTTTTTTTTATTGTAAAATTTTAATTAATTTAAATTTATTTTATTTGTAAAAAAAAATGAAAATCGTTTATCATTTTCTTTCCACTTCACAATTATGTGCCACTTTGTGTTGGTCTATCACATAAAATCCCAATAAAATACCTTCATAACGTGACATGTAACTTATAACAGCTGTCATAAGTAGAAGTGGTAGAAATATTGCTTCTATAGCTGAGGTTTGGCTCCTGACAAAAAAGGGGCCCAGGACAGCCAAAGTTTGGCTCATTTCTACCAACTAAACTAGGGGCTCATCCCTAGTGGACCCCTTATATCAGTGGTCAGTGTAATGGTCCCTTACATTGGTGACCAATAGGAGAAGGACTCCCTTATATCAGTGGTCAGTGTAGAGGTCCCTTACATTGGTGGCCAATGGGAGAAGGACCCCCTTATATCAGTGGTCAGTGTAGTGGGCCCTTACATTGGTGGCCAATGGGAGAAGGACCCCCTTATATCAGTGGTCAGTGTAGAGGTCTCTTACATTGGTGACCAATAGGAGAAGAACCCCCTTATATCAGTGGTCAGTGTAGTGGGCCCTTACATTGGTGGCCAATGGGAGAAGGACCCCCTTATAAAAGTATTCGGTCTAGAAGTTTTTAACCATTGGTAACCACTGGGCGAATGTCCCCTTATATCAGTGGTCAGTACAGTGCTCCATTACATTGGTGACCAATGGGTGAAGGATCTTCTTATATCAGTGTAGCGGTCCTTTGTGTTGGTTATCAATGAAAAAAATACCTTTTTATCTTAGTGGCCGGTGTAGTGGTCCCTTAGATTGGTGACCTGTGGGAGAAAAATTCCCTAATATCAGTGGTCAGTCTAGTGGTTACTTACATTGGTGACCAATGAGAGAAGGACCCCCTTATACCAGTGGTCAGTGTAGTGATCCCGTACATTGGTGACCATTGGAAGAAGGACGCTCTTATATCAGTGGTCAGTGGGAGAAGGACATTCATACATCATCATTCGAGGGAAGACTGCCCCCCCTTACAGATCATTGATATCAGTTGCTACAAAAAGACAGAAATTGTCCATTGCTCAAGGAACCCCTATAAGCCTTTGGAGGAACCCTGGCTGAGAAAGTCTTAACTAGGCATTAATATATTTCTATCTACCTTGGTGGGAGTGGAGATGACTCCATCTATAAGGATATACAGTACAAACACAAACAGCACAAGGCCGTACGGGTTCACACTACGAGACGTTTCTCGAGGCTTCAGTTCCTCTAAGCTCCACAAGATGGTGATTTCACTTATATCCAGACAGGATGTCTCTATGGAAGACAGGAAGTGATGTCAGGTATAAATGTGAAGTTGCAGGTGAGAGGTGAATCGGGAGGAAGTAGTGAGGAGGCATTGCTGGAAGTTGCAGCAGAGGAGGTAATAAGATCTTATCTTCTATTTACACCCAGTAACCCCCTCATGTCCGTCCTCTTCCTCCATAGTCACTGTGACGTCTTTTATCTCCAGCAGACAATGATACACACATATATAGTGTAGAAACCTAGATTAACCCCTTCAGGGGCAGAACATTCCCCCACTTACAGGGCCGGAACATTCTCTTCATTTTGGAGATGTGTCACCTTCTCACCTCATCAGTCTATACTAACAGATTATACCACTTTTTTTTTTTACTAATGGCGCGTACACACGATTGGAAAATCCGACAAGAGAACCGTGGATTTTTTTTCCGACAAAATGTTGGCTCAAACTTGTGTTGCATACACACGGTCACA
This sequence comes from Rana temporaria, assembly GCF_905171775.1. Lineage (NCBI taxonomy): Eukaryota > Metazoa > Chordata > Amphibia > Anura > Ranidae > Rana > Rana temporaria. Next base: position 186,152,693 of record NC_053496.1, on the reverse strand, counting down.
CAAAATTCCGACCTTCAAGAACGTGGTGATGTACAAGACTTACGACAAGCCGAGATCCATGAAGTTCAATAGACAGTTCGGCTCTTCTGTTTGATTCTGAGCATGTGTGTTTTTTTGTGCGTCGCAATTGCATACAGACGATCGGGATTTCCAACAAGAACGGTTCTTGTCGGAAAATTGAGAACCAGCTCTCAAATTTTTGTTGTTGCAAATTCCGACCGTGTGTACGCGGCATAAGGGTGGGATGGGGGGATTTATTTAGGAGGGGTTGGAATATGTATGTCTTTCAGATAGATCAGAAGATAGATTCTGAATTTTTTTCCCATAAAGATCCCAGTCTCAGATATTCATCCTAAAATGTGATCAGTAAAGTCTCACGGCGATCAAAGGAATATGATGAGTCCTGGCAAAGACCAGGGTCAAAATCCATCGTTCAGTTTAGGAGAGGAGGGACGCACCCGGGAGAGATCATCACACTGACCTCACACCTCCCAATGTCCCTTGATCAAGAAAAGCTATACTGTTGCTCCTGCATTGTGTTTAATAACACCAGAATTCCTTCCAACCCTTCCTTACCCAGTGTGGGTAAATTATATTGCAGTGGGGTTTTGAAAAAAATGAAGACCTGACTGGTGAGGTGAGGAGGATTCTGGGAATGTCATTTGATTTTATTATTTGTGTTCAGATCTAGAGTTTTCCTCCTGTGAAGTCTGGAGATCACATGACCATCACATTGCCTCCACCTCCCTCCCTGATAGAATAGAGAAATACAAAGAAGATTCTAGACGATACCAGAGAGATGATGGAGGAGAGGTGAGGAGGATTCTGGGACATTATCCAGTAACAGACAAGGGGTGTGTCTGGATGGTGACTGTATCATTGTGTGTGTCAGGTTCCTATAAGGTGTCAGGATGTCACTGTCTATTTCTCCATGGAGGAGTGGGAGTATTTAGAAGGACACAAGGATCTCTACAAGGACGTCATGATGGACAATCAGCCGCCCCTCACATCACCGGGTAAGAGGAGACTTTATTGTAAAGGAGAGAGCAGTACGGAGGCTCCACCTAGATCCCCCATCATCTGATAAACACATAGAAACAATGTATTCAGTCAGTGTGTGTGTTTCCTACAGATGGATCCAGTAATGGGAACCCACCAGAGAGATGTCCCCGTCCTCTGTATTCCCGGGATTCCACACAGGAAGGTCACACCATCCCCCACCATCATCAGGTAGATGAGGAACAATCACTGATAGTATCATTAGGATCTGTACATTATCTGCATTGTTACCATTCATGTCATTTTTATTCTATATTCAGAGTGAAAGCCTGGATGTTCCTATAGTTGAGGTTAAAGAAGAGATAAAAGAGGAGGATGATGAGGATGGGGTGATGGAGGAAGAACACAAAGATTTGTACCAGGACACCATGGGGGAGTCATCCAGCTACAGAAACCCACCAGAGAGATGTCCCCGTCCTCTGTATTCCCGGGATTCCACACAGGAAGGTCACACCATCCCCCACCATCATCAGGTAGATGAGGAACAATTATTGGTTCTTATGATTTATATACAAGCCATTTTATTACAATGAATGTTTTATTATATATTCAGAGTGGAAACCTCGGTGATGATATGGTTGAGGTTAAAGAAGAGTATAAAGAGGAGGATGAGGAGTATGGAGTGATGGAGGAGTTTTCAGAAGGGCACAAGGATATGATGGAGCCACCTAATACCAGGAACCCACCAGAGAGATGTCCCCATCCTCTGTATTCCCGGGATCCCACACAGGAAGGTTACACCATCCCCCACCATTACAAGGTCGGTGGGGCGGAGCATCTAGAACATGGACTGGTGGAGATGATGTGTGGATTTTGTATGTAAGTTTATATCTTACAGATGATATTCTCTCTCATTCTCTTGGTTTAGAGTGGAGATCCAATCGATATAGAATTTGAGGTGAAATCAGAAGAAGAAGAGACGTATGTGAGGGATGATCAGCAGTCTATGGAGGAGGATGGAATAACGGGGACATTTATAGAGGAGGACACTCCTACAGAGATCAGCACAGGTTGGTCATTAACCCTATCTTCTGCATTTTATAGTCCTGTTGTACCCTATATATGTTGTACATTACATACACCTGACTTCTCTCTCTCCCCTCCCCCCACTGCTATATATACACATAGGCCCGGATTCACAGAGCACATTACGCTGCCGTAGCGCAAATAAGATACGCTACGCCGACGCAGCGCAGAGAGGCAAGCACTGAATTTACAAAGCCAGTGCTCCCAAAACTGCGCTGGGTTTCTAAGACGTAAGCTGGCATAGGTGGAAGTGGGCGTGAGCCATGCAAATGAGGCGTGACCCCATGCAAATAATGGGCCGAGCGCCAGACAGATACGTATAACGAACGGCGCATGTGCCGCCCCGTGGAGGCATCTCAGTGCGCATGCTCAGAATCACATCGGAACTACTCCCTAAGATATGTCGAATCACTGCCTACGGCGTGAACGTAACCTACGCCCAGCCCTATTCACGTCCAACGTAAATTATGTAAAATACGTCAGCTTGTGTTCCCTGGTGCAGCCCTTTGCATGGATGCTGCTGAGTTACACCTCCTTTATGGGGCATAACTTTACGCCGGACGTATGACTTTACGCGCACTACGTCGGGCGCATTTACGTTCGTGAATCGCCGTATCTCCCTCATTTGCATAGAAAATGAATGGGAGCGCCAAATGCGTCCAGCGTAAATATGTGCCCACTCTATGCCGGCGTAGGCAAGTTACTTCAGTGGGATGAAGCCTGTTTTTAGGCGTATCTTAGTATGTGGGTCCGGCGCACAGATACGACGGCGCATATTTGCACTTACGCGGCGTATCTGGAGATATGTCAGCGTAAGTGCTTTGTGAATCTGGGCCATAATATGTATTCTCTTTTGTTACACCCATTTCCTACCAGCTGGACATTTTATATCTGATGATTTGATTGGAGCACAGACTAAGGAAGTGCAGGACTTCTTGTGTTGGGAAGATGGCAATGAGTGATAGAGGGGGTGGGGACAATCGTCCTATAATCCCCTCATCACTGTCACTCCTATAAAAGACAGTTCTCGTTGTTTCCTCGCTCTCTGACTAAGGTCCATGAATAAAGAAATGATCTGGTAGGAGATCAGAGGAGCCATTTACTAGTTACCTTGAGGGGGGAATTGTAAGATCCTCAGAGACAAAGCTGCCTGATGTGGGCGGAGTCCTGGTTTAGGGGAACCAATCAGCTGATGTCTAGTAATAATCTTTGTATTTCTATTTTAGTAGATGGACGGGAGATGAGGAAAACCTCAGAGGATTGTCTCACTTTGTCTCCAGACTGTAAAGTAGAAGATGAGGACATCACACAGTATAGTCCAGGAGAAAACCCGAATACCTCAAATGTCCATCCGGCACCACACAGTGTAGATGGACCATCGTATTTCTCTTATTCTGAGGAACCTCAGACTGTGCGGGATGGTGCCGGACCATCGTATTCCTCTTATCCTGAGGAACCTCAGACTGTGCGGGACGGTGCCGGACCATCGTATTCCTCTTATCCTGAGGAACCTCAGACTGTGCGGGACGGTGCCGGACCATCGTATTCCTCTTATCCTGAGGAACCTCAGACTGTGAGGGACGGTGCCGGACCATCGTATTCCTCTTATCCTGAGGAACCTCAGACTGTGCGGGACGGTGCCATCCTTCCTATGAATAAGAGGTTTCCCTGTACTGAGTGTGGAAAGTGTTTCCATTTTAAATCCAATCTTAATGTGCATAAAAGATCTCACACGGGTGAAAAGCCGTATTCCTGCCCTGAGTGTGGGAAATGTTTTTCACAGAAGTACCATCTTTGTAGACATCAGAGGTCTCACACGGGTGAGAAGCCACATTTCTGTTCTGAGTGTGGGAAATGCTTTGTGCAAAAAACAGAACTTGTCTCACATCAGAGGTCTCACACGGGGGAGAAACCATTTTCCTGTCCAGAGTGTGGGAAATGTTTTTCAGGGAAGTCCAGTCTTTACAAACATCAGACATTGCACACAGGAGTAAAACCGTATTCTTGTTCTACGTGTGGGAAATGTTTTGTAACAAAATCAGAACTTGTCACACATGAAAGGTATCACACTGGGGAAAAGCCGTATTGTTGTTCCGAGTGCGGGAAATGTTATTCAGATAAGTACAGTCTTTACAAACATCAGAGATTGCACACAGGGGAGAAGCCGTATTCCTGTCCTGAGTGTGGAAAATGTTTTTCACTGACGTCCGCTCTTTACAGACACCAAAGATTGCACATGGGGGAAAAGCCATATGCCTGCCCTGAGTGCGGGAAATGTTTTTCGCAGAAGTCCAATCTTTACAGACACCAGAGATTGCACATGGGAGAGAGGCCGTATTCCTGTCTTGAGTGCGGGAAATGTTTTTCACAGAAGTCCGCTCTTTACAGACATCAGAGATCTCACGCGATGGAGAAGCCTTATTCCTGTACTGAGTGCGGGAAACGTTTTTCACAGAAGTCTAGTCTTTCTGTACATCAGAGGTCTCACACAGGGGAAAAGCCGTATTCCTGTCCTGAGTGCGGGAAATATTTTTCAAGGACATCCAGTCTTTACAAACATCGGAAATCCCACACGGGGGAGAAGCCGCATTGATGTCCTGAGTGAGGGAATTGTTCCTCACTGAAGTCCTGTCTTTCTGTACATCAGGGGTCCCACACAACCCTCGAGGTGTATTCGTGAGTGCGGGAAATGTCTTGTATATGAATGTTGCTGGACATGTGTGGAAGAAGCACACCCTGATATACACCTCAGATATACTCCATGGTTGATCTTCATCATGTAAGAAACAGTTCATAAGGAGATCAGAGATCACCAAAGACATGGATGAAGTGTTGTACCGTGTTGGCCATTAATAGCAGGATAAAAATAAAAATGGAGTCATTACCTCTCATTGGCTGAGTACATTTTGTGGAATGGAGACTTGGAGGTCTATTATTCTCTTGCAAGAGGTCTGTTTTCTCAAGTCGTCTTCCAGGACGAAACACGTTAACCCCACCACTTAAAAGGCGGCCCACTAGGCCTTTTAAAATAAAAATGGAGTCATTACCTCTCATTGGCTGAGTACGGAAGATTTCACAAACACTTATGCCTAGTACACACGACTGGAAATCCCGACGGGAAAGGGTCCGTCGGAAATCCAGAGGGGCAAAACCGAGAACCTGCTCTCGACTTTTCCCGTCGGGAAAACTCAGATGAGAGCTTTTCCTCGGGAATCCCGACAGTGTGTATGCTCCATCAGAGTTTTTTCCCACAGGAAAACGACCAAAAATTAAAAATTTTCGCCGGAAATCCCGCCTGGAAAAAAAGAGAGCAGGTTCTCCTTTTTATGTTCAGTGTTTTTTGGGCAGTGTTCCCGTTGGAAAAGGAGCATACACACGGCCGGTATTCTCGGTCCATAAGCTCTCCTCGCAGTTTTCCCGTCAGGAAACCCGGTCGTGTGTACGGGGCATCACAGGTCTGTTTATATAAAATTAGAATAGAATGAATGTGACAGACATCCCCCCGGCCGTGACCAGTATTGGTCGTATTTTATTTCAGTAATTTCCTATGATCATTGGCTCCGTCTAGTGCCAATAATGTGGCACTGCAATATTAATACCGCATTATTGCCCCAAGATTGAGCTGAAGATCATAGGAAATTGCTGTGTTAATGAAATAACTACTTGACTTCTCCATTTCACCATCACCCTTTGGGCACAAAGACCTGCAAAGACTTTTGAACCGTTCCCTTTTCATGAACAGATATAATCTGCGCTCTATGAGAACGAGATATGAGCAGGAAATTTGTTTTGTTTTGGATAGATTAGTTATGTTCCTAATTTTGATTCATTAGTTTGTTTCTGAATTAATTTCGCTTCGCTTCATTTAACTTTGTTTTGTTTTTTAATTTTTGAATTAATTCCAAATTTTGCCAACGATTCGAATTCGATGTGAAGAATAGCTGGTTGCTAAGGAGTAGGCTGGGAAGCCGGCCGATGTGTCCTTAACAACCGATGACTCATCAGCTGTCAGCGGGCTTCCCCACTGAGAGCTGAAATGTAAACAATAGAACATTCAGAAATAGAAACAGCGTGGGGTCCCCCGCCGAATCGATATCAGACCTTTCGGGTTTGTTATGGATTTTATGAGGAACCCCAAGCCAGAATAATAAAAAAAGGCATGTCCTCCCCAAAATACATACCAGACCCTTATCCGAGCCTGCAGACCAAGAAAGATAGGGACGAGCGAGTGCCCCCCTTCCTGAACCATACCAGGCCACTTGCCCTCAACCTTGGGGGATGCTCGATGGGATTGATGTTGATGGGGTCAAGGGCCTCTTCCTCATAACCCTGGGCAGTGATTGTGGGGGTCTGTGGACAGGGGTTGTTATCGGTATCTAGAAGCCCCCTTTAACAACGGTGGCCTCTGATCCCGCTCCTCCTCCATGTGAATGAGTATGGGGTACTCATCCAGTGGAAAAAGAGTTTGCAGTAAAGTAAACTATTCCTGTGGTTGACCCGGCACTCACTATCTCAAAGCCAAAAATTGAACTTCCGCTTTTCGGAATCCTCCCACCTCCGGTTTCACACTTGGCACCTTTCAGGGGGAGAAGGGAGCAGGTACCTGTGTAATCCAGGTATTTGCTCCTACTTCTGGGCATAGGTCACCGCGGTGACCTACGCTACGTCCGGCGCCTCCACGGTCCACCCCACTCCAGGAGGGAACCAGAAAGTGAAGACACAATGCTTCACTTCCTGATTCCCTTACTGAAGATAGCGGCGCCTCCACCCGAGGGACAGATCGGCTTCCGGGGCCGACATCAGTTGGCACTCCGGATAAAGCAGTTTCGTAATTGGTTTGCCAAGAAGAGCTTCGTAAGGTTCTCTCTTGAGATTAGCATGGAATATATTGCGAAGAAGAGTATAAATTCAGACCCATAACCTGCAAACCCTTGGACATGACCATCATAGGTGTGCCATAGTGCCCTCTTGTGTACATCCTCTGAAACAAAGTGGGGAATAAGGAGATAAAACGGGCCAGTCTAACTGGCGTATGATACCATCTGTATAAAAAATTTGTAGGCCTTTTCAAATATGATAACATCTTTTGAAGATTTCGAAAGTGCAATAGTCATGACTTGCCAGTCCTCCGAATCAAGCTACCCCCTCCCCCAGTTCCCTTTTGTAACGAGACGTCCCACACTCCGCTTGAGTGCTTTTGTCATATACCGCTTCCTCTCAGTCTAAATCTAGATATCAGATATTCCAACCACTGACAAAAAGCACAAAACAAGTCAACACTCGTTTGGTTGCTGAACATGGACTGTTTATTAGAACCAGAATTCAGTCTTATATTCAGTTGAGGAGGAGGTTCCCCCCTCCTGCTCATATTACTCTAACAATACACCTGTAACCAGAAACCTAATTAATATGAGCTAGTTTACTAAATCATTTCATTTGCCCAGACTAGGTGACTCAGAGATATGACCTTTTAGGGTAGACTTAAAAGGGTTGTAATGGTTCGTTATTTTTTTTCACCTTAATGCATCCTATGCAAACCAGGAAGCCCCTTTTAACAATAAAGGGTCCCCCAGATATTGCCCCTTCCTCATTAATGGTACCACTAGCTGAGAGAGCTTTCTTCAGTTATATAAAGGTAGGGGTGGGCATAGTGGTGACACCATGGGAAGGGGTAGCTGTGAGCACCCATTGATTCCGTAGGAACCAGCGACAGTGAGAAGATGACATCTATAGAAGCTGTAGACATATCACTTCTATAAATGAAACTTGGCTCCCACCAAACAGGAGACTGGAACAGTCAAAGTTCAGTTCTAACTGAAGGCTCATATCTACTCTCTAACAAGCCTAGATATTATTCCTAATTGTCAGTGTAGTGGTCCCTTCTATTGGTGACCAATGGGAGAAGGACACCCGTTATATCAGAGATCAGTGTAGAGATCACTTACATTGTTTACCAATGGGAGAAGGATCCCGTTATATCAGTGGTCAGTGTGGTGGTCCCTTATATTGGTGACCAATGTAAGAAGGACTTCCTTATATCAGTGGTCAGTGTGGTGGTCCCTTATATTGGTGACCAATTTAAGGACTCCCTTATATCACTGGTCAGTGTAGTAGTCCCATATTTTGGTGACCAATGGGAGAAAGACCCCCTTATATCAGTGGTCAGTGTAGTGGTCTCATATGGGTGACCAATGGGAGAAGGACACCCTTATATCAGTGGTCAGTGTAGTGGTCCCATATATTGGTGACCAATGGACGAAGGATCCTCTTATATCAGTGGTCAGTGTAGAGGTCCCTTACAATGGTAACCAATTGGAGAAGACCCCTTTATATCAGTGGGAGAAGGACATTTTTATATTGTCATCAGTGGGAGGACTCCTGTCCCCCTTACAGATCATTGATGTCAGTTGTTGAGACAGAAATTGTTCATTGCTCAAGGAACCCCTAGAAACCTTTGGAGGAACCCTGGCTGAGAAAGGCTGGACTAGGCTGTAATATATTTCTATCCCCCTTGGTGGGAGTGGAGATGACCCATCTATAAGGATATACAGTACATACACACACAGCACAAGGCCGTGTTCCCACCACGAGACGTTTCTCGGGGGCTGCAGTTCCGCTGAGCTCCACAAGATGGTGATCTCGCATTTACCATAGAGACAGCAAGTCTCTATGGAAGACAGGAAGTGATGTCAGGTATAAATAGGAAGTTCCGGGTGAGAGGTGAGTCGGGAGGAAGTAGTGAGGAGACATTGCTGGAACTGGCAGGAGAGGAGGTAATAAGATCTTATTTTCTATTTACACCCAGTAACCCCTGTCATGTCCGTCCTTTAGGAGCTTTACAGCATTGTCCTTAGGTAGTAAAGCTAATCGTCGTTTTATGGGGACACGTAATTTTAAGGGTTGACATAATTGTGTGTGGGGAGGGTTACGTTTATTACGAGCGAATAAAATAGAGTAATATTGAGTCATAGGTGGATATTGTCATGAAGGCTTACATACGGCTATTTCTGGGGGAGGGGAATGAGAGTGTGTACACCTTTAGGGGGATGTTTGGATATTATTAGGGCGTGATGATACGTGTACAATAAGGATGAGCTCCGGCGTGTTCGCATAGAACACGTGCAGAGCCTGCCAGGAAGTCGGCACCCGCGCTGCGCTAATCACAGCCAGGCAGACATTTCCCGATCTCTGCAGCCGAGCATCGGACAATGTCTGCCTGGCTGTGATTAGCGCAGCGCGGGTGCCGACTTCCTAGCAGGCTCTGCACGTGTTCTATGCGAACACGCCGGAGCTCATCCTTAGTGTACAATAATAAATGATGAGAAGAAACTTGTCTCCTGTGTGAATATTTATAATATTGGGAGATATCACTGTATGGTTTTTGTCTGTAGTCGTTTATCTAGACACGTTGTGATTTCACTTTCTCCATAATTTTTGAACCTTTAGACCCAAGACGCTAAGGAGTTGGAGATGATTGGTCACCTATTCAGCCAGTCATTGGCCTCCTGGGGGGGTCTGGCTGTATTGGTTGGCAGATGTACCTTGCCTCTAGTTTGTATAGTCCTACCACTGTTATGTCCTGCAGCAACTGCCCCCCCCCCTACTATCTGCCCGTGCAGCAACTGCTCGCCGCTACTATCTCCCCATGCAACAACTGCTGAACCCCCCTACTGTCTCCCTGTGTAGCAACTGCTGAACCCCCTACTGTCTCCCTGTGCAGCAACTGCTCTCCCCTACTAGTTCCCCATGCAGCAACTGCTTGCCTCTACTATATCCCCGTGCAGCAACTGATCTCCCCGTGCAGCAACTGCTCTCCCCTACTAGTTCCCCGTGCAGCAACTGCTCTCCCCTACTAGTTCCCCGTGCAGCAACTGCTCTCCCCTACTAGTTCCCCGTGCAGCAACTGCTCTCCCCTACTAGTACCCCATGCAGGAACTGCTTGCTGCTACTATATCCCCATGCAGCAACTGCTCTCCCCTACTAGCTCCATGTGCAGCAACTGCTTTCTCCCCTTGCAGAAACTTCTTGCCACTTCTATCTCCCTGTACAGCAACTCCTCCCCCTTACTCTCTCTATGTGCAGCAACTACTCCTCCCTACTATCTCCCTATTCTCTCCTCCTGCACCACCCACTAATCACATGGCCCCCAGTGTCCTCTCCCCCTGCTTCTACCCACTAATCACATGGCCCCCAGTGTCCTCTCCTCCTGCTTCCACCCACTGATCACATGGCCCTCTGTGTCCTCTCCTCCCGCTCACTGATCACATGGCCCCCGGTGTCCTCTCCCCCTGCTTCTACCCACTAATCACATGGCCCCCGGTGTCCTCTCCTCCTGTTTCTACCCACTGATCACATGGCCCCCGGTGTCCTGTCCTCCTGCTTCCACCCACTGATCACATGGCCCCTGGTGTCCTGTCCTCCCACCCACTGATCACATGGCCCCTGGTGTCCTCTCCTCCTGTTTCTACCCACTGATCACATGGCCCCTGGTGTCCTCTCCTCCTGCTTCCACCCACTGATCACATGGCCCCCGGTGTCCTGTCCTCCCACCCACTGATCACATGGCCCCTGGTGTCCTGTCCTCCCACCCACAGATCACATGGCCCCCGGTGTCCTGTTCTCCCACCCACTGATCACATGGCCCCCGGTGTCCTCTCCTCCCGCTGAATGATCACGTGACCCCCCAGTGTCCTCTCCCCCTGCATCTATCCACTAATCACATGGTCCCCGGTGTGCTTTCCCCCTGCTTCCACCCACTGATCACATGGCCCTCTGTGTCCTCTCCTCCCGCTCACTGATCACATGGCCCTCTGTGTCCTCTCCTCCCGCTCACTGAAGACATGGCCCCCAGTGTCCTCTCCCCCTGCTTCTACCCACTGATCACATGGCCCCCGGTGTCCTGTCCTCCCACCCACTGATCACATGGCCCCAAGTGTCCTCTCCCCCTTTTTCCATCCACTGATCACATGGTCCCGGTGTCCTCTCCTCCTGCTCACAGTGCCTCAGTTTAAACAATGTTCCTGTACTCTGTGCCACAGTTACTCACAGCGTCTCAGTTCTCAGGGTTCTTCAGTTACATTTATTTACTAATTCCTTCTAGCGTTCTCTAGAACTGTCACATCGTATCTCTTGTAAAAAGATCTGTATTTTCTGTGCTCCTCACCTCCACATAGTGGTCATGGTGAGTTTTTTTTTTTTTTACTACTGCCTATAATAAAAGAACATTCGTTCATAGTTAGTCTGGTTGAAAAAAAAAATTCAATCCTATACTCCCAGTTGATCCAGAGGAAGGTAAAACAAAAATAATAAAGCATGATCCAATTTTCTCCAGAAAGGGAAAAAATGTCTTCCTGACCCAACTAAGAGGCAATCAGATATTCCCTGGATCAACTTTATCTATAAATATTAATATCCAGTTATCTTATGTGTATCTAGGAAAGAATCCGAAGATAAAATATTATAAAGAACATTCGTGTTGGCTCAATTCGCACAGAACAAATGTACATATTAACCCCTTTAAATCCTCATCCTAATATTGTACAACCAATACAGTTCTGATAATTCTCCTCTATCTGTCCACAGAGAAACCCGCATAGATCACATGACCACATCACTGAGGATGGAGGAGGACCAGAGTCACATGACAGAGAAGATACTAAACCTCACCCTGGAGATCATCTACCTGCTGACCGGAGAGGTGAGGAGGATTCTGGGAGGTCACATGACATCACTCTTATCTCTATTAATAAAACACAGACCTGACCGGAGAGGGGAGGAGGATTCTGGGAGGTCACATGACATCACTCTTATCTCTATTAATAAAACACAGACCTGACCGGAGAGGGGAGGAGGATTCTGGGAGGTCACATGACATCACTCTTATCTCTATTAATAAAACACAGACCTGACTGGAGAGGTGAGGAGGATTCTGGGAGGTCACATGACATCACTCTTATCTCTATTAATAATACACAGACCTGACTGGAGTGGTGAGGAGGATTCTGGGAGTCTAACATGATATTCCTATTGGTTCCCCAATACAGAGATTTCCTCTTGTGAAGTCAGGTGATCATATGACCATCACAGTGCCTCCATGTGACTCCCTAAAACCTGAGAGACACAACATGGAGAAGATTCTAGAAGTCACCAAGAAGATGATGGAGCTGCTGACAGGAGAGGTGAGGAGGATTCTGGGAATTCTGGGACATTATCCAGTAACAGACAAGGGGTGTGTCTGGATGGTGACTGTATCATTGTGTGTGTCAGGTTCCTATAAGGTGTCAGGATGTCACTGTCTATTTCTCCATGGAGGAGTGGGAGTATTTAGAAGGACACAAGGATCTCTACAAGGACGTCATGATGGACAATCAGCCGCCCCTCACATCACCGGGTAAGAGGAGACTTTATTGTAAAGGAGAGAGCAGTACGGAGGCTCCACCTAGATCCCCCATCATCTGATAAACACATAGAAACAATGTATTCAGTCAGTGTGTGTGTTTCCTACAGATGGATCCAGTAATGGGAACCCACCAGAGAGATGTCCCTGTCCTCTGTATTCCCGGGATTCCACACAGGAAGGTCACACCATCCCCCACCATCATCAGGTAGATGAGGAGCAATCACTGATAGTATCATTAGGATCTGTACATTATCTGCATTGTTATCATTGATGTCATTTTTATTATATATTCAGAGTGGAAACCTGAGAGATCCTAAAGTTGAGGTTAAAGAAGAGATAAAAGAGGAGGATGATGAGGATGGGGTGATGGAGGAACAACACAAATATCTGTACCAGAACACCATGGTGGAGTCATCCAGCTACAGGAACCCACCAGAGAGATGTCCCCGTCCTCTGTATTCCCGGGATTCCACACAGGAAGGTCACACCATCCCCCACCATCATCAGGTAGATGAGGAACAATTATTGGTGGTTATGATTTATAAACAAGCATGTTTGTTACAATGAACGTTTTATTATTTATTCAGAGTGGAAACCTCGGGGATGATAATATTGATGTTAAAGAAGAGTATAAAGAGGAGGATGAGGAGTATGGAGTGATGAAAGAACTTTCTGAAGGACACAAGGATATGATGGAGCCACCTAATACCAGAAACCCCCTTGAGAGATGTCCCCGTCCTCTGTATTCCCGGGATTCCACACAGGAAGGTCACACCATCCCCCACCATCATCAGGTAGATGAGGAACAATCACTGATAGTATCATTAGGATCTGTACATTATCTGCATTGTTACCATTGATGTCATTTTTATTCTATATTCAGAGTGGAAATCTGAGAGATCCTAAAGTTGAGGTTAAAGAAGAGATAAAAGAGGAGGATGAGGAATTTGGTGTGATGGAGCATGTTTCTGAAGGACACAAGGATCTCTATAAGCACATTAAGATGGAGCCACCTAGTAGCAGAAACCCACCAGAGAGATGTCCCCGTCCTCTGTATTCCCGGGATTCCACACAGGGAGGTCACACCATCCCCCACCATCATCAGGTAGGAGGAGTTGAGGGTCGGGAACATAAAGTGGTTGAACATTCTGACATGTGGAGATAATGTGTGGACTCTACAAGATGATATTTTCTATGTGATCTCACATCATAAATACTTCTATGTTACAGATGTTATTTTCTTCCATTCTGTTGGTTTAGGGTGAAGATCTGATGAACCTGAAAGTTGAGGGTGAAGTAGAAGAGACGTATGTGAGGGATGATCAGCAATATACGGAGGAGGCTGGAATGACGAGGACACTCATAGAGGAGGACACTCCTACAGAGATCAGCACAGGTGACCCATAATATATTCTTCTCTTATCTCTGCTCTGTTGCTGCTCACTGATTGGTTCAGAGTAGGGCGGGAGCTGAGTGATATCAGCCAATAATAAAACTCTAAGGCCTCGTACACACGGCCGAGGAACTCGACGTGCCAAACACGTCGAGTTCCTCGGCGAGTTCAGCCCTGAAGCCGCCGAGGAGCTCGGCGGGCCGAGTTCTCCCATAGAACAACGAGAAAATAGAGAACATGTTCTCTATTTTCTCGACAAGTTCCTCGGCGGCTCCATCGGGCCGAAAGTGTACACACGACAGAGTTTCTCGGCAGAATCCGGCTCTGACCGAGTTTCTCGCTGAATTCTGCCGAGAAACTCTGTCGTGTGTACGAGGCCTAAAAGTCTAGTTGGGATGAAAATCAAGACATAACATAAAAGCTGAAATCCTGCTGCATATGCCCAGAAGTCTAGTCTTATGGTCACTTGTTCTATGGTAAAGGGTCTTCAAGTCTGAACTTTGACTCTCTTGTCTATCAGAGATCACATGACCCAGTGCCTAGGCTTGTGGTTGTGTAAAGAGCACGCCCCTCCCAGTCCCCATTGGTTCCCGCTCTTCTGACAAGGCTGTGTAAATGTAGAAGTGATCTGGGAGGAGGACCAAAGGTTTTTTGATGGGGGGAAGAGTCCCAGCTGGTTGGGACCTCCACAGAGAACATCTCCTCACTCATATCTACCTAATCCAGATGAAATTTTGATGGAAGTGAACTAACCCTCTCATATCTATTGATGATGTTTTTATATTTTTCCAGGACACGCCATGGAGAAACCCTCAAAGGATCGTCTCACTTTATCTCCAGGTTGTAAAATGGAAGATGAGGACATCACAGGAGATTGTGGAGGAGAAAAGACAATGAGCTCCACTATGGATGGAGGACTTCACAGTGTGGATAGACCACGGAATCCCTCGGACTCTGAGCAACCTCGTACTGTGAGGGGTGGGGCTGGGATTCAGGGGGAGGAGACATCCTCCCTTCCTGAAAGTGGGGACAGTTTTAACCCTGACTTAAATTCTACTGCTTATCAGAGATCTCACACGGGGGAGAAGCTCTATGCCTGTTCTGAGTGTGATAATTGTTTTCTTCCTGTATCAGAACTCGTCATACATTACAGATCTCACACGAGAGCGAAGCCGTATTCCTGCCAGGAGTGTGGGAAATCTTATTCAGATAAGGCCTATCTTGCCAGACATCAGAAATTGCACACGGGCGAGAAGCCATTTTTCTGCCTCGAGTGCGGAAAATGCTTTTCGCAAAAATCATACCTTTCTAGACATCAGAGATCTCACTCCGGGTTGAAGCCGTATCCCTGTCCTAAATGCGGGAAATGTTTTTCACAGAGATATGACCTCGTTAGACATGAAAGATCTCACACGGGCGAGAAGCCGTATTCCTGCGCTGAGTGCGGAAAAAGTTATACACGGAATTCAGACCTTATTATACATCAAAGAACCACTCATACGGGGGAGAAGCCTTTTTCTTGTTCTGAGTGTGGGATTGCATTTTCGGAGTTATCAGATCTTGTTTTACATCGAAGGTGTCACGCACAGTAAAGTCCATACTCCTGTTGTGACGTTCGGGAATTACTTATTTTACACAGGGCCAATCCGTTTCCAGACATTGAAGATCTCGCACAGGAGAGAGGTTTAATTCCTATCCTGATTGGGGGAAATGTTTTCTATGGAAATTAGACCTTGTTACACGTTAAAGATCTCACACAGGTCAGAAGCCGTATTCTTGCCCTGAATCTGGAAAATCTTATTCATGGAACTCTACTCTTAAGCCCTGTACACATGATCAGATTTCTGATGGATTTCTTCCTCGGATACCCGATGAAGCTGACTTTCATCAGTCTTGCCTACACACCATCGGTCAAAAATCCGACCGTGTCCAACGCGGTGACGTAAAACGCTACGACGTGCTGAGAAAAATTAAGTTCAATGTTTCCGAGCATGCGTCGACTTGATTCTGAGCATGCGTGGATTTTTGACCGTTGGACTTCAACACAGACGATCGTTTTTTTTTTTATCCATAGGAAAATCTTAAAATATGTTCTATTTTTTTTTTTCACCGATCGCAAATAAACTGATGGGGCACACACACGATCGGTTTGTCCGATGTAAAAGGTCCATCAGTCTGTTTTCATCAGACAAACCGATCGCGTGTACAGGGCTTTACAGTATATTAGATATGCCAAACATGGGTAAAGCTGTTTTCCCGGCCTGACTGCAGAAAATGTTATGCATGTAAATCAGACATTGTTATACAGCCGTGATCCCTCACAGGTGAGAAGCCGTGTTCCTGCCCTGAGCATAGAATGTTTTTTTCACAGAAGTCTTGTCTTGCCGAACATCAGAGAATCCACACAACCCTCAGTATATAAGTGTTCCATGTGTGGGAAATACCTTCAATATGGATCATATTTTGCCGAACATCAGAGATCACACACTGGGAAGAAGCACACCTCAGAAAACACGTGGCTGAGCGCTCCTCTGATCTCTAATGGAAGAAACACTTTATAAGGAAATCAAAGTTCATTAAAGACTTCAAAGTTCTGTCTGGCTTTTTCTTCTAGGAGAGAGGAGGAGGGGGTGTCACTTCTGGTTGGGTTCCTCTAGGAGAGAGAAGGGGGTGTCACTGCCGGTTGGGTCCCTCTAGGAGAGAGAAGGAGGGGGTGTCACTGCTGGTTGGGTCCCTCTAGGAGAGAGAAGGAGGGGGTGTCACTGCTGGTTGGGTTCCTCTAGGAGAGAGAAGGGGGTGTCACTGCCGGTTGGGTCCCTCTAGGAGAGAGAAGGAGGGGGTGTCACTGCTGGTTGGGTCCCTCTAGGAGAGAGAAGGAGGGGGTGTCACTTCTGGTTGGGTCCCTCTAGAAGAGAGAAGGAGGGGGTGTCACTGCTGGTTGGGTCCCTCTAGGAGAGAGAAGGAGAGGGTGTCACTGCTGGTTTGGTCCCTCTAGGAGAGAGAAGGAGGGGGTGTCACTGCTGGTTGGGTCCCTCTAGGAGAGAGAAGGAGGGGGTGTCACTGCCGGTTGGGTTCCTCTAGGAGAGAGAAGGAAGGGGTGTCACTGCCGGTTGGGTCCCTCTAGGAGAGAGAAGGAGGGGGTGTCACTGCCGGTTGGGTTCCTCTAGGGGAGAGAAGGAGGGGGTGTCACTGCTGGTTGGGTTCCTCTAGGAGAGAGAAGGAGGGGGTGTCACTGCTGGTTGGGTCCCTCTAGAAGAGAGAAGGAAGGGGTGTCACTGCTGGTTGGGTTCCTCTAGGAGAGAGAAGGAGGGAGTGTCACTGCCGGTTGGGTTTCTCTAGGAGAGAGAAGGAGGGGGTGTCACTGCTGGTTGGGTCCCTCTAGAAGAGAGAAGGAAGGGGTGTCACTGCTGGTTGGGTTCCTCTAGGAGAGAGAAGGAGGGAGTGTCATTGCTGGTTGGGTCCCTCTAGGAGAGAGAAGGAGGGGGTGTCGATGCTGGTTGGGTCCCTCTAGGAGAGAGAAGGAGGGGGTGTCACTGCTGGTTGGGTCCCTCTAGGAGAGAGAAGGAGGGGGTGTCACTGCTGGTTGGGTCCCTCTAGGAGAGAGAAGGAGGGGGTGTCACTGCTGGTTGGGTTCCTCTAGGAGAGAGAAGGAGGGGTGTCACTGCTGGTTGGGTTCCTCTAGGAGAGAGAAGGAGGGGGTGTCACTGCTGGTTGGGTCCCTCTAGGAGAGAGAAGGAGGGGGTGTCACTACTGGTTGGGTCCCTCTAGGAGAGAGAAGGAGGGGGTGTCACTGCTGGTTGGGTCCCTCTAGGAGAGAGAAGAAGGGGGTGTCACTGCCAGTTGGATCCCTCTAGGAGAGAGAAGGAGGGGGTGTCACTGCTGATTGGGTTTCTCTTGCAGTGTAGTCTTCAATGGAAGACATTGTGGTGAGAGAGGAGCTAGATATTGCTTGTGGATGAAGAGAAGGGAGATCAGACTACATGACAGAACCAAGAATTTCAGTGCAGTAGTTATCAGCCTTCACAAACATTATTTTGCTTGTAATATGCAATTTTCAGATGTAACATTTCATACGTACCTGATAAATAAAAATGCCAACACATACTTTTTTTTTTAAGTATGAACAAAGGATGATAAATTCTTAAAATGATGATATTCTGTGTAACGTGATTGATAAATATCAGACTTCAGATTTGTATGTTGAAATGTTCTTTTCTTTTCCTTTATTCCTTTTTCTTATGCCCCGTACACACGGTCGGATTTTTTTTTCGACGGAATTCCGCTTAAGCTTGGCTTGCATACACACTGTCACACAAAAGTTCTTGACTGTCAAGAACGCGGTGACGTACAACACTACGAAATGAACTACGAAACGAAGTTCAATGCTTCTGAGCATGTGTCGGAATTTTGCGTGTCGGAAAAATTAAGAACCTGCTGTCAATCGTTTGCTGGACGAAAGTCCGATGGAACATACACACGGTCGGAATTTCCGACCAGAAGCTCACATCGCACTTTTGCTGGCGGAAAATCTGACCGTGTGTACGGGGCATAACACTCCTCCTTCTCTTTCTTCTCTCCCTTTTCCTTTTTCTTCTCCTTCTTTCTTCTCCTTTTTCTCTTTCTCCTTCTCTTTCTTCTCCTTCTATTTCTTCTCCTCCTTCTCTTTCTTCTCCTTTTTCTCCTTCTCTTTCTTCTCCTCCTTCTTCTCCTTCTTTAGGGGCTAATGGCCCAGGCCAGTGAGGACATGTCCATTTTTGTGGGGTGGACGTAGCACCCTCCTAGGTTGGTGCTAGGATAGTTAGGTAAGTGTTATGCCGCGTACACACGATTGGAAATTCCCACAAGAATAGTTTTATGTGAGCTTTTGGTCGGAAATTCCAACCGCGTGTAGGCTCCATCTGACTTTTTCTGTTGTAATTTCCGCCAACAATAGATTGAGAGCAGGATCTCTAGTTTTCAGACGGAAAAAGTTTCTATCGGAAAATTGGCGCAAAAAAACACGCATGTTCAGAATCAAGCAGAAGAGCCGAACTGTCTATTGAACTTCATTGATCTCGGTTGTACATCACCACGTTCTTGACGGTCGGAATTTCTGACAACATTTGTGTGACCGTGTGTATGCAACACAAGTTTGAGCCAACATTCAGTCAGTTTTCTTGTCGGATTTTCCAATCGTGTGTACGCGGCATTAGTGTTTGTTTTTAATAGGTAAATTAAGTTGCCAAACTGTAGTCAGTGTGGCTGTAATGTTGGGTAAGGTAAAAGCATAGTTTGTCTCCCTGTACTCAGTGAGCTGCAGTTGATTAGTCATGCCTGATCTAGGTGCTCTGCTGTCTGCCTGATAGTTCCATCTGTGTCCAGGCAATATGAGAAGTTTCCGGATGATAGGTGTGGAGATATGCAGGTGGCAGCATTAATATAGATACAGCCCCGGCCTATCCCAGAGAAGCAGGCTCTGAAGGTGGGCCGGGAGACTGTATTCATTCTGGGAGCAGACAGAGCTCTGGGTCTTGTCCCAGATTGATAATTCCAGCCTGAGGGGCCTCTCAGAGTGGGGCGGAGCTGTGACGCCATTTCTGGGTGTAACAGGAGGAGAGAGCAGCAAGATGGCAAGTTCAGGTGTGAGCCCCGAGGTTGCTGTGCTAGGTGGTGCATTTCTAGCATGGATGATGGAGCTTCAGGACAGAATACTGACCGATACCAGAGTATGGTTGGCACTGTGCATCAGAGAAGACACGTTGTACATCGAAGCTGGTATGTGGCAGATGCCAGAGTTTCATGGTAAAGCTGCGTGCCTGGGGCCAACGTGGCCATTGTAGGGACATGCTGATGAAGCTGATACCTAGTGACTGTCAGCCAAGAGTCTTATGCCTTCCGATGGAAAAAGTCAGACGGAATTTTTTCATCGGATATTCCGACCGTATGTGTGCCCCATCAGAGTTTTTCCATCAGAAATTCCGACGGACTTAGAAAGAGAACATGTTCTCTTTTTTTTCAGAAATTCTGTTTGTCTGTATGGAACTCCGACGGAGAAAAAAAAACAGGCATTTTCAGAATCAAGTCGACACATGCTCGGAAGCATTGAACTTAATTTCGTCTATAGCCGCTCGTTGTATCACGGGAGTGCGCCCGCAAGGACTCCACACCATGCGAGCTCGCTCACAGAAATGTGTGGAGTTCTTGCGGGGAGGACCAGAGACAGCCACCGAGGGACACCATAAGACGTGGATCGGGGCCACTCTGTGCAAAACGAGCTGCACAGTGGAGGTAAGTATAACATGTTTGTTATTTTAAAAAAAAAAAAACATTTTTGTTTAGAACCCCTTTAAGGGCCGGATAAGAGCAAACAAAGGGCCAGATCTGGCCCCCCCCCCCGGCTGCAGTTTGGAGACCACTAATATATAGTAGTCTATAGATGTTTCTTGGGGTGCAGCAATTCCTCTGCTTTTCACAAGGTAGTGATTGTCTCACTTTTTCCCAGACAGGAAGTCTTTATGGAAGACAGGAAGTGATGTCAGGTACAGACAGGAAGTGATGTCATGTATAAAAGTGAAGTTCCGGGTGAGAGGTGTGTCGGGAAGAAGTAGAGAGGAGACGTTACTGGAAGAGACGGCAGAGGAGGTAATAAGGTCTTATTTTTCTACTAACCCCCCCAGTCATGTCCATCCTCTTCCTTCATAGTCACTGTCATGTCTTTTATCTCCAGCAGATGATTATACGCACTCATGTATGGAATCGAATTGAATGTTTTTTACTTCCTGTTTAAAGCTCCTATAATGAAAACAAAGGGAGATAATACCCCCCTAAATGAACCCCCCATCCCACGCCTCTAAAAAAAGTGATATAGTCTGTTAGTATAGACTGTTGAGGTTGGGAAAGTTATTGGTGGGAAATGTTCCGGCCCTGTAAATGCATTAATATACATTTCCAAAGATTCATTTCTCCATAATGACCCCAGTCTCAGATATTTACCCTAAAATGTGATCAATAAAGTCTCCGGAGTACACGGAAATCACAGGAATAGGATTCTGTCGCAGGTCTGCTGATAATATAACTTGCCCGCTAAGTGACTTCCTGCACAGCCGCCCAGATCTTCCTTAATATTTCAGTCGTGCTCAGATTGGCTTCCATTGCCCGAACGACATTCTCATTCGTCTCTGATCTCCCTCTTGCTGTTCCTCATCCTGAATTTTCTTCCTTTGGATTGGTTTTGTGCTATCAACCCCCGGCTTCACCTCTTGGATGCACTCGTCTGTTGCCTGCCCTGACCTTTAGCTTGTTTCCTGGATCTCCTCCTCATCTCTCCTCTATATCCTCTTCCTCGGCTTGTCTTCACATCCGCGGTAACCCTGGGGAGTTGAATCTAGACATCTGGGGGCTCCCTTCTTAATGGGGGCTTCCAGATTGCGATAAGCCCCTGTCCACAGACCCCCACAACTACCAGCCAGGGTTGTGGGGAAGAGGCCCTTGTCCCCCTCCACATGGGGACAAGGTCCCGGATTCACAAAGCACTTACGCCGACGTATCTCTAGATACGCCGACGTAAGTATAAATGTGCCCGTCGTATCTGTGCGCCTGACCCACAAGCTGAGATACGCCTAAAAATAGGCTTCATCTCACCGACGTAACTTGCCTACGCCGGCGTATCGTGGGCGCATAGTTACGCTGGACGCATCTGGCGCTCCCATTCATTTTCTATTCAAATATGGAAATGAGGAAGATACGCCGACGCAGTGCGCGTAAAGTCATACATCCGGCGTAAAGTTATTCCCCATAGATGAGGCGCAACCCATGCAAAGGTATGGACCAGGTATAGACCAGGGAACACACGTATTTTACGTAGTTTATGTTGTACGTGAATATGGCTGGGCGTAGGTTACGTTCATGTCGTAGGCAGTGATCGGACGTATCTTAGGGAGTAGTTCCGACGTGATTCTGAACATGCGCACTGGGATGTGTCCACGGGACGGCGCATGTGCCGTTCGTTATTCGTATCTGTCTGTCGCTCAGCCCATCATTTGCATGGGGTCACGCCTCATTTACATGGCTCACGCCCACTTCCACATACGCCGACTTACACCTAAAAACCCAGTGCAGATTTGGGAGCAAGTGCTTTGTGAATACTGAGCTTGCCTCTCTGCACTGCGTCGGCGTAGCGTAAAGAAGATACGCTACGGCGGCATAAATATGCGCCGATGTCTGTGAATCCGGGCCATGGTGTTATGGGATGGGGCAAAGCACCTCCCACATGTTAAGAGCATGTGCCCTGGGATGGTTCAGGTTCTTCTCCCCCCCCCCCCCTTTATCTGACCTGTCGGGCTGCAATCTTGGATAAGGGTCTAGTATGCCGTTTCTTTTTTCATTTTGGCGTGGGGTTCCCTTTAAAATCCATACCAGCCTCGTTAAAATGGTCCTCTTTCCAAAGTGTCTGTATGTATCTTCCCATATGCCAGTGCCGGTGCCCGGGTTCTATTTTAAAACCCCGGACACCTTGTTTAGCTCCTTCATATGAGCACAGAATAGAAGGAAGCTTAAATTCTCCACCCTGCCCTGCAAAGGCCTAAAAAGGATAAGCTGGCATGGCACTTCCGAATATCTACTACTATTTTATAGCAGGACAACTACGCCATTTAACTAATTTGCTGTCACCTGTTTCACCTACAGTGGTGGAGTCACATTTAGCATATGCCCTTACCGATTCCAGTAATTGAGAAGCCTGGTGACTCAGACATAAAGTATAATGACTGTCGGAATTCAAATCTTTTAATGTTGATTTCTCATACCCAGGGAAATAAAGGCGACTCATTTGTATGCTTTACAGTGCCTTGAAAAAGTATTCATACCCCTTAAAATTCAACTTTTTGGCCTAAAAGCAAAACGCTATGTGTTAGGGGAAAACTAACACTGCACATCACTCTGAACACACCATCCCCACCGTGAAACATGGTGGTGGCAGCATCATGTGGTGGGGATGCTTTTCTTCAGCAGGGACAGGGAAGCTGGTCAGAGAGTCCTATGGCATCACACTGACCTCACAGCTCCTCCACCCAAGGTCCCTACATCCACAGTCAGTGCCTTCTATGATTTCTCATTGACCCTACACCAACCCTACTGCTCCTCCTCACAATGTCCCTTCGTTCACAGTCGGTACATCCTACGATATCACATTGACCTCACAGCTCCTCCTTTAAATGTCTCTCCATCCATAATCAGCAAAACCTTTTGACATTACGTTGATCTTTTACTAGCCCTCAGCAATATCCCAGAGCCATTAAAGAAGGCAGAAGATCCTATTTATCATCACTTGTCTGACGTTCCTAAACTAAATGAGGCCAGATATAAAGCACACCTAACATCGATAATGGAATTTGTGATCCAACAGGCCAAAGGGTAGAAGGCTCCGGAACCCCAAAAATTAAAACACTAAATGGTCCAGATTAAATATGTTCCCACTGGGGGGGCCATTGTTCTAAAATACTATAAATGCTGACCTTCATATTACCTCCTGATATCCTCATCATAGTATTCTACAGCCAATACCAATCCAGATAATTCTCTGTTATCAATGTTATCTGTCTACAGGTGAAGCTTCATAGATGACTGAAGGAATGAGGATGGAGGAGGACCGGAGTCACATGACTGAGAAGATACTAAACCTCACCCTGGAGATCATCTACCTGCTGAGCGGAGAGGTGAGGAGGATTCTGGGAGGTCACATGACATCACTCTTATCTCTATTAATAAAACACAGACCTGACCGGAGAGGTGAGGGGGATTCTGGGAGGTCACATGACATCACTCTTATCTCTATTAATAAAGCACAGACCTGACCGGAGAGGTGAGGAGGATTCTGGGAGGTCACATGACATCACTCTTATCTCTATTAATAAAACACAGACCTGACCGGAGAGGTGAGGAGGATTCTGGGATTCTAACATGATATTCCTATTGGTTCCCCAATACAGAGATTTCCTCTTGTGAAGTCAGGTGATCATATGACCATCACAGTGCCTCCATGTGACTCCCTAAAACCTGAGAGACACAACATGGAGAAGATTCTAGAAGTCACCAAGAAGATGATGGAGCTGCTGACAGGAGAGGTGAGGAGGATTCTGGGAATTCTGGGACATTATCCAGTAACAGACAAGGGATGTGTCTGGATGGTGACTGTATCATTGTGTGTGTCAGGTTCCTATAAGGTGTCAGGATGTCACTGTCTATTTCTCCATGGAGGAGTGGGAGTATTTAGAAGGACACAAGGATCTCTACAAGGACGTCATGATGGACAATCAGCCGCCCCTCACATCACCGGGTAAGAGGAGACTTTATTGTAAAGGAGAGAGCAGTACGGAGGCTCCACCTAGATCCCCCATCATCTGATAAACACATAGAAACAATGTATTCAGTCAGTGTGTGTGTTTCCTACAGATGGATCCAGTAATGGGAACCCACCAGAGAGATGTCCCCGTCCTCTGTATTCCCGGGATTCCACACAGGAAGGTCACACCATCCCCCACCATCATCAGGTAGATGAGGAACAATCACTGATAGTATCATTAGGATCTGTACATTATCTGCATTGTTACCATTGATGTCATTTTTTATTCTATATTCAGAGTGGAAACCAGAATCAGGTTTATGTTAAAGAGGAAGATGATGGGGTGATGGAGGAGTCAGAGATTCCAGGAGGACACAAAGATCTGTACCAGGACACCATGGAGGAGTCGTCCAGCTACAGGAACCCACCAGAGAGATGTCCCCGTCCTCTGTATTCCCGGGATTCCACACAGGAAGGTCACACCATCCCCCACCATCATCAGGTAGATCATTAACAATTATTGGTTGTTATGATTTTATACAGAACTGTATTTGTTATAATAAATGTTTTATTATATTTTTAGAGTGGAAACCTCGGTGATTATATTATTGTTGGTAAAGAAGAGTATAAATTGGAGGATGAGGAGTATGGGGTGATGGAGGAGCTTTCAGGAGGACACAAGGATATGATGGAGCCACCTAATACCGGGAACCCACCAGAGAGATGTCCCCGTCCTCTGTATTCCCGGGATTCCACACAGGAAGGTCACACCATCCCCCACCATCATCAGGTAGATGAGGAACAATCACTGATAGTATCATTAGGATCTGTACATTATCTGCATTGTTACCATTGATGTCATTTTTATTCTATATTCAGAGTGGAAACCTGAGAGATTCTAAATTTGAGGTTAAAGAAGAGATAAAAGAGGAAGATGATGAGGATGGGGTGATGGAGGAAGAACACAAAGATCTGTACCAGGACACCATGGTGGAGTCATCCAGCTACAGAAACCCACCAGAGAGATGTCCCCGTCCTCTGTATTCCCGGGATTCCACACAGGAAGGTCACACCATCCCCCACCATCATCAGGTAGATGAGGAACAATTATTGGGAGTTATGATTGATGACAAGCTTTGTTGCTACAATGAATGTGTTGTTATATTTTTAGAGTGGAAACCCCTGGAATTTAAATATTGAAATCAAAGAGGAGGATGAGGAGTATGGAGTGATGGAGGAGTTATCAGAAGGACACAAGGATATGATGGAGCTACCTAATGCCAGGAACCCACCAGAGAGATGTCCCCGTCCTCTGTATTCCCGGGATTTCACACAGGAAGGTCACACCATCCCTCACCATCATCAGGTAGGTGGAGTTGAGGAAGTGATTGAACACTCTGATGCCTTGTACGGATAATAAACTGTCGGTTGTCCTGACAGAATTCCTCCCAGCCTGCCTTGCATACACACGCTCAGACAAAAGTCCGCCCGTCCAAAGTGCGGTGACGTACAGAACACGATGGGACTATAAAAAGGAAGTTCCATTCCAACGGCACCACCGTTTGGGCTGCTTTTGCTGATCCTCGTGTTAGTAAAAGTTTGGTGAGAGACGATTCGTGCTTTTCAGTCTGTTACAGTGTGACGAATGTGATATCTCATTACGAACGCTAGTTTTACCAGAATAAGCGCTCCCGTCTCATACTTGATTCCCAAACGTTTTTTCCTGATGGGGGGGAGAAAAGAGATCCTGCTCTCTTTTTTTTGTCTGGCAGTTTTCCCATCTGAAAAACTGAGATGTAGCATACACACAGCCGGGATTCCCGACGTAAAGCTCTCATAGCAGTTTTCCCGTCTGAAAAAACGGTCGTGTGTACGAGGCATTACATGTAGAGACGATGTGTGGACTCTACAAGATATTTTCTATATGATCTCACATCATAAATACTTCTATGTTACAGATGTTATTTTCTGCCATTCTGTTGGTTTAGGGTGAAGATCTGATGGACATGAAAGTTGAGGGTGAAGTAGAAGAGACGTATGTGAGGGATGATCAGCAATATACGGAGGAGGCTGGAATGATGTGGACATTCAAAGAGGAGGACACTCCTACAGAGATCAGCACAGGTGACCCATAATATATTCTTCCCTTATCTCTGCTCTGTTATGTTGTGTAAAGAGCATGCCCCCCCCCAGTTCCTTCTCTTCTAACAAGGCTGTGTATATGTAGAAGTGATCTGGGAGGAGGACCAAAGGTTCTTTGATGGGGGGAAGAGTCCCAGCTGGTTGGGATTTCCACAGAGAACATCTCCTCACTCATATCTACCTGATCCAGATGGAATCTTGATGGAAGTGAACTAACCCTCTCAGATCTATTGATGATGTTTTTCTATTTTTCCAGGATACGCCATAGAGAAACCCTCAAAGGATCGTCTCGCTTTATCTCCAGGTTGTAAAATGGAAGATGAGGACATCACAGGAGATTGTGGAGGAGAAAAGACAATGAGCTCCACTATGGATGGAGGACTTCACAGTGTGGATAGACCATGGAATCCCTCTGACTCTGAGCAACCTCGTACTGTGAGGGGTGGGGCCGAAATTCAGGGGGAACAGACATCCTCCCATCCTAAAAGTGGGGAAAACGTTAGCTCTGACTTAAATGTTACTGTACATCAGAGATCTTACACGGGGGAGAAGCTCTATGCCTGTTCTGAGTGTGATAATTGTTTTCTTCCTGTATCAGAACTCATCATACATTACAGATCTCACGCGAAGGAGAAGCCGTATTCCTGCCCTGAGTGTGGGAAATGCTTTTCCGATAAGGCCTATCTTTCCATACATCAGAGATTGCACACAGGCGAGAAGCCATATTCCTGCCCAGAGTGCGGCAAATGCTTTTCCCGGAAATCGTATCTTTCTAGACATCAAAGATCTCACACGGGGGAAAAGCCGTATCCCTGTCCTGAGTGCGGGAAATGTTTTTCACAGAGGTATGACCTCTTTAGACATGAAAGATCTCACACGGGCGAGAAACCGTATTCCTGCTCTGAGTGCGGAAAAAGTTATACACGAAATTATGACCTTGTTATTCATCAAAGAACCACCCATACGGGGGAGAAGCCTTTTTCCTGTGCTGAGTGTGGGAAAGGATTTTCACAGAAATCAGATCTTGTTTTACATCAAAGGTCTCACGCAAAGTAAAGTCCATATTCCTGTTGTTAGTTTTATGAAAGGCCAATCGTTCCAGACATCAGAGATCTCACACAAGGGATATGTTTTATTATTGTCTGGAGTGCGGAATTTTTTTTCAGTGGAAATTAGACCTTGATAAACATTAACGTTCTCACACAGTCGAGAAGCCATATTATTGCCCTGAATGTGTAAAATCGTATTCATGTCCAATCTCACTGTATATTGAATATGTCAAACACGGGTAAAGGTGCTTTCCTTTGCTGAGTGCGGAAAATGTTATGCATGTAAATCAGATGTTATACATCAAAGATCACCCACAGGTGAGAAGCCGTATTCCTGTCCTGAGTGTAGAAAATGTTTTTCACAGACGTCTTGTCTTACCAAACATCTGAGAACCCACACCACCCCTAAGGTTTATTAGTGTCCCAAGTGTGGGAAATGTCTTCTATATGAGTCATACTTTGCTGTAGATCAGAGATCTCACACTGGGAAGAAGCTCACCTTGATAGACACCTCAGAAAACACGTGGCTGAGCACTTCTCTGATCTTTATCATGGAAGAAACACTTTATAAGGAATTCCGAGATCACTAAAGTCTTCAAAGTTCTCGGCTAGGAGAGAGAAGGAGGGGGTGACACTGCTGGTTGGGTCCCTCTAGGAGAGAGAAGGAGGGGGTGTCACTGCTGGTTGGGTCCCTCTAGGAGAGAGAAGGAGGGGGTGTCACTGCTGGTTGGGTCCCTCTAGGAGAGAGAAGGAGGGGGTGTCACTGCTGGTTGGGTCCCTCTAGGGGAGAGAAGGAGGGGGTGTCACTGCTGGTTGGGTCCCTCTAGGAGAGAGAAGGAGGGGGTGTCACTGCTGGTTGGGTCCCTCTAGGAGAGAGAAGGAGGGGGTGTCACTGCTGGTTGGGTCCCTCTAGGAGAGAGGAGGGGGTGTCACTGCTGGTTGGGTCCCTCTAGGAGAGAGAAGGAGGGGGTGTCACTGCTGGTTGGGTCCCTCTAGGAGAGAGAAGGAGGGGGTGTCACTGCAGGTTGGGTCCCTCTAGGAGTGTAGTCTGATCTTCAAAGGAAGGCATTCTGGTGAGAGAGGATATAGATATTGCTTGTGGATGAAGAGAAGGGGAGATCAGACTACATGCCAGGACTGATAATTGCATTGCAATAGTTTTCAGCCTTCACAAACAGCTTCATTTGCTTGAAATACGCCATTTTCAGATGTAACATTTCATACGTACCTTTTCGAAGAAAAAAAAGTGTTAACATGTACTTTATAAAGTATGAACAAGGGATAATTATATGTTTACATTCTTAAAACCATGATATTCTGTGTAACGTGATTGATAAAAGTCTTCCTTCAGATTTGTATGATGAAATGTTCTTTTCTTTTACTTTTTTTTCCCTTTTTCTAACACTACAAGTAAGGCCCATCCTGTAGGTTTTAGTTTTAGTCCTAATCTTGTGTCTTAGTAGTTTTGGTTTTACCGTTTTGTACTTGTTGGAACAGCCGACTCCTCCCCCTTCTCATAAATCTCAGGACGTCTGTAGTAGACTCCAATGATAAGTCCATCAGTTCAGAGACCCGTCTATCATTCCTCCCGTAATTCCTCCTCCGCACCATCACCACCTCCAACCACATCACCATCACCACCTCCAACCACATCACCATCACCACCTCCATCCACATCACCACCTCCATCCACATCACCATCACCACCTCCATCCACATCGCCATCACCACCTCCAACCACATCACCACCTCCATCCACATCACCATCACCACCTCCATCCACATCACCATCACCACCTCCATCCACATCACCACCTCCATCCACATCACCATCACCACCTCCAACCACATCACCATCACCACCTCCAACCACATCACCACCTCCAACCACATCTCCATCACCACCTCCATCCACATCACCATCACCACCTCCATCCACATCACCACCTCCATCCACATCACCACCTCCAACCACATCACCATCACCACCTCCAACCACATCACCATCACTACCTCCATCCACATCACCACCTCCATCCACATCACCATCACCACCTCCATCCACATCACCACCTCCAACCACATCACCATCACCACCTCCAACCACATCACCATCACTACCTCCATCCACATCACCACCTCCAACCACATCACCATCACCACCTCCATCCACATCATCATCACCACCTCCAACCACATCACCATCACCACCTTCATCCACAGCACCATCACCACCTCCATCCACATCACCATCACCACCTCCATCCACATCACCACCTCCATCCACATCACCACCTCCAACCACATCACCTCCATCCACAGCACCATCACCACCTCCATCCACATCACCATCACCACCTCCATCCATAGCACCATCACTATCTCCATCCACATCACCATCACCACCTCCATCCACATCACCACCACTAACCAAATCACCATCACCACCTCCAACCACATCACCATCACCACCTCCATCCACATCACCATCACCACCTCCATCCACAGCACCATCACCACCTCCAACCACATCACCACCTCCATGCACATCACCATCACCACCTCCATTCACATCACCACCTCCAACCACAAGATCACCTTTCTTCCTCACTTTCACATCACATCTAACATAGAGAAACCCCCCTCCATCTTTTCTATGTCCCGTGTCCCTCTAAACAAGAGGATCGGCATGAATACAAACAGCCCAGTCTTGTGAGGCATCAAGCCGTGTTTCTGGAACACCAACCACAAGATCATATTTCTTCCTCACTTTCACATCACATCTAACATAGAGAAACCCCCATCCATATTTTCTATGTCCCGTGTCTCTCTAAACAAGAGGATCGGCATAAATAAAAACAGCCCAGTCTTGTGAGGAGACAAGCCGTGTTTCTGGAACACCAACTCCATTCCCGTCACTGAAAGCATCAACATCTCTCATTTTGATTGACAGGTTTCTCTCTTTGAGTACCCTGGATTTAATAATCTGTGTGTTCCACTATATCGATGACATTATGATCTCTGGACAAAGGAGGATGTAACTGAAGCATTGCAACTCCACACAGAAATGCAAGGCTTTCTCCCTGGTGTGGAGAAAGCCTCTTAAGGGGGGAGGGGGCAAGCAGGAGTGTCAGGACACCCACTAACACATAGCTCCTTTCTCTATATGCAAAGTAGAGAGTGTCCTGACTTGCCTGCTCGCCCCCTCAAGAGGCTTTCTCCACACCAGGAAGAAAGCCTCGCATTACTGTGTGGAGTTACAGGCAGAAGAACAGGAAGTGAGGATTTCCCCGAAGAAATAAGGACATTTAAAAGCAAAATGGAAGGATGAGGTAAGTGAAGGAGGACTGCACCGAGGTAAGTGAAGGAGGACTGCACTGAGGTAAGTGAAGAAGGACGGCACCGAGGTAAGTGAAGGAGGATTGCACCGAGGTAAGTGAAGGAGGACTGCACTGAGGTAAAGGAAGCTATTTAGGGGAAAAAATTCCTTTACAACCCCTTGAATGTTGTAAAGCGTTGCGTAAACTGTTGGCACTATACAAATCCTGTGTAATAATAATAAATAGTAACAAGGTGCCAAAATCCCTCCATTCATCCCGATCAGTAATATATTTCTCTTCACCCTTCTTGGTGGGAGTGGAAATGACTCCATCTATAAGGATATACAGTACACACACACACACAGCACAAGGCCGTGTTCACACTACGAGACGTTTCTCGGGGGCTGCAGTTCCTCTGAGCTCCACAGGGTGGTGATATCACTTCTCCCCAGAAAGGAAGACAGGAAGTGATGTCAGGTGTAAATAGGAAGTTCCGGGTGAGAGGTGAGTTGGGAGGAAGTAGAGGGAAGACATTGCTGGAACTGGCAGTAGAGGAGGTAATAAGATCTTATTTTCTATTTACACCCAGTAACCCCGTCATCATATCAAAATTAAACTAGGCCAGAAACAAAACAAACCCAGCATTAAAAAATTAGATTTTTGACCAAAGAGTAATAAGAGAATTATGGGCCCTGAAAACATAGCAAACGCTAAACATTAAATATATTCCCACGGGGGGCCAAAGTTCTATAATTCATACTGACCATATTACCTCCTGATATCTTCATCGTATTATTCTACAAACAATACCAATCCAGAAGATTCTCTGTTATCAATGTTATCTGTCTACAGGGAAAGCTTCACAGATTACGGCACCAATGAGGATGGAGGAGGACCGTAGTCACATGATTGAGAGGATACTAAACCTTACCCTGGAGATCATCTACCTGCTGACCGGAGAGGTGAGGAGGATTCTGGGAGGTCACATGACATCACTCTTATCTCTATTAATAATACACAGACCTGACCAGAGAGGTGAGGAGGATTCTGGGAGGTCATATGACATCCCTCTTATCTCCATTAATAAAACACAGACCTGACCGGAGAGGTGAGGAGGATTCTGGGAGGTCACATGACATCACTTTTATCTCTATTAATAATACACAGACCTGACCGGAGAGGTGAGGAGGATTCTGGGAGGTCACATGACATCACTCTTATCTCTATTAATAAAACACAGACCTGCCTGGAGAGGTGAGGAGGATTCTGGGAGGTCACATGACATCACTCTTATCTCTAGTAATAAAACACAGACCTGACCGGAGAGGTGAGGAGGATTCTGGGAGGTCACATGACATCACTCTTATCTCTATTAATAATACACAGACCTGACCGGAGAGGTGAGGAGGATTCTGGGATTCTAACATGATATTTCTATTGGTTCCCCAATACAGAGATTTCCTCTTGTGAAGTCAGGTGATCATATGACCATCACAGTGCCTACATGTGACTCCCTAAAACCTGAGAGGCACAACATGGAGAAGATTCTAGAAGTCACCAAGAAGATGATGGAGCTGCTGACAATAGAGGTGAGGAGGATTCTGGGAATTCTGGGACATTATCCAGTAACAGACAAGGGATGTGTCTGGGTGGTGACTGTATCATTGTGTGTGTCAGGTTCCTATAAGGTGTCAGGATGTCACTGTCTATTTCTCCATGGAGGAGTGGGAGTATTTAGAAGGACACAAGGATCTCTACAAGGACGTCATGATGGACAATCAGCCGCCCCTCACATCACCGGGTAAGAGGAGACTTTATTGTAAAGGAGAGAGCAGTACGGAGGCTCCACCTAGATCCCCCATCATCTGATAAACACATAGAAACAATGGATTCAGTCAGTGTGTGTGTTTCCTACAGATGGATCCAATAATGGGAACCCACCAGAGAGATGTCCCCGTCCTCTGTATTCCCGGGATTCCACACAGGAAGGTCACACCATCCCCCACCATCATCAGGTAGATGAGGAACAATTATTGGTGGTTATGATTTATACACAAACATGTTTATTATAATGAATGTTTTATTATATATTCAGAGTGGAAACCTCGGGGATGATAATATTGATATTAAAGAAGAGTATAAAGAGGAGGATGAGGAGTATGGAGGGATGGAGGAGTTTTCAGAAGGACAAAAGGATGTCATAATGGAGCCACCTAATACCAGGAACCCCCCAGAGAGATGTCCCCGTCCTCTGTATTCCCGGGATTCCACACAGGAAGGTCACACCATCCCCCACCATCAACAGGTAGGTGGAGTTGAGGGTCGGGAACATAAAGTGATTGAACACTCTGACATGTGGAGACGATGTGTGGACTCTACAAGATGATATTTTCTATGTGATCTCACATCATAAATACTTCTGTTTTGCAGGTGGTTCTCTTTCTTGTCCATTGAGGGACACAGGAATTCAGAAACAGTTGGGTTAAACTGCTGCCTATAGGAGGTGAGGACACTGGCAAACAGAAACATAGTACACCAGCCAATGCATCCTTCCTTTACCCAGAATGCCTCAAATTTTTGCTTTTGTACTAAGAGGATAGACACCCTTTTCAGCTCTGCAGAAAAAAAGTATTTATTCGGCTTTCTTTTTTGGGGGATTTTTTTTCCCAAGTGACTTTAATCAAGATTCTTTACAGACATAGAAACTTGAGCTGGTCCCTGTATGGTCAGCTATCGTTATTGGTGTTTTC
The DNA here is from genome assembly GCF_905171775.1 of Rana temporaria. Classification (NCBI taxonomy): domain Eukaryota; kingdom Metazoa; phylum Chordata; class Amphibia; order Anura; family Ranidae; genus Rana; species Rana temporaria. Next base: position 186,119,237 of record NC_053496.1, on the reverse strand, counting down.
TCAGCAATCTTCGAAAAAACCAGGAGCAGGCCAGACTGGACATGCAGGACTAGTCTGGATCGTGACCTTCTGCTTCTTGGCTCTTTCCAGACCCGAGGGTACCTGGTTAGTTAGCTGCGGAGGGAGGGGGTTATATGGCCGCTGTCTTTAGAACTTTTAGGTTTGTCAATGCCTCAACATCCTGTAGATGGCAGTAAAACCCGACTTGTTTCTGAATTTCTATGTCCTTCGATGGACTCCAAGAAATAGATTTTGCCATAAGTACAAAATCTTTTTTTTATTTTATTTTTTATTCTATTGGTTTAGGGTGAAGATCTGATTATCGTAAAAGTTGAGTGTGACGTAGAAGAGACGTATGTGAGGGATGATCTGCAATATACGGAGGAGGCTGGAATGACGAGGACATTCATAGAGGAGGACACTCCTACAGAGATCAGCACAGGTGACCCATAATATATTCTTCTCTTATCTCTGCTCTGTGACTGCTCACTGATTGGTGCAGAGTAGGGCGGGAGCTGAGTGATATCAGCCAATAATAGATTGATGATGATACTGAGGTTCAGCTGACAGTATTAGGTCGTGTGTCACTCCTAGTCACATTACCACAGATATGATAACACAGATTGAGCCTTTGACCCTCTCGTTTATCAGAGGTCACATGACCCACTGCCTAGGCTTGTGGTTGTGTAAAGAGCACCCCCCTCCCAGTCCCCATTGGTTCCTGCTCTTCTGACAAGGCTGTGTAAATGTAGAAGTGATCTGGGAGGAGGACCAGCAATTGGGGCCACTGGTCCGTCCCCCCCTCGATAAGATGGCCCTGAACCCTCTCATATCTATTGATGATGTTTTTCTATTTTTCCAGGACACGCCACGGAGAAACCCTCAAAGGATCGTCTCACTTTATCTCCAGGTTGTAAAATGGAAGATGAGGACATCACAGGAGATTGTGGAGGAGAAAAGACAATGAGCTCCACTATGGATGGAGGACTTCACAGTGTGGATAGATCATGGAATCCCTCTGACTCTGAGCAACCTCGTACTGTGAGGGGTGGGGCCAGGATTATGGGGGAGGAGACATTTTCCTGTCCAGAATGTGGGGAAAGTTTTAGTTCTGAATTAGATCTTTCTGCACATCGGAGATCTCACACGGCTGAGAAGCCGTATTCCTGTGCTGAGTGCAGGAGATGTTTCTCAAAGAATTCAGAACTTGTTACGCATCAACGATCCCACACGGGGGAAAGGCCGTTTTCCTGCCCTGTGTGCGGGCAGTTTTTTTCACAGAGGACCAATCTTTACAGACATCAGAAACTGCACACGGGCGAGAAGCCGTATTCCTGCTCAGAGTGTGGAAAATGTTATACGCGGAAAACAGAACTTGTTATACATCAAAGATCTCACACAGGGGAGAGGCCGTATTCCTGCCCCGAGTGCGGGAAAACGTTCTCACAGAGGTCCCATCTTTAATGCGCATGAGAGATCCCACTCAGGCGAAAAGCCGTATTCCTGTCCTGAGTGCGGGAAATGTTTTTCACAGAAGTCCAATCTTACTGTACATCAGATATGCCACACGAGGCAGAAGTTGTTTTCCTGCCCTGTGTGCGGGAAATGTTATCTACGAAAATCAGCACTTGTCAAACATCTAAAAATCTCACACAGTGGGAAAACTGTGTTCTTGCTCTGAGTACGGGAAATGTTTTTTGTCTTACCAAACATTAGAAAACTCCCACAATCCTTTAGGTGTATTAGTGTCCTGAGTGCGGGAAATGTCTTCTATATGGATCATATTTTTCCGTACATCAGAGATCTCACACTGGGAAGAAGCTCACCTTGATCTACACCTCAGAAAACACGTGGCTGAGCGCTCCTCTGATCTCTATCATGGAAAAAACTCTTTATTAGGAAATTCCGAGATCACTAAAGACTTCAAAGTTCTGTCTGGCTTCCTCTGCTAGGAGAGAGAAGGAGGGGGTGTCACTGCTGGTTGGGTCCCTCTAGGAGAGAGAAGGAGGGGGTGTCACAGCTGGTTGGGTCCCTCTAGGAGTGAGAAGGAGGGGGTGTCACTGCTGGTTGGGTCCCTCTAGAAGAGAGAAGGAGGGGGTGTCACTGCCGGTTGGGTCCCTCTAGGAGAGAGAAGGAGGGGGTGTCACTGCTGGTTGGGTCCCTCTAGGAGTGAGAAGGAGGGGGTGTCACTGCTGGTTGGGTCCCTCTAGAAGAGAGAAGGAGGGGGTGTCACTGCCGGTTGGGTCCCTCTAGGAGAGAGAAGGAGGGGGTGTCACTGCCGGTTGGGTCCCTCTAGGAGAGAGAAGGAGGGGGTGTCACTGCTGGTTGGGTCCCTCTAGGAGAGAGAAGGAGGGGGTTATCACTGCTGGTTGGGTCCCTCTAGGAGAGAGAAGGAGGGGGTGTCACTGCCGGTTGGGTCCCTCTAGGAGAGAGAAGGAGGGGGTGTCACTGCCGGTTGGGTCCCTCTAGGAGAGAGAAGGAGGGGGTGTCACTGCTGGTTGGGTTCCTCTATGAGAGAGAAGGAGGGGGTGTCACTGCTGGTTGGGTTCCTCTAGGTGAGAGAAGGAGGGGGTGTCACTGCTGGTTGGGTCCCTCTAGGAGAGAGAAGGAGGGGGTGTCACTGCCGGTTGGGTCCCTCTAGGAGAGAGAAGGAGGGGGTGTCACTGCTGGTTGGGTTCCTCTATGAGAGAGAAGGAGGGGGTGTCACTGCTGGTTGGGTTCCTCTAGGTGAGAGAAGGAGGGGGTGTCACTGCTGGTTGGGTCCCTCTAGGAGAGAGGAGCGGGTGTCACTGCTGGTTGGGTCCCTCTAGGAGAGAGAAGGAGGGGGTGTCACTGCTGGTTGGGTTCCTCTAGGAGAGAGAAGGAGGGGGTGTCACTGCTGGTTGGGTCCCTCTAGGAGAGAGAAGGAGGGGGTGTCACTGCTGGTTGGGTCCCTCTAGGAGAGAGAAGGAGGGGGTGTCACTGCCGATGGGGTCCCTCTAGGAGAGAGAATGAGGGGGTGTCACTGCTGGTTGGGTCCCTCTAGGAGAGAGGAGGAGGGGTGTCACTGCTGGTTGGGTCCCTCTAGGAGAGAGAAGGAGGGGGTGTCACTGCTGGTTGGGTCCCTCTAGGAGAGAGGAGGAGGGGTGTCACTGGTGGTTGGGTCCCTCTAGGAGAGAAGGAGGGGGTGTCACTGCTGGTTGGGTCCCTCTAGGAGAGAGAAGGAGGGGGTGTCACTGCTGGTTGGGTCCCTCTAGGAGAGAGAAGGAGGGGGTGTCACTGCTGGTTGGGTCCCTCTAGGAGAGAGAAGGAGGGGGTGTCACTGCTGGTTGGGTCCCTCTAGGAGAGAGAAGGAGGGGGTGTCACTGCTGGTTGGGTCCCTCTAGGAGAGAGAAGGAGGGGGTGTCTGCTGGTTGGGTCCCTCTAGGAGAGAGAAGGAGGGGGTGTCACTGCTGGTTGAGTCCCTCTAGGAGAGAGAAGGAGGGGGTGTCACTGCTGGTTGGGTCCCTCTAGGAGAGAGAAGGAGGGGGTGTCACTGCTGTTTGGGTGCTTCTAGGAGAGAGAAGGAGGGGGTGTCACTGCTGGTTGGGTCCCTCTAGGAGAGAGAAGGAGGGGGTGTTACTGCTGGTTGGGTTCCTCTAGGAGAGAGAAGGAGGGGTGTCACTGATGGTTGGGTCCCTCTAGGAGAGAGAAGGAGGGGGTGTCACTGCCGGTGGGGTCCCTCTAGCAGTGTAGTCTGATCTCCCCTGATCTTCAGCAGAAGCTTCAAAGGAAGACATTGTGGTGAGAGAGAGGAGACCATGCCAGGACTGATAATCTCAGTGCAGTAGTTATCACCCTTTACAGGCAGCTTTATTTGCTTGGAGAGCGCCACCTGCTGGATGAAAGTCAAAAATATTAAATTTTCAGATGTAACATTTCGTATTAACCCTTGGGTGGCTCAACGCGATTGGCACTGCGCTGACAAGCCATTCACCTCTGCAGCCAGGGGTTCGGATCCCGGTCTCAGCTACATGTGAATTGAGTTTGGTGGTCTCAGCCCGGCTCCCGGTGGGTGTGCTATGCGAGGTAAGCCTGCGCTTAGTACGCCCACCCCCCTCCCACAAAAACCACCACACTTACACGCACTCGAAATTGGGTTAACATGCACGCACTTTGACCACGCGGTCTCTAAAAAAAAAAAAGAGAGGCGAAGGACTAACGGGGCTGGTTGAGCGGGCTAGATCCTCTCACTCCCTTATAGGGAGTCCCTCTGCCCCGTTGGGCTTCAAAGCGGAGCAGGTAGGGCGGGCTGTGTGGGAGGACCCCCTCACGCACCCGCCATTGCCACCCGGGGCATGGAGAAAGGTGGCAGATTGCCTCTGGGGGAGGCCTGCCTACTCCCAACTCCTGCAGTCCGGCTCCTCTCTTGAGTACACGCACAAAAAAAAAAAAAACCCTTATAAAAATGTAAATATATTAACTTGTTTTTTTAGCATAAAACAAATGAGGATTAAATATTTATATTCTTAAACTCATGATATTCTTTGTAAGTTGATTGATAAAAGTCTTCCTTCAGATCCGTATGATGAAATGTTCTTCTCTTTTCCTTTTATTCCTTTTTCTAACACTACAAGTAAGGCCCATCCTGTAGGTTTTAGTCTTAATCTTGTGTCTTAGTAGTTTGGTTTTACCGGCTTGTACTTGTAGGAACAGCCGACTCCTCCCCCTTCTCATAAATCTCAGGACATCTGTAGTAGACTCCAATGATAAGTCCATCAGTTCATAGACCCGTCTATCATTCCTCCCGTAATTCCTCCTCCGCACCATCACCACCTCCAAACACAAGATCATCTTTCTTCCTCACTTTCACATCTAATATAGAGTAACCCCCCTCCATCTTTTCCCGTGTCCCTCTAAACAAGAGGATCAGCATGATTACAAACAGCCCAGTCTTATAAGGAGTCAAGCTGTGTTTCTGGAACACCAACTATATTCTTATTCCCATCTATCATTCCTCCCATAATTCCTTCTCCGTACCATCACCACCTCCAACCACAAGATCATCTTTTTTCCACGCTTTCTCATCACATCTAACATAGAGGAACTCCCCTCCATCTTTTCTATGTTCCGTGTCCCTCTAAGCAAAAAGGATCGACATGAATACATACAGCCCAGTCTTGTGAGGAGGCAAGCCGTGTTTCTGGAACACCAACCACAAGATCGTCTTTCTTCCTCACTTTCGCATTACATCTAACATAGAGGAACCCCCCTTCATCTTTTCTATGTCCCGTGTCCCTCTAAACAAGAGGATCGGCATGAATACAAACAGCCCAGTCTTATGAGGAGTCAAGCCGTGTTTCTGGAACACCAACTACATTCTTATTCCCGTCTATCTTTCCTCCCGTAATTCTTTCTCCGTACCATCACCACCTCCAACTACAAGATCATCTTTCTTCCTCACTTTCATATTACATCTAACATAGAGAAACAGACTTGATGAGTTTGCTGGTGAAATGATCAGCAGCCAGGCGCGAGCCCCTCTTCTGTCAGAACCTGGGTGCGGGCAGCTAAACCCCAGCCTAATAGCATGCAGCTTCATCAGAAGAGGAACCAATCCCTGATTGCTGTTGGGGTACTCCCTTTCCAGTGTCATGGCCCTTTCCCTGGTTCCCTCTCACCGTTCACCTGTGTTACCAGAGCTACGCTGGACTTCACTGCGAGGGACTCTGCTTATGGGGATAATTGCAAGTGGCTGTGTGTTGAACTGTTTTACTGAAGTAGTGAGGTTCTGTTGTTATAGAGTCTTCTGTTCCCTGTGATTAAGCTCCAAGGAGCAGAGCGAAATACATTGGGGGTGTGGCCTAGCTGGAGTCACACAAGAGGATCGGTATGAATACAAACAGCCCAGTCTTGTGAGGAGCCGTGTTCCTGGAACACCAACCACATCTCCAACCACAAGATCATCTTTCTTCCTCACATTCACATCTAACATAGAGGAACCCCCCTCCATCTTTTCTATGTCCCGTGTCCCTCTAAACAAGAGGATCATCATGAATACCAAAAGCCCAGTCTTGTGAGGAGTCAAGCCGTTTCCGGAACACCAACTACATTCAATTACCCATCTATCGTTCCACCCGTAATTCCTCCTTTGCACCGCCGCCAACCACAAGATCATCTTTCTTCCTCACATTCACATCACATCTAAAGAGAAACTCACTTAATCGTCCTCCGCTCTCCACCCAGTAGTACCCGGGGCCCAGAAAGTAAGATTTGACAGGCTGTGAGGCAGGCGGTGGCGGTGATGGGCAGAGAGTCGATGATTTCTGCCATTACTAGTAAAAAAAAATAATAATATGCCCCTGTATTTTATTTTACAAATCTGGTAACCTTACCCTTCCCCCCTCTTGGACCATACCAAGATACATGCCAAGCACCTTGTCGCCATGTTGATGAGAACAAGGGCCTTACCTCTTACATAGTACCTCTACTACCCGTAACCCTACTAATCCTGGTAACCAAACGCAATGACACCACTCACTAAATGAAAACTCTGTGAACTATCATCTACAAAATACGGGAAGGAGTGGGGATAGTGGTGACATCAAACATGGGGGGGGGGGGGGTGAGGAGCCACTTCCTTCCACTTTCTCTCTGTTGGGGTTCTTTATATCCTTGTGCCAGAGGTAGGACATGTTAAAAGAGGAGGGGCGATTCCCAATCCCATTGTAATGGGGTATGGAGTCCCGTCCTTATCTTCTTGGCTGATCTGCTGTAGTAGAGGTGGACTGCTTGCTACTGGGTACATCTGATGAGGACAATGAGGGCATAGCTCCCAACTGTCCCTGATTTCAAGGGACTGTCCCTGATTTGGAGCAATGTCTCTCTGTCCCTCATTCCTCCTCATTTGTCCCTCATTTTGGTCTGATCTATATAGTTGTATATAAAATGCACTTTTTATCCTTCAAAAAGTGTTTCCCAGTGCTAAACCTTTCATCCAAATTCTAAATTGCTGCATTTGTAAATTTAAAAAGCCAATATAAAGGAATATTAGTGATAAAAAAAGCCTGTGTGGATTTAATTAACCTTTTTTTGGTTAATTCTCCTTTAAGGGGGTGTGGAAGGGGGCGTGTCCTATGCCTACATACGTTTGCTGGTAGGTGTCCTTCATTCCCATCTCAAAATGTTGGGAGTTATGTGAGGGAATGACCCATGTCATTCATTCTTCCACTTCCTGAGCCTTTATTAGATGAATGGGGGGCATCTAAGGGCTTGCAAAGCCACATGGGAAGGTTTTTTATTAACCACTTAAGCCCCGGACCAATATGCAGCCTAAAGACCCAAGGTGTTTTTACAGTTCGGGACTGCGTCGCTTTAACAGACAATTGCGCGGTCGTGCGACGTGGCTCCCAAACAAAATTGGCGTCCTTTTTTCCCCACAAATAGAGCTTTCTTTTGGTGGTATTTGATCACATCTGCGTTTTTTAGTTTTTGCGCTATAAACAAAAATAGAGCGACAATTTTGAAAAAAAAGCAATATTTTTTACTTTTTGCTGTAATAAATATCCCCCAAAAACATATATAAAAACATTTTTTTTCCTCAGTTTAGGCCGATACGTATTCTTCTACCTATTTTTAGTAAAAAAAATCGCAATAAGCGTTTATCGATTGGTTTGCGCAAAATTTATAGTGTTTACAAAATAGGGGATAGTTTTATTGCATTTTTATTATTTTTTTTTTTTTTACTACTAATGGCGGCGATCAGCAATTTTTTTCGTGACTGCGACATTATGGCGGACACTTCGGACAATTTTGACACATTTTTGGGACCATTGTCATTTTCACAGCAAAAAATGCATTTAAATTGCATTCTTTATTGTGAAAATGACAGTTGCAGTTTGGGACTTAACCACAGGTGGCGCTGTAGGAGTTAGGGTGCACCTAGTATGTGTTTACAACTGTTTGGGGGTGTGGCTGTAGGAATGACGTCATCGATCGTGTCTTCCCTATAAAGGGAATGACGCGATCGATGCGCCGCCATAGTGAAGGACGGGGAAGCCGTGTTTACACACGGCTCTCCCCGTTCTTCAGCTCCGGGGAGCGATCGCGACGGAGCGGCTATAAACAAATAGCCGCGCCGTGGTCCCGGATCGCTCCCCGAGCGGACCCGACCTCCGCATGTAGCGGGGGGGGTCCCGATCGGACCCCCCACCCGCTAATAGGCAAGGACGTACGTGTACGCCCATGTGCCTGTACGTGCCATATTGTGGACGTATATGTACATGCGGGGGTCGGGAACTGGTTAAGGTAGATACGTTTTTGCAAGGATATTTCTTCTACGCAGGCTTAGTACCACTAAAAGAGTAATCAATTCTGCTGCAAAGTCAAATGTGCCAAAATTGCTCATCCTGGGCAGTTTTATAACTCTCTCCCCCTTGGTGGGAGTGGAGATGACCCCATCTATAAAGATATATAGCTGGATTCAGGTAGGCGGGCACATATTTGCGGTGGCGTAGCGTATCGTATTTACACTACGCCACCGTAAGTCAGAGAGGCAAGTACTGTATTCACAAAGTACTTGCCTCCTAAGTTACGGTGGCGTAGCGTGAATAGGCCGGCGTAAGAGCGCCTAATTCAAATGAGGATGTGGGGGGCGTGTTTTATGTATAATAACTGTGACCCGACGTGATTGACGTGTTTTACGAACGGCGCATGCGCCGTCAGTGTGCATTGCTCCAAAGCACGCCGCAAGGACGTATTGGTTTTGACGTGGACATAAATTACGTCCAGCCCTATTCACGGACGACTTACGCAAACGACGTACATTTTTCAAATTTCGATGCGGGAACGACGGCCATACTTAACATTGACTAGGCCAGATATTTGATGGAATAACTTTACGCCTGAAAATGCCTGACGTAAACGGCGTATCTTTACTGCGACGGGCGCACGTACGTTCGTGAATAGGCGTATCTAGTTATTTACATATTTTACGCCAAACTCAATGGAAGCGCCACCTAGCGGCCAGCCTAAATATTGCACCCTAAGATACGACGGCGCAGGCTGTCGTATCTTAGCTAGGTTTAAGTGTATCTCAGTTTGAGAACACACTTAAACTTAGGACGGCGCAGATTCCGAGTTGTAGATACTCTTTCTGAATCTAGCTACCACAGTACATAAACACACAGCACAAGGCCGTGTGCACACTGCGAGATGTTTCTTGGGGCTGCAGTTCCGCTGAGCTCCACAAGGTGGTAATCACACTTCTCCCCAGACAGGAAGTCTCTATGGAAGACAGGAAGTGATGTCAGTTATAAATCGGAAGTTTCGAGTGAGAGGTGAGTCGGGGGGAAGTAGTGAGGAGACATTGCTGGAAGTTGCAGCAGAGGAGGTAATAAGATCTTATTTTCTATTTACACCCAGTAACCCCGTCATGTCCGTCCTCTTCCTCCATAGTCACTGTGACGTCTTTTATCTCCAGCAGATGATAATACACACATATAGAATAGATTGGCTCCCATCGCCTAGTAACATTCTCATTTGTCTCTGAGCTCCTCCTTGCTATTCCTCGTCCCGCCTGTTGTTTTCTTGGATTGATTTTCTGTGTAGTGACCCCGGCTTTGTCTCTTGGATGCGCTCATCGTATGCCTACCCTGACCTTTATCCTGATTCCTGGATCTCCTCCTCATCTTTCTGCCATGTGCTCTTCCATGGATTGTCTTCGCACCCGCACCACAGTGATCCTAAAGCGTCAAACTTGGCACCAGCACACAGCGAAATCCATCTCCACCGTCAAGAGCTCTAGAAAATGAGCTGGTACTTTCACTACGCTCGTCCCGAAAGTTACCTGTTCACACTAGAGCTTCCTTTCACAGATTTGTGGAAAAAAAATTGTATGGTAAAGCAGGGCTCGACAAATCCCGGTCGCCATGGCGACTAGAAATAGTGTCCTGGCGACTTGGCTTGGAAGGTGAGCTGGCGCCATCTGGTGGTGAGCCGTTGGTATTACAAGTTATTACCACCAGATGTGTGAGCTGGCGCCATCTGGTGGTGGCCGTTGGTATTACAAGTTATTACCACCAGATGTGTGAGCTGGCGCCATCTGGTGGTGGCCGTTGGTATTACAAGTTATTACCACCAGATGTGTAAGATGGCACCATCTGGTGGTGGCCGTTGGTATTACAAGTTAAGCATTACAAGTTAAACATCAATTCTAATGTCATTTTTCACTATTTTCACTGCCATCTTCTTCCCTCTAATTAGAACCCCCAAACATTATATATATTTCTTATCCTAACACCCTAGAGAATAAAATGGCGATCGTTGCAATACTTTCTGTTACGCCGTATTTGCGCAGCGGTCTTACAAGCGCACTTTTTTGGGAAAAAATTACACTTTTTTTTTTTTTTTAAATTCAAAAATAAGACAACAGTAAAGTTATCCCAATTTTTTTTTATATTGTGAAAGATAATGTTACGCCGAGTAAATTGATACCCAACATGTCGCGCTTCAAAATTGCGTCCGCTCGTGGAATGCCGAAAAAACTTTTACCCTTTAAAATCTTCATAGGCGGCGTTTAAAAAAATCTACAGGTTGCATGTTTTAAGTTAGAGGAGATCTAGTGCTAGAATTATTGCTCTTGCTCTACCAATCGCGGTGATACCTCACATGTGTGGTTTGAACACCGTTTACATATGCAGGCGCTGCTCACCTATGTGTTCGCTTCTGCGCGCAAGCTCGTCGGGACGGGGCGCGTTTTCTGGGTTCTAACTTTTTTAGCTGGCTCCTAGATTCCAAGCAAATTTGTCAAACCCTGTGGTAAAGCTCAAAGTTCACTCTCAGCTTAGGAGAGGTGGGGCGCACCTAAGAACAATGATTTGGAAAAGGAGCTGCATACAGAGACCCTCAAAGTTCCTTCTCCAAATGTCCCCCCATTCTGTGTCAATACATCTGATGATATCACAGTGACCTCACAGCTCCTCCTCCCAATGTTCCTCCATCCAGAGTCGGAGAATCCTATGACATCACACTGAGCTCATGGCTCTTTCTCCCATTGTCTTACCACTTTAGCGATCACTTCCTATGACATCACACTCCTCCTCCCAATGTCCCTCCATCCAGAGAATCCTATGACATCACACTGACCTCACAGCTCCTCCTCCCAATGTCTCTCCATCCAGAGCCAGAAAATCCTATGACATTACACTAAACTCACAGCTCCTCCTCCCAATGTCTCTCCATCCAGAGCCAGAGAATCCTATGACATCACACTGACCTCACAGCTCCTCCTCCCAATGTCCCTCTATCCAGAGCATCCTATGACATCACACTGACCTCACAGTTCCTCTCCCTAATGGTCCCCCATCCAGAGAATCCTATGACCTCACACTGACCTCACAACTCCTCCTCCCAATGTCCCTCTATCCAGAGCCAGAGAATCCTATGACATCACACTGACCTCACAGCTCTTTCTCCCAATGTCTTACCACTTTAGCGATAACTTCCTATGACATCACACTCCTCATCCCAATGTCCCTCTATCCAGAGCCAGAGAATCCTATGACATCACCCTGACCTCACAGCTCCTCCTCCCAATGTCAGAAGATCCGATTCATCATTCCTTGCCTGAAGCACTTTATGTGTGATGAGTAGGGTGCCGGTCCTCGGGCCTGCTCTGAAAGTCTTGGGAGTGGGTGGACATGGCCTTCTGGCTTAGTTCGCCGGCTCTTATGGGGTATCCCTTCGGTGGAGCCTCACCGTGGAGAGTTCTGTTTCGGAAGTCCCTCCAAGGATGTTGGGTCCATGTGGCTTCGGCTGCATGGGCCACTGTTACTCGAGTCCCTGCCAGGAGCCTAACGCCCCGGGGGGTCAGAGTTGGCCCCTTTTCGGAGGGCCAATTGACGATGCACCCGTCAGTTTTTGTTGCACCTCTTAATGTGTGTGCACATTTTTCCTGCACCGGGTGGAGTTTTTGGGTTGTGTTTTGCACGCCACAGGCTTTTCAATAGAAAAAAAAAATTCCTTGTCTGAAGTTCTAAAACAAAGCCAAAACGAGGCCAGAAACACAGCACACCCAACATAGATAATGGAATTTGCGATCCAGGATGCCAAATCAGAGAAGATTCCCAGACCCCAAGAATCTTAGCAAACACTGAACAGTCCATATTAAATATATTCCCACTGGGGGCCATAGTTCTGAAACACATAATGACCTACACATTTCCTCCTGATATACTCATCCTATTATTGTACAACCAATAACAATCCAGATAATTCTATGTTATCAATGTTATCTGTCTACAGGGAATCCTTCATAGATGATGGTGCAAATGAGGATGGAGGAGGACCCGAGTCACATGACTGAGAAGATACTAAGCCTCACCCTGGAGATCATCTACCTGCTGACCGGAGAGGTGAGGGGGATTCTGGGAGGTCACATGACATCACTCTTATCTCTATTAACCACTTAAGCCCCGGACCAATATGCAGCCTAAAGACCAAAGGTGTTTTTACAGTTCGGGACTGCGTCGCTTTAACAGACAATTGCGCGGTCGTGCGACGTGGCTCCCAAACAAAATTGGCGTCCTTTTTTCCCCACAAATAGAGCTTTCTTTTGGTGGTATTTGATCACATCTGCGGTTTTTAGTTTTTGCGCTATAAACAAAAATAGAGCGACAATTTTGAAAAAAAAGCAATATTTTTTACTTTTTGCTGTAATAAATATCCCCCAAAAACATATATAAAAACATTTTTTTTCCTCAGTTTAGGCCGATACGTATTCTTCTACCTATTTTTAGTTAAAAAAATCGCAATAAGCGTTTATCGATTGGTTTGCGCAAAATTTATAGTGTTTACAAAATAGGGGATAGTTTTATTGCATTTTTATTTTTTATTTTTTTTTTACTACTAATGGCGGCGATCAGCAATTTTTTTCGTGACTGCGACATTATGGCGGACACTTCGGACAATTTTGACACATTTTTGGGACCATTGTCATTTTCACAGCAAAAAATGCATTTAAATTGCATTCTTTATTGTGAAAATGACAGTTGCAGTTTGGGAGTTAACCACAGGTGGCGCTGTAGGAGTTAGGGTGCACCTAGTATGTGTTTACAACTGTTTGGGGGTGTGGCTGTAGGAATGACGTCATCGATCGTGTCTTCCCTATAAAGGGAATGACGCGATCGATGCGCCGCCATAGTGAAGGACGGGGAAGCCGTGTTTACACACGGCTCTCCTCGTTCTTCAGCTCCGGGGAGCGATCGCGACGGAGCGGCTATAAACAAATAGCCGCGCCGTGGTCCCGGATCGCTTCCCGAGCGGACCCGACCTCCGCATGTAGCGGGGGGGGTCCCGATCGGACCCCCCACCCGCTAATAGGCGAGGACGTACCTATACGCCCATGTGCCTGTACGTGCCATATTGTGGACGTATATGTACATGGGCTGGTCCTTAAGTGGTTAATAAAACACAGACCTGAGAGGAGAGGAGGATTCTGGGAGGTCACATGACATCACTCTTATCTCTATTAATAAAACACAGACCTGACCGGAGAGGTGAGGAGGATTCTGGGATTCTAACATGATCTTCCTATTGGTTCTCCAATACAGAGATTTCCTCTTGTGAAGTCAGGTGATCATATGACCATCACAATGCCTCCATGTGACTCCCTAAAACCTGAGAGACACAACATGGAGAAGATTCTAGAAGTCACCAAGAAGATGATGGAGCTGCTGACAGGAGAGGTGAGGAGGATTCTGGGACATTATCCAGTAACAGACAAGGGGTGTGTCTGGATGGTAACTTTATCATGATAAGTATCAGGTTCCTAAGTAGTGTCATTGACTATTTCCCTATGTAGGAGTATTTAGGACACAAGGATCTCTACAAGGACGTCATGATGGACAATCAGCCGCCCCTCACATCACCGGGTAAGAGGAGACTTTATTGTAAAGGAGAGAGCAGTACGGAGGCTCCACCTAGATCCCCCATCATCTGATAAACACATAGAAACAATGTATTCAGTCAGTGTGTGTGTTTCCTACAGATGGATCCAGTAATGGGAACCCACCAGAGAGATGTCCCCGTCCTCTGTATTCCCGGGATTCCACACAGGAAGGTCACACCATCCCCCACCATCATCAGGTAGATGAGGAACAATCACTGATAGTATCATTAGGATCTGTACATTATCTGCATTGTTACCATTGATGTCATTTTTATTATATATTCAGAGTGGAAACCTGAGAGATTCTAAAGTTGAGGTTAAAGAAGAGATAAAAGAGGAGGATGATGAGGATGGGGTGATGGAGCAAGAACACAAAGATCTGTACCAGGACACCATGGAGGAGTTTCTAAAAGACAAAGATCTGTACCAGGACACCATGGTGGAGTCATCCAGCTACAGGAACCCACCAGAGAGATGCCCCCGTCCTCTGTATTCCCGGGATTCCACACAGGAAGGTCACACCATCCCCCACCATCATCAGGTAGATGAGGAACAATTATTGGTAGTTATGATTTATACACAAGCATGTTTGTTACAATGAATGTTTTATTATATATTCAGAGTGGAAACCTCGGGGATGATAATATTGTTGTTAAAGAAGAGTATAAAGAGGAGGATGAGGAGTATGGAGTGATGGAGGAGTTTTCAGAAGGACACAAGGATATGATGGAGCCACCTAATACCAGGAACCCACCAGAGAGATGTCCCCGTCCTCTGTATTCCCGGGATTCCATATGGGAAGATCACAACTATGCACACCGTGATCAGGTAGGTGATGAACAAATATTAGTAGGTATGGTTTATACACAAGCATGTTTGTTACAATAAATGTTTTATTTTATATATTCAGACAAACCTTGGGGGTTATAATGTTATTGGTAAAGAAGAGTATAAAGAGGAGGATGAGGAGTATGGTGTGATGAAAGAACTTTCTGAAGGACACAAAGACCTCTACAAGGATGTTTTGATGGAATCACCTAATGCCAGGAACCCACCAGAGGGATGTCCCCATCCTCTGTATTCCCGGGATTCCACACAGGAAGATCAGGTTGGTGGGATGAAGCATTTAGAACTTGAAAATGACTTGTGGAGGTGGTGTATGGATCCTACAAGATATTTTCTTGGTTTAGGGTGAAAATCTGATGAACATGAAAGTTGGGGGTGAAGTAGAAGAGACGTATGTGAGGGATGATCAGCAATATACGGAGAAGGCTGGAATGACGAGGACATTCATAGAGGAGGACACTCCTACAGAGATCAGCACAGGTGACCCATAATATATCCAGAGAGCAGTACAGAGGGTTCACCTAGATCCCCCATCATCTGATAAACACATAGAAACAATGTATTCAGTCAGTGTGTGTGTTTCCTACAGATGGATCCAGTAATGGGAACCCACCAGAGAGATCTCCCCGTCCTCTGGAATCCACACAGGAAGGTCACACCATCCCCCACCATCATCAGGTAGGTGGAGTTGAGGGTCGGGAACATAAAGTGATTGAACGCTCTGACATGTGGAGACGATGTATGGACTCTACAAGATGATATTTTCCGAGAGATCTAAAATCGTAAATATCGGCGTATTAAACTCTCACTTTTTCACCCTGAAAACAGAGTGAAAATAGCATGTTATACGCTGATGTACTGAAAAAGACGCCATGGTACATACCGCATAGCACCTGGGGGGGGGGGGGTGCGATCTCAGGCGAGCGGACACCATCAGAGACAAGCTTGGGGTGACCTGGGAGTCCCGGGACACCCTCCTGCTGCACTGCACACAGAAGCCACCATCCAACTCTTGCGGCCCGTCAGAGCGTAACCATGGTAACGCTCGCGGGAGTTGAGGCTGACCGGAATCTGACGTGTGGATGACAGAGCTTGTACCCGGCAGGTGCAAATTGTGTGAAAAAAAGAGTCTGCCTGGGATGAGCAATTAATTATAATAAACAATAAGCCCTAGAAGTTCATATCGTGTAATTCAGGGATCCTCAAACTACGGCCCTCCAGCTGTTGTAAAACTACACATCCCATGAGGCATTGTAACACACTGACATTCACAGACATGACTAGGCATGATGGGAATTGTAGTTCCTGAACAACTGGAGGGCCGTAGTTTGAAGATCCATGATGTAATTCATAAGGCTGAAGAAAACACCCAATGGTGATGCAACCCCCCTGAGAAGGGTAGACCCCCAAAAATTGTGGTGTTCCTAAAGTATTCATTGGGGGTCTTGTCAAATGGATGATGTACACCTTCATCGCACCACATGATTTCGCTCCCCTCAAATTTAACACTCACCAGAACGTTATGAAATTAACGCTTTTGGATTGGAATGGATCTTTGGCATGCAGAAAAAACACTTCAAAAAAATCCTTTACACCTAGACACATTTCGTCATTACGTCTTTATCAATAGGCCTATCGATAAAGACATAATGACAAAACGCATCTAGCCATCAGCTGTTATGAGCTTCACTATAGGATTCTCGACCGCGGTGATACCAGTGGAGAGCTCATAACAGCTGACAGATTTGATTAGCCGTATGGTCACGCCTAAACGCGTTTCGTCATTACGTCTTTATTAATGGGCCTATTGATTAAGACATAATGACGAAACGCGTATAGGCATGACCATGCGGCTAGTCATATTTTTTAGCTGTTACGAGCTTCACTATAGGATTCTCGTCCGCGGTGATACCAGAGTGGAGTTTGTAACAGCTGACAGATTCGATTAGCCATATGGTCACGCCTAGACATGTTTCGTCATTACGTGTTTATCAATGGACCTATTGATAAAGACATAATAACGAAACGCATCAAGGCATGACCATACGGCTAGTCAAATCTGTCAGCTGTTACGAGCTTCACTATAAGATTCTTGTCCGCGGTGATACCAGGGTGGAGCTCGTAACAGCTGACAGATTCGACTAGCCATAGACACGTTTTCATCATTACGTCTT
Source organism: Rana temporaria (assembly GCF_905171775.1). Taxonomy (NCBI): domain Eukaryota; kingdom Metazoa; phylum Chordata; class Amphibia; order Anura; family Ranidae; genus Rana; species Rana temporaria. Next base: position 186,102,311 of record NC_053496.1, on the reverse strand, counting down.
TATCAATAGGCCTATTGATAAAGACATAATGACGAAACGCGTCTAGCCATCAGCTGTTAGGAGCTTCACTATAGGATTCTCGACTGCGGTGATACCAGTGGGGAGCTCATAACAGCTGACAGATTCGATTAGCCGTATGGTCACGCCTAGACGCCTTTCGTCATTACGTCTTTATGTATTTAATCAATAGGCCCATTAATAAAGACGTAATGACGAAACGCGTCTAGGCGTGACCATACGGCTAATCGAATCTGTCAGCTGTTATGAGCTCCCCACTGGTATCACCGCAGTCGAGAATCCTATAGTGAAGCTCGTAACAGCTGATGGCAAGACACATTTTGTCATTATGTCTTAATAGGCCCATTAATAATGACAAAACGCGTCTTGCCATCAGCTGTTACGAGCTTCACTATAGGATTCTCAACCGCGGTGATACTAGTGGGGAGCTCATAACAGCTGACAGATTCGATTAGCCGTATGGTCACGCCTAGACGCGTTTCGTCATTACGTCTTTATCAATGACCCTATTGATATAAACATAATGATGAAACGCGTCTAGGCGTGACCATGCGGCTAGTCGAATCTATCAGCTGTTTCGAGCTTCACCCGGTTATCACAGCAGAAGAGAATCCTACGAACTTTTTTTTTTTTTTTTTTATTTCTTTCGAATTTACTTTGAACTTTTTCGACTATTCAAAAAAAAAAAAAAAAAGTAAATTCGAAAGAAATAAAAAAAAAAAAAAAAAACAGTTCGTAGGATTCTCTTCTGCTGTGATAACCGGGTGAAGCTCGAAACAGCTGATAGATTCGACTAGCCGCATGGTCACGCCTAGACGCGTTTCATCATTATGTTTATATCAATAGGGTCATTGATAAAGACGTAATGACGAAACGCGTCTAGGCGTGACCATACGGCTAATCGAATCTGTCAGCTGTTATGAGCTCCCCACTAGTATCACCGCGGTTGAGAATCCTATAGTGAAGCTCGTAACAGCTGATGGCAAGACGCGTTTTGTCATTATTAATGGGCCTATTAAGACATAATGACAAAATGTGTCTTGCCATCAGCTGTTACGAGCTTCACTATAGGATTCTCGACTGCGGTGATACCAGTGGGGAGCTCATAACAGCTGACAGATTCGATTAGCCGTATGGTCACGCCTAGACGCGTTTCGTCATTACGTCTTTATCAATGACCCTATTGATATAAACATAATGATGAAACGCGTCTAGGCGTGACCATGCGGCTAGTCGAATCTATCAGCTGTTTCGAGCTTCACCCGGTTATCACAGCAGAAGAGAATCCTACGAACTGTTTTTTTTTTTTTTTTTATTTCTTTCGAATTTACTTTTTTTTTTTTTTTTGAATAGTCGAAAAAGTTCATTAAATGGGTTTTTGTTAATTTGGATATTTCCGAATTAACACATTTTTCTAAATTCCTTAAAAAAAAACGAACTCGGAACGGTACGAATTGCACATGTCTAACAGATAGTACGGAGTACTGGTAAATTTACACACTACTGATACTACCTTACTTTTTTTTATTTAAACTTTAGGCAAAAATACAACCACCGCAGTGTGACTCCTCCCGACGTTCTGACAATGCACTCTCCACTATCGTACACGAAGAGTGCCCCGAGTTAAACAACGACATTCCCTGCCCTACTTCTGGTATTTCACTACTACCGGCATCCCCAGTGGAATCAAAACAGCAAAAGCGCTTAGCCTACACGGCTGGTTTCAAGTTAACGGTTGTGGAATACGCCAAGCAACATGGAAATAGGGCTGCGTCGAGGCATTTCGGAGAGACGCCAAAAGAATGCACAATACGAGATTGGCGAAAAATGGAAGGAAAGCTGAAGACCTTATCAAAAACGAAATGCAATTTTCGCAGCGGTATTGTAAGATGGCCAGCATTGGAAGAACGGGTGAAGGAGTTTGTACTAAACCATCGAAAAGCCGGCATTGCCTTATCAACAAAAATGATCCTTATTCAAGCAGTGGAAATCAGCAAAGAGATGCAAATCCGTGACTTCAAAGGGACGACGTCGTGGTGCCATCGATTTATGAAGAGGCATGAGCTTGGGAAGCGAATGAGACACGGGATTGACCTGGATGATTATGACGAGAAGAAGATACGCTTTCATAGGTTTATTATCAAACAAAGGAAAAGCCAAAATTTCGAAATCGGTCAAATCGGCAACATGGACGAAGTAAACCTCAATTTCGGTGTTCCTCCAAATAAAACTGTAGAAGGTCCAGAGGCAGTAACGTTTAAAACTTCAAGGCATGGAAAAAAATGTTGTACTGTGGTCCTTGCCTGCACTGCGGATGGAAACAAGCTGCCACCATTAGTCATTTTTAAAAGGAAGACTTTTCCAAAGGAGAAGATTCCATTAGGCGTAAAGGTGCACGTTCATCCTAAAGGTTGTATGGACGAAGAAGGCATGAGGGTTTGGATTAAAAAGGTGTGGGAGAATCGCCCGGGTGCTTCGTTAAAGAAGCCGTCCTTGTTAGTACTGGACTCCTTTAAATATCATCTCACAGAACCAACAAAGAGAGAATTTCAAATGCGCAAAACGGAAATGGCGGTCGTTCCGGGAGGACTTACGTCACAATTACAGCCGTTAGAGGTTTCCGTCAACGAGCCCTTCAAAGCCTTCATGCGTGAACAATTTCATAAGTACAACCAACCTGGGCGAGTGAAAAGGCCCGGCGTTTCCAATGTGTGCCAGTGGGTAAAGACGGCGTGGGACGCAGTTGAAGAAGATGCCGTTATCAAATCTTTTCAGAAATGTGGCATAAGCGATGCTTTGGACGATAAAGAAGACGAGCTGATTTACGAAGACGATAGCAGTGTTGAGTTCGACGCGGAAGATGGCAGTGAAGATGAGGAGTTTCCCAGATAACGGAAAATTTCCTATCAAATACTTACCTTAACCACTTCCATACCGGGGGGCACTTATACACCTTCCTACCCAGGCCAATTTTCAGCTTTCAGAGCTGTCGCAATTTGAATGACAATTGCGCAATCATGCTACTCCTGTACCCAAAACATTTTTTATCATTTAGTTCCCACAAATAGAGCTTTCTTTTGGTGGTAGTCGATCACCCCTACGATTTTTCTTTTTTGCGCAACAAATAAAAAAAGAGAAAATTTTGAAAAAAAATAAGTTTTTCTTTGTTTCTGTTAATTTATTTTATAAATAAGTACCTTTTCTTCTTCAATGACGGGCACTGATAAGGCAGCACCGGGCACTGATAGGTGGCACTGGTATGCGGCACTGATGGGCACTTATGGGTGGCACTGATGGGCACTTATGGGTGGCACTGATGGGCACTTATGGGTGGCACTGATGGGTGACATGGATGGACACTGTTAGGTGGGCATGGATGAGCACAGATAGGTGGCACTGATGACACTGGTGGGTGGCATTGCTGGGCATCACAAATTAGTTTGTGCCATGCTGGTGCAAGTCTGTGCCCATTTGTGGGCACTGGCATATGTTATGCATACATTTGTACATGTGGATGGCCATGGGGGCTTACCTGGCCATCCACATGTTGGGTGCTTCCCTGGTGGACCTGGGCGGCATCCTGGTGGTCCAGTGTAGGCATCCGAGGGGGGGCTGCGCTGATAAACAATCAGCGCAAACCCCCCCCTGTCAGGAGAGCCACCAATCGGCTCTCCTCTGCTCGCGTCTGTCAGACGCGAGTGAGGAAGAGCCGATCGACGGCTCTTCCTGTTTACAGCGTGATCAGCCGTGATTGGACACGGCTGATCACGTGGTAAAGAGCCTCCGCTGGAGGCTCTTTACTGAGATTGGAGATGCAGGGTGTCAGACTGACACACCACACCACCGATCGCCGCGATGCGCGCCCCCACGGGTGCGCGGCGGCTGTTACCCTGCAGGACGTCAATAGACGTCCAGTCAGCATAACACAACCACTTCCCGGACGTCAATATGCTATTGACCAGGCGGGAAGTGGTTAATTTTATTTTTTTGATGGACTCCATGGCAGCCTACATATGGGTTAATCCTGCCTCTCATACCTCATAGGACCCCACTCCCATAAATCTTTCCAGTCAGAGACCTTTTTTTTTCTTTGACCAGCAATTGCCCACCCGGGCGTGTATGGCTAGTTATTTCCCATACGTAGGCTGCCATGGAGTCTGTCAGGAAAACGGAAAATTTCCTATCAAATACTTACCGTAATTTTCCTTTCCTGATGGACTCCATGGCAGCCTACGTATGAGTTAATCCCACACCTCATAGGACCCCACTCCCATAAATCTTTGCTTCTAGTCAGAGACCGTGTTCTGTAACTTGGCCTACTCCAGCCAATGGGAGGGAACTCCTGCTGCCATGGAGTCCATCAGGAAAATAAAAATTACGGTAAGTATTTGATAGGAGATTTTCCATTTTCCTGACAGACTCCATGGCAGCCTACGTATGGGAAATAACTAGCCATACACGCCCAGGTGGGCAATTGCTGGTCAAAGAAAAAGAGGTCTCTGACTAGAAGCAAAGATTTATGGCAGTGGGGTCTTATGAGGTATGAGAGGCGGGAATAACCCATACGTAGGCCGCCGTGGAGTCCGTCGGCAAAACAGCGATTTCTGATTTGAAACTTTTGTAAAAAAAAAAAAAGGATATCCAGATTTCTTTGTTAAAAGTTGCTTTTAGGCAGGGGGAGGATGTAGGACCCTGACATTTAGGCAGGGGGAGGATGTAGGACCCTAACGTTTAGGCAGGGGGAGAATGTAGGACCCTGACGTTTAGGCAGGGGGAGAATGTAGGACCCTGACTTTTAGGCAGGGGGAGGATGTAGGACCCTGACGTTTAGGCAGGGGGAGGATGTAGGACCCTGACGTTTAGGCAGGTGGAGGATGTAGCACCCTGACGTTTAGGCAGGGGGAGGATGTAGGGACCTGACGTTTAGGCAGGGGGAGGATGTAGGACCCTGACGTTTAGGCAGGGGGAGGATGTAGGACCCTGACTTTTAGGCAGGGGGAGGATGTAGGACCCTGACGTTTAGGCAGGGGGAGGATGTAGGACCCTGACGTTTAGGCAGGTGGAGGATGTAGCACCCTGACGTTTAGGCAGGGGGAGGATGTAGGGACCTGACGTTTAGGCAGGGGGAGGATGTAGGACCCTGACGTTTAGGCAGGGGGAGGATGTAGGACCCTGACGTTTAGGCAGGGGGAGGATGTAGGGACCTGACGTTTAGGCAGGGGGAGGATGTAGGGCCCTGACATTTAGGCAGGGGGAGGATGTAGGGCCCTGACGTTTAGGCAGGGGGAGGATGTAGGACCGTGACGTTTAGGCAGGGGGAGGATGTAGGGCCCAGTATTAAAGGGGAGGGCAGGGAGGGGGTGAAAGTGCCTGGTATTGAAGGGGGGGGCATCAAAGTGGCGGTATTGGAGGGGGTGAAATTGCCCGGTATTGGAGGAGAGGGCATGAAAGTGCCGGTATTGGAGGGGGTGAAAGTGCCTAGTATTGGAGGGGAGGGCAGGGAGGGGGTGAAAATGCCAGTATTGGAGGGGAGGGCATCAAAGTGCCGGTATTGGAGGGGGGTGCAATTGCCCGGTATTGGAGGAGAGGGCAGGGAGGGGTGGAAGTGCCGGTATTGGAGGGGAGGGCGTGAAAGTGCCGGTATTGGAGGGCGTGAAAGTGCCCGGTATTGAAGCGGTTATAATAATATTATATCGGCAGCTCCACCACAGTTAAGTAGTCCTATTGGTCTTCCATTTACAGGTAGCATAGGACACAATGCCTACGAAAAACTTGAGTCACTTCACAAATAACTTTATTAAATCTAAATAACAACACGAATAAGCGCGGGGTATACAGTATGAACAAACTCAAAATATATACAAAAATAACTTTGTTTTTCTCTGTGGTCTGAACTGGATGAACTTTTTTTTTCAACCAAACTATGTAAGAACAATGGTGAACATATATACTGGACAATATACAGTGTATATATATATATACGGTATTTACATACATACGCAGTATATTCTTTTAATCTGTGTCGAAGTTGAGGGCAGGGTATCCCAGCTTTGGCAAATTAACTTTCAAAAACGCCATTTGTTCCATGAGCTGGGGGCCCATCTGAGAGCGTTGGGGGCACGGTGTGTTTCCTGGGGTTGAAAACACGCGCTTACTTTGTAGAGTGGTCGGGGGGCAAGAAAGGAGCTCCTGGGCTACCTGGGACAGAGCCGGCCACACATATCTCTTGCCATCCCAGAATTCCAAAGGGCTTGTACTGGGGGGCACAAGAGGCTCGGAAAGGTAAGCTCTGACAATATCAGGAGCAGCACCTTCTTTCCCGGGGGGCGGTCTAGTGGGTCCCATTAAGCTCTCCAAGGCCTCAGCCCAAACAGAATCCGCTCCGGTGGACTGAGATGTTCGAAAGCTAGGTGACGCAGGATCAGACTGAGGCTTCTCTTCTTCTTTTTCCTCTATCAGCCTCAAACTGTTTTTTTGCCTGTCTCGGACTTTCTCAATTAATATGTTCCTCCAGTAGGTCAGGGAATTTGTTTTAAGGGCCATCTTGTCCTTGATTCTAGGATCGCACATGGTGGCAAGCATCAATTCAGGGCAGGTGTCGGTAAGCTCTTTTATACGCCGACCCAGCTGATCCTTCAACCTTCTGAGCAGAGCCACAACATCAGGTAGATGTTCCTGATCGGACATGAAGTCATCTAGTTTGCTACTGAGATACGAGAAAAGCGGCATCACTTGAGATATGCTAGCCGTTTCTTGGGTGAGATTGTCTGTCACATCACGAAAAGGTTGGAGGACCGCCACAAGCTGGCCAATCATGGTCCAATCCTCCCTACCTAATGATTTCCTAATGCCGATAAAATGCATGAGAGTCACAGAAAGAATGGCCCTTTTCTGTTCAAGGATACGTTCCAGCATGTCCAAGGTGGAATTCCACCTGGTCCCAACATCTACTTTTAGACGGTGCTCAGGTAGGCCTGCCTTTCTTTGCTCCTCTCTAAAGAGATGACCGTCTCTAACGCTGCGATGGAAGTGGCCCGCAATCTTCCGGCACGAGTCAAGAAGCGTCGCCAGCCTTCCATTCCTACGTTTCTCCTCAAAGGCCTCTTTTACTACGAGATGTAGCATATGAGCTGAGCAGGGCACACCCACATATCTACCATCCTGTATGGCCTTAATCATGTTGGCACCGCCATCGGTGACCAGAAACCCCATTTCTGCCCTAGTGCCTGCCTGCTGTCCTAACCACTGTGCCACCATCTTCTTCAGCGCTTGCAAGACGTTTTCTGAGGTGTGCTGTAAATCCATAACCTCGGCATGAAGGAGGAAGCAGCGGTGCCCCGTCTTGCCCACTGCCCCTGAACTTGGTGGTATATTTTCGGGTACATTGGGCTGCCACCAATGTGCCATCAAGGACAAAAAGGCGCGCTGGTCACTCGGAGCGCTCCCTAATTCAGCGGTAAAGTGGACTGATAGGCCAGCAGCCTTCCCTAGCTCCTCCTTCAATACCCCAAAACATGATCTATAAAGTGAAGGCATTATACTGCGAACAAAGGTGGTGCGGGAAGGTATTTGGTAATGAGGTGCAAGAGCCTCCAAGAGTTGCTTAAAGGGCTCGCCTTCCACCAAACTAAAAGGAGCCCCTCCGACTGCTATCAGCTGTGCAATAAGGCGGGTAATATTTCTGGACTGCTCCCGGGACATCTCCCTGGCAAGAAAGCCACTCAAGTGTTCCAGGGTGGCCTGTGTGAAAGGGCTGGGAGGTATAATTTCACTGGCAGCTGGGACAGATGTGCCATGCTCGCTCTGTCTCTTGGCTTGCTTAGTGGTGGTGGTGGTGGGCATAGTGGCATTAGTAATTGCCCTGGTAGTGCTAAGTGGAGGAGCCATACCATGTCCCTCCATTAGCAGCACTGGCTTGTGGTGGCTGCGCATGTGTTGGTTCATGCCAGCGTTGGTTAGATGACCTATCACTTTGCCTCTGCTGACCCTCCTACTACATAATTTGCACTTGGCTATACGCCCATCGCCAAGTGAAACAAAGTAATCCCATACTTTAGAACGGCGGGTGGTTCTGCCACTGGGCGCTGAAGACTCCATGGCTGAAGTGGTTTCTTCAGCCTTCATTCTAATCTCATGGCCTGTGGACTCTATCTGTGATATGAATGGAGGCCACAACATTGCCGGGACTGCGGTGATTGAGGAAATTTGTGGCATATCATCACTGATGGCGGAAGCACTAAATACCATCACGGGAGACTCAACTACTGCAACTGGTGAGGCCGGTACCACAGGTGACTCTTGTGGTGCATAGAGCAGTGGAGAACGACTAGTATTATCTTCTTGTGGGCTGTCACACTCCAAAAGGCTATAGTCACCCGTGTGTGATCTCTGGTGCCTGGAAAGATCGGAGTTTCGTGAAAAAAAATTACCACACTCGGGAGAGAAATATGGCTTCTCCCCTACGTGAGATCTTTGATGTTTACGAAGACTTAATTTAGAGCAAAAACTTTCCCCACATTCTAAACAGGCAAATTTCTCCTCCATCAGAATCCCGGACCCACCCCTCACAGTACGAGGTTGCTCAGAGTGGGAGGGGTTCCATGGTCTATCCACTCTGTGAAGTCCTCCATCCATAGTGGAGCTCATTGTCTTTTCTCCTCCACAATCTCCTGTGATGTCCTCATCTTCCATTTTACAACCTGGAGATAAAGTGAGACGATCCTTTGAGGGTTTCTCCATGGCGTGTCCTGGAAAAATAGAAAAACATCATCAATAGATATGAGAGGGTTAGTTTACTTCCATCTGGATCAGGACTGTCTTATTAGCATCATGGGCCCCTGGGCAAAGTCCTCTTTACACAACCACAAGCCTAGGCACTGGGCCATGTGATCTCTGACAGACAAGAGGGTCAAAGTTTAGACTTGGAATTTCTTTACCAGGCCTGGTGATATGTTACTCAGTGTGCAGTAACAGAGAAGAGATAAGAGAAGAATATATTATGGGTCACCTGTGCTGATCTCTGTAGGAGTGTCCTTCTCTATGAATGTCCTCGTCATTCCAGCCTCCTCCGTATATTGCCGATCATCCCTCACATATGTCTCTTCTACGTCACACTCAGTTTTCATGATCATCAGATCTTCACACTAAACCAAGAGAATGGCAGAAAATAACATCTGTAACATAGAAGTATTTATGATGTGAGATCACATAGAAAATATCATCTTGTAGAGTCCACACATCATCTCCACATGTCAGAGTGTTCAATCACTTTATGTTCCCGACCCTCAACTCCACCTACCTGATGATGGTGGGGGATGGTGTGACTTTCCTGTGTGGAATCCCGGGAATACAGAGGACGGGGACATCTCTCTGGTGGATTCCTGGTATTAGGTGGCTCCATCATATGCTTGGGTTCTTTTGAAGGCTCCTTCATCTCCACCTCTCCATATTCCTCATTCTCCTTTTTATACTCTTCTTTAATAACAATATTATGATCCCCAAAGTTTCCATTCTTAATAAATAATAAGACATTTATATTATAACAATTGCATTTGTGTCTAAATATTATCTATCAGTGATTGTTCCTGATCTACCTGATGATGGTGGGGGATGGTGTGACCTTCCTGTGTGGAATCCCGGGAATACAGAGGACGGGGACATCTCTCTGGTGGGTTCACATTACTGGATCCATCTGTAGGAAACACACACACTGACTGAATACATTGTTTCTATGTGTTTATCAGATGATGGGGGATCTAGGTGGAGCCTCCGTACTGCTCTCTCCTTTACAATAAAGTCTCCTCTTACCCGGTGATGTGAGGGACGGCTGATTCTCCATCATGACGTCCTTGTAGAGATCCCTGTGTCCTTCTAAATACTCCCACTCCTCCATGGAGAAATAGACAGTGACATCCTGACACCTTATAGGAACCTGACACACACAATGATACAGTCACCATCCAGACACACCCCTTGTCTGTTACTGGATAATGTCCCAGAATTCCCAGAACACTCCTCACCTCTCCTGTCAGCAGCTCAGAGATCTTGCTGGGGACTTCTAGAATCTTCTTGATGCTGTTTTCTCAGGTGCCTGGGAGTTGCGTGTAGGCACTGTGATCGCCAGACTTCATAGGAAGAATACTCTGTAAAAACAAAAACAGTAATATAGTGAAAACAGTGATATTCCCAGAATCCTCCTCACCTCTCCGGTCAGGTCTGTGTTTTATTATTAGAGATAAGAGTGATGTCATGTGACCTCCCAGAATCCTCCTCACCTCTCCGGTCAGGTCTATGGTTTATTAATAGAGAGAATTGTGATGTCATGTGACCTCCCAGAATCCTCACCACCAGAGAGGTCAGGTCTGTGTTTTATTAATAGAGATAAGAGTGATGTCACGTGACCTCCCAGAATCCTCCTCACCTCTCCGGTCAGGTCTGTGTTTTATTAATAGAGATAATTGTGATGTCATGTGACCTCCCAGAATCCTCACCACCTCTCTGGTCAGGTCTGTGTTTTATTAATAGAGATAAGAGTGATGTCACGTGACCTCCCAGAATCCTCCTCACCCCTCCGGTCATGAAAACGCTTTCTTTTCATTTAGAAGATTTTTCTAGCTGCTTATAGATTCATGGCAGATATATGAAATCCTTCATGTCTCTTTAGTAATCCAACCATAATCTATCATGGCGATGAAGTAATGGTAGATTCATGCTGGATTAATGGAATCCTGGAAGTCTCTCCCATTAGCCAAGAACTAAGGGTAGACTGACATCGATCGACATGGCTGAACGAGGTGTACTGACCTTGGATTTATACTGAGGGAAAAATTTGTATTGTTTTTGCAATAATTTTTATAGTGTGGATGTTCTTATTTTCTGTTTTGTGAATGAACAAAAGGAACTATACTACCGAAACTCGATCAACTGGGGGGGGGGTCCATATCTGGGGACACACTTATTCTAAAGGGGGCCTTCAGATTTCGATCGGTCCTCCCACAGACCCCTACATCCATGTTTGTGTGATAGGTTGTGGCGATGAGGCTCGCGTCCCTCATTACCATGGGGTGTAGGTGCCCCTCGTCACCTTCTTCCTTTTAATGTTGAATTAAGGTCGACATGGTATGGTTCAAGAGATGGGCCTATCTAGGTGTACAGCCTACCTAGTCAGGAAGGGACAGTGCTGCCTTGCCATTTCTTCTGTCACAAATGACAGATCCCATACCTCCCAACATTTTTGAGATGGGAACGAGGGACACCTATTAGCAAAAGCATTTAGGACACACCCCTTGCCACGCCCCCTTAAATGGAAGAAAACCCTCCTCCTAGATTAAGGCTTACCTGTAGGTGTTTGCAATATCTCCTAAACCTACGCGGTTTAGGAGATATTTGCCAAAAAGAATGCGCCGTTGTCTACGGCTCGTGCGTACCGTAAACAACGACGCAGGCGCACTGAGAATGCCGGTTTTCTGAATTAAGAATGCCGGCTTCGGCGGCTCCCGCACGTATGCGCGGAGTGACGTCATCGCCGCTCCGGCCAATCACAGCGCCGGAGCGGCGATACCCGGAAGTAACCTCCGGGAGATATGTCTGCTGCTGGAGGGGAAGACGAAGACGGCTTCGGGGGGTCTTCAATCCAAGTAAGTAAATGCATAATGAGGTAGCATGCTAGTCATGCTAGGTCATTATGCTTTTGTCTTGCAGTTTGTTTGTTTTTTACTTTTTTGGGGTTTACAACCGCTTTATTATACAAAACAAATGATTGGCTAAACCCACAAGTGCTTTTTTTTTTTACCACTACTATTATTTTATACTGTTTTTTGAAATTTACAAATGCGGCAATTGAGAAATTGGATAAAAGGTTTGGCACCGGGAAGCACTTTTTGATGGATAAATAGTGAATTTCCTATACAACTATATAGATCAGACCTAAGTGAGGGACAGATGAGGGGGGAAAGGGGACAGAGGGATTTTGTTCAAAATCCGGGACAGTCCCTCGAAATGCGGGACAGTCCCTCGAAATGCGGGACAGTCCCTCGAAATTCGAGACAGTCCCTCCAAATCCGGGACAATTGGGAGCTATGAGATCTCCGTCTGGCTTCTGTATATAAACAAGCTAGTGGGAATCCCGGGTGAAGACATTTACGAAATCTGATCATGAATATATTTGGCCAATGTCATCACCTAAGATCCTTGCTGGTTTGTTTATATACAGAAGTTGGGGGGATCTGTCATATCATTTAGTGGAGTCGCGTTATCGCCCCCCAATTGCAGACTTCTAGCTGACGTTTGTCTACAAGCAGCCAAATTATGGCCTGTTTGTTTGTCCGTTCTCCAAGCTGCAGACAGGCATGAACTCATATGCAATCAGAACCTTGCCGAAGCTCACTGACAAGAGACCAATAAAGGTCATTGATGGGCAAAGATGACGCATCTCCAAAATGAAGAGAATGTTCTGCCCCTGAAGGGGTTAATCTAGGTTTCCACACTATATATGTGTGTACCATCATCTGTTGGAGATAAAAGACGTCACAGTGACTATGGAGGAAGAGGACGGACATGACGGGGGAGTTACTGGGTGTAAATAGAAAATAAGATCTTATTACCTCATCTGCTACCACTTCCAGCGACGTCTCCTCACTATTTCCTCCCGACTCACCTCTCACCTGGAACTTCCTGTCTGTGCCTGACATCACTTCCTGTCTTCCATAGAGACTTCCTATCTGGGTAGAAGTGAGATCACCATCTGGTGGAGCTCAGAGGAACTGCAGCCCTGAGAAAAAATTGCGTGAACTTGTGTGATGTGTGTATATGTACTGTATATCCTTATAGAGAAATACAGGTCACTAAGGGAGACACTCAGTTTTCAGGATTCTCTCCTGGGTATCCTGGCAGTTAAGGCCAATCTCTCAGAGACTCTCAAGTAAAATTACCTCCTGCTCAGTATAAGTCTTTACTACATGAAATAATAGTGGCCTATTATGCACCGATATTTTGCTGGGCAGGTTGTCATTAAAAACTATGCTTCAATTGCAACCTCCCCATTTAGTCATGTCAATCTGATGATTTGTGTCCAGAGAAGACTCCTTAATGGATATTTATGAGTCTGCCTCGTCTAGACCAGGCATGTCCAAAGTCCGGCCCACGGGCCAGTTGCGGCCCGCGGCCTGGTTTTATATGGCCCCCACTTGCAATTTTCTTTTATCTTTTGTGGCTCCACACAGGGTAAGGATGAGCTCGTTTTTAATATATATATTAGAGGTGCACCGAAATGTAAATTTCAGAACCGAAACGAAACCGAAATAAAAAAAAATGTCAGGCCGAAACCGAAAATTACTTTTCTTTTTTTATAATTGTATGTTAAAACACCACCCCTACCTCCTGCCACCATCACCTCCTGCCCTTCAACCTCCTGCCACAGTGCCACCATCACCTCCTGCCCCACAACCTCCTGCCACAGTGCCACCATCACCTCCTGACCCACAACCTCCTGCCACAGTGCCACCATCACCTCCTGCCCCACAAGCTCCTGCCACAGTTCCACCATCACCTCCTGCCACAGTGCCACCATCACCTCCTGCCCCAGTGCCACCATCACCTCCTGACCCACAACCTCCTGCCACAGTGCCACCATCACCTCCTGCCCCACAACCTCCTGCCACAGTGCCACCATCACCTCCTGCCCCACAAGCTCCTGCCACAGTGCCACCATCACCTCCTGCCACAGTTCCACCATCACCTCCTGCCACAGTGCCACCATCACCTCCTGACCCACAACCTCCTGTCACAGTGCCACCATCACCTCCTGACCCACAACCTCCTGCCACAGTGCCACCATCACCTCCTGACCCACAACCTCCTGCCACAGTGCCACCATCACCTCCTGCCCCACAACCTCCTGCCACAGTGCCACCATCACCTCCTGCCCCACAAGCTCCTGCCACAGTGCCACCATCACCTCCTGACCCACAACCTCCTGCCACAGTTCCACCATCACCTCCTGCCACAGTGCCACCATCACCTCCTGCCCCAGTGCCACCATCACCTCCTGCCCCACAACCTCCTGCCACAGTGCCACCATCACCTCCTGCCACAGTTCCACCATCACCTCCTGCCACAGTGCCACCATCACCTCCTGCCCCACAACCTCCTGCCACCATCACCTCCTGCTACAGTGTCACCATCACCTCATGCCCCAGTGCCACCATCACCTTCTGCCACCATCTTCTTTATTACCTTGAAGCAGGGCTGGACTCTGGGCTGTGCTGTCACGGCTCCGTCCTCTACCTATGGCGAGTGTCACTGCCAAAGTGTCCCTCCTGACTCGATCGGCTATTCAAAAATGGCGCAGAGTGGCGCCATTACGTATCTGTGCATGCGCCACCCGGCCGAGCGGATACGAGCTGGCTTCAGGCTCGGGAAAGCTCGGAGCCGTGACAGCCCAGCGGCCATCATTTTTACGGGCACCCGATGCCCATATCGGCAATTTTTAAGCTGTTTCGGCATGTCGCCAAAACAGCTGTTTTCGGCCGATGTGTATCGGTGCCGATATATCGGTGCATCCCCAATATATATATTCTCTAATCTAATCAAAAAAATAACAATAGCTCATCCTTGCCCTGAGTGGAGCTTGGGGGCCACAGAAGAGATAAAGGTCAGATTTCTCAGGGGATAAAGAAGAGAAAATATAGATTTATTTTTTTAGAACCTGAGCTCATCCTTACCCTGAGCAGAGCTCTGGGATTTGTTGGGGGTCAAAGAGGAGACATATATATATATATATATATATGGGCAAGCATGTAGCCCCCTGTTCTGATTCAAACTTTTGATTCACTTTGTGAATTGACATACCTCCATGAATCTCGATCTGTCCTGAGGGTATGGATTCGGCACAATCCACAGACAGCTTAACTCTCTGATAGAACACAGGAGTCGAAAACCATCACAATTTTACTTCTCACAGTACAGTACGAAACACGTTTGTTCCAGTCTCTTGACATAAATAATAAGACAAAGCTCCACCCACTGTGACCCCAAACAAAGACATTAGGGGTGCCGCCTTCACGGTTTTGGTAGGTCCTGACAACCGCCGGCAGGTCTCAGAGAAGTCGCACATCCCACAAAACCCTCAGGTAAAAAGTGGTAGCAGTGTCAGCCTAGACTCCATTCAGGCCACACCCCCCGACATGTTTCGCCCTTCCCCACGGGGCTTAGTCATGGAAAACTATCAGACACACGTTATAAAATGTCTACAGATTCTCTGGATAGAATATCATATATCGTAACCGGTCTATAGGCTCCTCTGTGAGGGCAGGGTGAGCTCTGCAACTATAATGAGTTGATTTGTTTTATGATCACGAACAGTTCAAATTAGTTTTAGCACCACATCCCTGAATTTAAAGAATGGGGATAGATAAAGATTGGGACTTTTTAGGTGCAGAGTAAATTTCCAAAATATCAAAATATAATGTATAAAAATCTTTTATTTTGAGGAGCAAAATAAGAAAATAAATATAGATGGCTTGTACAGTTTATCACAATTTCATCGAAACAGCAATACAAGATGGACTTCCCGACATGTTTCACCCATATATCGGGCGTCTTCAACTTCAACTGCAAACAGGTAATTTTTCTCCTTCACTGATATGTGGTACCGATGAGACGGCAATGATGAGGCGGCACTGAGAGGCTGCACTAAAGAGGCGGCACAGATGGACACTGATAGGCTGCACTGATGGGCAATAATGAGGCTGCACTGATAGGCTGCACTAAAGAGGCAGCATTGATAGGCTTCACTAAAGAGGCAGCACTGTTGGACACTGATAGGCTGTATTGATAAGGCAGCACTAATAGGCTGCACTAAAGAGGAGGCACTGATAGGCTGCACTAAACAGGTGGCTCTGATGGACACGATAGGCTATATTGATGAGGCGGCACTGATAGGCTGCACTAAAGTGGGGGCACTGGTGGACACTGATAGGCTGCACTGATGGGCAATGATGAGGGTGCACTGATAGGCTGCACTAAAATGGTGGCACTGATGGACACGATAGGCTATATTGATGAGGTGGCACTGATAGGCTGTACTAAAGTGTGGGCACTGGTGAACACTGATAGGCTGCACTGATGGGCAATGATGAGGGTGCACTGATGAGACGGCACTAATAGGCTGCACTAAAGAGGTGGCACTGATAAGCTGCACTAATGAGGCGGCACTGATAGGCTGCACTAACGAGGCGGCACTGATAGGCTTCACCAAAGAGGCGGCACTGATGGACACTGATAGGCTGCACTGATGGGCAATGAGGAGGCGGCACTGATAAGCTGCACTGATAGGTGGCACGAATGAAGCCGGCACTGATGAAGCCGCACTGATAGGCTGCACTAAAGAGGTGGCACTGATAGGCTTCACCAAAGAGGCGGCACTGATGGACACTGATAGGCAATGATGAGGCTGCTCTCCTCTCCTCGTGCTGTCAGTGTGAGAAAAGCAATGCTGATAACCGGCTTCTGTTTACATCCAAGATCAGCTGTGATTGGACACAGCTGATCACTTGGTAAAGATTGGCTCTTTACCCCAATCTGTGTCTGGAGGACCGTCCACGCCCTGCAGCGGGTGCGATCATACCACGGCGTCCCAGAACTAGCCGGCTGCGATGTAGCCCTCATTCAGGTATAGCACGGTTGTCAAGTGGTTAAAGAGGGCCCTGAGATACCAGGAAGTCCCAATCTTCCTCCTGCTGCTGTGCCTCCCATGACTAAGCCCTGTTGACGGGGGGGCGTAACATGTCAGGGGTGTGATCTAGGCTTCCACCTTTTACATGAGGTTTTTTTTTATGATGTGTGACTCATTGGACTTCCCTTCCTTCCTCAAAAATTCTACCCAGCCTAGCGTCTGCTTTAAAAAGTAGAAACCTACTGAGGGAACGTAGAACAAGACAGGGAGGGACCAACCAAGAAGGTACCATATAGCACTAAACAGGAGGGGAAGCCTGAAGGAACGCACCAATAAACAAGTTGCTATGGCACTAATCTAACACTAGATGTCAGCACATTGTTAGAACATTAGTAACATGCAATACATGGCAGAAGCCTAAAATAACACGAGTGGGGCATAGCGCCCCCTGCTGCATTAATGCCATCCAACAAAGCCTTGAGAATTAGGAATATGAATGGAGAGGAGTCCCCTTGTGAGGCTCTTAGGTTGGCTCAGAATCACTGATGATATGTGAGCATTTAGCTAGTGAGGTTGAAAAAGACACAAGTCCGCTGAGTTTGACCAATAGGAAAAACGACAATAAATAGAAAAAATTTCCCGCACTAAGGGCGGGAATACGGCATCTCTACCCTGTGAGATCTTTGATGCTTTGCAAGGTCTGATTTTCGCGTGTACCTTCTTCCGCACTCGCAGGAGAACGGCTTCTCCCCCGAGTGAGCGAGCTGATGCGTGAGAAGTGACGATTTCCGTGGATAACATTTCCCGCACTCGGGGCAGCAAAACAATTTTTCCTGCGTGTGGCATATCTGATGCGCGGTAAGATTCGACTTTTGCGAGAAACATTTCCCGCACAGATCACAGGAATAGGGCTTCTCCCCCGTGTGGGACCTCTTATGCGTGAGAACATGGGACTTCTGTGAAAAACCTTTCCCGCACTCAGAGCAGGAATACGGCTTCTCCCCCGAGTGAGATCTCCGATGCGTAACAAGGTCAGATTTACCTAGAAAACATTTCCCACACTCGGGACAGGAATACAAATTTTCACCCGTGTGCAGTCTCTGATGTCGGGAAAGGCTGCCCCGTTCTGAAAAAACTTTCCCGCACTCAGAGCAGGTATATGGGCTTTCCCCTGTGTGAGATCTTTGATGTATAACCAGTTCTGATTTCTGCGAAAAACATTTTCCGCACTCGGAACAGAAATACGGCTTCTCCCCCGTGTGGGTTCTTTGATGTATAAGAAGGTCTGATTTTTGAGAATAACGTTTCCCGCACTCCGGGCAGGAATACGGCTTCTCGCCTGTGTGCAATCGCCGATGTCTGGAAAGACCAGACTTCTCCGAAAAACATCTCCCGCACTCAGAACAGGAATAGGGCCTTTCCCCTGTGTGGGATCTATAATGTATGGCCAGTTTGGATTTACAAAGAAAACGTTTCCCGCACTCGGGACAGGAATTCAGCTTCTTCCCTGTGTGGGATCTGTAATGCATGATGAGTTCTGATTTATAAAGAAAACGTTTCCCACACTCAAAACAGGAATGAAGCTTCTCCCCTTTGTGAGATCTCTTATGTACAGAAAGACCTAATTCTGAGCTAAAAATGTTCCCACATTGAGGACAGGAGAATGGCTCCTCCCCCTGAATCCCGGCCCCACCCCTCACAGTACGAGGTTGCTCAGAGTCGGACGGATTCCATGGTCTATCCACACTGTGAAGTCCTCCATCCATAGTGGAGCTCATTGTCTTTTCTCCTCCACAATCTCCTGTGATGTCCTCATCTTCCATTTTACAACCTGGAGATAAAGTGAGACGATCCTTTGAGGGTTTCTCCATGCCGTGTCCTGGAAAAATAGAAAAACATCATCAATAGATCTGAGAGGGTTAGTTCACTTCCATCAAGATTCCATCTGGATCAGGTAGATATGAGTGAGGAGATGTTCTCTGTGGAGGTCCCAACCAGCTGGGACTCTTCCCCCCATCAAAGAACCTTTGGTCCTCCTCCCAGATCACTTCTACATTTACACAGCCTTGTCAGAAGAGCAGGAACCAATGGGGACTGGGAGGGGCGTGCTCTTTACACAACCACAAGTCTAGGCACTGGGTCATGTGATCTCTGATAGACAAGAGGGTCAAAGTTCAGACTTACAGATCCTTTACCATAGAACAAGTGGCCATAGGCTTACTGCTCGAAGAGGGACCGACCTAAGAAAGGCTCGATCTGTGTTATCATATCTGTGCTAATGTGACTAGGAGTGACACACAACCCAATACTGCCAGCTGAACCCCAGGACGGGTATCAGTACAGGGAGGGGACCATTATCAACCTATTATTGGCTGACATCACTCAGCTCCCGCCCTACTCTGGACCAATCAGTGAGCAGTAACAGAGCAGAGATAAGAGAAGAATATATTATGGGTCACCTGTGCTGATCTCTGTAGGAGTGTCCTCCTCTATGAATGTCCTCGTCATTCCAGCCTCCTCCGTAGACTGCTGATCCTCCCACATATACTCTTCCTCCTCCTCCTCAAATTTTATATTAATCAGATCTTCATCCTAAAAAAAAAAAATGGCAGAAAGAATTTTTTTCTTTTTTTTTTTGTATTTACTGTAAAACTTTGTTTTTTCGACATGCTAACACACGATCATTTTTCAGCATGTCGAAAAAAAGTTTTTCAGCATGTCGAAAAAACGAACTTTTCCCAACTTCATCATTATAAAACGACGTTGCCCACACACCATCGTTTTTAAAAAATTATCTAGCAAAGCGCGGTGACGTACAACACGTACGGCGGCACTATAAAGAGGAAGTTCCATGAGGATGACGCCACCCTTGGGGCTGCTTTTAGCTGATTCCGTGTTAGTAAAAGACGATTCGCACTTTTCTGTCTATTACAGCGTGATGAATGTGCTTACTCCATTACGAATGGTAGTTTTACCAGAACGAGCGCTCCCGTCTCATAACTTGCTTCTGAGCATGCGCGGGTTTTTAACGTCGTTTTAGCCCACACACAAACATTTTTTACAACCCGAAAAACGACATCGTTTAAAACTACGTTAAAAAATGCAGCATGCTCGAATTTTTTTTTTTTGTCGTTTTTCAGAACCTGAAAAATTATGTGAAGCCCACACACGGTCATTTTAAATGACGTTTTTGAAAAACAACGTTTTTTTCATGCCGAAAAATGATCGTGTGTACGCGGCATTCGTTTTACACCAAAGCAGCACCAAGGACAAGAGCCAAATAAAACACAAAAGTTCACAAAAAGTTGGGTTATACTGCCACCTACAGGAGGACAGGACACTGGCAAACAGAAGAATTGTTATTTAGAATCAGGGTATCCCATCTTTTACCCAGCATGCCTTAGTTTTACACCAAAGCAGCACCAAAGGACAAGAGCCAAAAAACACAAAAAGTCATGTCTCTCCACACCACCACCAAAGTGGAATGACCCGAAGAAAAACGAAGGATAACCAATTGAGAGGCTTTAAAACAAAAAAAAAAACACCAAACCAGGTGGAAGCACATATCTACCCACAAGAAGAAAATAGACCAATAACATGATGTGGTCAACAGAGACAACACAACACCTTGGATGTTTTTTCCGACAGAAATCCGTTCAAGCTTGCATACACACAGTCACACAAAAGTTCTCTGAACTTTCAAATGTCAAGAGCGCAGTGACGTACAACACAACGATGAGCCGCGAAAACTAAGTTCAATGCTTCCGAAGATCGGAATTTCCAACATGAACTTTTTCCATCGGAAAAATAGAGAACCTGCTCTCCATCTTTTGTTGGCGGAAATTCCGACAGCAAATGCCCGATGGAGCCTACACTGTCGGAAAAGCTCACATCGGAAATTTTTTGTCGGAATTCCGATCGTGTGTACGCGGCATAAGTCCACCTCACAGCGAGATCCTCCGACGAGAAGACATCCCGTCAAGTAGGGTCCCCTTTGGCCATCTTGATGTCCCCCCATTGAGCCAGCGATATCAGTGAAGAATTTTGATTGAAGTCACCGAGGGAAGAGTTCCACTAAGCGAAGAAGACTAACAGAAATGACATTGTTAGATGTTTTACAAATAAGGTGCCCAAAGACACAGGAAAAAAGCTGAGGCATGCTGGGTAGAGGAGGGGTTTTATGGAGTCCAGCTTAAAATCTGTTTGCCAATGTCCTAACCTCTTATATGTGGCAGTACAACCCAGCTGCTTTACAATGTCAGCGTCCCTCTGTGAATGAGAAAGAAAACTGTAAAATATAAGTATTTATAATGGGAGCTTAAAACATCGTCTCCACATGTCAGAGTGTTCAATCACTTTATGTTCCCGACCCTCAACTCCACCTACCTGATGATGGTGGGGGATGGTGTGACCTTCCTGTGTGGAATCCCGGGAATACAGAGGACGGGGACATCTCTCTGGTGGGTTTCCTTTACTAAGTAATTCTATCACACGGTCCTTGTAGAGATCTCCGAGATCCTCAGAAAGCTCCTCCATCACTCCATACTCCTCATCCTCCTCTTTATACTCTTCTTCAACTTCAATATTATCATCCCCGAGGTTTCCACTCTGAATATATAATAAAATATTTATTGTGACAAACATGCTTGTGTATAAATCATAACTACCAATAATTGTTCCTCATCTACCTGATGATGGTGGGGGATGGTGTGACCTTCCTGTGTGGAATCCCGGGAATACAGAAGACGGGGACATCTCTCTGGTGGGTTCCCATTACTGGATCCATCTGTAGGAAACACACACACTGACTGAATACATTGTTTCTATGTGTTTATCAGATGATGGGGGATCTAGGTGGAGCCTCCGTACTGCTCTCTCCTTTACAATAAAGTCTCCTCTTACCCGGTGATGTGAGGGGCGGCTGATTCTCCATCATGACGTCCTTGTAGAGATCCTTGTGTCCTTCTAAATACTCCCACTCCTCCATGGAGAAATAGACAGTGACATCCTGACACCTTATAGGAACCTGACACACACAATGATACAGTCACCATCCAGACACACCCCTTGTCTGTTACTGGATAATGTCCCAGAATCCTCCTCACCTCTCCTGTCAGCAGCTCCATCATCTTCTTGGTGACTTCTAGAATCTTCTCCATGTTGTGTCTCTCAGGTTTTAGGGAGTCACATGGAGGCACTTTGATGGTCATATGATCACCTGACTTCACAAGAGAAAATCTCTGTATTGGAGAACCAATAGGAATATCATGTTAGAATCCCAGAATCCTCCTCACCTCTCCGGTCAGGTCTGTGTATTATTAATAGAGATAAGAGTGATGTCATGTGACCTCCCAGAATCCTCCTCCCCTCTCCGGTCAGGTCTGTGTTATATTAATAGAGATAAGAGTGATGTCATGTGGGACCTCCCAGAATCCTCCTCACCTCTCCGGTCAGGTCTGTATTATTAATAGAGATAAGAGTGATGTCATGTGACCTCCCAGAATCCTCCTCACCTCTCCGGTCAGGTCTGTGTATTATTAATAGAGATAAGAGTGATGTCATGTGACCTCCCAGAATCCTCCTCACCTCTCCGGTCAGGTCTGTGTATTATTAATAGAGATAAGAGTGATGTCATGTGACCTCCCAGAATCCTCCTCACCTTTCCAGTCAGAAGGTAGATGATCTCCAGGGTGAGGTTTAGTATCTTCTCAGTCATGTGACTCCGGTCCTCCTCCATCCCCATTTGCACCGTCATCTATGAAGGTTTCCCTGTGGACAGATCAGAATGATAACAGAGAATTATCTGGTTTGGTATTGGCTGTACTGAAGAATACTATGATGAGGATATTAGGAGGTAGTATGAAGGTCAGTATGTATTATAGAACTACGGCCCCCAGAGGGAATATATATTTTCTGTGTTTACTATGAATCTTGAGGTTTGGGAGCCTCTTACACTTTGGTCAGTGTATCTAAAACATAAAAAAAGGCCCATTAGCCCTGAAAACTGCCACAATGGATGTTAAAGATTTGAATCCCGTTGATTTTAATTTTTGCAAAGGAAACTCAGGAACGTTCTTCTCATCCCCAGTTCAGAGGAGCTGTGAGGTCAGTATAGGGTTAGAGGTGGTGTTGTAGGACGTGCTGGTGGAGGGTTGGGTGGAGCGAATGATGGATTCCTAGATGTGGATTACGATATGGGTTTCTTTATTATATGAGCTTTGATTGAGAACAAAAAGGAAAATAAAAAAACAATCCACTATTCTATGTTCTCCATCTCCTGGAGATAAAAGACGTCACGGTGCCTATGGAGGAAGAGGACGGACATGACGGGGGTTACTGGGTGTAAATAGAAAATAAGATCTTATTACCTCCTCTGCTGTCAGTTCCAGCAATGTCTCCTCTCTACTTCCTCCCGACTCACCTCTCACCCGGAACTTCCTGTCTCTTCCATGACATCACTTCCTGTTTTTCATAGAGACTTCCTGTTGGGGGAGAAGTGAGAAGATCACCATCTTGTGAAACTCAGAGGAACTGCAAACCCGAGAATCATCTCGTAGTGTGAACACGACCTTGTGTTGTGTATGTACTGTATATCCTTATAGATGGGGTCATCTCCACTCCCACCAAGGGGGAGAGAAATACATTTCTGATTGGAATCGGTGGAGGGATTTTGGCACCATTGGTTTTGCGGCAAAATTACAGAGTCATAATTACCCTCAAATTTTTTCACTATGTGGTACCAAGTGAAATTTGCTTGAACCTTTCTACATTGTGTAGACAAGGTTTGCTACTGTGCTCGTGATAAGGGACAGTTTTGTTGTTGTTATATGGGTTTGGCTTCCTCTAGTGCATGCTGGACTCTGTGGGCCAGATTCACAAAGAGATACGACGGTGTATCTACAGATACACCATCGTATCTCTGACGTAAACTGGTCCTATCTATGCGCCTGATTCATAGAATCAGATACGCATAGATAGGGCTAGATCCGACAGTGTTACACTGTGTTACACTGTCGGATCTTTTTTTCAATTTAAAAATGGCGCCGGGGGCGTTCCCGCTGATTTACGATAAATAATAAGTAAATCAGCGAGATACGCAAATTCACGAACGTACGGGGACCCGACGCAGTCTTCTTACGTCGTTTCCGTAGCGGTTTTCCGTCGTATACTTACCCCTTCTTTTATCAGGCGCAGCCAATGTTAAGTATAGCCGACGTTCCCGCGTCGAATTTAAATTTTTTAACGTCGTTTGCGTAAGTCGTTCTCGAATACGGACGGACGTCGTTTACGTAAGCGTCGCAACCACTGACGTCCTAGCGACGTCAGTGGGAGCAATGCACGCCGGGAAATTTCGCGGACGGCGCCTGCGCATTTAAATCAGCGCGGGAACGCGCCTGATTTAAATAGTACACTCCCCCTAGCCGCGGAATTTGAATTCTGCCGGGGGATTTAGGATCCGCCGTCGCAAGTTTGGAGGTAAGTTGTTTGTGAATTAGCCACTTGCCTCCTAAACTTGCGGGAGCGGATCTTAATTCATGTAGAACGAGCTGATCTATAGATCCGCTGCGCTAAGTGAACCTGGCCCCATGTGTGTTTTTTTCTCCTGTGAGAATGACCCAGAGCAAGGCATCATGGAACATGTAGTCCGGGATGAGGAAATGACACTGTAAGCAGGACCAATCTGGACCACAGGTAACAGAATTCTGAGCGCACAGAGCAGCCTGCTGGGAGAGGAAATAAAAGGGTGGGTGTAGCCTGTTTTCGCTCTCTCTGGACTAGGGTTGCCACCTCATCCCTTTAAACTCGAACACATTATTACGTAGGTTCTGAGGCTGACTCAATGCAGATAAGGCACTAGCTGAATTTAATTACCACCCTAATCAGCCACACAACATGTGTAATTAATATGTGTTCGGGTTTAAAGGGATGAGGTGGCAACTCTACTCTGGACGCCATTCTGACCCTGCAAGCAGGCGGTCTGTGAGACAGGGAGTGCTGAGAATCTGCGGCCTACACAGTGGGGAGCCGGTTTCAGAGGGATCTCAGCATCGCTATTCCAGTACAGCGGACCGGCTTGCATTCCAGACCATCTGGAGTTAACTGCAACCCAGGCCACCGGGAGCTACAGCGTGGCGGGGTGCTGCCATTTCCACAGGACAAAGATACAGGGACAGAGAATTCTAGCCAGAACCCTCTATTCATCTGATGTTCGTAGTGGTGAGTGGGCACAGCCCTTGTGATAGTTAACAAAAGTACAGCTGAGTAACATTTATACAGACTAGCTGGTGATACTTGTAGTTCCACGGATGAGAATCTACTTCTTCATACTTTAAACAGAAAGCATGTACCTAGTTAAGGGAGGTCTCACTCATGTCCACCAAAGCAGTCAAGGTGGTTCCATGCACCTCCACCGTGAGGGTCTTTTTCTCCAGCCAGAGGATGCATCTTTGGTTTGTCAACCTTTTTCTGTAGAAGATACATTGAGGGAAGTCTGGCTCTCACTTGTGAGCAAGCCGTTCCCCTTTGAGGTCAGGTGGTCATAAGCATTTCCCTGGTGATCTGTGAGCTGTGGACAAGGCAGGTATTTACAAAGCATCAAACACCCTTCTTGAAGCCCCTCAGAACCTTCAGCTTCAGTCTGGTGGTGCTTAATACATTTTGAAACTGCAACGTACACGCGGACGGGAAAAAGTCAGTCAGGAATCCCGACGGGAAAATAGAGAACCAGTTCTCTATTTTTAGCCGGCCATTTTTGGCAGTTTTCCCATCGGAAAGAGTCAGATGGAGCATACACACGGCCGGGATTCCCGACAAAAAGCTCTCATCAGACTTTTTCAGAGGGGAAAACCGGTCGTGTGTACGTGGCATTAATGGGAGCGCCACCTTTTTTTCAAGCTTGGAGAGCATTTTAATATCGCTATTTTTAACGCTAAAACGCTGTAAAAACGCTTTAGTGTGAAAGGGGTTTTAGAAATGTCATTTTGCTGTGGCACTGTTCTTCACATCGAACAAATGCGCCACTTTGCAGAGCGACTAAGGGGACCCCCACCGGCACGATAATTAAAGGAATATTTCGTTTTTATTGTTTAACTTTAAGGCCTCGTACACACGATCTGTTAACCAGAGGATAACGGTCTAATGGACCGTTTTCATCTGTCCAAACCGATCGTGTGTGGGCCCCATAGGTTATTTAACCTTCGGTTAAAAAAAAGCCAACTTGCTTTAAAATTTAACCAATGGATTTCTAACCGATAGGTCAAAACCGATCGTTTAGTACGCACAACCATCGGTTAAAAATCTACGCATGCTCAGAATCAAGTCGACGTATGCTTGGAAGCATTGAACTTCCTTTTTTTCAGCATGTTGTTGTGTTTTACGTCACCGCGTTCTGACACGATCGTTTTTTTAACCGATGGTGTGTAGGCGCGACGGACCATCAGTCAGCTTCATCGGTTAACCAACGACAGCGGTCCGTCGGTCCGTTCTCATCGGATGGACTGATCGTGTGTACGTGGCTTCAGCATTCTTAAAATGCATTGATGCATGTCCCCTGGGGCAGGACCCCGGGCCCCAAACACTTTTTTATGGCAATAACTTTCATATAAGCCATTAAATGAGCACTTTTGATTTTTCATGTTCGTGTCCAATAGACTTTAATAGGGTTGGCACAATTTTTTTTTGCTTGTTCGCATGTACAGGTGCGTACCGAATGGGGGGTGTTCGGCCCACGCTAACTTTTCTTCGAAAATGCAAATGTTCGTGAATGATTGTGTTCACCATTCCCAAAGAAAGATTTGTCTCTTGTGCAATTTCACGACAGCTTACAACGTTGAATAAAAAAAAAAATATTACATTTTTATTATAAATTTAATACAGGACAATGTTTGCAGTTTACAGTAGCACGCCATTTAAGCCTTTTTTTTTGCATAGTCAGCAATTTCTGAGGGATTAAGCAGACAGATTGCATCTGGACACAGCATAGTTTTCCTTTATTGTAGACAAATTCATTTTACAGAAGAACATTTCCTGTCTGGATAGGTCACTATTTCTGAGGGAGGGAACAAGCAGGTTTCCTCCATAAATATGAAACTAGACTGTATTTTTGCAGAGAGAATATAAAGATTATACAGATTTGCTGCACAGAATCTCATTATCATTAGTAGGGGGTAAAAATTAGAGGTGCACCGAAATGGAAATTTCAGAAACGAAACGAAACCGAAATAAAAAAAAATGTCAGGCTGAAACCGAAAATTACTTTTTTTTTTTATAATTGTATGTTAAAACACCACCCCCACCTCCTGCCACAGTGCCACCATCACCTCCTGCCCCACAACCTCCTGCCACAGTGCCACCATCCCCTCCTGCCTCCTGCCACAGTGCCACCATCACTTCCTGCCCCACAACCTCCTGCCACAGTGCCACCATCACTTCCTGCCCCACAACCTCATGCCACAGTGCCACCATCACCTCCTGCCAAAGTGCCACCATCACTTCCTG
Source organism: Rana temporaria (assembly GCF_905171775.1). NCBI lineage: Eukaryota > Metazoa > Chordata > Amphibia > Anura > Ranidae > Rana > Rana temporaria. The sequence goes on along the minus strand of NC_053496.1, from coordinate 186,075,124 downwards.
CCCCACAACCTCCTGCCACAGTGCCACAATCACCTCCTGCCCCATAACCTCCTGCCACAGTGCCACCATCACCTCCTGCCCTACAACCTCCTTCCACAGTGCCACCATCACTTCCTGCCCCACAACGTCCTGCCACAGTGTCACCATCACCTCCTGCCCCACAACCTACTGCCACCATCACTTCCTGCCCCACAACCTCCTGCCACAGTGCCACCATCACCTCCTGCCCCACAACCTCCTGCCACAGTGCCACCATCACTTCCTGCTCCACAACCTCCTGCCACAGTGCCACCATCGGCTCCTGCCCCACAACCTCCTGCCACAGTGCCACCATCACTTCCTGCTCCACAACCTCCTGCCACAGTGCCACCATCACCTCCTGCCCCACAACCTCCTGCCACAGTGCCACCATCACTTCCTGCCCCACAACCTCCTGCCACAGTGCCACCATCACCTTCTGCCCCACAACCTCCTGCCACAGTGCCACCATAACCTCCTTCCACAGTGCCACCATCACTTCCTGCCCCACAACCTCCTGCCACAGTGCCACCATCACCTTCTGCCACCATCTTCTTTATTACCTTGAAGCAGGGCTGGACTCTGGGCTGTGCTGTCACGGCTCCGTCCTCTGCCTATGGCGAGTGTCACTGCCAAAGTGTCCCTCCTGAGTCCTCGATCGGCTATTTAAAAATGGCGCTATTACGTATCTGTGCATGCGCCGCCCGTCTGAGCGGATACAAGCTTTCCCGAGTCCGAAGCCGGCCGGATAGCTGAATAGCCGATCGAGTCAGGAGGGACACTTTGGCAGCGACACTTGCCATAGGCAGAGGACGGAGCCGTGACAGCCCAGTGGCCATCATTTTTACAGGCACCAGATGCCCATATCGGCAATTTTTAAGATGTTTTGGCATGTCGCCAAAACAGCTGTTTTCGGCCGATATCTATCGGTGCCGATATATCGGTGCATCCCTAGTAAATATGTAGGCAGAGAGGAGGCCTATTTCAGCTAAAAAATATTACATGAAACTGTATTTAACCACTTGAGACCCGCGCTATTGACAAAAGACGTCAACAGCGCGGCTCTCAGGTGCCAACTGGACGTCTTTGGACGTCTTTTAAAGTGCATTACCCGCGCGCGCCTCTGGGGGGCGCGCAGTGGGTAAACACTGTCCCGGCGCATCGCTGGGAAGCCGATGCGTGTACATGGCGGCCGCGATGTCCGCCGGGTACACGCGATCGTCGGTAACACAGCAGGGACATGGAGCTGTGTGTAAACACAGAGCTCCACGTGCTGTCAGAGAGGAGACCGATCTTTGTCCCTTGTACATAGAGACACAGCATCAGTCACCTCCCCCAGTCACCCCCCTCCCCCCACACAGTTAGAACACCCCCAGGATACACATTTAACCCCTTCCTCACCCCCTAGTGTTAACCCCTTCACTGCCAGTCACATTTATACAGTAATTAGTGCATTTTTATAGCACTGATCGCTGTATAAATGTGAATGGTCCCAAATTTGTGTCAAAAGTGTCCGATACGTCACAGATCGCCGCCATTACTAGTAAAAAAAAAAAATAATAAAAAAAAATAATTCTGTTCCCCATTTTGTAGGCGCTATAACTTTTGCGCAAACCAGTCGCTTATTGCGATTTTTTATTTTTGTTTACAAAAATACATCGAAAAATACGTATCGGCCTTAACTAAGAATTTTTTTATTTTTTTTTTAAATTGGGATATTTATTATAGCAACAAGTAAAAAATATATATATTTTTTTTAAATTGTCGCTCTTGATGTGATGTGAAGGGGTAGGTGAATACTGTGTTGGGGGGTACAGCACACTACAGTGTGGGGGAGGTGGGCAGAGGACACTACAGTGGGAGGGTGATGAGGACACTACCGAGATGCTGTTTTTTTTTTGGAGCTTGATAGTTTTTTTAAAAGGGTGCCACGTAGTGCACCCTCCTTCCCCCAGGATATTTGCATGTTTTTTTTGCCTGCATTTTTTTTTTTTTTCATATTATTCAGCTGTCAGGGAAGCCTATTGACAGCTGATGACTCCCGGCAATGCTACTTAACAACCATCTTTTACTGCGCCCTGATTGGGCAAAGCTTTGCCCAGTCAGGGCGCAGAATGCCCTGGGAAGGGAAAGAATTAACAGTGTCAGTTTCATTCTGGGACACTGTATTGTCCCGGAATGAAGGTGCCCGGGACGTGGGACAGACCTGCAAAATGCAGGACTGTCCCGGGCATTGCGGGAATGTCCCGGCAGTCCAGGATACCTGGTCACCCTAGTCTGGGATCATGTGGACCCTGCAGCTGACCCCATTGTCCAGTGACATGGAAACATTACCTTCCACATGTTGGAGGGGAGAAAGGGCCTTAAGGGCAAAAAAAAGGGCAGCCAGGAACCTACCACTGAGATACCGCACAGGCCAAACATTATGAAATGGAAAGCAGACTCCACAAACTGGACTGGCAGAAGCTGTAAAGTCAGCAGCTTTGCCAAGCTGGCATTGAGCCATTTCCTGCACTCGGGACACCTACATCTTGAGAAATGTGTGGGTTCCCTGATGTCTGGTAAGACAAGACTTCCGTGGAAAAACATTTCCTGCACTCAGTACAGGAATACAGCTTTTACCACGTTTGGTCTATCTGATGTTCAGTAAGATAGGACTTCCGTGTATAGCATTTTCCGCACTTAGATTAAGCTTGCGGCTTCTCTCCTGTGTGAGATCTCTGGTGCGTAACAAGTTCTGATTTCCATGAATAACATTTCCCGCACTCAGGACAGATATACGGTTTCTCACCCCTGTGGGACCTCTTATGTCTGTTAAGGCTGGACTTATATGAAAAATGTTTCTTGCACTCGGGACAGGAATACGGCTTCTCCCCCGTGTGAGATCTCTGATGTGTAACAAGGTCTGATTTCCCGTGAAAATATTTCCCGCACTCCGAGCAGGAAAACAAATTCTCACCCGTGTGCAACCTCTGATGTCTGCAAAGACTGTCCTTGTTTAAAAAATATTTCCCGCACTCAGAGCAGGAATAAATGCTCTCCCCTGTGTGAGACGTTTGATGTACAAGAAGTTCTAACTTCTGGGAAAAGCATTTCCCGCACTCGGGGCAAAAATGTATCTGATCTGTGTGAGACCTTTGATGTCTGACAAGCTCGTATTTCCGTGGAAAACTTTTCCTGCACTCGGTGCAAGAATACGGCCTCTCTCCTGTGTGGGATCTTTGATGTATAACAAGCTCCGATTTCTGCGAAAAACTTTTCTCGCACTCGGGGCAGGAATACGGCTTCTCACCCGTGTGAGTTCTCTCATGTATAACAAGTTCTGATTTCCGTGTATAACATTTTTCGCACTCAGGGCAGGCATACGGCCTCTCCCCTGTGTGAGATCTCTGATGTGTGTCAAGATTGGACTTCTTTGCAAAACCTTTCCCGCACTCAAGACAAGAATACGGCTTCTCCCCCGTGTGGGTTCTGTAATGCATGACGAGTTTTGATTTGTGAAGAAAAGATTTCCCGCACTCGGGGCAGGAATGAAGCTTCGCACCCATGTGGGATTTCTGATGTACATTAAAACTTAATTCAGAGTTAAAACTTTCCGCACACTCAGGACAGGAAAATTTCTTCTTCCCCTGAATTCCGGCCCCATCCCTCACAGTACGAGGTTGCTCAGAGTCAGAGGGATTCCATGGTCTCTCCACACTGTGAAGTCCTCCATCCATAGTGAAGCTCATTGTCTTTTCTCCTCCACAATCTCCTGTGATGTTCTCATCTTCCATTTTACAACCTGGAGATAAAGTGAGACGATCCTTTGAGGGTTTCTCCATGGCGTGTCCTGGAAAAATAGAAAAACATCATCAATAGATCTGAGAGGGTTAGTTCACTTCCATCAAGATTCCATCTGGATCAGGTAGATATGAGTGAGGAGATGTTCTCTGTGGAGGTCCCAACCAGCTGTGACTCTCCCCCCATCAAAGAACCTTTGGTCCTCCTCCCAGATCACTTCTACATTTACACAGCCTTGTCAAAAGAGCAGGAACCAATGGGGACTGGGAGGGGCGTGCTCTTTACACAACCACAAGCCTAGGCACTGGGTCATGTGATCTCTGGTACTCAAGAGGGTCAAAGTCCTGACTTAAAGACCCTTAACCATAGAAGTGACCAGAGGCCTAGGCTTCTATTGCTTAGTTCTCAAACTAATTTGAACCAATCAGTGAGCAGTAACAGAGCAGAGATAAGAGAAGAATATATTATGGGTTACCTGTGCTGATCTCTGTAGGAGTGTCCTCCTCTATGAATGTCCTCGTCATTCCATCCTCCTCCGTATATTGCTGATCATCCCTCACATACGTCTCTTCTTCTTCACCCTCAACTTTTATGATGATTAGATCTTCACCCTAAACCAACAGAATGGCGGCATCATTAAGATGTTTGTACTTACCGTAGAATCCATTGAGGGACACAGAAAGCAGAAACAGTTGGGTTATATTGGTTTGGGACACTGGCAAGCAGACAAATTGTAGGCCAGCCATAGTAAAGCCTCTCCTCTACCTATTGGCACACCAGAGATTTTTCAGAAATTGACGATACGGTAGCGTTTCGTAAAAAAAGAGCAGGAATTCTTTAGTTACTATTTAGAGCATTTAGAGATAAGGCTTAATCAATTTAAACTATTGTTTAATAATAAAAAAAAAATGTTCTTAACAAGTCTCTTGTCTTTGGGTGCTGAGTCTCAGGCCTCGTACACACGGACGGACTGTCCGATGAAAACGGTCCGCCGGACCGTTTTTTCGGACATGTCCGCTGCCGGATTTTGGTCTGATGGTTGTACACACCATCAAACCAAAATCCCGCGTACAGGATACGCGGTGACGTGGCCGCGATGACGCGGCGACGTGCGTGACCCTGGAAGGTCAATGCTTCCACGCATGCGTCGAATCACTTCGACGCATGCGAGGGCTTTCGGCCGAGCAGGCATGTCCGGTAAGTCGTACAGACGACCGAACATGTCCGACGGACAGGCTTCCAGCGGACATGTTTCTTAGCATGCTAAGAAACATTTGTCCGCTGGAAACCTGTCCGATCCGCCGGAAAATTGTCCGGTCGGACGTACAGACGACCGAACATGTCCGCTGAAACTGGTCTGCGGACCAGTTTCAGCAGACATGTTCGGTCGTGTGTACGAGGCCTCAGTGTTCTCGGGATTTGAGACTCTTATGCTGCGTACTCACGATCGGACATTCCGACAACAAATTCTCCCCATTCTCTCAGAGAAAATGAAGAGACACACCTAGGACTTCCTTGTCCATAAAGACCATTTAGATATCTCGCCTACAGCTCAGGCCTCCAGCAAAGAAGGATGACTTTTGTGGGCTTTCTAGAGGGTTCCCAAACTTTCCTGGAGGTGAAGGTCTTGCAACACCCAGGTGATTGATTTTTAGCACATCGGTGATGCCCAAAAGTAGTCCAACTCGGGAAACTTAATCACAGCAAGATCCCCCGACAAGGAGGGGAATGTCTCTTCTGGGCAACCATGAGTGCATCCAGGTAAGTGGGGTCCCCCTGGCACAGGGAAGAGACCACCCCATTCTCTTAAAGAAACTGAAGGGACACACCTGGGACTTCCTTGTCCATAAAGACCATTTAGATGTCTCGCCTTCAGCCCAGGCCTCCAACAAAGGAGGATGGGCTGAAAAGAACTGATAATCAATGAGAGAGGTGGAGATCAGACTAAGTATATTCTAAAGCAAAGATTCAAGATAGTATTTACTACACCTACCCTTATTTTTGGGGTCTTCAGGCAAACCTGCCCTCAATCTATCCATTATTATATAAGTGCTCCTATTCTGGAGGCTCTCAAAATCTATAAATTTACGACTGGGGTGCCTTTTCAAGGGCTTTACAGTTTTTGCATGTACTTGCAAATGTGTGCAAACGAAACCGCTGTTATAACCGTGAACTGTTATGCCCCGTACACACGGTCGGGATTTCCGACGGGAAAAAGTCAGTCGGAAATCCCGACGGGAAAAAAAGAGAACCAGCTCTCTATGTTTTGCTGGCCGTTTTCCTGTTGGAAAAAGTCAGATGGAGCATACACACGATCGGGATTCCCGACCAGAGGCTCTCTTCAGGAAAACCTGATCGTGTGTACGGGGCATTAGACAGGACAGTTCAGTTGGTCGCAAGCTGGTTGGTAAGCAAATTGGGAATTTTCCTTTGTTGTTGTATGACATGCGTCGCCCTTTCATGTGCTCCTTGCTGTTAAGACCAGTTATAGGTTGGGGCAGTTGCCGTTTGTACCATATGAATTTTGGTCTACCTTCGTTGCCTGTGTTCCACTTTTTTTAACGAGACAGCAGGAAAAAGTCCTTTGCTGCCCCCCCCCCCCCCCCAGGGAAGTACATCCACGCTACCCCAGGCTATTACTTTAAACACCCTTTGCTTATTAGGCTAGAAAATTTACAATTTTTTATTTGACAGATTCAGCTCCTATTGATTTCAAAGGGGTTCGGCATCTGAACAACTTTGAGTTACACCGTTTTTTTTTTGTTTTTTGTTTGCTGGTGTCCTAAGTTCTTAAAGGCGGCAATGTAACCCCATGTCCCTCAATGGATGAGAGAGAAAACGGCCTGTAAATTAGAAGTATTTATGATGTGAGATCACATAGAAAATATCATCTTGTAGAGTCCACACATCGTCTCCACATGTCAGAGTGTTCAATCACTTTATGTTCCCGACCCTCAACTCCACCTACCTGATGATGGTGGGGGATGGTGTGACCTTCCTGTGTGCAATCCCGGGAATACAGAGGACGGGGACATCTCTCTGGTGGGTTCCTGGTATTAGGTGACTTCATCATAGTGTCATTGTAGAGATCCTTGTGTTCTTGTGAAACCTCCTCCATCACACCATACTCCTCATCCTCCTCATTATACTCTTCTTTAACAACAACAATATTATAGTCCTCGAGGTTTCCACTCTGAATATATAATAAAACATTAATTGTAACCAACATGCTTGTAGATAAATCATAACTATCAGTGATTGTTCCTCATCTACCTGATCATGTTTTGTGTAGGTGTGATCTTTCTGTGTGGAATCCCGGGAATCCAGAGGACGGGGACATCTCTCTGGTGGGTTTCTGTAGCTGGATGACTCCTCCATGGTGTCCTGGTACAGATCTTTGTGTCCTTCCTCCATCACCCCATCCTCATCATCCTCCTCTTTTATCTCTTCTTTACCTTCAACTTTAGGATCTCTCAGGTCTCCACTCTGAATATATAATAACAATGACATCAATGGTAACAATGCAGATAATGTACAGATCCTAATGATACTATCAGTGATTGTTCCTCATCTACCTGATGATGGCGGGGGATGGTGTGACCTTCCTGCGTGGTATCCCGGGAATACAGAGGACGGGGACATCTCTCTGGTGGGTTCCCATTACTGGATCCATCTGTAGGAAACACACACACTGACTGAATACATTGTTTCTATGTGTTTATCAGATGATGGGGGGATCTAGGTGGAGCCTCCGTACTGCTCTCTCCTTTACAATAAAGTCTCCTCTTACCCGGTGATGTGAGGGGCGGCTGATTCTCCATCATGACGTCCTTGTAGAGATCCTTGTGTCCTTCTAAATACTCCCACTCCTCCATGGAGAAATAGACAGTGACATCCTGACACCTTATAGGAACCTGACACACACAATGATACAGTCACCATCCAGACACACCCCTTGTCTGTTACTGGATAATGTCCCAGAATCCTCCTCACCTCTCCTGTCAGCAGCTCCATCATCTTCTTGGTGACTTCTAGAATCTTCTCCATGTTGTGTCTCTCAGGTTTTAGGGAGTCACATGGAGGCACTGTGATGGTCATATGATCACCTGACTTCACAAGAGGAAATCTCTGTATTGGAGAACCAAAAGGAATATCGTGTTAGAATCCCAGAATCCTCCTCACCTCTCCGGTCAGGTCTGTGTATTATTAATAGAGATAAGAGTGATGTCATGTGACCTCCCAGAATCCTCCTCACCTCTCCGGTCAGGTCTGTGTTTTATTAATAGAGATAAGAGTGATGTCATGTGACTTCCCAGAATCCTCCTCACCTCTCCGGTCTGGTCTGTGTTTTATTAATAGAGATAAGAGTGATGTCATGTGACCTCCCAGAACCCTCCTCACCTCTCCGGTCAGCAGGTAGATGATCTCCAGGGTGAGGTTTAGTATCTTCTCAGTCATGTGACTCCGGTCCTCCTCCATCCTCATTTGTGCAGTCATCTATGAAGGTTTTCCTGTAGACAGATAACATTGATAACAGAAGATTATCTGGTATTGGTTGTAAAATAATAGGATGAGGATATCAGGAGGTAATATGAAGGTCACTATGAATTTTAGAACTATGGCCCCCAGTGGGAATATATTTATTCTGGACTGTTTAGTGTTTGCTAAGATTCCTGAGGATCTGTGAACAAGAAATGATAAATAGGATCTTCTAACCACTTGAATGGTTTTGCACTAAGGTTCTGTTGTGAGGTCAGTGTGATGTCATAGGATGTGCTAATTCCAGATGGAGAGACATTGGGAGGAGGAGCTGTAAGGTCAGTGTGATGTCATAGGATTCTCCGACCCTGGATGGAGAGACATTGGGAGGAGGAGCTGTGAGGTCAGTATGATGTCATAAGATTCTCCAACTCTGGATGGAGAGACATTGGGAGGAGGAGCTGTGAGGTCAGTGTGATGTCATAGGATTTTATGACTCTGGATGGAGGGATATTGGGAGGAGGAGCTGTAAGTAGGGTTGCCACCTCATCCCTTTAAAACCGAAAACATATTACACAGGTTCTTTGGCTGATTAAGGTGCTAATTTAAACTCAGAAGACATAGCAGTCGTGGTGGGAACAATTGTCAACTACAGGCTGGACTATGCAAATGCCCTCTATCTCGGACTCCCAAAGTACCAAATCACGCGCCTGCAGGTCGTTCAGAACACGGCCGCGCGTCTGGTGACTGGAAAAAAAACATGGGAATCAATCTCCCCATCACTGAGAAGCCTTCACTGGCTACCAGTGAAAGACAGAATCACTTTCAAAGCACTCTAACGCATAAATGTATTTGGGAAAATGCCCCCCAATACCTATGCGACAAAATAAAAGCCTACAACCCCAATCGCGCTCTGCGATCCTCCAACCAAAATTTAATCCAAATCCCCAAAACCAGATACAAGTCCAAAGGAGAAAGAAGATTTGCTGTCCAAGGCCCTCGACTTTGGAACACTTTACCAACCTCCATTCGGTTGGAGGAGAACCACTTGGCCTTTAGGAGAAAGATTAAAACCCACCTCTTCTGAGCTCAAGGGAGAAGTGGTCAAACAAGCGCCCAGAGGCGATTCAGTTCGCATGTGTAGCGCCATATACGTTTTTCACTCACTTGGTGCCTTATCGACATTAAATGTTCGGGTTTAAAGGGATGAGGTGGCAACCCTAGCTGTGAGGTCAGTATGATGTCATAGGATTCTCCGACTCTGGATGGAGGGACATTGGGAGGAGAAGCTGTGAGGTGCACTGTACGGGACTCTTCTGTAAACTGAATCATTGCTCCTGGGAACATCCCACTTTTCCAAATTTGAACAGTAAACTTTACCACGATACAAAAATCATATTCCTGTGATCTCAGTGTACTCCGGAGACTTTACTGATCACATTTCTGGATGAATATCCGAGACTGGGATCATTATGGAAAGTTACCGTTTGGAAACATAGATCAACTCTATAGGGTCAGAACATTTCCCCACGTACGGGGGTCGGAACATTCTCTTCATTTTAGAAACGTGTCACCTTTCCCACCAATCACCTTCTCACCTCATTAGTCTATACTATCCGATTATGCCACTTTTATTGTGTTGGGAAGATGGCAAATTCATTTAGATGTGGATTTGAATATATAGGTCTTTGCTTTATAAACTTAGGAGAAAATAACTTTCCACACTATATATGTGTGTATCCTCATCTGCTGGAGATAAAAGACGTCAGTGACTATGGAGGAAGAGGACGGATATGACGGGGGTTACTGGGTGTAAATAGAAAATAAGATCTTATTACCTTCTCTACTACTTCTTCCAGCGATGTCTCCTCTCTACTTCCTCCCGACTCACCTCTTACCCAGAACTTCTTATTTATACCTGACATCACTTCCTGTCTTCCATAGAGACTTCCTATCTTGTTAGAAGTGAGAAGATCACCACCTTGTGGAGCTCAGAGGAACTGCAGGCCCAAGAAATGTCTCGTAGTGTGAACACGGCCTTGTGCTGTGTGAGTATGTATTGTATATCCTTATAAATGGAGTCATCTCCACTCCCACCAAGGGGGAGAGAAATATATTATTGATCCGGATGAGTGAAGGGAATTTGGCATGTTTGATATTAAGTCATAACTGACCTCAAATTTTCACTTTTGGCACTGCTTAGGAGAAATTTGCTTGATATCAACCTTGATAAAAACCTTCCCATGTGGTTTTACACGCCCTTTGATGCCGATCTTCATCCGGAAAAGACTCAGTGGTGGAATGGATGATGTGGGTCACCTCCTCACTGTCCTCATCAGATGTAACTAGCATAGGGTTGCCACCTTTTCTTTAAGCCAAACCCAAACTCTTTAGCGGCATGGGACACCTCTGGGTGCCCCAAGGAAAGTAGTAATGCTGTGCGCATAGGCCCAGATTCACAGAGAGTGGGCGCACATTACGCTGCCGTAGGGCAAACAATGTACGCTACGCCAACGCAGCGCAGAGAGGCAAGCATGGCATTCAGCAAGCCAGTGCTCCCAACGCTGCGCCAGCGTGGCGTGGGTTTCGAAGGCGTACATCGGCGTAGGTGGAAGTGGGCGTGAACCCATGCAAATGAGGCGTGACCCCATGCAAATGATGGGCCGAGCGCCAGACAGGTACGTATTACAAACTGCCCATGCTCCATAACGACAGCACCCCCCCGCCATGCGCCTGCTCACAACCACGCCGGCACAACTGCCTAAGCTACGCCGGATCACAGCGTACGCCGTGAACATAACGTACGCCCAGCCAGACACACGTCCAATGCAAAATACGTCGGCTTGTGTTCCCTGGTGCAGACCTGTGCATGTCTGTTGGGAATAACTTTACGCCGGACGTACAACTTAAGCGCCCCTCACGTAGCATGTGTCGGCCGCACGCACGTTCGTGAATCGCCGTATTTCCCTCATTTGCATGTTTGAATGGCTTATCAAAGGGAGCGGCACCATGCGCCCAGCCTAAATGTGCGCCCACCTTACGCCGGCATATGCAAGTTACGTCGGCATGGTGAAGCCTGTTTTTAGGCGCATATTAGTTTGTGGGTCTGGCGCACAGATACGACGCCGCACATTTGCACTTACGTCGGCGTTACTTGTTTATACGTCGGCGTAAGTGCTTTGTGAATCTGGGCCATAGTGTGCTGCAGCGAGCAGTGGGTGTGGCCAAAGTGTTTTGCTGACGTCATTGCCTTGTCCCCAAGTAAAGTCGAACCTGGCCCCAGACAGCAACAGATTTGTGTGTGACTATCATGGTTACTTAGGGAGCCACAGTACAGTCTGAATAATGTGTCCGGGTTTCAGTCCGCCTGAATCCCAAACAGGTGGCAACCCTAACCTAGCAGCAAGTAGTCCACCTCTACTGCAGCAGAGTATACAGGGATAGACCCATACCCCAGTACAGATGGGACAGGGATCACCCCTCCCCTATCCCACCTCTGGCACATGGATATGTAGCACTACCCCCTGGCACATTTACCTTGTGGCTCTTCCGAATTTCTTGGGGTGAATGGTGCATATAGCAGTAGTAAAGGAATGTCCGCAACAAGTGTCTTTTCTGTGCTCTTTATTACCCAGCCGGGTAAAAACAATGAACTGGTGATGAAAGGGATAGAGTTTGTAAGAAAAAGGAGAACAGCAGATTCAGGCGTAGTATTTGGAACAGTCCTGATCCCATATGTAACACTTTCCACCCCACTCCTGCCTGAGTGGGTTTAGCGTACCCGGACAGGCCTCTCTCACTGACCCGGCAGCCAGAGTATCACTCGAACCTTTTTAGGACAAAGTCTCTGCCACAGACCCTCCTGAAATGAACTTGGACTTAAAGGGGTGTTCCAGTCGTTTTTAATGTTTATTAAAAGTCAGTGCTACAAAAAGTGTAGCTGCTGGCTTTTAACCACTTGAGAGCCGCGCTGCGGACGTATTTCGTCTATAGCGCGGATCTCAAGTGCCAAGTGGCCGTTTAAACACGGCCTTTTATGTGCATTACCCGCGCGCGCCACTGGGTGGCGCGCGGCGGGTAAAAACTGTCCCGACGCATCGCCGAAGACCCGATGCGTGTACCGGGCGGCCGCGATGTCCGCCGGGTACACGCGATCGTCGGTGACACGGCGGTGACAGCAGGGACGTGGAGCTCTGTGTGTAAACACAGAGCTCCACGTGCTGTGAGAGGAGAGGAGACCGATCTGTGTCTCTTGTACATAGGGACACAGCATCGGTCCCCTCCCCCAGTCACCCCCCTCCCCCCACACAGTTAGAACACACCCATTTAACCCCTTCCTCACCCCCTAGTGTTAACCCCTTCACTGCCAGTCACATTTATACAGTAATTCGTGCATTTTTATAGCACTGATCGCTGTATAAATGTGAATGGCGCCAAATTTGTGTCAAAAGTGTCAGATACGTCCGCCGCAATATCCCAGTCCCAATAAAAATCGCAGATCGCCGCCATTACTAGTAAAAAAAAAAATAATAAAAAAAATCATAATTCTGTTCCCCATTTTGTAGGCGCTATAACTTTTGCGCAAACCAGTCGCTTATTGCGATTTTTTTTTTTTTTTTTTACAAAAATACGTCGAAAAATACGTATCGGCCTTAACTGAGAAAAAAAATAGTTTTTTTAAAAAAAAAATGGGATATTTATTATAGCAACAAGTAAAAAAAATATATATTTTTTTTAAATTGTTGCTCTTTTTTTGTTTATAGCGCAAAAAATAAAAACCGCAGAGGTGATCAAATACCACCAAAAGAAAGCTCTATTTGTGGGGAAAAAAGGACGCCAATTTTGTTTGGGAGCCACGTCGCACGACCGCGCAATTGTCAGTTAAAGCGACGCAGTGCCGGACGCTGAGATTTCGCCTGGGAACGAAGGGGGTTTATGTGCCCAGTAAGCAAGTGGTTAATAAACAGACACTCACCTGCTCCACGTTCCAGCGACGTGCCGGCCGGGGCTCCGCTCCTCTCCCCCCCTCTCTGGCCGGCGTCTTCATTCTAAGTGTGGGCACCCGGCCGTGACAGCTTTCAGCTTCACGGCCGGGCACCCACTGCGCATGCACGAGCGGCGCTGCGCCATCTGATTGGACAGGAGATCGCCTGGGACCTGTCACATGTCCCAGGCGATCGCTTACAGGGAGGGGCTGCCTAAAGGCGATTAGACTATTTGCCTTAGCAGCCCCTCGGCGGAAGGAGGAAGTGGGACAGGAAGTCCCACTCCTCCTGAAGCCCCCACTCCCCCCCCAAAAAAAATTACATGCCAAATGTGGGACCCCCAGGCATGATATTTAAAGGAATATTTCATTTTTATTGTTTCACTTTAAGCATTATTAAAATCACTGCTTTAAAAATTAAAAATAAATTGCATTGATACATGTCCCCTGGGGCAGGACCCGGGTCCCCAAACACTTTTTATGACAATAACTTGCATATAAGCCTTTAAAATTAGCACTTTTGGTTTTTCACATTCATGTCCCATAGACTTTAATAGGGTTTCGCAAGAACTTTTTGCCTGTTCGCGGTGTTCTGGTGCGAACCAAACCCAGGGGTGTTCGGCCCATCCCCAGTTGGAGCACACAGCGATACCCTGCTAGCTGTGATAGGTAAATCCCCCACCGAGCTCCACCAGGGGGCGTCACATTTCTTTTACATTGCAACGGGTTCTGTATCCAAACAGTTCAAATGTTCCATCCTCTCAGGTCATGAGATCTTCCTTTGCGGCTTTTGCAGCATGTGGCATATCTGATGTTCAGCAAGGTGGAGCCTCTGTGAAAAACATTTCCCACACTCAGGGCAGGAATATGTTTTCTCATCCGTGTGAATCCTCTGATTTGCACTACGACGGGACTAGTGTGCAAAACATTTCCCACACTCAGGGCAGGAATACGAAAAATAAAAAATAAAATGGCTCCGCCTCGATGGGAGGCCTCCCCGCGGCTGCTGTCTCTTGGCTTTGACAGCTGTTATATAGACAAGGGCGGGGCCACCCAGTGACCGAACTGAGTGACCCCTCCTCATTATGGCATCATGTGACTTCAGAGGGGGGGGATGTGGCCACCCAGTTACATCAGCGGGTGGCCCCGCCCTTGCCTATACAAGAGCTGTCAAAGTGAAAAGACAGCCGTCGCTGGGAGTCTCCCATCGAGGCAGAGTATTTTTATTTTTTATTTTCTATTTTTCAGGTCCGTTGGTTTGCTGATGTTCAGCAAGGTGGAACCTCTGCGAAAAACACTTCCGCACTCAGGTCAGGAATATGTTTTCTCTTCCGTGTGAATCCTCTGATGTGCACTAAGACTGGGCTTCCGTGAAAAACATTTCCCACACTCAGGGCAGGAATACGGCTTCGCCCCCGGGTGAGACCTCTGATGTGTGACAAGGTATAACTTCCTTGTATAACATTTCCCACACTCGGGGCAGGCATGCGGCTTCTCCCCAATGTGGGTTCTCTGATGTTTGGCAAGACAAGACTTCTGTTTAAAACATTTCCCGCACTCAGAACAGGAATAAAGCTTTTCCTGCATGTGGCAGGTCTGATGCTCAGTAAGACCGTGCTTCCGTGAAAAACATTTCCCGCACTCAGGGCAGCAATACGGCTTTTCTCCTGTGTGAGACCTCTGATGTACAACAAGGTCAAATTTTCTTGTATAACATTTCCCGCACTCAGGGCAGGGATAAGGCTTCTCGCCCGTGTGAGTTCTCTGATGCATGATAAGCAAAAACTTCCTAGAAAAACACTTTCCGCACTCAGAGCAAGCATGCGTCTTCTCCATATGTGTTCTTCGATGTTTGGCAAGATGGGACTTCTGTGAAAAACATTTTCCGCACTCAGGGCAGGAATACGGCATTTCCTGCGTGTGGCTTGTCTGATGTGCAGTAAAACTGGACTTCTCTGAAAAGCATTTCCCGCACTCGGGGCAGGAATACGGTTTCACTCCTGTGTGAGATCTTTGATGTCGATCAAGCTCCGATTTCCGCATATAACACTTTCCGCACTCGGAGCAACCATACGGCTTCTCCGCTGGGTGAACCAGTTCTGATTTCTGTAGATCACATTTCCCATTTTCGCGATCAGAAAGTTTTTCCTGCGCATGGCATTTCTGATGTGCGGTAAGATTGGAATTCTGTGAGAAATGTTTCCCACACTCAGGACAGGAATACGGCATTTCTCCCGTGTGAGATCTCTGATGTATGGAAAGATAGGACTTCTGTGAAAAACATTTCCCGCACTCAGGACAGGAATACGGCTTCTCCCCCGTGTGGGATCTGCGGTGTGCAACAAAGTCTGATTTTGAGGGAAAACATTTTCCACACTCTGGGCAGGAATGTAACTTCTCACCGGTGTGCAGCCTCTGATGTCTGAAAAGACTGTTTCTACGGGAAAATATTTTCCCGCACTCGGAGCAGGAATATGGGATTTCCCCTTTGTGAGATCTTTGGTGTTCAACAAGTTCTGATCTCCGTGAAAAACATTTCTTGCACTCGGGGCAGGAATGCAGCTTCTCCCCCGTGTGAAACCTCTGATGTATAAGAAGGTCCGATTTCCGTTTGTAACGTTTTTCGCACTTGGGGCAGACATATGGCTTCTCGCTTGTGTGAGTTATTTTATGTCTGGTAAGATAGAGCTTCTCTGAAAAACATTTCCCACACTCAGGACAGGAAAATTTCCCCTCCCCCTGAATCCTGGCCCCACCCCTCACAGTACGAGGTTGCTTGGAGTCGGAGGGATTCCATGGTCTCTCCACACTGTGAAGTCCTCCATCCATAGTGGAGCTCATTGTCTTTTCTCTTCCACAATCTTCTGTGATGTCCTCATCTTCCATTTTACAACCTGGAAATAAAGTGAGACGATCCTTTGAGGGTTTCTCCATGGCGTGTCCTGGAAAAATACAAAAACATCATCAATATATCTGAGGGTTAGTTCACTTCCATCAAGATTCCGTCTGGATCAGGTAGCTATGAGTGAGGAGCTGTTCTCTGTGGAGGTCCCAACCAGCTGGGACTCTTCCCCCCATCAAAGAACCTTTGGTCCTCCTCCCAGATCACTTCTACATTTATACAGCCTTGTCAGAAGAGCAGGAACCAATGGGGACTGGGAGGGGCGTGCTCTTTACACAACCACAAGCCTAGGCCAATCAGTGAGCAGTAACAGAGTAGAGATAAGAGAAGAATATATTATGGGTCACCTGTGCTGATCTCTGTAGGAGTGTCCTCCTCTATGAATGTCCTCGTCATTCCAGCCTCCTCCGTATATTGCTGATCATCCCTCACATACGTCTCTTCTACGTCACACTCAGTCTTTATGATCACCAGATCTTCACCCTAAAGCAACAGAATGGCAGAAAATAACATCTGTAACATAGAAGTATTTATGATGTGAGATCACATAGAAAATATCATCTTGTAGAGTCCACACATCGTCTCCACATGTCAGAGTGTTCAATCACTTTATGTTCCCGACCCTCAACTTCACCTACCTGATGATGGTGGGGGATGGTGTGACCTTCCTGTGTGGAATCCCGGGAATACAGAGGAGGGGGACATCTCTCTGGTGGGTTCCTGGTATTAGGTGGCTCCATCATATCCTTGTGTCCTTCAAAAAGCTCCTCCATCACTTCATACTCCTCATCCTCCTCTTTAACAATAATGTTATAACTTCCGAGGTTTTCACTCTAAATATATAATAAAACATTCATTATAAAAAATAAATAAATCTGCACTCCTCTTAATAATCTTCTTTAACATCACTAGTACTATCCCCAAGGTTTCCACTCTGAATATATAATAAAACATTTATTATAACAAACATGCTGTGTATAAATCAGAACTACCAATAATTGTTCCTCATCTACCTGATGATGGTGGGGGATGGTGTGACCTTCCTGTATGGAATCCCGGGAATACAGAGGACGGGGACATCTCTCTGGTGGGTTCCCATTACTGGATCCATCTGTAGGAAACACACACACTGACTGAATACATTGTTTCTATGTGATTATCAGATGATGGGGGATCTAGGTGGAGCCTCCGTACTGCTCTCTCCTTTACAATAAAGTCTCCTCTTACCCGGTGATGTGAGGGGCGGCTGATTGTCCATCATGACGTCCTTGTAGAGATCCTTGTGTCCTTCTAAATACTCCCACTCCTCCATGGAGAAATAGACAGTGACATCCTGACACCTTATAGGAACCTGACACACACAATGATACAGTCACCATCCAGACACACCCCTTGTCTGTTACTGGATAATGTCCCAGAATCCTCCTCACCTCTCCTGTCAGCAGCTCCATCATCTTCTTGATGACGTCTAGAATCTTCTCCATGTTGTGTCTCTCGGGTTTTCGGGAGTCACATGGAGGCACTGTGATGGTCATATGATCACCTGACTTCACAAGAGGAAATCTCTGTATTGGAGAACCAATAGGAATATCATGTTAGAATCCCAGAATCCTCCTCACCTCTCCGGTCAGGTCTGTGTATTATTAATAGAGATAAGAGTGATATCATGTGACCTCCCAGAATCCTCCTCACCTCTCCGGTCAGGTCTGTGTTTTATTAATAGAGATAAGAGTGATGTCATGTGACCTCCCAGAATCCTCCTCACCTCTCCGGTCAGGTTTGTGTTTTATTAATAGAGATAAGAGTGATGTCATGTGGCCTCCCAGAATCCTCCTCACCTCTCCAGTCAGGTCTGTGTTTTATTAATAGAGATAGGAGTGATGTCATGTAGTGCTGTCCCGATACCGATACTAGTATCTGTATCGGGACCGATACCGAGTATTTGCGGGAGTACTTGTACTCCCGCAAATGCCCCCGATGCCTGGCCGAATACTCAGACCCCCCCGCCGCTACACCGCATAACGCCGCCGCCGCTTGGTTAATACGGGTGGGGAACATTACAGCTTTCATTTGAATAGCTGTAGTGTTTCCCGCCACGCCGCGTATAGACACTCCCCCTTGCTCGGGATTGGACGGGTGATCTGTCCAATCCCGAAGCAAGGGGGAGTGTCTATACGCGGCGCGGCGGGAAACACTACAGCTATTCAAATGAAAGCTGTAATGTTCCCCGCCCGTATTAACTAAGCGGCGGCGCGGCAGCATCTAGGTATGGGGGACATGGCTGCATATATGGGGGGGACATGGCTGCATATATGGGGGTCATGGCTGCATATATGGGGGATATGGGGGACATGGCTGCATATGGGGGGGGACATGGCTGCATATAGGGGGGGACATGGCTGCATATAGGGGGGGACATGGCTGCATATGGGGGGGACATGGCTGCATATGGGGGGGGACATGGCTGCATTTGGGGACACATTTAAAAAAAGCATCGGTATTCGGTATCGGCGAGTACCGGTACTTGTACTCGGTCCTAAAAAAGTGGTATCGGGACAACCTTAATGTCATGTGACCTCCCAGAATCCTCCTCACCTCTCCAGTCAGGTCTGTGTATTATTAATAGAGATAAGAGTGATGTCATGTGACCTCCCAGAATCCTCCTCACCTCTCCGGTCAGGTCTGTGTTTTATTAATAGAGATAAGAGTGATGTCATGTGACCTCCCAGAATCCTCCTCACCTCTCCGGTCAGGTCTGTGTTTTATTAATAGAGATAAGAGGGATGTCATGTGACCTCCCAGAATCCTCCTCACCTCTCCGGTCAGGTCTGTGTTTTATTAATAGAGATAAGAGGGATGTCATGTGACCTCCCAGAATCCTCCTCACCTCTCCGGTCAGGTCTGTGTTATTAATAGAGATAAGAGTGATGTCATGTGACCTCCCAGAATCCTCCTCACCTCTCCGGTCAGCAGGTAGATGATCTCCAGGGTGAGGTTTAGTATCTTCTCCGTCATGTGACTCCGGTCCTTCTTCATCTTCATTAATCATGTGATTTATACAGGTTTCCTGTAGACCAAAAATTGATAAGAGAGAATGATCTGGACTGTACCGGTTGTACAATATTAGGATGGGGATGTATGGGGGATAATCATATGAGTGTTTCAATAATGAAGAATCGTCCCCAGTGGGATTACACACAGAGACATAATCAGTTTAGTGTTTACTTTATGTTCGGGGCCTCGTACCCTTTCGCCTCCCAAATAACGTATTCCATCACATATCCCAAAAAATCGGAGGACCGCTCCCAATTTCAGAACAGTGGGCGGAGCCATACAAACCATTGCTTTTCACCCTTCTTGCACATACAGAACCATTGGTGTATAGTTCAAATATAGCCAAATATTATAGAGTCAATTATTCAAAGCTGTACGATTATATCGTATAGATTGGTCACAAGCCTTCCTCTATAGAAGCCATGGTTTCCATACACTGCACTGAAAAGGGCCAAATACCCAGAAACAGCTGTATGAGGGACATTCAGGGGGGGGGGGGGCAGATCGATTTGGTTCCCAGTAAGGAATCATAATGGGAAATATGACAAAATAAGATCTTATTACCTCCTCTGCTGCCAGCTCCAGCAATGTCTCCTCTCTACTTCCTCCTGACTCACCTCTCACCCGGAACTTCCTATTTACACCTGACATCACTTCCTGTCTTCCATAGAGACTTCCTGTCTGTGTAATAGTCAGATCCCCATCTTGTGGAGAGCAGAGAAACTGCAGCCCCCGAGAAACGTCTCGTAGTGTGAACACGGCCTTGTGCTGTGTGTGTGTGTGTGTGTGTATGTATTGTATATCCTTATAGATGGGGTCATCTCCACTCCATTATAGGATTTTTGTACTCAGCTTTCGGGATAAGCTTCAGCATAGCTCCCAACTGTCCCTGATTTGGAGGGGCTGTCCCTGATTTGGAGCAAAGTCCCCCTGTCCCTCTTTCCTCCTCATTTGTCCCTCATTTTGGGCTGATCTGTATAGTTTTATCTATCAAAAAGTGTTTCCCAGTGCTAATCCATTCATCCGATTTCTAATGGAAAAAAAAGGAAGGAGCTGCAAGGAAGCTCAGGTAAGGTTAGTAGGAAAAAATGTACAGTATATCCCCCCATCTATAAGGATATACAGCACGTGTTCACACTACGAAGACATTTCTCGGGGCTGCAGTTCCTCTGAGCTCCACAAGGTGGTGATCTCACATCTACCCAGACAGGAAGTCTCTATGGAAGACAGGAAGTGATGCCAGTTAGAGACAGGAAGCTCCATGTGGGCGGGTCTATTATTCTAAAGAATAGACATTGCTGGAACTGGCAGCAGAGAAGGTAATGAAAATTTTATTTTATCGTAGATCCTATCACTGTCCTTTATCGGGAATGAAATTGCTCTGTCCCTCGTTGACCTTCAAATGTCCTTCCTTCTGGTCTGCTGTACACACAGACAAATAAATATCTTATTTAACGTCCCAAAGTGTTTATATTGGTCTCAATTTTTCTTCAGATTATTTCACATATTGATGACCCCATATTGAAAGTAGCGATTGGTGGTTTATACTCCCAATGGACTAACGTTATTAGAGGTCTACTCCAAGGTTTAGTGTTATTAGTGATGTGCCCCAAGGTTCAATGTTATTAGTGGTGTACTCCAAGGTTCAGTGTTGGTGGTGGACCCCGAAGGTTCTGTGTTTTTAGTGGTGGAGCCCAAGATTCAGTGTTGGTGGTAGACCCCAAGCTTCAAGCGGTAGTAAACCCGCGATTCATCTTAAATTCGGCAAGGTCCAGTCGCAATTTCCAAGGTTTAGTGTTGGTGGTAGACCCCAAGCTTCAGTGTTATTATGTTATTAGTGGTGTTCTCCGAGGTTCAGTGTTGGTGGTAAATGCCAAGGTTCAGTGTTTTTAGTGGTGGATCCCAAGATTCAGTGTTTTTAGTGGTGGATCAGAGGGTTCAGTGTTTTTAGTGGTGGATCCCAAGATTCTTGGCCAGATTCAGAGAGGTTTACGCCGGCGTATCAGTAGATACGCCGTCGTAACTCTGAATCTGCGCCGTCGTACATTTAAATGTATTCTCAAATTGAGATACACTTAAATGTAGCTAAGATACGACCTCCTACGCCGTTGTATCTTAGCTGACTATTTCCGCCGGCCGCTAGGGGCGTGTACGCTGATTTACGCCTAGAATGCGTAAATCAGCAAGATACGCCTATTTACGAACGTACGCTTGCCCGTCGCAGTAAAGACACGCCGTTTACGTAAGGCTTTTTCAGGCGTAAAGTTAGTCCAACAAAAAGCTGGCCCAGCCAATGTTAAGTATGGACGTCGGTCCCGCATCAAATTTTGAAATTTTTACGTCGTTTGCGTAAGTCGTCCGTGAATGGGGCTGGACGTAATTTACGTTCACGTCGAAACCAATGAGTCTTTGCGGCATACTTTGGAGCATGCGCACTGGTATACGTCCACGGACAGCGCATGCGTCGTTCGATAAAAACTTCATTTACGTGGGGTCATGCTTTATTTACATAAAACACGCCCACCTCTTCACAATTTGAATTAGGCGCGCTTACGCCGGCACATTTACGATACGCCGCCGTAACTTAGGACGCAAGTGCTTTGTGAATACAGCACTTGCCTCTCTAACTTACGGTGGCGTAACGTATATGAGATACGCTACGCCTGCCTAACGTTAGGCGTGTCTTTTTGAATCCAGCTATCTGTGTTTTTAGTGGTGGATCCCAAGATTCAGTGTTTTTAGTGGTGGATCCCAAGGATCAGTGTTTTTATTGGTGGATCCCAAGGATCAGTGTTTTTATTGGTGGATCCCAAGGATCAGTGTTTTTATTGGTGGATCCCAAGGATCAGTGTGTTTAGTGGTGGATCCCAAGGTTCAGTGTTGGTGGTAGACCCCAAGCTTCAGTGTTATTATGTTATTAGTGGTGTTCTCCGAGGTTCAGTGTTGGGGGTGAATCCCAAGGTTCAGTGTTATTTTTGGTGTACCCCAAGGTTCAGTGTTATTATTGGTGTACCCCAAGGTTCAGTGTTGTTATTGGTGTACCCCAAGGTTCAGTGTTGTTATTGGTGTACCCCAAGGTTCAGTGTTATTTTTGGTGTACCCCAAGGTTCAGTGTTATTATTGGTGTACCCCAAGGTTCAGTGTTATTTTTGGTGTACCCCAAGGTTCAGTGTTATTATTGGTGTACCCCAAGGTTCAGTGTTATTATTGGTGTACCCCAAGGTTCAGTGTTATTATTGGTGTACCCCAAGGTTCAGTGTTATTTTTGGTGTACCCCAAGGTTCAATGTTATTATTGGTGTACCCAGTGTTATTATTGGTGTACCCCAAGGTTCAGTGTTATTTTTGGTGTACCCCAAGGTTCAGTGTTATTTTTGGTGTACCCCAAGGTTCAGTGTTATTATTGGTGTACCCCCAAGGTTCAGTTTGACATGTAAAGATAAATTCTTACCGCTCTGAACAGAGTTTCTAAACCATCTGAAGTCTTCTTCAGGAGCCAACATGACCACAGAATGATGATCTCCTCATTCCCTCACATAGCCCTGTGATTCCTCCTGCTGATCTCTTCATCACTGCAGATCATGGTACAGGGACACAGTAGTGACATGAAAATCCACACGAAAAACACTGCAAGGAACCAGGAAATGGACACTCTGGTTTCTGAAGAACATTTTGTCTGCATCAGAGGTGTTTGTTGGTGGGGGTAGAAGGAGAGATAAAAAACTACCTTCCTCTGTACAGAGAAAACTATTTGGGATTTAGTGTTTAAGTCTTCATGGTTTTTATAAATGGAGGTGTCTAATGCCGCATACACACGTTCGGAAATTCCGACAAGAAAAGTCCGATGTGAGCTTTTGGTCGGAAATTCGGACCGTGTGTAGGCTCCATCGGACTTTTGCTGTCGGAATTTCCGCCAAGAAAAGATTGAGAGCAGATCGGAAATGGCAATTGTCTGTGGCAATTCCGACGTGCAAAATTCCGATGGATGCTCGGAAACAATTCGACGCATGCTCGGAAGCATTGAACTTAATTTTCTCGGCTCGTCGTAATGTGTTGTACGTCACCGCGTTCTTGGCGGTCGAAAGTTCAGAGAACATTTGTGTGACTGTGTGTATGCAAGCCAAGCTTGAACGTAATTTCGTCGGAAAAACCATCCAAGGTTTTTCAGACGGAAAATCCGATCGTGTGTACGCGGCATAAGGGGTGTGTTCTCTGAGTTAATATTTAGTGCTAGGGCATATCTTTCTTTTCCAGCTCAGTAAGTTTGACCCCAAAATGATAGCAAACACTAAACTGAGTGTTGTTCTATGTGTAATTTACATGATAGAATCACTCATATCATCCCCTATACATCCCCATCCTAAAATTGTACAACCAGTACAGTCCAGATAATTCTCTGTTTTGATTATTGGTCTACAGGAAATCTGTACAGATCACATGACCAATGAGGATGGAGGAGTATCGGAGACACATGACTGAGAGGATACTAAACTTCACCCTGGAGATCATCTACCTGCTGACCGGAGAGGTGAGGAGGATTCTGGGAGGTCACATGACATTACTCTTATCTCTATTAATAAAACACAGACCTGACCGGAGAGGTGAGGAGGATTCTGGGAGGTCACATGACATTACTCTTATCTCTATTAATAAAACACAGACCTGACCGGAGAGGTGAGGAGGATTCTGGGAGGTCACATGACATTACTCTTATCTCTATTAATAAAACACAGACCTGACCGGAGAGGTG
The DNA here is from genome assembly GCF_905171775.1 of Rana temporaria. Lineage (NCBI taxonomy): Eukaryota > Metazoa > Chordata > Amphibia > Anura > Ranidae > Rana > Rana temporaria. The sequence goes on along the minus strand of NC_053496.1, from coordinate 186,051,155 downwards.
AGGAGGATTCTGGGATTCTAATATGATATTCCTATTGGTTCCCCAATACAGAGATTTCCTCTTGTGAAGTCAGGTGATCATATGACCATCACAGTGCCTCCATGTGACTCCCTAAAATCTGAGAGACACAACATGGAGAAGATTCTAGAAGTCACCAAGAAGATGATGGAGCTGCTGACAGGAGAGGTGAGGAGGATTCTGGGAATTCTGGGACATTATCCAGTAACAGACAAGGGGTGTGTCTGGATGGTGACTGTATCATTGTGTGTGTCAGGTTCCTATAAGGTGTCAGGATGTCACTGTCTATTTCTCCATGGAGGAGTGGGAGTATTTAGAAGGACACAAGGATCTCTACAAGGACGTCATGATGGACAATCAGCCGCCCCTCACATCACCGGGTAAGAGGAGATTTTATTGTAAAGGAGAGAGCAGTACGGAGGCTCCACCTAGATCCCCCATCATCTGATAAACACATAGAAACAATGTATTCAGTCAGTGTGTGTGTTTCCTACAGATGGATCCAGTAATGGGAACCCACCAGAGAGATGTCCCCGTCCTCTGTATTCCCGGGATTCCACACAGGAAGGTCACACCATCCCCCACCATCATCAGGTAGATGAGGGACAATCATTGGTAGTTCTGATTTATACACAAACATGTTTATTACAATGAATGTTTTATTATATATTCAGAGTGGAAACCTCGGGGATGATAATATTGTTGTTAACGAAGATTATGAAGAGGAGGATGAGGAGTATGGAGTGATGGAGGAGTTTTCTGAAGATCTCAAGGATATGATGGAATCACCCAGTAACAGGAACCCACCAGAGAGACGTCCCCGTCTTCTGTATTCCCGGGATTCCACACAGGAAGGTCACACCATCCCCCACCATCATCAGGTAGGTGGAGTTGAGGGTCGGGAACATAAAGTGATTGAACACTCTGACATGTGGAGACGATGTGTGGACTCTACAAGATGATATTTTCTATGTGATCTCACATCATAAATACTTCTATGCTACAGATGTTATTTTCTGCCATTCTGTTGCTTTAGGGTGAAGATATTATTAAAATAAAAATAAAGAGCGAAGTAGAAGAGACGTATGTGAGGGATGATCAGCAATATACGGAGGAGGCTGGAATGACGAGGACATTCAAAGAGGAGGACACTCCTACAGAGATCAGCACAAGTAAATCATGACATGAATCTCTATTAAGAGTCTTGATGGGATGAAAAGTAAAGAATAATGCGAAAACTGAATCGCTTACCATTTCTGGAAAAAATGCAACCACAAGCTCCCCCCAGTGCTGCATATCACCAGAAGCCTAGGCCTCTGGTCGCTTGTTCTATGGTAAAGGGTCTACTAGTCTGAACTTTGACCCTCTTGTCTATCAGAGATCACATGACCCAGTGCCTAGACTTGTGGTTGTGTAAAGAGCACGCCCCTCCCAGTCCCTATTGGTTCCTGCTCTTCTGACAAGGCTGTGTGAATGTAGAAGTGATCTGGGAGGACCAAAGGTTCTTTGATGGGGGGAAGAGTCCCAGCTGGTTGGGACCTCCACAGAGAACATCTCCTCACTCATATCTACCTGATCCAGATGGAATCTTGATGGAAGTGAACTAACCCTCTCAGATATATTGACAATGTTTTTCTATTTTTCCAGGACACGCCATGGAGAAACCCTCAAAGGATCGTCTCACTTTATCTCCAGGTTGTAAAATGGAAGATGAGGACATCACAGGAGATTGTGGAGGAGAAAAGACAATGAGCTCCACTATGGATGGAGGACTTCACAGTGTGGAGAGACCATGGAATCCCTCCGACTCTGAGCAACCTCGTACTGTGAGGGGTGGGGCCGAGATTCAGGGGGAGGAGACATTTTCCTGTCCTGAATGTGGGGAAAATTTTAGCTCTGAACTAAGTCTTATTGTACATCAGAGATATCATACGGAGGAGAAACTTCATTCCTGTTCTGAGTGCGGGAAATATTTTCTTCATAAATCAGAACTGGTCAGACATCGGAGATCACACACAGGGGAGAAACCGTATCCCTGTAATGAGTGCGGGAAATGCTTCCCACAAAAATCAGAACTCGTTATACATCAAAGGTGTCATACAGGGGAGAAGCCGTATTCCTGCCCCGAGTGCGAGAAACGTTTTTCAGATAGAGCCAGTCTTTCCAGACATCAGAGGTTGCACACGGGTGAGAAGCCGTACTCCTGCCCCGAGTGCGGAAAATGTTATACACGGAAATCAGAACTTGTAATACATCAGAGATCTCATACAGGGGAGAGGCCGTATTCCTGCCCTGAGTGCGGGAAAAGTTTTTCGCAGAAGTCTAATCTTAACACACATCAGAAGTCTCACACGGGTGAGAAGCCGTATTCCTGTCTTGAGTGCGGGAAATGTTTTTCAAGGAAGTCCAATCTTACTGAACATCAGATATGCCACACGCGGGAAAAGCGGTTTTCCTGTACTGAGTGCGGGAAATGTTATCCACGGAAATCAAAGCTTGTCAAACATCAAAAATCTCACATAAAAGAAGCTGCATTCCAATCCTGAGTGCTGGAAATGTTTTCCACAGAAGTCTTACCAAACATCAGAGAACCCACACAGCCCTCGAGGTGTATTAGTGTCCTGTGTGCAGAAAACATCTTCTATATGGATCATATTTTGCTGTACATCAGAGATCTCACACTGGGAAGAAGCTCACCTTGATATACACCTCAGAAAACACGTGGCTGAGCGTTCCTCTGATCTCTATCATGGAAGAAACACTTTATAATGAAATCAGAGATCACTAAAGACTTCAAAGTTCTGTCTGGCTTCCTCTGCTAGGAGAGTGAAGGAGGGGGTGTCACTGCCGGTTGGGTCCCTCTGGGAGAGAGAAGGAGGGGGTGTCACTGCTGGTTGGGTCCCTCTAGGAGAGAGAAGGAGGGGGTGTCACTGCTGGTTAGGTTCCTCTAGGAGAGAGAAGGAGGGGGTGTCACTGCTGGTTGGGTCCCTCTAGGAGAGAGAAGGAGGGGGTGTCACTGTTGGTTAGGTTCTTCTAGGAGAGCGAAGGAGGGGGTGTCACTGCTGGTTGGGTCCCTCTAGGAGAGAGAAGGAGGGGGTGTCACTGCTGGTTGGGTCCCTCTAGGAGAGAGAAGGAGGGGGTGTCACTGCTGGTTGGGTCCCTCTAGGAGAGAGAAGGAGGGGGTGTCACTGCTGGTTGGGTCCCTCTAGGAGAGAGAAGGAGGGGGTGTCACTGCTGGTTGGGTCCCTCTAGGAGAGAGAAGGAGGGGGTGTCCCTGCCGGTCGGGTCCCTCTAGGAGAGAGAAGGAGGGGTGTCAATGCCGGTCGGGTCCCTCTAGGAGAGAGAAGGAGGGGGTGTCACTGCCGGTTGGGTCCCTCTAGGAGAGAGAAGGAGGGGGTTTCACTGCTGGTTGGGTCCCTCTAGGAGAGAGAAGGAGGGGTGTCACTGCTGGTTGGGTCCCTCTAGGAGAGAGAAGGAGTGGGTGTCACTGCTGGTTGGGTCCCTCTAGGAGAGAGAAGGAGGGGGTGTCACTGCCGGTTGGGTCCCTCTAGGAGGAAGGAGGGGGTGTCACTGCTGGTTGGGTCCCTCTAGGAGAGAGAAGGAGGGGGTGTCACTGCCGGTTGGGTCCCTCTAGGAGAGAGAAGGAGGGGGTGTCACTGCTGGTTGGGTCCCTCTAGGAGAGAGAAGGAGGGGGTGTCACTGCTGGTTGGGTCCCTCTAGGAGAGAGAAGGAGGGGGTGTCACTGCCGGTTGGGTCCCTCTAGGAGAGAGAAGGAGGGGGTGTCACTGCTGGTTGGGTCTCTCTAGGAGAGAGAAGGAGGGGGTGTCACTGCTGGTTGGGTCCCTCTGGGAGAGAGAAGGAGGGGGTGTCACTGCTGGTTGGGTCCCTCTAGGAGAGAGGAGGAGGGGTGTCACTGCTGGTTGGGTCACTCTAGGAGAGAGAAGGAGGGGGTGTCACTGCTGGTTGGGTTCCTCTAGGAGAGAGAAGGAGGGGGTGTCACTGCTGGTTGGGTCCCTCTAGGAGAGAGAAGGAGGGGGTGTCACTGCTGGTTGGGTCCCTCTAGGAGAGAGGAGGAGGGGGTGTCACTGCTGGTTGGGTCCTTCTAGAAGAGAGAATGAGGGGGTGTCACTGCTGGTTGGGTCCCTCTAGGAGAGAGAAGGAGGGGTGTCACTGCTGGTTGGGTTCCTCTAGGAGAGAGAAGGAGGGGGTGTCACTGCCGGTTGGGTCCCTCTAGGAGAGAGAAGGAGGGGGTGTCACTGCTGGTTGGGTTCCTCTAGGAGAGAGAAGGAGGGGGTGTCACTGCTGGTTGGGTCCCTCTAGGAGAGAGAAGGAGGGGTGTCACTGCTGGTTGGGTTCCTCTAGGAGAGAGAAGGAGGGGGTGTCACTGCTGGTTGGGTTCCTCTAGGAGAGAGAAGGAGGGGGTGTCACTGCTGGTTGGGTCCCTCTAGGAGAGAGAAGGAGGGGTGTCACTGCTGGTTGGGTTCCTCTAGGAGAGAGAAGGAGGGGGTGTCACTGCTGGTTGGGTCCCTCTAGGAGAGAGAAGGAGGGGGTGTCACTGCTGGTTGGGTCCCTCTAGGAGAGAGAAGGAGGGGGTGTCACTGCTGGTTGGGTCCCTCTGGGAGAGAGAAGGAGGGGGTGTCACTGCTGGTTGGGTCCCTCTAGGAGAGAGGAGGAGGGGGTGTCACTGCTGGTTGGGTCACTCTAGGAGAGAGAAGGAGGGGGTGTCACTGCCGGTTGGGTCCCTCTAGGAGAAAGGAGGGGGTGTCACTGCTGGTTGGGTCCCTCTAAGAGAGAGAAGGAGGGGGTGTCACTGCCGGTTGGGTCCCTCTAGGAGAGAGAAGGAGGGGGTGTCACTGCCGGTTGGGTCCCTCTAGGAGAGAGAAGGAGGGGTGTCACTGCTGGTTGGGTCCCTCTAGGAGAGAGAAGGAGGGGGTGTCACTGCTGGTTGGGTCCCTCTAGGAGAGAGAAGGAGGGGGTGTCACTGCCGGTTGGGTCCCTCTAGGAGAGAGAAGGAGGGGTGTCACTGCTGGATGGGTCCCTCTAGGAGAGAGAAGGAGGGGGTGTCACTGCTGGTTGGGTTCCTCTAGGAGAGAGAAGGAGGGGGTGTCACTGCTGGTTGGGTCCCTCTAGGAGAGAGAAGGAGGGGGTGTCACTGCTGGTTGGGTCCCTCTAGGAGAGAGGAGGAGGGGGTGTCACTGCTGGTTGGGTCCTTCTAGAAGAGAGAATGAGGGGGTGTCACTGCTGGTTGGGTCCCTCTAGGAGAGAGAAGGAGGGGTGTCACTGCTGGTTGGGTTCCTCTAGGAGAGAGAAGGAGGGGGTGTCACTGCTGGTTGGGTCCCTCTAGGAGAGAGAAGGAGGGGGTGTCACTGCTGGTTGGGTTCCTCTAGGAGAGAGAAGGAGGGGGTGTCACTGCTGGTTGGGTTCCTCTAGGAGAGAGAAGGAGGGGGTGTCACTGCTGGTTGGGTCCCTCTAGGAGAGAGAAGGAGGGGGTGTCACTGCTGGTTGGGTCCCTCTAGGAGAGAGAAGGAGGGGGTGTCACTGCTGGTTGGGTCCCTCTAGGAGAGAGAAGGAGGGGGTGTCACTGCTGGTTGGGTTCCTCTAGGAGAGAGAAGGAGGGGGTGTCACTGCTGGTTGGGTCCCTCTAGGAGAGAGAAGGAGGGGGTGTCACTGCTGGTTGGGTCCCTCTAGGAGAGAGAAGGAGGGGGTGTCACTGCTGGTTGGGTCTCTCTAGGAGAGAGAAGGAGGGGTGTCACTGATGGTCGGGTCCCTCTAGGAGAGAGAAGGAGGGGGTGTCACTGATGGTCGGGTCCCTCTAGGAGAGAGAAGGAGGGGGTGTCACTGCTGGTTGGGTTCCTCTAGGAGAGAGTAGGAGGGGGTGTCACTGATGGTCGGGTCCATCTAGGAGAGAGAAGGAGGGGGTGTCACTGATGGTCGGGTCCCTCTAGGAGAGAGAAGGAGGGGGTGTTTTCTGATGTAACATTGTATATCTACCTGCTAAACATGTAAATATAATGCAAAAAAACACTTCTTTAAATTATGAAACAAGTGGACAATAAATATTTATATTCTTAAACTCCCGACTGTTTGAAGTCTCTAAGTGAGAAAATGCAACAGCCCCTTAAGGACTAGGAACTCTCTCAGTCCCTTCAGGAAGTCGCACAAAGTAAGCTGCATCCTGGAGTACCTCCAACTCCCTTGTAGACACTGATTCCAGCTCTACAATCTGTAGGAAATGCTTCTTCACCAGACTACCCGACTGAGGCCTGGTACACACGATAGGATTAAATCCTCTGAGGATTTTGATCCGATGGAGTGTACACACCATCGGATCAAAATCCGCGCCGAATTCCCATCGCGGTGACGTGTCGCGATGACGCGGCGACGTGGGCGACGCTGTCATATAAGGATATCCACGCATGCGTCGAATCATTACGACGCATGCGAGGGATGGGTTCGGACGGATCGATCCGGTGAGTCTGTACAGACCACCGGATCGATCCGCTGGAGCCGATTCCAGCAGATAGATTTGTTAGCATGTCTACAAATTTTTATCTGCTGGAAATCGGAAATATCCGCGGATAAATATCCGCTGGAACGTACACACCAGGGGATCTATCCGCTGAAACCGATCCGCTGAGATTTTTCAGCGGATGGATCCTCTCGTGTGTATGGGGCCTGACTCTTCACCAGTCTACCCGACTGACTCTTCCCCAGTCTCCCCGACTGACTCTTCCCCAGTCTACCCGACTGACTCTTCCCCAGTCTACCCGACTGACTCTTCCCCAGTCTACCCGACTGACTCTTCCCCAGTCTACATGACTGACTCTTCACCAGTCAACCCGACTGACTCTTCACCAGTCTACCCGACTGACTCTTCACCAGTCTACCAGACTAACACTTCACCAGTCTACATGACTGACTCTTCACCAGTCTACCAGACTAACACTTCACCAGTCTACATGACTGACTCTTCACCAGTCTACCCGACTGACTCTTCACCAGTCTACCCGACTGACTCTTCCCCAGTCTACATGACCGACTCTTCACCAGTCTACATGACCGACTCTTCACCAGTCTACATGACCGACTCTTCACCAGTCTACATGACCGACTCTTCACCAGTCTACATGACCGACTCTTCACCAGTCTACATGACCGACTCTTCACCAGTCTACCTGACTGACTTCACCAGTCTACCAACTGACTCTTCCCCAGTCTACCTGACTGACTCTTCACCAGTCTATACGACACTGAGAATTTACTAAACCTCAACTTCTTCCAAGTCGAGTTGGTCCTGAAATATACAGGCATTATCAGATAGAAGGTCAATCAGCCATAGCTCAAGGAACCCCTAGCAACCTCTGGAGGTTCAGTGAGGATGGAGGAGGACCAGAGTCACATGACTGAGAAGATGCTAAACCTCAACCCCAGCCAAGTAAAGTTGGTCCTTAAATATACAGGCATTATCAGACTAGGAAGTCAATCAGACATAGATCAAGGAACCCCAAACAACCTTTGGAGGTCCAGTAAGGATGGAGGAAGACTGGAGTCACATGACTGAGAAGATACTAAACCTCAATCCCTGCAATGTGGGGTTAGTCTTGAAACTATACAGGCATTATCAGATAGGAGATCAATCAGCCATAGCTCAAGGAAACCCTAGGAACCCCTGGTTGAACCCCAGCGTTCCATGGAACCCTGGTTTAGAATGGCTGTGACAGAGGGTGGCTATGTTGTTTTTTATGGTCCTACTGTATGTGGGAACATAGCCATCCTCTCTTGCTCACTTCTGGGATGGACTAGGGACAACGCATGTGATTTGTAGTGTGCATTGAGCAGAAGGCATAACAGCAAATAATGCATGCTGCTCATTCCAAACAAATGATACACAAGGGAGAGATGCAGGCGCTCATGGGGGTGGTTGCCAAGAGGCAGAAAATCACAGTAAGAAATTATTTTGTGAAAAATAGATTACAGGGCTATTAAGTCGTAGATACCTATGAATTCTTTTTGGTGAAGTAGGATATGTTTTATGCCACGTACACACAATCGGAAAATCCGACAAGAAAAACTTGGATTTTTTTCCGACAGGAATGCTGGCTCAAACTTGTGTTGCATACACACGGTCACACAAAATTCTGACCGTGACGTACAACACTACAACGAGCTGAGAAAAATTAAGTTCAATGATTCCGAGCATGCTTCGAATTGATTCAGAGCCATGCATGTATAGGGGCCTGCTACTTTCTAGCCGGCGCTGCTTTAAATTTAGAGGGTAGTCTGAGAGTTAGTTAGACTCAGACTGTATGATTTTTCACTAAATTTGGGCCTCTGTTCCAGCCATGGCTGTACTGTGAGTGACCACTATTGTTGTCTGGGGTGATGTTATCATTCCAGGCCGAGGGTGGCAGCAGTCAGGTCAAGGTGTTTTGGGTGTTCCCCTTCAGCAAGCCAATCAGAGGGAGTTGATCAGCCCACTGAGATGGGGAGGAGTACTTAAAGCGGAGGTTCACCCATGGAGAACACATTTTCCCCTTAGATGGATGCTTGTTTTGTCTAGGGGAATCGGATATTTGTTTTAAAATATGAGCTGTACTTACCGTTTACGAGATGCATCTTCTCCGCCGCTTCTGGGTATGGGCTGCGGGACTGGGGTTCCTTCTTGATTGACAGTCTTCCGAGAGGCTTCCGACGGTCGCATCCATCGCGTCACGATTTTCCGAAAGAAGCCGAACGTCGGTGCGCAGGCGCAGTATAGAGCCGCACCGACGTTCGGCTTCTTTCGGCTACTAGTGACGCGATGGATGCGACCGTCGGAAGCCTCTCGGAAGACTGTCAATCAAGAAGGAACGCCCGCTCCCGAAGACCCATACCCGGAAGCGACGGAGAGGATGCATCTCGAAAACGGTAAGTACTGCTCATATTTTAAAACAAATAGCCGATTCCCCTAGACAAAACGAGCATCCAGCTATGGGGAAAAGAGGAAAAAAAACAGAAATGGGTGAACTCCCGCTTTAAGGGACAGACGTCATTAGTTCGGGGTCGTCGCAGATCCTGGTCTGTCGTCCCACCACCCACCGTGTGTGGCCCTCCTGGCCGGGGGTGCATGTTCAAGTGTTCCTTACACGTTGGCCCGGGGTTGTGATCTACTAAGTAGGCCTGGTAGTCAGACTGGGTCTACGCTTGCAGAGTGGTCCCGTGCTGTCCGTCCTGAGGGAGGAAGCCACTCGATAAAGAACCTGTCTTGGAGAGCACCGAGCACGAGGCTGGTATCTCAGGAGAGGCATTGAACTTCGAAGGACACAATATTACTGAGACGCTGAGTGATGGTCGCCTGTCAGTTCTGAGTTCACAAGAATTTATTTAAGAGAGATCTGGGTGCCTAATCCTGTGCTGAGAGGATTCTGGACCGACTATATCTCCATCTTTGGGAAGGTCTGTGGCAGAGACTTTACCAAGTTTCCGTGTGACATCCTGGCTGCTAGGTTAGTGAGAGAGGCCTATCCAGGTGCAAAGAACCCACTCTGGCTAGAGTGGTGATGAAAGCTATGTTGCTGGAAGCAAAAGTGTTTCCGAACAAAAGTTATACACCTGTACCTACTACCTATTACCCTTCCACCTCTTCAGCTACTACTTTTATTCTTTTACCACGTTTGGTAAATAAAGCAAAGAAAAATAAGCTTCATCTGATACGGGTAAGAAATAGAGGTAACATGCCGCCCAAAACAATCCAGCAGCTCCTTCGCGGTAGTGCTACACATGTTTTTTTTTGCACGTCGGAATTGCATACAGACGATCGGAATTTCCGATAGGAACTTTTTCCGTCGGAAAAATAGAGAACCAGCTCTCAATCTTTTGTTGGCGGCAATTCCAGAAGCAAAAGTCTGATGGAGCATACACACGGTCGGAATTTTCGACCAAAAGCTCACATCTGACTTTTCTTGTTGGAATTTCCAATCGTGTGTACACGGCATTAGAGTCACTTTAGCATTTCATCTCCGTATAATTGCATACAACCTAGACCCTGGCAACCTTTTGTTTCCAAGCTGGGGTCTTTTGTCTCCGCTTTATCCTCCCCCGGTGAAGGTTAATTCCTCTCATACCTGGCTAAAACCCCACCAAATCCTGGGGATCAGGTGCTATTACTACTTTTCCTTCTCTGCTGGGGTTCTTCCTTCATTCATGTGCAAGAGGTGGGGACATACTTTTTTTTTTTTGAAAAGCCTATGGCGTGTGAACACACCCAAAAACTCCACACGGTGCAGAAAAAATGTGCACACACATAAAGAGTGTTCACAAAAACGTGCAGACGGGTGCAACGTCAAGTGGTCCTCCTGTGAAGAGGGACCCAAACCCTGATCCCCCGGGGCGTTAGGCTCCAGACGGGGACTGGGGTACTGTGGTCCGAGCAACCGAAGCCGACACGGATCCAACTTCCTCGGCGGGACTGCCGAAACAGAACCCTCCCAGTACTAGGTGGGGCTCCCCCGAAGGGAGACCCCATGAGAGCAGGTGAACTAAGCTAGAAGGCCATGTCCACCCACTCCCAAGACGTTCAGGGCTGGCCCGAGGACCCGCACCATACTGATCACACAGTGACACAAAACGTGCACAACAAAAAAAGACAAAAAGGTGACAAACATAGGGAATAAATAAAATAAAGTGGGGGAAGGGATAGTGGAGAGGAGAGTGAAGAAGTGGTCGTTGTGGTATACAATGACCAGGCCCTCCGGCCAGGATCTTCAGATACCCCTGGACTGCCACTCCAGGGGCACATGCACCATAGGCTTTTCGTTCCAAATCCAACCCCCTGACCGGCCAGTGCAGCCCTCCACCCCTGCCAGCTAGAGAGTCCTTTAAGGTTTTCTTAGGGAGAACTGCCTCTCAGGTAGCAGCCTCCACCAATACTAGCCCTTCCAGACCCTCCGTCAACCTGGCGGATTTGCATGGTCCTACCCCGTCTTATCCCAGGGCATTACCAGCTCTTCCAACCGGATCGCTGACAGAGATAGCACTTACACCAGCCAGCCAGAAGGCCAGACTAGAACTCGGCAAAAAGACCAAGACCAAGCGCAGCACCCATCCTCACCAGGAGCACCCTTCCAGATGGCTCAGACTCGACCATGGGCCGGCCCCCAGTATCTGTCGGGCAGCACGGCGTAGTCCCTGCTGAAACCATCCTTCCAGGTGCAATGACGTCATTGGATTGCTTCCACCCTCCCCATGTAGGAGGTGCTTCAGCGCTCCGCTGGCAACTGATAAGAACAGATATCACACTCGATCCTAGCCAAAAGGCCGAGAAGGGAATACACCACAATCAGCACAGCCAGAGTGCAATGGCCAAGCCTCGCCCTGGCAGAACCACCTTCATGATCATGGTGTCTCCCCTGCCAGGTAAGTATGAAATGAAAAATCATGTATTGTGGTATAGAGCCAAATCTGCCTGACTGCTCTGCTGCAGCAGAGGTAGACTTATTGCTGCTGGGTACATCTGATAAGGATAGTGAGAGGTGACCAAGATCACCCATTCCACCATTGCCTGAACCTCCTCTGGAAGAATGGGGGCGTCACATGGCTTGCAAGACCACATGGGAAGCTTTTCATCAAGGTAGAGAGGTTCTTACAAGCAAATTTCCCCTAAGAAGTACCTCATAGAAATATTCAGACCTAATTTTGACTAAATACATGCTCAGTTTTGTTGCCAAAATCCCTCATCCCAATCAGTAATATATTTCTCTCCCCCCTTGGTGGGAGTGGAGATAAACCCATCTATAAGGATATACAGTACATACACACACAGCACAAGGCCGTGTTCACATTACGAGACGTTTTTCGCGGCTGTTTGTCTGAGCTCCACAAGATGGTGATTTTGCTTATTTCCCGACAGGAAGTGATGTCAGGTACAGACAGGAAGTTCCGAGTGAGAGGTGAGTTGGGAAGAAGTAGAGAGGAGACATTTGCTGGAAGAGGTAGCAGAGGAGGTAATAAGATCTTATTTTCTATTTACACCCAGTCGTGTCCGTCCTCTTCCTCCATAGTCACTGTGACGTCTTTTATCTCCAGCAGATGATAATACACACATATATAGTGTGGAGACCTAGATTAACCCCTTCAGGTTCAGAACATCTCCCCCACTTACGGGGCCACAACATTCTCTTCATTTCGGTGATGTGTCACCTTTCCCACCTCATCTTTCTATACTAACAGATCATATGACTTTTATTACTAGGGAGGATTGGGCATTTATATATAAGGGGAATCATATTCAACTTTACTTGCTGGTGGATCAAAAGCAAATAAAAAATAAAACAGACTCTACATAAAAAAATGTACTTTTTGATTCGGCAGGCCAAAGGGTAAGAGGTTCTTGGACTGAAAAACAATAGCAAACCCTAAACTGAATGTTCCTCTGTGTGTAATCCCACTGGGGGGCCGTTCTTATGTGATAGAAACCCTCACAGTATCCCCCATACACCCCCATCCTAATATTGTACAACCAGTACAGTCCAGATCATTCTCTCTTATCAATTATTGGTCTACAGGGATTCCTATATAGATCACATGACCAATGAGGATGGAGGAGGACTTGAGTCACGTAACTGAGAGGATACTAAACCTCACCCTGGAGATCATCTACCTGCTGACTGGAGAGGTGAGGAGGATTCTGGGAGGTCACATGACATCACTCTTATCTCTATTAATAATACACAGACCTGACCGGAGAGGTGAGGAAGATTCTGGGAGGTCACATGACATCACTCTTATCTCTATTAATAAAACACAGACCTGACCGGAGAGGTGAGGAGGATCCTGGGAGGTCACATGACATCACTCTTATCTCTATTAATAAAACATAGACCTGACCGGAGAGGTGAGGAGGATTCTGGGAGGTCACACGACATCACTCTTATCTCTATTAATAAAACACAGACCTGACCGGAGGGGTGAGGAGGATTCTGGGAGGTCACACGACATCACTCTTATCTCTATTAATAAAACACAGACCTGACCGGAGAGGTGAGGAAGATTCTGGGAGGTCACAAGACATCACTCTTATCTCTATTAATAAAACACAGACCTGACCGGAGAGGTGAGGAGGATCCTGGGAGGTCACACGACATCACTCTTATCTCTATTAATAAAACACAGACCTGACCGGAGGGGTGAGGAGGATTCTGGGAGGTCACATGACATCACTCTTATCTCTATTAATAAAACACATACCTGACCGGAGAGGTGAGGAGGATTCTGGGAGGTCACATGACATCACTCTTATCTCTATTAATAAAACACAGACCTGACCGGAGAGGTGAGGAGGATTCTGGGAGGTCACATGACATCACTCTTATCTCTATTAATAATACAGACCTGACCGGAGAGGTAAGGAGGATTCTGGGATTCTTTTTTTTTTTTTTTTTTTTTTTTTTAAAGTGTATTTTTGTGCGTGTACTCGAGAGAGGAGCCAGACTGCAGGAGTTGGGAGTAGGCAGGCCTCCCCCAGAGGCAATCTGCCACCTTTCTCCATGCCCCGGGTGGCAATGGCGGGTGTGTGAGGGGGTCCTCCCACACAGCCCGCCCTACCTGCTCCGCTTTGAAGCCCAACGGGGCAGAGGGACTCCCTATAAGGGAGTGAGAGGATTAGCCCGCTCAACCAGCCCCATTAGTCCTTCGCCTCTCTTTTAGAGACCGCGTGGTCAATGTGAGTGTGTTAACCCAATTTAGAGTGCGTGTGTAGGTGTGGTGGTTTTTGTGGGAGGGGGGTGGGCGTACTAAGCACAGGCTTACCTTGCATAGCACACCCACCGGGAGCTGGGCTGAGACCACCAAACTCAATTCACATGAAGCCGAGACCGGGATCCGAACCTCTAGCTGCAGAGGTGAATGGCTTGTCAGCGCAGTGCCTGGGATTCTAACATGATATTCCTATTGGTTCCCCAATACAGAGATTTCCTCTTGTGAAGTCAGGTGATCATATGACCATCACAGTGCCTCCATGTGACTCCCTAAAACCTGAGAGACACAACATGGAGAAGATTCTAGAAGTCACCAAGAAGATGATGGAGCTGCTGACAGGAGAGGTGAGGAGGATTCTGGGAATTCTGGGACATTATTCAGTAACGGACAAGGGATGTGTCTTGATGGTGACTGTATCATGATAAGTATCAGGTTCCTAAGTGGTGTCGTTGTCTATTTCCCTATGTAGGAGTATTTAGAAGGACAGAAGGATCTCTACAAGGACGTCATGATGGACAATCAGCCGCCCCTCACATCACCGGGTAAGAGGAGACTTTATTGTAAAGGAGAGAGCAGTACGGAGGATCCACCTAGATCCCCCATCATCTGATAAACACATAGAAACAATGTATTCAGTCAGTGTGTGTGTTTCCTACAGATGGATCCAGTAATGGGAACCCACCAGAGAGATGTCCCCGTCCTCTGTATTCCCAGGATTCCACACAGGAAGGTCACACCATCCCCCACCATCATCAGGTAAGAGATTGAAAACTATTGGTAGTTATGATTTATACACAAGACCCTTTGTTAAAATTAATGTTTTATTTACTTAGAGTGGAATCCTCAGAGATTATATTATTATTGATGTTAAAAAAGAGTATAAAGAGGAGGATGAGGAGTATGGAGTGATGGAGGAGTTTTCTGAAGGACACAAGGATATGATGGAGCCACCTAATACCAGGAACCCACCAGAGAGATCTCCCCCTCATCTGTATTCCCGGGATTCCACACAGGAAGGTCACACCACCCCCCACCATCATCAGGTAGGTGGAGTTGAGGGTCGGGAACATAAAGTGATTGAACACTCTGACATGTGGAGATGATGTGGGCTAACTCCGCACAGGATCCCATTGCGGACGCCTGCATCGATCACCTGGATGGATTAGGACTACAGCAACTTATATGCGGGCCCACACATGCTTCAGGTCACACACTTGACCTAATTTTCAGACAAAATCTGGAAATAAGCATTTTAGAAAATGAACCATTGCCATGGACAGACCACCATGCAATCAAGTTCACAATCTCCAAAATCCCCCCAGTGTCAAAAGCACCCAAACCGGTGACAATACACTGGGCTAGGTCTCAGAAGAAGCTCCATTCGGAACTCTTCAAATCTACCTTGAGAAACAGAATCAAAACAATCCAGCCTCAGCAAACAGCCGCAGATACACTGGACGCCATAAACGCAGCCTTGCTACACTCAGCCGACTTAGTAGCACCGAAACGCAAATTCGGCAGCCGGAGGAAAAAGTCTGGCTGGTTTAACAACCAGCTATCGCTTCTGAAGCAAGAGCGCAGGAGGGCGGAAGCCGCCTCGAAAAGAAACCCTGCAGAGGATAACCTCATCATCTACAAGGCAATAACAACACGATATCATAAAGAAATCTTCAAAGCCAAGAAACATCATTTTTCTATGGCGATTAACAGTTCCCTAAATCGCCCCCGCGAACTATTCAAAATGGTCACCCAGACCATGAATCCGGGATGTCTTGAAATCCCCAACTCAGACACCCAAGAGTTCTGTAATGAACTATCAGATTTCTTCATTAGCAAAATTGAAAGAATCCGGGAAAGTATTCTGCAAAACGTTACCCACCTTAATCCGGCTGTCAATCAGCCACAAAATTCCCGCAGAAACTTTCTGCAATCAACAAAGTTCACTCTGGAACCTATTTCCAGCGATACCACAAAAAATATCATCGGTGCCTTGCGGAACAGCACATCGCCCAATGATATCATCCCCACTAAACTGTTGAAGGATTGTGCCGACATCCTGGCACCACCCATCACACAGCTTATAAACCAGTCTTTTAAGGAAGGCATAGTGCCATCCATGCTGAAAGAGGGCACAATCCAGCCCATCCTGAAAAAACCGAACCTGGATCCCAAGGACCCAATTCACCGCCGTCCCATAACAGGCCTAAACGTTCTCTCTAAGATAATGGAGAAAGTAGTGGTGCAACAGCATCTAGATACCCATAACCTACTGGATCCATTACAATCAGGCTTCCGTCCTGGACACGGGACAGAAACGGCCTTACTTAAAATATGGGTCGAGGCCGCAGACGAAGGAGAATCTTGTCTCCTGATTCTGCTGGACCTAAGCGCAGCCTTTGACACGGTAGATCACAAACTGCTACTGATGCGACTAGCTTCGGTAGCAGGAGTCGCAGAAGGAGATTTACCATGGTTTTCTTCCTTTCTGGAAAACCGATCACAAACAGTCAAATTGGGTGCCTTCACGTCAGAAAGGCGCACGGTGTCATGTGGAGTCCCCCAAGGATCCCCCCTGTCACCGGTGCTTTTCAACATCTATCTTCGCCCTCTCTTTGACATTATCAGTAGCCAAGAACTACTCTATCACTCTTATGCAGACGATACGCAACTGTACTTGCGCATCGGCAACAAAAAGAATCATCATCCCAGTTTAGAGAAATGTCTCTCTTTGATTGACAACTGGATGACCAACAGCTATCTTAAACTCAACAGTTCTAAAACAGAACTCCTTGTGTTTCAGGCCAGCCGAAAGAGTCAAGTGGTAACAACTTGGACACCACCGCCCATTCTGGGCCAAATCATCAACCCTAGCTCCAAAGTCAAAAGTCTCGGGGTCATCTTCAACACCTTCATGACAATGGACGCACAAATAGGGTCAGTAGTCAGCGGAGCGCACTATCTGTTGCGCCTACTACGCAGACTTATTCCATTTATCCCCAAAGAAGACGTAGCAGTCGTGGTGGGAACAATCGTGAATTCCAGACTGGACTATGCAAATGCCCTTTACCTCGGACTCCCAAAGTACCAAATCTCTCGTCTGCAAGTCGTACAGAATACGGCCGCCAGACTGGTGACTGGGAAAAAAAAATGGGAATCAATCTCACCTTCGTTGAGAACCCTTCACTGGCTGCCAGTAAAGGACAGAATTGCATTTAAAGCACTCTGCCTGACACATAAGTGCATCCATGGGAAGGCTCCGCAATATCTTTGCGACAAGATAGAACCCCACAATTCGAATCGCGTTCTGCGATCCACCGACCAAAATCTGGTCAGGGTACCAAAAACTAAATACAAATCCAAAGGAGAAAGAAGGTTTGCTTTCCAGGGTCCTAGACTATGGAACGCTTTACCAACCAGCATTCGGTTGGAGGAAAACCACCTGACTTTCAGAAGACGGATCAAAACTCTGCTCTTTTGATGTCATGAGTCACAAACAACTAGCGCCCAGAAGCGATTCAGTTCGCATGTGTTGCGCTCTATAAATTTTTCATTCATTCATTCATGTGTGGACTCTACAAGATGATATTTTCTATGTGATCTCACATCATAAATACTTCTATGTTACAGATGTTATTTTCTGCCATTCTGTTGGTTTAGGGTGAAGATCTGATTATCGTAAAAGTTGAGGGTGAAGAAGAAGAGACGTATGTGAGGGATGATCAGCAATATACGGAGGAGGCTGGAATGACGAGGACATTCATAGAGGAGGACACTCCTACAGAGATCAGCACAGGTGACCCATAATATATTCTGATATGGTTTAGACATCCACAGAGAACATCTCCTCACTCATATCTACCTGATCCAGGTAGAATCTTGATGGAAGTGAACTAACCCTCTCAGATATATTGATGATGTTTTTCTATTTTTCCAGGACACGCCATGGAGAAACCCTCAAAGGATCGTCTCACTTTATCTCCAGGTTGTAAAATGGAAGATGAGGACATCACAGGAGATTGTGGAGGAGAAAAGACAATGAGCTCCACTATGGATGGAGGACTTCACAGTGTGGATAGACCATGGAATCCCTCCGACTCTGAGCAACCTCGTACTGTGAGGGATGGGGCTGAAATTCAGGGGAAGAATAATTTTTCCTGTCCAGATTGTGAAGAAAGCTTCAGTTGTGAATTAAGTCTTTCTGTACATCAGAGATCTCACACTGGGGAGGAGATTCATTCCTGTTCTGAGTGCGGGAAATATTTTTTTTATAAATCAGAACTGCTCATACATCAGAGATCTCACACGGGTGAAAAGCCGCATTCCTGTCCTGAGTGCGGGAAAGGTTTTTCACAGAAGTCCGGCCTATCCAGACATCAGAGATTGCACACTGGCGAGAAGCCATTTTCTTGCCGTGACTGTGGGAAAGGTTTTCCACGAAAATCGGACCTTGTTATACATCAGAGATCTCACACAGGTGAGAAGCCGTATGCCTGTCCTGAGTGCGGGAAATGTTTTTCACAGAAGTACAATCTTAACACACATCAGAGGTCTCACACGGGTGAGAAGCCGTTTCCCTGTCCTGTGTGTGGAAAATGTTTTTCGCGAAAGTTCATTCTTGCGGAACATCAGATATGTCACATGCGGAAAAAACGTTTTTTCTGCCCTGACTGCGGGAAACGTCCACAGAGATCCGAACTTGTCAAACATCTAAGATCTCAAACAGGGGAGCAGCCATATTCCTGCTCTGAGTGCGGGAAATGTTTTATTGCAGGCTTTATGTCTTACCAAACATCGGAGAATCCACACAACCCTCAAGGTGAATTAGAGTCCCAAATGCAGGAAATGTCTTCTGTATGAATCTTATTTCGAAATAAGAGCTCTTAAAGAGAAGAAGTACTTCATGACGTACGAGGTGGTATCAAAACATTTCGAGACTACTTTGGTAACACGCCAACAGATGGTAGAATAGGGCCCCAGGTTACCTACCCCAGGTCTAAACCATTAAGCAACTTGTGCTTGACACGCTTCGAAAAGAAGACTTCCAGTTTACATCCCAGAAGTAGCAGGAACACTAAGAGTGCTGTATTGCTGTGCAAGGGGACATCACTGGAAGCCAACAAGAGATAAGGAAGACCTTCAATGAGCTCAACTTCCAAAAAAATTTAAACCAGGGGTAGGCAACCTGGGTTCCTCCAGCTGTTGCAGAACTACAAGTCCTATCGTGCCTCCTGGAGTAATTGTAACTGCCAGCTTTGCAATGCCTCATGGGAAATTTTGTTCCACAACAGCTGAAGGGCCCCAGGTTGCCTACCCCTGGTCTAAACCATTCGGCAACTTGTGCTTGACACGCTTCAAAAAGAAGATTTCCAGGACACATTCCAGAAGTGTCTGGAATGCTAAGAGTGCTGTATTTCTGTGCAAGGGGACATTACCAGAAGATGACGAAAGATCAGGAAGACCTTCAATGAGCTCAACCCCCGAAAAGGTCCAAAGATTTTGTCAACTTGTGCTTGACACGCTTTGAAAAGAAGACTTCCAGGGCACATTCCAGAAGTGGCAGGAACACTAAGAGCGCTGTATTGCTGTGCAAGGGGACATCACTGGAAGATAACGAGAGATCAGGAAGACTTTCAACAAGCTCAACCTCCAAAAATGTCTAAACCATTCGGCAACCTGTGTGTGACACGCTTTAAAAAGACGACTTCCAGGACACGTTCCAGAAGTGGAGGGAGCGCTGTATTGCTGTGCAAGGGGGACATCACTGGAAGATGACGAGAGATCAGGAAGACCTTCAACGATCTCAACCCGCAAAAATGTCCAAAGCATTCGGCAACTTGTGCTTGACACGATTCGAAAATAAGACTTCCAGGGCACATTCCAGAAGAGGCAGGAATGATGGGAGCACTGCATTGCTGTGCAGGAGGTGATAGGTGTAAACGTAGATCAATAAAGTTGCTAGTCCCGAAACTTTTTGATACCACTTCAGAAAACAATGGCTGAGCGCTCCTCTGATCTTTTTGTAATCAGCACTTCATAAGGGAACCCGAGTTCACCAAAGACATCAAAATTCACATCATTCTGTATGGCTTACTCCGCTAGTAGAGAGATATAGACAGGGCTGACTTTAACGCAGGGCAAAAGGGCCCAGTCATTGTTGTGAGGCAGCTGTCCCTTGAGCCTGCACTGCCTGAGAATAGGTGATAAGTGGATTTGGGAGGGCCCAAGAAAATGTTTGCCCAGGTTCCAATCAATATTAAAGATGGCCCTGGAGATAGGGGCTGTGATGCAGATTCGTTGAGACCTCCCTGCACTGTAGTCTGATCTCCTCTGCTCTTCAGTGAAGAATCCAAAGGAAAGAACTACGATAAAAGAGGAGCTAGATGCGGCTTATGGATGAAAAGCTGGGCAGATCAGTCCACACTAAAGTACCGAAAATCTGAATGCAGTAGTTGTGTTATCGGCTATCTCAGGCAGCCACTTTTGCTTGGAGAGTGCCACCTGCTGGATGAAATTGAAAAATAGGACTTTTTGTTGTGCATTACTTAATACAGTGGAACCTGGGATTGCGAGTAACGCGGTTAACGAGCGTTTTCGCAATACGAGCACTGTATTTTAAAAAACCCTAACTTGGTTTGCGAGCGTTGTCTCGCAAAACGAGCAGGATTCAGGCCAAAGCGGTGTGCAGTACCGCGTTTGGCCTGAGGTGGAGGACGTCAAAGCCGAATGGCGCCGTTCGGAAAGACACGGAAATTCTCAGTTCCCGAGTCTTTCCAAGGCCAGCCGAGCTGTCCTTGGGTCTTTCCAGCCATTTCCGACATTCTCTGGCGCCCTCTCACCTCTGGCCGCATGCAGTATTGCATGCCATTAAAGTCAATGCGGAACAAATTATTTTAGTTTCCATTGACTTTAATTAGGAAACTCGCTTTGATATGCGAGTACCCTGGATTACGAGCATTCTCCTCAAACGGATTATGCTCGTAATCCAAGGTTCCACTGTACTTAATATTTGCCTTATAATAATGCAGATTTATTAACAAATTATGACATACTGTACATACTAAACATATCTCATTCTTTGTGATTTGATTAATAAATGTCTACCTTCAGATTTTTAGAGGTTTCTTTCTTGTCTTTTATTATTTTTATAACATTTAGAATGTATTTGGAAAAGAAAGAATGGACTTTGATGGCACCACACAATTTACACCTAGCCGACCCGCCATAGTTTTACGTAGAATACCGGGGGTTATGGCAGCTACATTCTCAAACAGCGGGCGGTCCGCTTTCAGATAAATGTGGTCTCTGCGGCGGATTCGCCGCAAGATCACTTTTATCAGGGGTGGTTGAGGGGCCTGTTTGCCTCCCGCCGCGCTCCGGTCATCTCTGCCGCTTACTAGAGCCGTCGGTAGCGCCGGAGACGGTCAGGTCCTCTCCCCTCTGAGACTTGGAGCCGAGTGAGGGAAAGATGGCCACCACCCCGCTCCATAACATTGGATGAAGGAAGCGACGTCAAACGTCACTTCCACCCAATGGTCTTAAAGGGGGGTTATTTATTTATTTTTTTGAAAAAAAAAATATACATTATTTTTCTTTATTTTCTTTTTTTATTGCATTTTTGTGTAAATATGAGATCTGAGGTGTTTTTGACCTTTTAAGAGGTCCTGTCATGCTTTTTGTCCATTGCAAGGGATGTTCACATTCCTTATACAGTAGAACCTTGGTTTACGAGTAACGCGATTAACGAGCATTTTGAATAACAAGCAACCTGACTCGGTTTGTGGAATAAAATAAGCCCCATAGTTGGTGCCAGTGGGATAAAATAAGCCCTACGGTTAGTGTCATTGGGATAAAATAAGCCCCATTGATAGTTGGTGCTGATACTTACCTGATCGCTGCGGCGCTGCCTCTCTGCTGATGTCGGAGTTCTAATTTCACTGTTAGAAAGTAGATCGCTCCACCCAACAGTCTGCTATGACTGCAGCGCCTGGTGATGGAACCCTGAAAGCGTTCCAGTCATCGTCACTCTACACAGAGTCCTGGAACCTGCTGGATCAGGACTTGATTGGACAGTAGACTGAATCCCGGGACTGTCCTGCAGCATTCGAGACACTGGGCAACAATGACTAAGGCCTCGTACACACGATAGGATAGCCAGAGGACAACGGTCTGAAGGACCGTTTTCATCAGTCAAAACTGATCGTGTGTGGGCCCCATAGGTTATTTAACCTTTGGTTAAAAAAATAGGAACTTGCTTTAAAATGTAACCGATGGACACCTAACAGATAGGTCAAAACCGATCGTTAGTATGCAAAAGCATTGGTTAAAAACCCACGCATGCTCAGAATCAAGTCAACGTATGCTTGGAAGCATTGAACTTCTTTTTTTTTCAGCACGTAGTTGTGTTTTACGTCACCGCGTTCTGACACGATCGGTTATTTAACCTATGGTGTGTAGGCGTGACGGACCATCAGTCAGCTTCAGACCAATGTCCTCGGGCTATCCTATCGTGTGTACGAGGCCTTAGGGCAGGTATATGCAATTAGTGGACCTCCAGCTGTTGCAAAACTACAAGTCCCATTATGCCTCTGCCTCTGGGTGTCATGCTTGCGGCTGTCAGAGTGTTGCTATGCCTCATGGGATTTGTAGTTCTGCAACAGCTGGAGGTCCGCTAATTGCATATCCCTGCCTTAGGGTGTTCACACTACGTGATGTTTCTCGGGGCTGCAGTTCCTCTGAGCTCCACAAGATGGCGATCTCACATCTACCTAGACAGGAAGTCTCTTTGGAAGACAGGAAGTGATGTCAGGACGCAGAGGAAGTGATGGGAGGTATAAATATGAATTTCCGGGTGAGAGGTGAAGCGGGAGGAAGTAGAGAGGAGACATTGTTGGAAGTTGCAGCAGAGGAGGTAATAAGATCTTATTGTCTATTTACACCCAAGGACCCCCCCCCCCCCCCCCCTCGTCATGTATGTCCTCTTCTTCCATAGTCACTGTGCTTATCTCTAGTTAGCAGCTATGTTTCCATATTAGGTTAATGATATTGAGCATCCCCACCCCTTTGTTGCCATTAGGGTTGCCACTTTTTCCTCAAGCAAAACCCGAACATTTTAGAGGCGCACAGTAATTGTTTTTTTTTCTTCTAGTATACACTATTGGATTGTAACAAACCTGGGACACCTTTGGACAGTGGCGTAGAGTGGGTTGTCAGCACCTGGGGCAAGGCAAGTAATTTGCGCCCCCTCACCCGTGGACTTTTAGCACTCCGCGAGTCCGGAGAAGGAGGAGCCCCCGCGCTCCACCATATTCAGTCTCTGGCGCCCTGTGATTGAACATATGGGGTCATGTGCGGAGGCGGGATTCCAGGAACGATCGTGGACAGGCCAGCCCCGCCACACATAACCGCATACACCCAATCACAGGGCGCCGGAGACTCAACATGGCGGCCAGAGCGTGGGGACACAGGAAATTAGGAGGAGGCAGCCAGTAGTGGCACACACTGGCGTGGAATTTCGCCCCCCTAAATGTTTTGCCCGGGGCCACGGCCCCCTCCGCACCCACCCCCACTCTACGCCACTGCCTTTAAGCAATCCAAAGAGAATAATAATGTGGCGCACATAGTGCCCCTTCACTGTGATGTCAGGTCCTGTTCCGAGCCACATTACCGTTTAGGTTTCAGGTGGACTAAAACCTGGACACATGAGTCAAAACCTGGACTGTCCAGGTGACAACCATCCATCCTCATTCACCTTCATCTTCAGTTACTCCATCACCCCCGACCCAACATCACATTCCCCTTGTACAGAGACAACAACTTCCACTGCATTCAGTGAGAGGAAAGGAGGAGGCTAATGCTTTTCTACCTCCAGCAGAGAAGAGACATTAGAGGAATGCAGGGTGATAGTGCGAAGCATCGGGAGAAATGTCCTTTTATAACTCACGCTCTACTCTCCTCAGTTGTCCCTCCTTTTAGTCTGATGTATAGACCGCTACATGAGCAAATTTACACTGGAGGCAGCCTGACTTCAACCCCTCGTACATCCCCATCCTAATATTGTCCAACCAGTACTGTGCAGGTCATTTTCTGGTACCAATTATTGTTCTACAGGAAACCGGTATAGATCACATGACCAATGAGAATGGAGGGGGACCAAAGTCACATGACTGAGAGGATACTAAACCTGTATCATGATAAATATGAGGTTCCTAAGTAGTGTCACTGTATATTTTCCTTTGTAGGATTATTTAGAAGGACACAAGGATCTCTACAAGGACGTCATGATGGACAATCAGCCGCCCCTCACATCACCGGGTAAGAGGAGACTTTATTGTAAAGGAGAGAGCAGTACGGAGGCTCCACCTAGATCCCCCATCATCTGATAAACACATAGAAACAATGTATTCAGTCAGTGTGTGTGTTTCCTACAGATGGATCCAGTAATGGGAACCCACCAGAGAGATGTCCCCGTCCTCTGTATTCCCGGGATTCCACACAGGTCATTATTAAAGAAGAGATAAAAGAGGAGGATGATGAGGATGGGGTGATGGAGGAGTTTCCAAAAAGACACAAAGAGCTGTACCAGGACACCATGAGGGAGTCATCCAGGAACCCATCAGAGAGATGTCCCCGTCCTCTGTATTCCCGGGATTCCACACAGGAAGGTCACACCATCCCCCACCATCATCAGGTAGATGAGGAACAATTATTGGTAGTTCTGATTTATACACAGCATGTTTATTATAATGAATGTTTTATTATATATTCAGAGTGGAAACCTCGGGGATGATAATATTGATGTAAAAGAAGAGTATACAGAGGAGGATGAGGAGTATGGAGTGATGGAGACATTTTCAGAAGGACACAAGGATATGATGGAGCCACCTAATACCAGGAACCCCCCAGAGAGATGTCCCCGTCCTCTGTATTCCTGGGATTCCACACAGGAAGGTCACACCATCCCCCACCATCATCAGGTAGATGAGGAACAATCACTGATAGTATCATTAGGATCTGTACATTATCTGCATTGTTACCATTGATGTCATTTTTATTCTATATTCAGAGTGGAAACCTGAGAGATCCTAAAGTTGAGGTTAAAGAAGAGATAAAAGAGGAGGATGAGGAGTATGGAATTATGAAGGCGTTTTCTGAAGGACACAATGATCTCTATAAGGATATCACGATGGAGCCACCTAATAATAGAAACCTGCCAGAGAGATCTCCTCATAGTCTGCATTCCCAGGATTCCACACAGGAAGATCACAACTACTCTCAAGATGTTCAGGTATCAAATAAACCATCATTGGTAGTTCTGATTTATACCCAAGCTTGTTTGTTTCAATAATTGTTTTATTATATATTCAGACTGGAAACCTCGGGGATGATAATATTGTTGTCAAGGAAGAGTCCAAAGAGGAGGTCGAAAAGTATGGAGTGATGGAGGGGTTTTCAGATGGCTACAAGGATGTTATGATGGAGCCACCTGGTAACATAAACCTCCCAGAGAGATGCCCCCCTCCTCTGTATTCCACACAGGAAGGTCACACCATCCCCCACCATCATCAGGTAGGTGGAGTTGAGGGTCGGGAACATAAAGTGATTGAACACTCTGACATGTGGAGATGATGTGTGGACTCTACAAGATGATATTTTCTATGTGATCTCACATCATAAATACTTCTATGTTACAGATGTTATCTTCTGTCATTCTGCTGGTTTCGGGTGAAGGTATTATAAATGTAAAAGTTGGAAGTGAATTAGAAGAGACGTATGTGAGGGATGATCAGCAATATACGGAGGAGGCTGGAATGACGAGGACATTCAAAGAGGAGGACACTCCTACAGAGATCAGCACAGGTGAGCTGTAATAGGTTGGTCCCTCTTCTATGAGCAGACGTAGAGCGAAGTGTTAACATAAAACTATATTAACAGTCTTGTGGGGATGAAAAGTAGGGAGAAACACTTATCTTTCCAGGAGAAAATACTGCAGTAAGCTCCCTCCAGTGCTGCATATCACCAGAAGCCTAGGTCACTTGTTCTATGGTAAAGGGTCTTCAAGCCGGTGTCTTGTCGATCTGGTTCCCCTATCGAGATGGTTCCCTGCCTGACTGCGCAGGCGAGGATGAAGCCCACGGAAATCACCGAACATCAGGCGGCATCCAGGCTCGTTCCTTAACATCCCTGTGGATTGGAGGATGTTAAAAAAAGAGCCAGGAGGCCGACTGGCCACTTACCTCAAATTCCACGTCGCCCTGGAGGTTCTGTGATTTCCGTCGGCAAGGATTGCACCTGCAGTCAAGACAGGAACCATATCGATAGGAGATCACCGGAACTTTGACCCTCTTGTCTATCAGAGATCACATGACCCAGTGCCTAGGCTTGTGGTTGAGTCTCCATTGGTTCCTGCTCTTCTGACAAGGCTGTGTAAATGTAGACGTGATCTGGGAGGAGGACCAAAGGTTCTTTGATGGGGGGAAGAGTCCCAGCTGGTTGGGACCTCCACAGAGAACATCTCCTCACTCATATCTCCCTGATCCAGATGGAATCTTGATGGAAGTGAACTAACCCTCTCATATCTATTGATGATGTTTTTCTATTTTTCCAGGACACGCCATGGAGAAACCCTCAAAGGATCGTCTCACTTTATCTCCAGGTTGTAAAATGGAAGATGAGGACATCACAGGAGATTGTGGAGGAGAAAAGACAATGAGATCCACTATGGATGGAGGACTTCACAGTGTGGATAGACCACGGAATCCCTCTGACTCTGAGCAACCTCGTACTGTGGGGGATGTTGTCGGAGTTCAGGGGGTAAAGACATTTTCCTGTCCTGAATGTGAGGAAAGTTTTAGCTCTGAGTCAAGTCTTGGTATACATCGTAGAACTCACATGGGAGGGAATGTGTATTCTTGCTCTGAGTGCGGGAAATGTTATACACAACAAGCAGATCTTGTGAACCATCAAAAATCTCACACTGGGGAGAAGCCGCATTCCGGTCCTGTGTGGGGGAAGTGTTTTCCAGAAAATTACGATGTTTACGTCCATCCTAGTACTCACACTGGGAAGAAGATGTACACCTGCGCTGAGTGCGGGAAATGTTATCTACGGAAAGCTGAATTTGACAGACATCAAACTTCTCACACAGGAGAGAGGCCGTATTCCTGTCCTGAGTGCGGGAAGGCTTTTCCGCTGAAATCTACACTTATCAGACATGTGAAATCCCACACAGGTGTGAGGCCGTATACCTGTTCTGAGTGTGGGAAATCTTTCCCAGAGAGGTCCCGTCTTTACAGACATCATAAAACTCACAAAGGGCAGAAGCAATAATTCTTCCTTCTGTGCGGGAAATCAGAACTTGCCCGCACATCAAAGATTTTATATGGGGAGAGTCCATATTCCCATCCCGGGTGTGGGCAGTGTTCTCTGCTGAAATCCACACTTGTCAAACATCATCAATCAATCAATCCTGTCCTGAGTGCGGGAAATGATTTTCATAGAGGTCTTGTCTTTACTGACATCAGAGGACTCACACAGGCAGAAGCCGTATTCCTGGGCCTATTCTTAACCACTTCAGCCGCGGACCATTTGGCTGGCCACTTATTGCGATTCGGCACTGCGTCGCTTTAACTGACAATTGCGCGGTCGTGCGACGTGGCTCCCAAACAAAATTGACGTCCTTTTTTCCCCACAAATAGAGCTTTCTTTTGGTGGTATTTGATCACCTCTGCGAGTTTTATTTTTTGCGCTATAAACAAAAATAGAGCGACAGTTTTGAAAAAAATGCAATATTTTTTACTTTTTGCTATAATAAATATCCCCCAAAAATATATAAAAAAGCAAATTTTTTCCTCAGTTTAGGCCAATACATATTCTTCTACATATTTTTGGTTAAAAAAAAAATCGCAATAAGCGTTTGGTTTGCGCAAAAGTTATAGCGTCTACAAAATAGGGGATAGTTTTATGGCATTTTTATTATAATTTTTTTACTAGTTATGGCGGCGATCTGTGATTTTTATTGGTACTGCGACTTTGCGGCGGACACATCGAACACTTTTTACACATTTATGGGACCATTGTCGTTTATACAGCGATCAGGGCTATAAAAATGCACTGATTACTGTGAAAATCACGCTGGCAGTGAAGAGGGTGCTGAAGGGGTTAAGTGTGTCCTAGGGAGTGATTCTAACTGTAAGGCCCTGTACACACGATCAGTCCAAACTGATGAAAACGGACTGAAGTTCAGTTTCATCGGTTCACCGATGAAGCAGACTGATTGTCTGTTGTGTCTACACACCTTGGCCGCGATTCAGATACATTGTCGTATCTTTAGTGCGGCGTAGCGCATCTCATATGCGCTACGCCGATGTAACATAGGCAAGTACTGTATTCAGAAAGCACTTGCTCCAAAAGTTACGTTGGCGTAGCGAAAATGGGCCGGCGTAAGCCCGCCTAATTCAAAGTAGGCTGGTAGGGGGTGTGTTGTATTGAAATGAATTGTGACCCCATGTAAATGAAGCGCCGATCGTACGGCGCATGCGCGCG
The DNA here is from genome assembly GCF_905171775.1 of Rana temporaria. NCBI lineage: Eukaryota > Metazoa > Chordata > Amphibia > Anura > Ranidae > Rana > Rana temporaria. The sequence goes on along the minus strand of NC_053496.1, from coordinate 186,022,862 downwards.
CATGCTCAGTATCACATCGAATTTACTCCCTAAGATACGCCGGCTCAATGCCTGTGACGTGAACGTAACCTACGCCCAGCCCCATTCACGTACGACTTAAGTAAACAACGTAAAAATATACGCTTGTTCCGACGTCCATACTTTGCATTACCTGCGCCTCATATAGCAGGGGTAACTTTACGCCGGACGTAAGCCTTACGTAAACGGCGTAGCTAAATCAGACGGGCGCAAGTATGTTCGTGAATTGGTGTATCTAGGTCATTTGCATATTCGACGCGTAAATCTACGGAAGCGCCCCTTGCGGCCAGTGTAAATATGCACCCAAGATACGATGGCATAAGAGACTTACGCCGGTCGTATCTTGGCCAAATTCTGGCGTAACTGCCTTTCTGAATAAGCGCATAGATACGACGGCGCTCATTTGGACTTACGAGGGCGTATCTGGAGATACGCCGTCGTAAGTCCTTTCTGAATCTGGGCCCATCAGTTCAAAAACCGATCGAGTCCAACGCGGTGATGTAAAACACAACGACGTGCAGAGAAAAATGAAGTTCAATGCTTCCATGCATGCGTCGATTTGATTCTGAGCATGCCCGGGTTTGAAACCGATGCTTTTGCGTACTAACCATCAGTTTTGACCTATCGGTCAGGCGTCCATCGGTCCAATTTTAAAGCAAGTTCTCTGTTTTTGGACTGAAGGACAACAGACTGATGGGGCCTACACACGGTCGGTTTGGACCGATGAAACTGAACTTCAGTCCGTTTTCATCGGTTTGGACTGATCGTGTGTACGAGGCCTTAGGGGCGTGACTACGAGTGACACATCACCGATCCCTGTTCCCGATGAGAGGGAGCATTCTTGTCCTGAGTGATGTTTTTCCACATAAGACCCATCTTTCCAGCCTTCAAAAATCCTACACAAGCCCTCAAGATGTATTTAGCCTCCCAAACTCAAAAATTGTCTTCTATATATATATATATAAAAAAGTAATGCTGTTAATTGGATTTTGAATGGATTCGTTGGAACTTATATGATTGATGGATTAATGAAATTGTTTATTTCTCTGTATGTATGACAACTGAAATAAAGAAAATAAAAAAGCTAAGACTGGGACACTGGGGCCCACCATAGGAAGTTCAGTTTTACGACCCCGCCTTTCAGACCTTTTCCAACACGACACAAAAACAATGTTCTTTCAACAACATTGCCTTTTTTTTCTTACTCACTGGAGTCTGGGGTTTCTGTAGGTCAGGCTGGAGTGCTCTACAGATCAGATCTCTGGTACCTGCCCCTGGTTCTAGAAGCTTGGAGAATTTTCTAAAAGCTAGTGGATGGATCCAAAACAGAACTCCTCTTTCTCCACGCAAGCCGAAAGAAAAACTCTAGGACTACATGCACACCACCCACCATCCTTGGACAAAGCATCACCCCAAGCACCAAAGTCAAAAGCCTCAGAGTCATCTTTGGCTCAGACATGACTATAGATGCACAAATAGGATCAGTGGTCAGCGGATCTCACTATTTTCTCCGCCTGCTGCCTAGACTCATCCCGGAAGAGGACATAGCAGTAGTAGTTGGAACAATCATCAATTCCCGACTCGAATACGCAAACTCCCTCTACCTCAGACTTCCCAAATACCAGATTTTGCGTATACAAGTCGTCCAGAACACAGCAGCCAGACTGGTAACGGGGGAAAAAAAACTGGAAATCAATCACCCCGTCCCTGAGGACCCTCCATTGGCTAGCCGTGAAGGATCGGGTTACATTCAAGCCTCACTTACAAATGCACACAAGGAAACGCTCCTCAATACCTATGCGAGAAAATAAAACACTACACCCCCTAGTCGCACCCTCCAGTCAAGTAACCAAAACCTCCTCCACATCCCCAAGAACCGCTACAAATCTAAAGGAAAGGGAAGATTGGCAGTCCAAGGACCACGGCTATGGAACGCTCTACCCACAGACATCCGCATGGAAGAAAACCATCGGGCCTTCAGGAAAAAACGTAAGACTCACCTCGTCTAAAAACACAGGACGACACTGGATGCGATTTAGTTCGCATTTGTAGGGCTATACAAGTTACTCACTCTGAAGGTCCTCATCTGCATAGTTATGGGAATCAATCTGGCCAATGCCCTGGCAGGGTGACTGGGTCAGCCCATAAATGTTGTGAAGCCTTGCCGGCAGAGGAGTCAGGTGGAAGATGGAGTGAGGGAGCTGTGTCGTGTAGTCTGGGAGGGGACCCTGGGGCTGGTGGCTCTGCCTCCATGCTGGAGCTGAGGAAGGAAGGAACCCTAATGCCGTGTACAGACGATCAGACATTCTGACAACAAAACCATAAGCATATATTCTTCCCCTGGATCCAGCAGGTAAGGGTAAGGTCCTCACCCACCAAGCCACCCAATGACACTGTATCCTCCTCCCCTTGTGGATTCAGTAGGTGGGGCTAAAGTCCCGACCCACCAAGCCACCCAATGACATTGTATCTTCCTCCCCTTGTGGATTCAGCAGATGGGGCTAAAGTCCCGAGCCACCAATCCACCCAATGACATTGTATCTTCCTCCCCTTGTGGATTCAGCAGGTATCAAAGTTCTGTCTGGCTGACTGCTAGGAGAGAGTAGAAGGGGTGTCACTGCTGGTCGAGTCCCTCTAGGAGAGAGAACGGAAGGGTGTCGCTGCCGGTTGAGTCCCTCTAGGAGAGAGGAGGAGGGGGTGTCACTGCTGGTTGGGTCCCTCTAGAAGAGAGGAGGGGGTGTCGCTGCCGGTTGAGTCCCTCTAGGAGAGAGGAGGAGGGGGTGTCACTGCTGGTTGGGTCCCTCTAGAAGAGAGGAGGGGGTGTCGCTGCCGGTTGAGTCCCTCTAGGAGAGAGGAGGAGGGGGTGTCACTGCCGGTTGGGTCCCTCTAGGAGAGAGAAGGAGGGGGTGTCACTGCTGGTTGGGTTCCTCTAGGAGAGCGAAGGAGGGGGTGTCAGTGCTCGTTGGGTTCCTCTAGGAGAGAGAAAAAGGGGTGTCACTGCCAGTTGGGTCCCTCTAAGAGAGAGAAGGAGGGGGTGTCAGTGCTCATTGGGTTCCTCTAGGAGAGAGAAGAAGGAGGGGGTGTCACTGCTGGTTGGGTCCCTTTAGGAGAGAGAAGGAGGGGGTGTCACTGCTGGTTGGGTTCCTCTAGGAGAGAGAAGAAGGGGTGTCACTGCTGGTTGGGTCCCTCTAGAAGAAAGAAGGAGGGGGTGTCACTGCTGGTTGGGTCCCTCTAGGAGAGAGAAGGAGGGGGTGTCAATGCCGGTTGGGTCCCTCTAGGAGAGAGAAGGAGGGGGTGTCACTGCTGGTTGGGTCCCTCTAGGAGAGAGAAGGAGGGGGTGTCACTGCTGGTTGGGTCCCTCTAGGAGAGAGAAGGAGGGGGTGTCACTGCTGGTTGGGTCCCTCTAGGAGAGAGAAGAAGGGGTGTCACTGCTGGTTGGGTCCCTCTAGGAGAGAGAAGGAGGGGGTGTCAATGCCGGTTGGGTCCCTCTAGGAGAGAGAAGGAGGGGGTGTCCTTGCTGGTTGGGTCCCTCTAGGAGAGAGAAGGAGGGGGTGTCACTGCTGGTTGGGTCCCTCTAGGAGAGAGAAGGAGGGGGTGTCAATGCCGGTTGGGTCCCTCTAGGAGAGAGAAGGAGGGGGTGTCACTGCTGGTTGGGTCCCTCTAGGAGAGAGAAGGAGGGGGTGTCACTGCTGGTTGGGTCCCTCTAGGAGAGAGAAGGAGGGGGTGTCACTGCTGGTTGGGTCCCTCTAGGAGAGAGAAGAAGGGGTGTCACTGCTGGTTGGGTCCCTCTAGGAGAGAGAAGGAGGGGGTGTCAATGCCGGTTGGGTCCCTCTAGGAGAGAGAAGGAGGGGGTGTCCTTGCTGGTTGGGTCCCTCTAGGAGAGAGAAGGAGGGGGTGTCACTGCTGGTTGGGTCCCTCTAGGAGAGAGAAGGAGGGGGTGTCACTGCTGGTTGGGTCCCTCTAGGAGAGAGAAGGAGGGGGTGTCACTGCTGGTTGGGTCCCTCTAGAAGAAAGAAGGAGGGGGTGTCACTGCTGGTTTGGTCCCTCTAGGAGAAAGGAGGGGGTGTCACTGCTGGTTGGGTCCCTCTAGGAGAGAGAAGGAGGGGTGTCACTGCTGGTTGGGTCCCTCTAGGATAGAGAAGGAGGGGGTGTCACTGCTGGTTGGGTTCCTCTAGGAGAGAGAAGAAGGGGTGTCACTGCTGGTTGGGTCCCTCTAGAAGAAAGAAGGAGGGGGTGTCACTGCTGGTTGGGTCCCTCTAGGAGAGAGAAGGAGGGGGTGTCAATGCCGGTTGGGTCCCTCTAAGAGAGAGAAGGAGGGGGTGTCACTGCTGGTTGGGTCCCTCTAGGAGAGAGAAGGAGGGGGTGTCACTGCTGGTTGGGTTCCTCTAGGAGAGAGAAGGAGGGGGTGTCAATGCCGGTTGGGTCCCTCTAGGAGAGAGAAGGAGGGGGTGTCACTGCTGGTTGGGTCCCTCTAGGAGAGAGAAGGAGGGGGTGTCACTGCTGGTTGGGTCCCTCTAGGAGAGAGAAGGAGGGGGTGTCACTGCTGGTTGGGTCCCTCTAGGAGAAAGGAGGGGGTGTCACTGCTGGTTGGGTCCCTCTAGGAGAGAGAAGGAGGGGTGTCACTGCTGGTTGGGTCCCTCTAGGATAGAGAAGGAGGGGGTGTCACGGCTGGTTGGGTTCCTCTAGGAGAGAGAAGAAGGGGTGTCACTGCTGGTTGGGTCCCTCTAGAAGAAAGAAGGAGGGGGTGTCACTGCTGGTTGGGTCCCTCTAGGAGAGAGAAGGAGGGGGTGTCAATGCCGGTTGGGTCCCTCTAGGAGAGAGAAGGAGGGGGTGTCACTGCTGGTTGGGTCCCTCTAGGAGAGAGAAGGAGGGGGTGTCACTGCTGGTTGGGTCCCTCTAGGAGAGAGAAGGAAGGGGTGTCACTGCTGGTTGGGTCCCTCTAGGAGAGAGAAGGAGGGGGTGTCACTGATGGTCGGGTCCCTCTAGGAGAGAGAAGGAGGGGGTGTCACTGCTGGTTGGGTCCCTCTAGGAGAGAGAAGGAGGGGGTGTCACTGCTGGTTGGGTCCCTCTAGGAGAGAGAAGGAGGGGGTGTCACTGCTGGTTGGGTCCCTCTAGGAGAGAGAAGGAGGGGGTGTCAATGCCGGTTGGGTCCCTCTAGGAGAGAGAAGGAGGGGGTGTCACTGCTGGTTGGGTCCCTCTAGGAGAGAGAAGGAGGGGGTGTCACTGCTGGTTGGGTCCCTCTAGAAGAAAGAAGGAGGGGGTGTCACTGCTGGTTTGGTCCCTCTAGGAGAGAGAAGGAGGGGGTGTCACTGCTGGTTGGGTCCCTCTAGGAGAGAGAAGGGGGGAGTGTCACTGCTGGTTGGGTCCCTCTAGAAGAGAGAAGGAGGGGGTGTCACTGCTGGTTGGGTCCCTCTAGGAGAGAGAAGGAGGGGGTGTCACTGCTGGTTAGGTCCCTCTAGGAGAGAGAAGGAGGGGGTGTCACTGCTGGTGGGGTCCCTCTAGAAGAGAGAAGGAGGGGGTGTCACTGCTGGTTGGGTCCCTCTAGGAGAGAGAAGGAGGGGGTGTCACTGCTGGTTGGGTCCCTCTAGGAGAGAGAAGGAGGGGGTGTCACTGCTGGTTGGGTCCCTCTAGAAGAAAGAAGGAAGGGTGTCACTGTTGGTTGGGTCCCTCTAGGAGAGAGAAGGAGGGGGTCTCTGCTGGTTGGGTTCCTCTAGGAGAGAGAAGGAGGGGGTGTCACTGCTGGTTGGGTCCCTCTAGGAGAGAGAAGGAGGGGGTGTCACTGCTGGTTGGGTCCCTCTAGGAGAGAGAAGGAGGGGGTGTCACTGCTGGTTGGGTCCCTCTAGGAGAGAGAAGGGGGGAGTGTCACTGCTGGTTGGGTCCCTCTAGAAGAGAGAAGGAGGGGTGTCACTGCTGGTTGGGTCCCTCTAGGAGAGAGAAGGAGGGGGTGTCACTGCTGGTTGGGTCCCTCTAGGAGAGAGAAGGAGGGGGTGTCACTGCTGGTTTGGTCCCTCTAGGAGAGAGAAGGAGGGGGTGTCACTGCTGGTTGGGTTCCTCTAGGAGAGAGAAGGAGGAGGTGTCACTGCTGGTTGGGTCCCTCTAGGAGAGAGAAGGAGGGGGTGTCACTGCTGGTTGGGTCCCTCTAGGAGAGAGAAGGAGGGGGTGTCACTGCTGGTTGGGTCCCTCTAGGAGAGAGGAGGAGGGGGTGTCACTGCTGATTGGGTCCCTCTAGGAGAGAGAAGGAGGGGGTGTCACTGCTGGTTGGGTCCCTCTAGGAGAGAGAAGGAGGGGGTGTCACTGCTGGGTGGGTCCCTCTAGGAGAGAGAAGGAGGGGGTGTCACTGCTGGTTGGGTCCCTCTAGGAGAGAGAAGGAGGGGGTGTCACTGCTGGTTGGGTCCCTCTAGGAGAGAGAAGGAGGGGGTGTCACTGCTGGTTGGGTCCCTCTAGGAGAGAGAAGGAGGGGGTGTCACTGACGGTTGGGTCCCTCTAGGAGAGAGAAGGAGGGGGTGTCACTGCTGGTTGGGTCCCTCTAGGAGAGAGAAGGAGGGGGTGTCACTGCTGGTTTGGTCCCTCTAGGAGAGAGAAGGAGGGGGTGTCACTGCTGGTTTGGTCCCTCTAGCCGTGTAGTCTGATTTTTGGCAGAAGCTTCGAAAGCAGACATCCTGGTGTGGGAGGAGCTATATATTGCTTGTGAATGAAGAGAAGGGGAGATCAGACTACATGACAGGCCTAAAAGGGGAGTATAGCCACAAAAAAACCCAGGGTGGGCATATTCCTAAGTTTAGCCCCAGCAACTATTCTTTTTGTCTTCACCCTCCCCTTTCTTCTACATGACAGGCCTAACAATTTTAGTACAATAGTTTTCAGTCTGCACAGGTAGCTTTGGAGAGCGCCACCTGCTGGCTAAAAATTGAAAATACGACGTTTCATATTTACCTGATATAAATGCAAACATGTTAATACTTTTTTTTTGTATGAAAATAAATAAAGATGAAATATTTCCAATTATAAACTCCTGATAGTCTTTGTAAGTTGATTGATAAAAGTCTTCCTTTCAGATTTATATGATGATGAAATGTCCTTTTCCTTTAACTGAACTAACTAGCACTGAACAGAAGGGGAGCACAGAGGAAGATACCATAATCACATTAATAAACAAGTTGTAGTGGACCAAAACTGCCATTAGATGTCAGCATACCACAGAAAATGGATATTCTTATGCAGTTCAATACAAGACAATAAAAAAATAAATAAAGTGGAAGTGGGGCAGAACCAAAGCCTTGCAGCTAGGTTGGGCTGGTTGACGGGCCAGAAAGACTCAGACTGTCTTTGCACACAGGCTGAGTCAGGGCTGAGCCAGAAGCTGAGCTAGTAGTTGGACCTGTGCTCCACAGAGGACATTTGTGTCTCACTCAGCCACTGGGGTTCTCCGCCATTTTAAAGACCCTCCGCCATCGTGCAAAGTCCAGGATTTCCCGCATAAAGGTCCCGGTCTTAAGTGGTTAAGGGGCGTGTCCTATGCCTACATACGTTTGGTAGTAGGTGTCCCTCATTCCCATCTCAAAATGTTTGGGCGGTATGGTGTCCTGCAGCATTCGAGACTCTTGGCAACAATGACAAAGGGTGTTCTGTTCACACTACGAGATGTTTCTCGGGGGCTGTAGTTCCTCTGAGCTCCACAAGATGGCGATCTCACTTCTACCTGGACAGGAAGTCTCTATGGAAGACAGGAAGTGAAGTCAGGACACACAGGTCAAGTCAAGTGATGTCAGGTATAAATAAGAAGTTCCTGGTGAGAGGTGAGTCGGGAGGAAGTAGTAGAGGAGACATTGCTGAAAGTGGCAGTAGATGAGGTAAAATGATCTTATCTTCTAGTCTGGGCAGCCTTCAGAAATTGTGGGGCCCCTTACACAGCTTAGGACCTGGGCCCCCCCGAGCCTGACCACCAATATTCCCCAGGGCCGTCCCACCGAATCTGCCCACTAGCCATCCCACCAAGTCCTTCAGTGCCTTAGCCCCCCTCACGCCTGTACGCTCTCAGCCCCCACTCACGCCTGTACGCTCTGAGCCCCCCCACTCACCACTGTACACTCTAAGCCCCCCCACTCATGCCTGTTGGCTGTGAGCCCCCCCCCCCCACTCACGCCTGTAGGCTATGAGCCCCCCCCCCCCACTCACGCCTGTAGGTTTTGAGCCCCCCCCACTCACGCCTGTAGGTTCTGAGCCCCCCCACTCACGCCTGTAGGTTCTGAGCCCCCCCCACTCACGCCTGTAGGCTCTGAGCCCCCCCCTCCACTCACGCCTGTAGGCTCTGAGCCCCCCCTCCACTCACGCCTGTAGGCTCTGAGCCCCCCTCCACTCACGCCTGTAGACTCTGAGCCCCCCTCCACTCACGCCTGTAGGTTCTGAGCCCCCCCCCACTCACGCCTGTATGCTCTGAACCCCCCCCCCCCACTCACACCTGTATGCTCTGAGCTCCCCCACTCACGTCTGTACGCTCTAAACCCCCCCACTCACGCCTGTACGCTCTGAGCCCCCCCACTCATGCCTGTAGGCTCTGAGCCCCCCCACTCATGCCTGTAGGCTCTGAGCCCCCCCACAAATGCCTGTAGGCTCTGAGCCCCCCCACTCATGCCTGTAGGCTCTGAGCCCCCCACTCATGCCTGTAGGCCCTGAGCCCCCCCACTCACGCCTGTAGGCCCTGAGCCCCCCCACTCACGCCTGAGGGCTCTGAGCCCCCCCCCACTCACGCCTGTAGGCTCTGAGCCCCCCCATTCACGCCTGTAGGCTCTGAGCCCCCCCACTCACGCCTGTAGGCTCTGAGCCCCCCCACTCACGCCTGTAGGCTCTGAGCCCCCCCACTCACGCCTGTAGGCTCTGAGCCCCCCCACAAATGCCTGTAGGCTCTGAGCCCCCCCACTCACGCCTGTAGGCTCTGAGCCCCCCCACTCACGCCTGTAGGCTCTGAGCCCCCCCACTCACGCCTGTAGGCTCTGAGCCCCCCCCCCCCCGCCTGTATGATCTGAACCCCCCCCCCCCCCTTTTAGTCTGATGTATAGACCTCTACATGAGCACATTTTCACTGGAAGCAGCCTGACTTCAATCCCTCGTACATCCCCACCCTAATATTGTCCAACCAGTACTGTGCAGATCATTTTCTGGTACCAATTATTGTTCTACAGGAAACCGGTATAGATCACATGACCAATGAGGATGGAGGGGGACTGGAGTCACATGACTGAGAAGATACTAAACCTCACCCTGAAGATCATCTACCTGCTGATCGGAGAGGTGAGGAGGATTCTGGGAGGTCACATGACATCACTCTTATCTCTATTAATAAAACACAGACCTGACCGGAGAGGTGAGGAGGATTCTGGGAGTCTAACATGATATTCCTATTGGTTCCTCAATACAGAGATTTCCTCTTGTGAAGTCTGGTGATCACATGACCATCACAGTGCCTCCATGTGACTCCCTAAAACCCGAGAGACACAACATGGAGAAGATTCTAGAAGTCACCAAGAAGATGATGGAGCTGCTGACAGGAGAGGTGAGGAGGATTCTGGGACATTATCCAGTAACAGACAAGGGGTGTGTCTGGATGGTGACTGTATCATTGTGTGTGTCAGGTTCCTATAAGGTGTCAGGATGTCACTGTCTATTTCTCCATGGAGGAGTGGGAGTATTTAGAAGGACACAAGGATCTCTACAAGGACGTCATGATGGACAATCAGCCGCCCCTCACATCACCGGGTAAGAGGAGACTTTATTGTAAAGGAGAGAGCAGTACGGAGGCTCCACCTAGATCCCCCATCATCTGATAAACACATGTAGGTAGGTACTGGGGGACTGGATATGTTAGAATTAGTGGGTTTTTAATGGGTAAATTTAGTTGCCACTCTCGTGTAAAAAGATATTCTGCTCACTGTATTCAGTGAAGCTGCGATCTGCTAGTCAGGTCTGCTCAGTTTGTTCAGCTGCTGCCAGTCTGGTCTATAGGTTCCTTTGTATCCAGTGAACTCGAGAAGTTGGACGATAGGTGTGGATCAATAGGTGTGGATCTATCTAGTCGTGTATCATAGGAAGGCTTCGCTTGGAAGTTGGATGGAGGCTACCAGCTGTCCTTGGGCCTTGTGAGTACCGACGCTTGAGAGATCTTGGGGACCTTGTGCTTTTGCTACCCCTCTGGTACTATTTAAAGGAGACAGCGGCTGGTGTCCTTAACCACTTTCTTACCGGGCACTTAAACCCCCCCCCCCCCCCTCCTGCCCAGACCAATGTTCAGCTTTCAGTGCTGTCACTTTTTGAATGACAATTGTGCGGTCATACAACGCTGTTCCCAAAATACATTTTTATCATTTTTTCCCCACAAACAGAGCTTTCTTTTGGTGGTATTTGATCACCTCTGTGGTTTTTATTAAAAAAATAACAAAAGACCAAATGTAAAAAAATAATAATTACAAAACCGTTTTATATTTTGTTATAAAATTTTGCAAACGGGTAATTTTTCTCCTTCATTGATGTACGCTGATGAGGCTGCACTGATGGGCACTGATAAGGCGGTACTGGTGGTGAGACTGATGGGCAGCACTGCTAGGTGGCACTGACTGGCACCACTGGTGGGCATTGATAGGTGGCACTCGTGGGCATTGATATCAGCAGGTGCTGATAGTGTGAGATAGGGGAGGACGTCTATTGACGGCCTCCCGGCATTTGAGGTCTGCGCTGTAGCCGCCATTTGGCTGTAGCGCAGACCCCTAGTGGTTAAAGTGAAGGTCCCACTAAATTATTATTTTTTTAAAAGCCAGCAGCTACAAATACTGCAGCTGCTGACTTTTAATATAAAGGACACTTACCTGTCCAGGGTGCCGGTGATGTCGGCAGCCGAGGCCGACCTGTCGTTCAAGGATCGGCTGCTGCCGCCACCATACTCGGTAAGGGAATCGGGAAGTGAAGCATTGCGACTTCACATCCCGGTTACCTACTACACATGTCTTCACTGGTCCCTGCTGTGTTCTGGGAGCTGTGTGTCTCCTAGAAGACAGCAGGGGGGTACAGAGTAGGTGCCGGAAGTGGCGTAGATCACAGAGGTGATCTATGCCAGGAAGTGGGAGCAAATACCTGTATTAGACAGGTATCTGCTCCCCCATCACCCCCTGAAAGGTGCCAATGTGACACCGGAGAGAGGGAGGGTTCCAAATAGTGGAAGTTCCATTTTTGGGTGGAACTCCACTTTAAGAGCGTTGTCCTCCTAATCTACTGAAAAGGACTCTAGTCTTGTGGCTCTAACTGCTACTTCTGTCTGTTTCAAGCCCGGACTTCAATATAGCTTGTCGTGAAGAATACCTAAGTCGATGGTAGTACATAGCTCTTGTTTCTGGGGTATCCCACCCCTACCCTCCACCCTATCTAAGTTCTCCAAAAAAATAAAAACCACAAAGCAACATCCCCTAGACTGCTTATTGAAGAAACATGTGAATGAACCTGTGTGCCTGGCTGTGGGGAAGACTTGGAACCATAATCCTGTGGCTCCTATGGGAATAGTGCTAAACACATAGAAACAACGTATTCAGTCAGTGTGTCCTCTGTATTCCCAGCTAACAGTGGGGCCCAAACTGTAGGGTGGTGCACATTATTGTAAAGGAGAGAGCAGTACGGAGGGTCCACCTAGATTCCCCATCATCTGATAAACACATAGAAACAATGTATTCAGTCAGTGTGTGTGTTTCCTACAGATGGATCCAGTAATGGGAACCCACCAGAGAGATGTCCCCGTCCTCTGTATTCCCGGGATTCCACACAGGAAGGTCACACCATCCCCCACCATCATCAGGTAGATGAGGAACAATTATTGGTAGTTATGATTTATACACAAGTGTATTTGTTACAATGAACGATTTAATATATATTCAGAGTGGAAACCTCGGGAATGATAATATTGTTGTAAAAGAAGAGTATAAAGAGGAGGATGAGGAGTATGGAGTGATGGAGGAGTTTTCAGAAGGACACAAGGATATGATGGAACCACCTAATACCAGGAACCCACCAGAGAGATGTCCCCGTCCTCTGTATTCCCGGGATTCCACACAGGAAGGTCACACCATCCCCCACCATCATCAGGTAGATGAGGAACAATCACTGATAGTATCATTAGGATCTGTACATTATCTGCATTGTTACCATTGATGTCATTTTTATTCTATATTCAGAGTGGAGACCTGAGAGATTCTAAAGTTGAGGTTGAAGAAGAGTTTATAAAGGTGGATGATGAGTATGGAATTATGAAGGCGTTTTCTGAAGGACACAATGATCTCTATAAGGATATCACGATGGAGCCACCTAATAATAGAAACTCGCCAGAGAGATCTCCTCATAGTCTGCATTCCCAGGATTCCACACAGGACGATCACAACTACTCTCAAGATGTTCAGGTATAAAATAAACCATCATTGGTAGTTCTGATTTATACCCAAGCTTGTTTGTTTCAATAATTGTTTTATTATATATTCAGAGTGGAAACCTCGGGGATGATAATATTGATGTTAAAGAAGAGTATAAAGAGGAGGATGAGGAGTATGGAGTGATGGAGGGGTTTTCAGAAGGACACAAGGATATGATGGAGCCACCTAATACCAGGAACCCACCAGAGAGATGTCCCCGTCCTCTGTATTCCCAGGATTCGACACAGGAAGGTCACACCATCCCCCACCATCATCAGGTAGGTGGAGTTGAGGGTCGGGAACATAAAGTGATTGAACACTCTGACATGTGGAGATGATGTGTGGACTCTACAAGATGATATTTTCTATGTGATCTCACATCATAAATACTTCTATGTTACAGATGTTATTTTCTGCCATTCTGTTGGTTTCGGATGAAGGTATTATAAAAGTTGGAAGTGACGTAGAAGGGATGTATTTAAGGGATGATCAGCAATATACGGAGGAGGATGGAATGACGAGGACATTCAAAGAGGAGGACACTCCTACAGAGATCAGCACAGGTGAGCTGTAATAGGTTGGTCCCTCTTCTATGAGCAGACGTAGAGCGAAGTGTTAAACTAAAACTATATTAACAGTCTTGTTGGGATGAAAAGTAGGGAGAAACACTTATCTTTCCAGGAGGAAAATCCTGCTCAAAGCTCCTTCCAGTGCTGCATATCACCAGAAGCCTAGACTTTGTTCTATGGTAAAGGGTCTGCAGGTCTGAACTTTTCCCCTCTTGTCTGTAAGGCCCCGTACACACGACCGAACATGTCTGCTGAAACTGGTCCGCGGACCAGTTTCAGCAGACATGGTCGGTCATGTGTACGGCCGACCGGACAGGTTTCCAGCGGACATTTGTCCAGCCGACCGTTTTGCAGCGGACAAATGTTTCTTAGCATGCTAAGAAACATGTCCGCTGGAAGCCTGTCCGTCGGACATGTTCGGTCGTCTGTACAGACCCACCGAACATGTCCGATCGGCCGCCATCCCTTGCATGCGTCGAAGTGATTCATTGACCTTCCAGGGCCGCGCACGTCATCGGCGCGGCCACGTCACCGCGTATCGTGTACGCGCGGATTTCTGTCTGATGGTGTGTACAACCATCAGGCTGAAAACGGTCCGGCGGACCGTTTTCAGCGGACAGTCCATCCGTCTGTACGAGGCCTCAGAGATCACATGACCCAGTTCCTAGGCTCTGTGTAAAGAACATGGACCTCCCAGTCCCCATTGGTTCCTGCTCTTCTGACAAGGCTGTGTAAAAGTAGAAGTGATCTGGGAGGAGGACCAAAGGTTCTTTGATGGGGGGAAGAGTGCCAGCTGGTTGGGATCTCCGCAGAGAACATCTCCTCACTCATATCTACCTGATCCAGATGGAATCTAAGTGAACTAACCCTCTCAGATCTATTGATGATGTTTTTCTATTTTTCCAGGACACGCCATGGAGAAACCCTCAAAGGATTGTCTCACTTTATCTCCAGGCTGTAAAATGGAAGATGAGGACATCACAGGAGATTGTGGAGGAGAAAAGACAATGAGCTCCACTATGGATGGAGGACTTCACAGTGTGGATAGACCATGGATTCCCTCCGACTCTGAGCAACCTCGTACTGACTGGAATGATTGTGGAATTCGGGGGGATGAGAATTTTTCCTGTCCTAAATGTGGGGAAAGGTTTTACTCTGAATTAAGTATTTCTATACATCAGAGATCTCACAAAAGGGAGAAGCCGTATTCTAAGTGGGGGAAATGTTTTGCAAAAAATTCCGATGTTTACGTCCAACCTAGAACTCACTCTGGGAAGAAGATGTACACCTGCTCTGAGTGCGGGAAATGTTATCTACGGAAAGTAGAACTTGACAGACATCAAACTTCTCACACAGGAGAGAGGCCGTATTCCTGTCCTGAGTGCGGGAAGGCTTTTCCCCTGAAATCATCACTTCGCAGACATGTGAAATCCCACACAGGTGTGAGGCCGTATACCTGTTCTGAGTGTGGGAAATGTTTCCCAGAGAGGTCCCGTCTTTGCAGACATCGTAAAACTCACACAGGGCAGAAGCAATAATTCTTCATTCTGTGCGGGAAATGTTCCACTGAAATCAGAACTTGCCGCACATCAAAGATTTCATATGGGGAGAGTCCATATTCCCATCCCAGGTGTGGGCAGTGTTCTCTGCTGAAATCTACACTTGTCAGACATCATCAATCTCACACGGGTGAGAAGCCGTATTCCTGAGTGCGGGAAATATTTTTCATAGAAGGCCAATCTTTCCAGACATCGGAGATTGCACGCGGGGGAGAAGCCGTATTCCTGTCCTGAGGGCCGGAAATGTTTTTCATAGAAGTCTTGTCTTTACTGACATCAAAGGACTCACACAGGCAGAAGACCAATTCCTTTTTGTTTTTTTTAAACAAACACAAAAAAAAACACAACTTTTTTCATTTCACCACCCAAAACAGATCCTGTGAGGACACATAAGTATCAACGTTAAATCACCAATAATAAACCTAACAATACATTCTGAAATAAAGATTTGATAGTATAATAAGGCAGCTGTGAATGTAATTCTTTGGTCTCATTACATGTCATGTGTGTCCTCCCGTATGTCATACTTTCTCTTTGCGCTCCCGGCCCTACCAGGGTCACCGAGCAGAACAGGGTACCACCCTCCCCTAACCAGCAGGGAGCGGTGCGCAGTGTTTTCCTACAGTAACTAGACATGGGTGCCGTCAATAAATTTACTTTGTTTTGTTCCGTATTTGCCGTTATCTCGTATTTCGTGTCCGAAATTCTATTTGGATACGTACGAAATACGAATTTTCGTTCGATTCGTTAACTTTTCGGAAAAATTACTAATGTTTTGTTATGAATTTAAAAAGCAAACCCAGGAAGTCAGCGGGCATCGAGTCCGCAGGCCCCACGGTTGGGCTCACGGAGCGCGTGTCCACAATGCTGCTTCTTAAAGCGGAGGTTCACACAAAAAGTCTGAGACAGGTATTTGCACCACTTCCGGGTTCGGATCCCCACAGGGAATCCAGCCTGGCACGTCATCGCCCCCCGCTGTCTTCTGGGAAACACTGTTCCCAGGAGAGAGCGGGGACCAGTGACGGCGCGCCGCGATCCTCGCGCATGCGCAGTAGGGAATCGGGCAGTGACTCCGCAAGGCTTCACTTCCTGATTCCCTCACCGAGGATGGCAGCGGAAGTAGCCGAGGACCGAGCGATTGATCAGCCTCGGCTGCTAAAATCATGGGCGCGCTGGACAGGTAAGTGTCCATTTTTTAAAAGTCAGCAGCTGCCGTATTTGTAGCTGCTGGGTTTTATAAAAAAAAATTGGCCGAACCTCCGCTTTAAAGGGGACGCACATATACGTCCTTCTGCCTGCTCGTGCCATGCTGTCGACGTATATTGTCGTGCGCTGGTCGGCAAGCAGTTAATTACACATTGTATTTATGAAATGTACCTGCCTACTCACAAACTGACCTGTTTTTAAGAAAAATATAGTAGGCAAGTATTTACTGTAAAAATAAATTCCATTTATTCTGGTTTTATAACAAATTAAAGAGGAAGGCAACGCTGGAGAAACTGCTGCAATTTGCGAAACCTTTGGACCCCAGGGCAGACATCAAGTATTTGCATCGCCTCTCACCACTGCGCCTGCGCAGTACAGGGGGGGGGGGTCGCTCTATTTTTGTTTATAGCTGAAAAAATAAAACCCGTAGATCAAATACCACCAAAAGAAAGCTCTATTTGTGGAAAAAAAAAAGGATGTCAGTCACGTTGGAAACAACCGCGCAATTGTCAGTTAATGCGACGCAGTGCCGATTTGCAAAAAGTGCTCTGGTCTTTTTGACCAGCGAAATGGTCCGGGGCTGAAGTGGTTACGTTGCAGCAGCCGACAACGGAGAGCAGCAACCTAATCCAGCTTGTTTTTTCTTGACATTTTTTAAGAAGTGGGTCTATTATTTAGCTTAACATATTGATATAGGTTAGGGTGAATTACTATGCCTAGATATTTGAACCTATCCACTATTTAGATCTGTTCTGCTGTCCGAGGCAGGGGCCCCGATTAGTAAGTCTAATGTCTTGTACACATGATCGGTTTTCCGGGCGGTAAAAAGTCCGCCGGGAAACCCGAGGGGAAAATCGAGAACCTGCTCGGTAGCTTTTTCCCCCTACACACGGCCGAGTTTCCAGGCAGGAAAACTGCCATGAGAGATTTGGTTGGGAAACCCCGGCCGTGTGTATGCTCCACCGCAGGCATCCAGCAGGACACCACATCTGCATGTGTAGGTTTGCTGTCTCCTATGACAACAGTCTTAGAACAGTTTCCAACGCTAATCTTAACAATCTCCGTTACTTCCTCTACAATCACTTCTTGTAGATCTTCACTCAATTGAGCTCCCAGTCTCTCTCACTAGGCTTGCTGACCCACTGCCACTGGATCCCTTGAGCTCTTCCAGTCTTCACACTTATAGCTAGATTCAGAAAGAGTTAGGCCGGCGTATCAGTAGATATATACGCCGACCTAACTCAGAATCTGCGCCGACCTAAGTTTAAGTGTATTCTCAAACAGAGATACACTTAAACCTATCTAAGATACGACGGCTTGCGCCGTCCTATCTTAGGGTGCAATATTTAGGCTGGCCGCTAGGTGGCGCTTCCATTGCGGTCGGCGTAGAATATGTAAATCACTAGATGCGCCTATTCACGAACATACGCCCGGCCGACGCAGTACAGATACGCTGTTTACGTAACGCTTTATCAGGCCTAAAGTTATTCCATCAAATAGTTGGAATAGTAATGTTAAAGTATGGCCGCCCTTCCCGCTTCGAAATTCGAAAATTTTACGTCGTTTGCGTAAGTCGTCCGTGAATAGGGATTTACGTCATTTACGTCCACGTCGAAATCAATAGGACCGTGCGGCGTACTTTGCCGCAATGCACACTGGGATATGTAGGCGGACGGCGCATGCGCCGTTCCAAAAAAACGTCAATCACGTCAGGTCAAAGCATATTATCTTAAAACACGCCCCCTCAGCCTATTTCAAATTAGGCGCGCTTGCGCCCGCCGCATTTACGCTACGCCACCGTAAGTTAGGAGGCAAGTACTTTGAGAATACAGTACTTGCCTCTGACTTAAGGCGGCGTAGCGTAAATACGATACGCTACGCCGCCTTAAAGTTGCGGCAAACGACCTGAATCTAGCTATTAGTATCTTCCTCAAGCGTCACCCCCCAGCTTCCCTGCTGGGTCCCTAGCTTGGCACTCCAGATACTTTTCAAGCGTCACCCTACTGGCCTGCTCGGTCCCTGTCTTGACACACAAGGCTGCTCTGCAAGCGTCTCCTTCACTGGCTGGATCCCTAGCTTGGCACTCCAGATACTTCTCAAGTGTCACCCCACTGGCCTGCTCGATCCCTGGCTTGACACACAAGCCTGCTCTGCAAGGGTCACCTCTAGGGTATCCACGTGTCTCGGATTGCCCGGGACAGTCCCGCATTTTGCATGTCTGTCCCGGGCACCTTCATTCCCGGACAATACAGTGTCCCGGAATGAAACTGACACAACCACCCCCCCCCCCCCCGGGCCAATCTGATGCCCCCAATAAAGTCCGCCACATCACCGCTTTACTCACTGACAGTACTTGTCCTGGCCGGGAATGCCCGGAGGAGCACAATCCCCGCCCCCTGCTTGTGATTGGAGAAATCATAAATCCCGCCTCTTGTGTCCAATCACTGTGCTGTGATTCGTTACAGCACAAGCTGAGTTTTGGGAAGGGGGGATGTCCCTGGATTGTAGTTTGGAAATGTGGTCACCCTAGTCACCTCCGCTGGTTGGGTCCCTGACTTAATACCCACTGAAGTTTCCCGATTCTTCACAATCCCCGGTTGGTGAGAACACTGCTCCGGTACTTGCTTCAGCTACTCACTGTGGTCCCTGGTAATAAGGTGGTTAGTTGCTTAGTGGCAACAGCTTTCCCTCTACCTCCGACCATGACAGGTTCTCCGGCCGGCAGAACAGTCACTTCTGGTTGGACTGCAAGCCGCAGTCTCAACCCTGCGCTGCTCTCTTGCTTCTGGATTGGCCCTCAGACAGCCTAGCAGCCAGATGTCCCCGGGATAGGCCCAAACTCTGGCCTAGCAGCCCAGACAGCTCAACACATGTCCACCCAGACAGCCGTCCAGGTGGCACAGAACAGTGATCACCTGACTCCACCCAAATATATAGGTTCTCCTAGCAGGCCAAGGGGCCCAAGAAAACCCCTGCCCATTGGTTGAGACACACCATATACAGCTAATCTGTCCTAGCATCGCTCTCGTCTTATCTAATGTCACCAGGTACCCGGCCACCCTGCAAAAGAAGAGAGAAGTGCAGCAATCCCAGACTTTCGGGTGAAATCAATTGATTCCTAAGAATTGGCAGAGGCAACTATACCTGACAGGTTAGGAACCCTTCGAACTGGTCGAAAAATTATCGACCAATTTTAATTCTGTTCAGGACGCTTACCCCGACTTGTTCATTCCCCGACTTAGTTGGGGTAGGCGGTACTCTTTGGCGGTGGTGGTGGGTCAGCCATGCCCTGTGACCGTTGACCTCTGGGAA